>NC_045698.1:83771932-84388582 GCF_009834535.1 Camelus ferus | reverse complement strand
GGTTAAAATAAAAGTGCCTTTTTTTTTCCGCCTCATATAAACTCAGAGAAAAGCACATCTTGCTTCTATCCAGTAGATATTGATGGAATTGGTGTCACCCTCAATATGTTCTATACACAACATTCTTTTATTACCATCCTCTTAAATATTTTGAGAGCCTGCTTTTTAAAAATCAAAATTTAACTTATTGAAGGAGTAATTTTTTGAAGAATTGTAAGTGGACATCTCCTTCCAACTGCCCAAACATCTTAGCTGTAACAGTGAACCAGGTGTTAACTCAATGTAAATGGTACAACAAGAAAACAGGCTTGGGACTGGGCATAGCTCAGTGGTGGAGCCCATGGTTAACATGTGTGAGGTCCTGCATTCAATCCCTAGTACCTCCATTAAAAACAACAACAACAAAAGAACGAGCTTGATTATGCTGCATGGATAGAAACTGGGTGGCCCCAGGAAAGAAAATTATCTTTTTGTGCAGCCAAAGGAATAGCATACTGTATTCTAAAAGAGCAATCTCTGAGATGTTTCAGATATTTTCTTGTTTTTTATAGTTCTTTTGTTATGGTTTATTCTGTTGCTAACATGTTTTTGATCACATATTTACCATTGTTTCCATGTGATTATTTTTACACTGTGATTAAAACTTATGCTTTTACACACTTTCCCACATAAGCGGTAAGTTTGCTTTTACTTGGACTGTTTGTTGGTTTGCTTCTCCTGTGCAAAGTCCTGCCAAATCCTAAACCACAGTATTGATATACCGAAGTGTGGAAGTAGTGAAGTAATTGGGTTGAAACAGAGCTGCTAGATTTTAGATTGGATGGCAAAAAAGCCAGCTTCCTCAACACAACATTGACTTTTAACTGCTCTCCCTAGTTCTTCAGTCACTTCTTATTACCAACTAGTCTCTGATACTCAGTTTTCTATTCAAGCAACTGCCTCTATAGGCTAGTTAGTACCAATGGACTGGTTTAGCAGCCATAACCACTAGATGATTTACCCCTTTTTAGAATTCCATGCCTGTCACAGCATGGAGTGTGCACTTAGCATTGTTCTGCTTCATGTCCATTTCTTATCCCCTCCCATTCAATTCTCAGTTCCCATCAAATGCCAGGGAGTTCATACTACTCATATTTGGATCTTCGACACAGCAGATTTTTATATTCAAGAGTTAGCTACTGAAAATAATTAGTACAGAAGTTCATTGCACTGTATATCATCTGCCAAAGAGCTGCCATGTAATTATTCATTCAATTATTAGAATTAAACATCTGCTTCTTTCTTTTTACCCAGTTTCCATAATATTTCTTTATTGTGCTACAGAAATTGGATAAGCCTGCTACAATACTGCCAGTGATCAAGCAGACACTATCCTTTTTTTTTCCTCCTATTCTTTAAGTGTAGACTTGCTTAATAAAACATCTAACTCTGTATTAAAGGCTCAGATTTTCAATTCTCATTGCAGAGTCTGGATCATTAAAGACAGCCCTGTTTGAGATCCTTTTTGACTTCTGGTTGGGACTTATCATTCAGTTGGGTCAGACTGTTCTTTTATTCTGGCGTCAAGTTTGCTTCATTTGCTGTACAAATTTATATAAGTAATTATAAGCTATGTATATCAAGAATATGATCACAATTCTTATACAAATGTGATTGTATCAGTCATAATAGGTTAGGTTATGGTGTGGTAATAAACACTCATGCAACAACAACCTGAAACTTCCATAGATTATTTCAAATGTATTTCTTGTTCTCGCTACGTGACAGTTCCAGGTCAGCTGCATCTCTGCTTCATGTCTTTTTCACCTTAAGATTCAAGCCTAATGAAACAGCCACTAACAACAATATTGCTGATCACTCTAGCGGGGGAAAAAACTTGAGGGTCTTATACCAGGAATTAAATGTTCCAGCTCAGAAGTCACACAAGTCACTTCTGCTCACAAATCATTGGCCAGAATGAGTTATGTGGCTCCACTACTCACAAGAGGACAAGGAAATGCATTCTACAATATACCCAGATATTTGGTAAATAATAAGATGAAGATGGATGAACTTATCATACTTCACTGTAGATCTTATGAAACAGGAGAAATTTCTCCACGTATTTTACAAAAAGCCATAGAGCTGAAGTATGGAAATAGATGAGGAACAGAAGTCTAAATTCTATAGCAATTGTAATTTCTGAAATAACTACAAAATCAAAAGCAAAGAAATGTAACAAAGAATGATTAGAAGCCCAGTTTTTGAACATTTTTGAGTTTCACAGAGAAAGGAATGATTATAGAAACACATGGGTTTACCCAGTTTTGCACCTGGTTATAGGACATGCTCACTCATTCTCCCCGCCTCCTTTCCCCAGTACACACCTCCTTATCTTTGATTTCTTTAGACAATACTCATCTTTGCTGCACCTGTAGGTCTTAGTGTATCTGAGCTGAGTGTGACTAGGAATTTATCATTCCTCGCCTGATCGGTTTTCTATGGTCATTTCTTCACTTTCTAGTGATTTTTTCCTTTCAATATTTCTTCTTTTTTCTCTTCTTGGAGCAAGTTGTAGCCTTTTGCTTATCTTAGCACTTCTTATAAAGTTAGACTTGGGGAGAATAAAGTTAGAATATAGCAACTTAAACATTTGGTATAGAAGAAATTTTACGCATTGTTAATCTGATTCACTGAGATTATCCTGGGATACTGTGCTTTACGTGTTTTTACAGGTCATTGGAAATTTTGTTGTTGGTATTTTTAAATGGAAAAAATTAAACCATGTGCAAAAATACAATTAGATGAATGAGTGTCTTGCCATGTGTTCTGAGACAGCCTGGGGTGAAAACAAAGAAACTATCTATGAGGGATTAAGGGGTTTTGGTAAATCAACTGATTTAGGACCAGGATCTTTCCCCTGTGCTTCTCTTCCGTAAAGAGCCACTAGCAGGGAGCAAAAGCTGCTGTAAAGCTGCCGGGATACCTAGAAGAACTCTGGATCCAAACTCTGTTTGGACAGGCAGTGTATACGTTTCACGGCTGGATTTAACTACATTTACTTTAACCTGGTAGTTGGGTCTCCGTAGGTTTATTCTGCCTGAGGTTGACTTGGGCTCACTCTTCACGTTGGCCCTGAAAGACCCTCTGCCTATTTTTAAGCCTCCTCTACACACCTTCAGTTTTGATTGAAAAGTCATATTTCAACAACAACCTGAGCCCAGTGGATTGGTCTCTTTTCCTAGGGATTCTACCCACATCGTCTTCAATAGATCACTTTTTCCTGGATACTTTTTATGGAAAGCCTTTTTCCTCACAGGGTGACTCCATGCCTTCACATCTATTTGAATTGACTTCCTTTGGGTCATATCACATCTCCCTGTTGGCGCCTCCAGTCTGAATTGGTTTGCTGTTACAATGGAGAAATCTGCCTGAGGCGTGTGCTCCCAGAAATCAGCAATGGTTGAGAAATACCGCTACCTTTTTGTGTTCTGGGAAATGGCTTACCACAGAGAGCCACGTCCCCAACTCACTGTCCACTCTTTCTCAAGACTCCATAAAATTCACACGTGACTCCCTTGTTTACCTACGTCAAAGCCAAACATAGACTTTTCCCTTTCTGCCTGAACATGCTGACAAGACCAGACACAGGCCCTCCAACTTCCCATTCTTTGTCTCATGAATGAAAAGCTGAGATTAGAACTGTGTCCCTCTGAAACTTGCTAGACACAGAGAAAAACATTTCCTGTTCAGCTAACTGACCTACACTTACCCTGATTAAAGAACAATTCCAAATGTGAGTCAGCCCACCTGTAACTTGTCTGTTCATCCCTATAAAAGTCTAACACAACAGCACCAGCAAAAACATTCTGATATTCAGATTTAGGGTGCTCATTCTATTCCAAGAGCCTTAATAAAATCAATCGTACTTGTCTGGTATTTGTCTTTAATACCATCCTTTCCCCCTTTTAAATTCTAGTCTCTTTTTTTCATCTTCATTAAAAGCTACTCTAGTCACTGATGTGAATTGATGTCATGTATCTGTTACTGAACCATAAAATGGTTATTTCTAAGCAGACTTTCACATCTAACATTTTTATCTCTAAAGGAAATTCTTAATACTCTACAACAAAAACTAAGGTGTGTTTAAAGCCTTTTGAATTGTACAGTCTTACTATTCAACTTTTTCTTAGATTTGCTTTTTCTATTGGTGAAATAAATAGCACTCCTACATCAGAGGATTCAACTTAGTTTGGGATAAATGATCAGCATAATTGCTTTTAAAACATGACATGTGTATATAACAATCTCTTAGTCACTTAATATTCAGCCTTGGCATACTCTATGCTATACCATGGGATTAATATATTTTCCAGAGCTGCTAAATTAGTAATTTTCCTGCTAGGTTACGCTACTTTCCATCTTGGGCCAATACGACAGATAATTTCTGAGATGCAGGCCCAGGATGGGTGGTTTCAACAACTGGTGTACCTCACAGATTAAAGACTTCTTAATAGAGAAGGAGGGGGAGAGAGAGACAGAGAGAAAGAGAGAGAAAGACTCTCTCAAGGCATGACAACTGTAGTTTCTCTCCCAGGAATGATTCTCTGATACAGGCCAATGTGCATAAAACCAAACATTATCTCAGACCATCTGATCCTGACTGCAAATTGTCCTGCTTTTTTTTTCCATTTGCAAGGGAAAAAGAGAAAACTCACTTAAGATTGGAAAACTATGGCTGAGAGGTCTTGTAAAGTTCATATTCTGTAAACATGGAGTATCTGTAGGCAAGGGCACGTTTAGACACCAGAGGTTTCACATGTGTGCATAAACATTAAATTTCTAACTGGAGGTTTCGGTATTTGGAATGAATTTGATGAGGTTGTCTTAAAAAGGAGCGGGGGTCAGCTGAGCATGGTGAAATGATCTGAAGAGGAATGTTCAACTTCTGAACACCATGCCATGTTCACAAGGACCTGTCACGGAATATGAAACCTATGAAAATGCATTCCATTGATTACTTACCAATTGTAACCAAACTGTATGTATAATTGCACCTGTTCCTATAGGCAACTACAAAGTCTCTCATCTACATTTTCATAATGATTTTACTACAGCATCTAATCTGTGCTTTGAATACTACTATGATATATATGTGCTTGGATTCAGAGTCTCTGTTGTCTTTACAAGTAATTTACCTTTTTTCTCACCTGTTCTACCTCAACACCAAAAACATGCACTGGAGATGGTTGGACAGCTCTACAGATGATGCTCACGACTATGAAATGGAATAAAGTGATTTAGATTTTGTGAGGATTAAAGCTATAAATGGACTGGTCTCTGACTTTATCTTTAAGCAGCTTCTAGTGGATTAATAGAACAGAAACTTTTCCCCTTGGATAAGCCATGCAAAGACATTAAAATTGGTGACCTCTAAGTAGCCAAAGAAAGCTGTCAGTGAATGGAATGCACAAGTAATTATAATCCCCACTGTTCCAGACCAGAATAAATCCTATTTCCAAACAGCTTTTGGGAAGAAAGACTAGTTCTGAAAATGAAGTAAGATTTTTCAATCCTCTTAGATATGACTGTCTTGTGAGTTTTACTTTCTTCCACAAATTTATAGCTTCCAGTTTCCAATTCCTTGGCCTGGGGACATATGGTCCTCTTTAGAAGAAAACAAGGAGAGAAAAGCTAAATGCATATTGAACTGGATGAGAAAAGCTGACGGCTGATGAAAAACGGTCCTTGTAAATCATGGGAAATGTTTTAAAGGTGGTTTGTGGGAAGAACAGAGAAAGATGTAATTGTTGATAGACTAAATGCTTTTAAACTCAAAGTCCAAGGCAGCCCTGCTGTATAGAGGTTAAGCACTCTGATCTAGGAGTCAAACTTGCTGGGTTTAAATCCCAGCTTCCCTTCATACCTTTCAAAGTTACCTAATGTGTCCAGGCCTCAGTTTCCACAGCTAAAAAGTGGGATGTTAACAGTACCCACTAGAAAGATTGTTATTAGAATTAAATAAGCTAACATTCTATGAAAACTTACAATTGAACACATCACAATAATAGTATGTCCTGAATTCCTTTATGGTATGTGTATAGTTGTCCACACCCCTACTTTTATTATAATCATTTAGATTATGTGAAATATTATTTAGAAAGCTTCTCTGTTCGTGTTTAAGTATTGCCATTGGTTCTCCGACAATTTAAAATTTAAAACAAATTATATCCTCTACTTTGATATTTAACTTTGGTTTGTAAATAGCATTTAATGTTCTATCCAGACCTCCAATGGTGATTTGACTAAGAATTCAAGAGCAGATGAAGAGAAAATATTTTTTAAAAATCGAAACATTTTTAGTGAGCGGCATATCATCAGCATTTAACTCTAGGGTTGTCAATATGATTTTGATACGTTTACATTAAAGTGATATAAATGGAAAATAGTTTGTGGCAAAATGCAAAGTATTTTGTCACACACTTATTCAGCAAATATTTTTGAGCACTTGCTGTGCACTGGGCACTGTGTGAGTTGTCAGGATATACTGGAGTGGACAGAACAGAGACATCAGACTGACCTTATAGACAGTCGATAAACAAGTATATTTCAGTGTTGACAAGAGCTCTGAAGGCAAAAACAGGTTGCTGGCGAAAAACAAAGAGAGGATCTAATACAATGTCGGGTGATCGGGGAAGGTCTCTGAAGTCTGAGGAAAGAAAAGAGGCCAACCATTGACTAGTGGGACAAGAGCTCCAGGCAGAGGAAACAGCTTGCTCTGAGTATCCTTCCACCAACCACATAGAAACTGAAAGAGTATTTGGATTACTTCTCAAATACCTAAGTTATTTAAGGAGGACCAAATGCAACCCACCTTTGAACAGATACCACACACATACAAAAACAAAATCAATCATCAACACCACCATTAACCATATATTCAGGAAACAAGAGTGGAAAAGTTGACACATTAGAGTGCTTGCAAAGCATCTATGAGAACAATATCACTGCATAGTGTGCATCCCTAGACAGCAAGTCTTCAAAGAAAGTGAAAACTCCTCCGGCGCACTTCCTGGTGTGAGGATCAAATGGTGCCGTTAGAAACGTGTAGCCAAGGTAGAAAGGATATTAATTGTTTCACAACATGGGAGAATTGAGACTAGAATACAAAATACACTTAAGAGCAAGTCAGGTAGAAAGAAATCATGAAAGTGGTGCAGAAGTCTATGAGAATCATAAATAATCAGGTAGTTGCATTTTAAACATTTTGCTATCTAAAATGGAATTTTACTTAAGAATTGTAACCTAGAAATTTGGAGCGCTTCTCCTCAATACTATGTTACCACATTTCCTAAAATCTGTCATAACCTTGGCAATGGATTTTAGTAGCTACATTGACTAGGGGGAAAAACATGGAATCTTGGTACAGATTTGAGGAAATGAGAACTTTTGAAAAAAAAAATCTATTGTTCCCAGCATCCTGAACTACCCAGAACTATGTAATACTATATAAAAGCACAACAGGTCCACAGCAAATGGCATGAGTATAGCCTCAAGGATTCCTCCAGGGCTACCCTGCTCCATACAGTAGCCCCCAACCAGAAGTAGTTACTGAGCACCTGAACTGTGGTTCGATCAAATTGAGATGTGCTGGAAGTGTGTTATACAGACTGGACCTCAAAGTCTTAGGGCAGAAGGCTGTAAATATCTCATTAAAATTGTATCATGTTGGGATACACTGGATTAAATAATATATTGAACATTAATATCACCTATAATCTTTTTAAATCCAGCTCCTTCAAAACTTAAAATCAAATATTTCACTTGCATTGTATTTCTATTGGACAGCTCAGCTATAGGGAAGGTGAAAAATCACCCACATCATACCTGCTCCCTCCAATCCATCCGAAACTGTTCTGTCAAAATGGATGGCAGTGTTGTCAGAGGGTGGCTAACCAGTTCAGGTTTCAGTGGAAGGCAACAGATGGATGGGACAGTGACACACCACTAGAAAAATTGATGCTTGGTAGAAAAACTCCTTGATAAATGTTGGAGAGAAATGACTGATGTGCTTTATAGATGTTCTCAAAAAAGGAAACCAGGATTATAAAAAAATAAAACAAAACATTACATTATCCTTGTGCCAGTGACTGAGGGGCTGCAAAATATACTGTCCAGATTGCTTGTGCTTTTTTAAAAAGAGAGCATGCATAATTCTCCAAACCTATGCCCAACCTCCCTTCCCCTCCTCTAAAACAGCAGCTAAACCAGCAGAAATAAGCTCGTACAATCAGTAAGCTAAGGCATCCAGCGGGTATTCCTCAAATTTCATGACAATAGCCCTGCTCCATGTAGATTAGGCAACAGATGTTGATGATGCTTAGCATGAGCTGAGGATAGGGGGAAAAAAAAACAAAACTATTGTGTCTTCATACTTGGCTGAAGGAAAAATCTTTTCCCTTGAAAAGATGTGTGTAAATGTACACCCTTAGCAAACTAGCTAATATATCAGGCTTCAAAGTGACCAGACCGTACACTTACTGTTTTACTAATCCTCTGGCTTCTCCTGTTTTGAAATGGTTACAGAAAAGTCCATTTTGGAATATTGTGCCCTTGGCTTTAACACTTGGCAGGAAAGTTCACTGTGCTCTGCTCTTCCTTGTGTTAGTTATAAAGCTGTTTGTCATCTCTAGTATCCGGAACACCTGCTTTTTTGAAAGGACTGCTGGCTCAGGGAAAAGAACATAAGTTATTTTTATGCAACAACTCGCCAACTCAAGATTTTTTAAAACCCTCTCTGAAACAGTGTATTTTCTACCCCCACCCTCCACGCAAAGTATTTTAAAAATCAGAATTTTTCATTTTACCAGCTTCCCTTTGAGATAAATCATTGGAAGGCAAATGACAGTTGGGCAAACCAAAGAAAGAGTCTTTTGCTCATAACAGGATGCACAAGGGAAGAAGAACATAGGCAATCATGTCTTCCAATCCAGCCAGAGATTTTTAAAAGAACTTACAGAAACTTAAAGAGGAAAGACCTTCAAGAATTTAGGATGACCAAGAAGATGACGGAGGCTCTGTTACTTCTTCATACGAATGTGACATGTTTCAAAGCCCATGTATATATATGTGTATCTATTGTTTTTGCCTACTTGGCAGACCTTCTCCCTTCTTGGAATAGCTATTATCTTTTCCTTCTGGGAACTCACCCTTCCTCAGTTGATAGATGTGTTTATCACATGACCTGCCTCCCTAGCCATAGGGATGGGCACATGACCAAGACTAGCTAATCAGAGTCTCCCAACCTCTCTACCATGGCCAATTCACAAAGTTGGGGGGATTGGTTGGGACTATTGAAAAAGAGGCATTCCTTACACCAGAAATTAACACAACATTGTAAGTCGACTATACTTCAATTTTTAAAAAAAAGAGGCATTCTTTTCTGTTTTCTTGGGGTTGTTAGCTCTAGGAGTGATGTAAGGTTTGAGAGTGTGGCTGCCACCTTTCCTACCCTGAGAAGACAGCCTGACTGAGAATGAAGACAATATAGAGAAAAGTAGTACAGAGAAATGTAAAAAGAAAGAAAACTTTGATGAAAAAATTTAAGCCCCTGAATTTCTTACTTACATGATCACAAAATTCCCACCCAGCTCCCCTTTTCAGCATAAGCTGGTTGGAGCTGGGTTACTATCTCTTACAATCAAAATATTCATAACTAATACAGTATGTTTGAGTACAAATAAAAACTGTGTAAAAAGAAAAGAAAGGAAGGAAAAAAGAAAGAATAATAGGGCCTCCCGAAATGAAGAACAGAAAGAAGAAAAGTAGGAATGATTAGATTATTTCTCCTCTTTTCTCTTAATGTGTTAGCAAAAATTACACACATGGGAATTCTAAAGAGCCTATCAGTCTTAACTCACCCACTACAGTTGAACACAACCTAAAAAACTGCAATAAAATTAACTGTTCCTGGTATAGGAGGTGGTCTGCATACAAAAGTGCAAATTTTTGAACCATACCTCTCAGCTCTATTGTTTTTTTCTATTTCACCATTTTCCACCTTTTTAAATAAAAAATTGAGTTTTCAAAAATCAACAAACCAATATGTACTCATTTTCTTAAAAAATGTAAGTAATAGAGAAGTGAAGTCATTAAAAAATAAAAATCCAAACCCTACATTTCAAACCTATTCTTCAAGTGTGTCTTCCAGGTCCTCCTCCTTGCATCTATCAAAGAATATTTGTTTTTCTTTTAACAAAAAACAGAATCAAAATATGTACTTTGTTCCCAAAATAATTCCATTTTTAACAATTAAAAGCATTTTATGGACATCTTTTCATGCAAAAACATATTAGTCCATCTCACTTTAATCACTGACTAATATTTCAGTGTATTGATGAACATTGAGTCTGTCTCTAGTTTTTTGTTTTCTATTGCTTTTGCTGTTAGACCTAGTAATATAACAAACAACCTTCAGTATGTTCTTATCCTCCTCTCCATTTTAAAATTATGATCATTTTTTATTATTGTTGCAACTGTTTCCTAATCACAAACTTCAAACCAATGATCAGAGCAAGGGCAATTAAAATATCCATCTTGTACACATCCTTGTACACATGCGTGCGTGCGCGCGCGCGCGCACACACACACACACACACACACACACACACACACGGTCTGTTGAAACCGGCAGCAGTTTGGCACAATTTTAAGTGTGACTCAAAAGAAATATCAACATAAATTCTCTGACCTGGGATCGGTGAGGCTACACCCACAATCACACATGCGCGCAGTCGCCTTCCCTAGTGTTCGTGTGTAACATTCACATCACACTCCAGGCCTACAGGTCTTGGCCGATGACTGACCTCAACCTAACATCTCTGCCATTTTCATTGTCAGCCTCTGTCAGTTACCACACAAGACAGTTAGTAAAACAGTTCTTCACCTTCAGGCAGATGTCTGTTGTCCATTTGTCTAGATCAAGAGGCTTACAAGCACCTCTAATTCTGAATTCTGTGGGGGCATTGGACTCCTGGCTGGATTGACAATACAATTGCTACTCTTTAATCAGCCAGTGGACAGGCTTCATTTATTATACCTTCTGCTTTGAATTCCTTTCCAAGGAAACTTAGAGAGTTTTAAAAATAGTTCAGTCCTTTCTTTTTGCTTTTGAATCATTAAACCTGCACACAATATCAGCCCTTTTGGGGGGTGAGAGGTGTTATTTATGACACTTCAGGTTACTGAAGCCTGATCTAATGACTTGTGATATTTTCTTCTACCTTCTCCAGGCAAGAAAACTTGAAAAAATGATTGCTTCTTGTGGTGGTTTATCACCAGGCTTAATTTTCTCTACACTGGCACTTTTATGTCTGGAAGCAGGGAGATAAAATGTGCTGACTGGTGTGTACACTGAATCTCAGATAACCTGAGCAGAACAGGATGTGCAGGTACCTTGCCTGTGACCCCAGAGAGGCAGCAGGATCTACTTTCACTTCTGTTTTATTGTTGTCTTCAGTTCTGTTGAAAGTGAGAAAATAATATGAGG
Organism: Camelus ferus; assembly: GCF_009834535.1. Taxonomy (NCBI): domain Eukaryota; kingdom Metazoa; phylum Chordata; class Mammalia; order Artiodactyla; family Camelidae; genus Camelus; species Camelus ferus. The sequence goes on along the minus strand of NC_045698.1, from coordinate 84,377,055 downwards.
CAATTTTATGGAGAGATCTCCAGCTGCAGCAGATTATGTGGCAAAAAACAGTGGCCGGTTAAAACAGCAAGCCCTGCCTCTCTGCTGATAAGGAAGAGAAGCTCCTGATGGCAGATTCCTGTTGGGCATTGAAATGCAGGAGAGGGCCTGAAGCCCAAGGCAACCGGAGTTCTATTTCACTTTGTTTGGCAATTATCAGTGGGTCATAAATGGCTGCCATCAAAACAGGCAGCCCTTTCTTACTTAAGGCCGGTACTTGACTGTGAAATTGTGGGGTAGGCCAAGTTTATGTTGGGTACCAACCACCTCACTTCACTCTTCGAGTGCCCTCCATGTCTCAAAATAGGCCATAACTTCCCTCACCTCTAGAAATCCACTATCCTCTCACTGGACTGGGTTGCCTGGGACCACACCGAAGTTCTTAGGTTTGGGCTGTGTACCACATCTCAGACCCTTCTGTCTCCACTTAACACGTGCTACTAAAATATACTTGTCTTGTGTCCCACTCCCTTTGGATCCTAACAGGATCTGGAGTGAGGCTGACAAACCTATACAAATGACGGTCACTAGTGGGTACATCTCTTGGGTAATACGTGCAGCTAAGAGACTCTTCCTGAATCTGATTATATCCTCCTTATGCAAAAGGAATGAGTAGAATGGTGGGGCTTTTAGGCACTTTCTTAGGGGAGATATTCAGTGACAGAGCTGCTGTAGAAATACCAACTACTATATATAAAATAAACAATAAGGTCCTAATATATAGCACAGGGAACTATATTTAATATCTTGCAATAACTTATAATGAAAAATATGAAAAAGAATATAATACATGAATAACTGAATCACTATGCTCTACATCAGAAACTAAACAACATTGTAAATCAGCTATACTTCAATAAAACAAGCCAAAAAAAACCCCAACCCAACTGCTCAAAGCACGTTATGAGGCAGCGCCCTACCGCACCAACTCAGCCTGGCCTTCTGCCTCCTGCCATTTTGACAGGAAAACTTGACGGGATATCCTAACAGAGCAGCAACTATAACTTAGCAGCCCTTAGGTCTCCTCCCCACAGCAGGGGAAGAAAGCTCTGCCAGGGAACATTCTCCAACACACACCAGTTTCTTGACACATTCTATAAGAGACATAGTGAAAAGTGTTGTTTGAAACATGTGGATTTCACTGATTACCTTTCTCACACTTACATCTCACACTCTCCATGGCTAACCTGCCCTGCCTTTTAGAGGACGCCTGAGTAAGTAGGTGTGCTAACTGCTTCTATAGAACCTCAGTGAAATGCCTGTGTTCAACACGGGAACCCAAAAGAAACACAAGTGGGGTCAAACTGGGATGAACAAGACAGCGCTGTTCCAACTGAGTAAAACATTTAATTATTACTTTTTTCCCTTGTCCTTTTAATTCAGTCCCATGTTTTCTGATACCTTCAAATTCCCTGTTTCATACTATGATTGTTTTTCCTTTAACGAGTATAGGTTCTGTGTAATATTTCAATCTTATTTTTCAAGCAGCTATTGAAAATGCAGTATGTAACATAAGTGATTTTTGATTAAGAGCATAGGGAAGAGAAGTTAATCTAAGGTTCTTACGAAGAAGGTGGTCTATTTATCTATATTTCTTACATGTAAGTAAAAATTCATTTCACAGACTGTAATGTTTCCTCCAAATATTTCCCTAAATCCAATGATTATTCTCTATTCAATCTTTCTAGTTCCATTGTGTTCTTTTATAAAGTAGTTTGGAATAGCCAACTAATATTCTGTTACCAGGAGCAGATTTTCCCGACTATTCAACCATTTTGGACATAGTTATATCTAAACACTGTAGTTTGTAATTTTTCCATAGGTGATGACCTTTGTTTGCTTTACTTAGCTTTAGCGCATCATCAAGAAAATTTACAGGCACCATGTTAGTTAATTTCATATTCAGTGAAGAAGCTACGTGAAAGATAAAGACTAATTGAAGACTTTGATTTGAATTGTATTAAGCTCTCATAAATCAATTATAAAAGGAAAATTTATTTACTTTTCACTCAATTAAATATGTTCATGTTCGAGGGAGAATTACATGGTAGGGGAAAATTTCACATCTCGAGAAATATAATAAAAATGAGATTGCAGTTATAAATCTCTAATCGGGGGATCTTAATGGCGACAGGACATTAGAAAGAAGCTAATTGGCAATGTAAGAAAGACCTGGGGCAGGAGGGAGATTTTCCAATCAATAGAGTAAACAACTGGCTGACATTGGATAGATAAGAGAAACTGATTTCTATACAACCATCAGAAAGCATTTCCCCCTTGCTCTCAGTCTGGGAAAGGCTGATTATATAATGTGAAGCGGCGAATAGGAGATGAATTCAGGGATTTCAGACTTTCAGTTTGGGGCTTTGCCATAGTCTTAAATCATCCCTAGGGTCCCAACTCATCCTTTCCTCCTTTCTCCTCAAACCATCTGTAAAGGCAATAAAAATATTTGTCATTTAAAGGCAAAGGCTTAGGAAGAAGGCAGAATTCTTTTCAAGAATTTTTTTTTTTTAAGAAAATACCTTAATGGCCTCAGCCTGCTTGGCTATGACAGTTGAGCCTCTCCCCTCCCCTCACCTAGCCTAAAAGGGTTCTCCCCCTGTGATGTAATAAGTCTCACCAATGACTCTCAATAAGTAGCCACAACACTTCCAATAGCCCTCTATCTTCAGTTAACAGTACTTTCACAAGTGAAAAAAAAGGATGTTTTTTGTAGCTGCTATGTTGCCCAAGCCAGGACCACCATTTACTCCTAGACATGCTCCAGAAGACATCCTTCACGTAGACTACAAAGTGAGCAGTGCCCCCTAGCTTTGTGCAGTGAGGTAGCCCTCAGTGCCATCCAGAGCTGGATGAGGGAACGTGGAAGGGGGCAGGCTGCCACAAAGGCACAGAAATTCAAAGAGGTAAAATAGAAACCGGATCCCCTTAGGAAATCTGTGAAAATACGGGGAGGAGCACTGGGATTGGGATACTGATCCAGTTTATGCAAATATTAAAGAAAAGGATGGTTCTCGAAGCTTAAAAACTTGGGGATAACGTAGGGCAGATACTTTAAGTAAGATTCCCCAAATACATATCCCCTTGCATTTCCTGTCAAAATGGATCACAGGTCTGTGATTTGTGGGGTGCCTCGTCCTGGAAGCACCTACCCCGAGTGGAGGGACTTAGTTGGTGTGAGTAAAGGGAGGGAAATCAGGAGGCTATTCCTGTTGCTGGTAGATGCAACTGGTGTTCCAGGTTCTTGTCCCATTCCAGAAAGAATTCAGAGACAAGACTTAGAGGTTAAAAAAAGTAAAGTGAAAATTTATTAAAGGATGGATAGTACACTCAAGGGGAGAGTGGGCAGGCTCAGGTGAGCGGCTGCCCTGTGTTTCTTTGGCAAGTTAGTTACATAGGGTGTAAAAATGAATGAGTGGAATATTCATTGGGGGGAAGGGTTTGGGGTCGTATTCCCTGATTATTATCCCAACTCCACCTTCCCAAAGGTAGCAGGGAATTTTGTCCTTATTTAGTCTGGATCAGAAGTGTATGGCATCGGTGCATGACGGGTACTTATGATATGCAAGGCTAATTTTATTGAAATGAGGGCATAATGAGCAAAAGGACACAGGAAATTCCTGCCTTTTTTCTTCTTTCTTTGTTCGTCTCCAGGCCATTCATCTACCCAAAAGGTGTGATCCCTTATCAACCCAAAGGTTCCTTCTTTTCTTTCTCTGCCCAGGGACCCCTGGTGCTTACATGATGTGTGGTTTCCTGCATTTGGCCTGTGCCCCTCCTTTCTGCCCAATTCCTGACATTTGGTCTGTGTCCCCCTTTCTATGCTCATATCTAGCTATCTCCTTGCTCTAACATTCCAAGAAGACTCACTCATGAATCTTATTTTCCTTAAATTCTCCCTTTCATCAATCTCAACATGTTTCAAAAGCTAAAGAGATGATTCTTTTACCTAGGAACACAAGTCCAAGAATTGAACACCGGGCAGAGTTAATCCACATTTGTATTCAATGGATTTCAGTTAAATGTTTACACTCTTAGAAAAGGATGAAATTAGTTGAAAACATCAGTTTAAGATATTTGTTGTGATTTTGTCAAGGCAAGTGCTTTTTTTTCTTTCTTTCTAACATAAAAAAAATTCAAAGACAGTTTCATTTTTTTTGTTTCTTACATCTCAAACTGCCTAGACCCTGAAAACAAGATAATCAGAAAGAAAAATCATTGAACAATGGAGGAAATAAAATACTCTGACTCCCTTTGTCCTACAGGGAGCCCCTCCCTATTTCAAGAAAAGAAAACAAGTCTTTTTTTGTTGTAGCTTAACCGATTGAAATTAAGGTACTCTGAACTAACGTGTATCTGACTTAAAATACTTTGCATGTAAAAAACAGCCAAGTTAGAGAAAGGCGGGTTCAGCTGCAAGACCCATGTGACACGTAAAAGGCAGGCATTTCAGAAGGGGGAGTTCTTCATGGTGAGCCAAATAAGAAGCAGCTGGGGCTCCAGCATTCCTCCTCATCCTGACACTCCAAAACTGGGAACTGGAGTGCCAGCTTTGTGTGTTCCCTGCAAGAGCTTATCTCTAAATAGTCGTTCTGTTCATTTCATCTTTCATCTATTAGTAGGAACGCCCCCCTCCAACGCCCAGCCCCCAAAATACACAAAGGGGTCTAAATCTCAAAGGAAGAATGGAGAATCCTTATTTTCTTGTGCTCAAGTGACTAGGTGCCAGGATGTGCAGAGATCACCACGGAGTACATAATCTCCGAAGCTGTGAAAATACGAATCTACCATCCCGGATATGAAATTAGGTGGCTGAAACACAAATGCCTTTGAAACAGTCAAAGCACCTGGTGAAACAATTTTACCACAAGCCAGAATGTCTGGAAAAGGACAACAGGAGCTTGTCCCCCAAAGTACCAGGTTAAAAAGGAAAGGCCAATCATGCATTAAGCATAAGGAAAATTCACAGGTCCAAGAGAATGAGAAAATATTTTAGATATTGTCCTATTTGACCCTAACTTTTAATACTGCTTGCTGCAGCGCAGATTTATCAGCTGATCACCAACCTTCTATGCTGTAGAGTTTGAATGAAAGTCAGTGCAGGGATAGAGGACTTGGAGTCAAGTGCTCAAGGTCCAGTTCAGACAAGGAGTGTGTTTTGATCTGTTTTGCATTTGCTTAGTAATAGCAACATTGCCAGCATCAAGTGACAGCAAATTGTCTTTTGTCTTCCTGAAGTGCTGCATCTGGCCTGGCCACATCCTCCAAGGGAGGATTTCTGCAGATATATGTAGACAGATTCTTAATCTATGTGAGTGATGGTGGGCAGACTCAAAGTCTCGGAAGTTTACACTGATTGAGCACATTCCACGGAGGAAAATTTGTGCTCATTTATGACAGGAATAGTGCTACATACTGTCATCTATCCTCAGTCCTCTGGCTCACAACCACTACATGGCCAGACCTATTTCACTGCACTGTCCTGTCTGTCAGAAAAGAATGGCCCCTGACAGATCGCTCCCACTGGGGAGTAAGGCTGGCACGACCTGTCCATCGTGGGAGGCACTTACTCTAGGCTTGGACCATGCCCCAGAGGTATTGTGAGACCTTTGAGACTGCCCAGCACAGATTAGAATTGCTCACCTGCTCAGGCAGGGTGTATCCAAGTGTTCCAAGGCCAGCCCAGACTTGCATGGACCTCTTCCCACTTTTCATGGTGATTGTGCAAAGTTACATAGTTGGGAAAGTCTGAGTCACTCTGTAGTTTGCAAATATGCACCTTGGAGTGAAGGAGATCATGGCCTCCAGCCACTATGGGCACTTGGGCCATGTGGTACCCACCACGCCAGATACCTGTTTATCCAGAGACTGCTCTTTGCTACATACCTATGGAATCTCAGTTCTCCTTGACCCACCAAACTATCCTAATCCTGACATTACCCCAGTGATGGATGGCCTGGTTTATGAGTTTACCTGACCGAAACACATTTTGCAAAGCCAAATATTTCCGTCAGTACAAAATAAGCATGCTTGCCAAAAACTACAAACCCACAATTCCAATCTGTTAACGCTCGTAAAAAAATAAAGATACAGAACAATCAGTTTCCTTGGATTCTTTGGTCTCCTGTGTTACCTTGACCATTTTTTTTAACTACCTTTCAACTCCTACTTGGACACCGAAGTAATCACAGATTTCAAGAGAAAGCCGAAGCGTCTGGATAAAGAGTTACCAATTTGGTCCCTGAGAGCAATTGTCAGGTATCTTGGTGTGGAGCGATTTGTCTGATGTGAAATAATTCACAATTTGGAACCCTGGGAACCAATGCACTAAAACTTTGTATTCAATAATACTCAAATGCCGTGCATGCTTTGAAATCATTGTAACTACAGCTATTCAAAGAAACACAGGCTCCATGTGTTTCTACATTAAGTGTATCTAAGGAAGAAAATTCTGATCTCATACTTATGACGTAATGTATATCAGAGGCCAGTTTGTTCAGGTGAGTGAACTAGACCTTCACATGAAGAAGAAAACTCACACTGGATGTTTTTGCCTGGTATCTGGTATTTGACATTACCACATCAGCATATAAGCTGTTTGTTTGTTTGTTTGTTTTTGGTGTCGGGGTGGATTCTTCATCTTGGGACTGATTATTGGAAAAAACATACAGCTATTTTTTTATTCTGAGCAGTAAGAGTTTAGACATTTTGTTTATAAGGTTAACATGAAATCTCATCAGAGCTGAGGGTGAGCTCCATGGGGTATTGTAGTAATTAAACTTCTCTGTGAAGTTGTGGGTTGTTAGATGGCATGTCTCCCAAGAAGTTCAGTCCTGCAATCTTGTGATTACAAGAGTTTGCTTTGTGATCATCAAAGGGGTAGGTTTGTGTGTGTGTGTGTGTGTGTGTGTGTGTGTGTCTGTGTGTGTAAGCAAACGACTCTTTAAGCCTTCTATCTACATGGCTGTTTGAAATACAGCTCATCAGGCTAAATTAAAAACACTCCTCATTGCTCTGAAAATGTTTCTTTTTTTGAAATGTGCTGATTGAAATAGGTCTGTTGTATGAATTCACAATGTCACTGTGGAATTAGAAAGGAGGAGCAGGAAAGGGTGTGAAAGGCCTTTGTGCTAACATTTCAAGACTTTACGGATATGTTGTTTTTATTATGTCACCTATTAGAGGTGGGGCATAATAAAGGACACCTATTTTAATGTTTAAAATTTTTTTCAAGATCAAACCCTGAGGTTTTAAAATTTTTTTGACGAAATTGAAAACTCAATTATGTTTGGGATCTGATCAACACAGTCAAACTGAACATTACTTTAAAATTGTAGGGCTTATTAAATTTATCTATTTTTTACCAAGATAAAAATCATTTTATGGTTATTGGAAGTGGTTCTTAGGGTTTAAAAGAAATTTAAGATCAGTTTTCCAATAGTTCATATGTGACATGATCACCTTTCTTTATTTACGCCTCGTCTCCTCCTGATTCCGACACACACACACACACACACACACACACACACACACACACACACACACACCAGGGTGTTCAAATTCTGGGAGAATAAGAAAAGAGAAAGTTAAAATTTGTGAGCAGACACTGCCTGACATTAAGACTTTACTAACCATCTAACGTAAAAGTGTACAGATGAGCATCAAAAAGGATGTTCCAAATTAACAAATATGCAAATGAAAAAATCCCAGAACCTCTCTTAAAGTCCTTAGAGGATTAATGGTAGATAACATATGTGCTTGTTATTTACCAGGCTGAGCTTCACCAGGTACAAACAGCCACAAACTGAAAGAAATTTACATCTGACATATCCTCACACTGACTTTGGTAAGGATCTACTTCTCATAACACTGCCCTAGGATAATGAGTATCAATTTCTCATTCTTTTTTCTTTAAACACCACCAGGAAATCCCAAATTTACCTATGCTTCAGTGCTGCCATCCTGAAATCCTAATCCTCCACAGAATTCATGCTTGTAAATGACTTCCCATCTGACTGCCACCCTGTGTCAACATTCTTATTCCATCTTTACTGTTAATGAAAATACTAAAATATATATTTATTTAGGTGCTTCAGATATTTGCAGTTCCTTAATTTCTGTCAAGTTCATTTTCTAGGTAACGAAATAGGTACCAGTAAGAAATTTATTAAATGGCTGAAAACGTCTTTGCAAAGTAGTCACTGACCTGTCCCTGGAAATCCAAGCAAGCTTGACTGACCATTGTCAGAGACAGAATTCATCCCTTTATCAGCCTAGATGGCCTCAGACTTCCCTGGCAATTTCAGAGTGACTTGACTTCTCTTTCTGAACTTTTACTATCTCAAGACTGAACCTAGCCTCCTTAAAGATTCCATAAGACATCATTCTCTCCATAAAGCCTTCATCAGTTTCCCTGGGCTGGAAAGACTCACTGCCCCTGAACACTAACTGTTCTTTGCTTATATGGCCTGTATCTTAGGGCATTTAAAATCTTCTGTTTTATGCTGTTGCTTCTGGATGTGTGTTACTTTGAAGTCTCCTTGGATGCACAGCATTAATATCCTGTCTGCTCTATTTCAGTGCAGAGGGTCATCTTATACACATACTATGTTCTCAGTAAATGTTAGTTGAATAAATGAATACAAAATTAAATTAATGGATAGCAATACACAAATGGTATATTACCCATGTTGTCAAGATCCATGCATGATGGTATAAAGAAAAAAGGCCCCATGGCCTCAGCATCCAATCCTAGGCTTCAATTTTTAGATTGCAGTTTATAATTATTTTCTTCGCTTGGAAATGAGATTTTCACTTGGCATTATAGAATCACTCCAATCAACAATCTACCTTAACTATCTTGATGTTAATAAATATGTTATCATCAGAGAATGAAACTCATGAATGAGCCTGTGAACTGATGAGAGAAGAAACACTACTGAAAGTCATAATTTGCACATTGAGAACGGCCACATTGTTAACATGCCGTGGGTAGAATCTGAGATTCTATTCACAAGCAGGATATTTTTGATTTTTCATAGACCACCTTGTTCCATATAAGATCTGAGGAGGCAAGGTCATATTCTGTTTGTCTTGCAATATCCCATATGGGGCTTCAGGTTTACAACACAGACCATTAGTATTAGGAAGTAGTAGTTGATAGTCCATAAAATAGACGAATAATTCCTCTTTGTGTCTCCATAAAATTATAATTTGATTCCTGTATCTTTTCTGGTATTGATAAAAATTTATTAAGTAACTGGAAAAGATTCAAACTGATTTTTTAAGTTAAACTTTTAACTGGAGGTAATTAGAAGTTTACATGAAGTTTTAAGAAATAATTCAGAGATCCATGTATTCTTTACCCAGTCTCCCTCAATGGTAACATCTTGCAAAACCTCAGGACAGTATCTCAACCAGCATATTGATATTACTACAGGCAAAGTTCCCTCTTATTGCCCTTTTATAGCCACACCCACCTACTCTCACCCCTACACACTGGCAACTAGGAATCTGTTCTCCATGTCTATAATTTTATCATATTAATAATGTTATATAAATGGAATTATACAGTGTATAATCTTTTAGGATTGTTTTTTTCACTCAGTGTAATTCCATTCATCCAATTGCCGAGTGTATCTTCTTTCTGAGTATATTCTATGGTGTGGATGGATCACAGTTTAACTGTTCACCTCTTGAAGGACATGTGGGTTGTTTCCAGGTTTTGGCTATTATGAATAAAATGTCCATGACATGTTTTTGTGTGAACCCAAATATTCATTTTTTGGGGATTGCCCAAGTGCAATTTCTGGGTCACATGCTAGTTGCATGTTTAGGTTTAGAAGAAACTGCCAAATTACTTTCCAGAGTACTAAAACCATTTTCCATTCTCAGCAGCAATGTATAAGTAATTCAGTTTCTCTTCATCTTTGCCAGCACTTGGTGTTGCTATTTTTAACTTTAGTGGTTCTCATAGGTATGTAGTGATATCTTACTGTGGCTATGATTTGCATTTCCCTCATGGCTGGTACATTTTCACATACTTATTTGTCATCATCATACCCTTTTTGGTGAAATACTTGTTTATGTCTTTTACCCATTTTCTAACTGGATTATTTGTTTACTGTTGAGCTTTCAGTGTTTGCAATATATTCTAGATACTAATTGTCAGATAGGTAGATGGTTCAGAAATATTTTTTCCCAGTCTATGGCTTATTTTTCATCTTTTAACAGACTTTCACTGAGTAAAATTTTAAAATTTTGATGAGATCCAGTTTATTAATTTCACCTGTTATAGACTGTGACTTTGGTATCAAATGTAAGAACACTTACTTAGTAACATCTGTTACCACATTTTCTGTTACGACTCTGTTACCAAAAATTTTCTCTTACGTTTTCCCTAAAAGCTTTACAGTTTCATGTTTTGCATTTAAGTCTGGGACACATTTTGAGTTAATTTTTGTATATGGTATGAGATTTAAGTTGAGATTCATTTTATTTTCCTGTGTGGTGTTCCAGCACCATATGTTAAGAAAGCTAACCTTCTTCCACTGAATTCCTTTTACACTTTGGTTAAGTATCAGTTGAGCATATTTTGTGGGGATAGATTGCTCAGTTCTCTGTATTGTTCCATTGATCCTTATGTCTATCTTTGCACCAATACCACAGTGTCTTGATTACTGTATCTACATAGAAGGCCCGAGTATTGGGTACAGTTATTCCTTCTGCCTTATTCCTTTTTCAAGATTATTCGGTCTGCCTTCCTTCCTTCCTCCCTTCCTTCCTTCATTCTCATTGAAGCAGCTGGAACTTCCAGTACTGTGCTAAGAATGGTGAGAAGGACATCCTTGCCTTAAGTCTTTCACCATTAAAGATGATATTCCCTCTAGGTGTTTTGTGGATGCATTTTATCAAGTAGAAGACGTTTCCTCTCTATTCCTGGTGTGCTGAGGGTTTTGATTATGATTGGGTGTTGGATTTTGTCCAATGCTTTTTCTGCGTCAATTGATATGATCATATGATCTTTCTTCTTTAGCCTGTTGATAAGGTGGATTACATTGATTGATTTTCAAATGTTGAACCAGCCTTGCATATCTGGAATAAATCCCACTTGGTCATAGTATATAATTATTTTTATACATTGCTGGATTTGATTTACTGTTATTTTGTGGAGGATTTCTGCATCTAAGTTCATGAGAGATATTGGCCTGTAGTTTTTTTTTTCTGTATTATCTTTATCTGATTTTTGACAAATCATAGTAGTATGAGCCTCGTAAAATTATCTGGGAAATGTTCCCTTATCTTCTATTTTCTGGAAGAGATTGTGTAAAATTGGTGTTAATTACTTAAATGTTTGGTAGAATTCTCCAGTGAAACCATCTGTGCTTGGCAATTTCTTTTTCAGGAGCTTTTAAATTACTAATTTGATTTAGTGTTTGGAGGATAATTCAGGTTGCCTATTTCATCTTGGTTGGGTTTTAGAGCTTGTGTTTTCAAGTCCATTTCTTCTGAGTTGTCAGATTTATGAGCATAAAGTTGTCTGTAGTATTTCTTTATATTTTGATGTCTGCAAGATCTGTATTGATAGCCTCTGTTTTACTCCTGATATTGGTGATTTGTGTCTTCCCTCTCTTTTTACCTTTGTCAGCCTTGCTAGAGATTTATCAATTTTATTGATCTTTTTCAAAGAACCAGCTTTTTGTTCCACTGATTTTCTCTATTGTTTTCCTGTTTTCATTTTATTGATTAATACTCTTATTTTTATCATTTCCTTCCTTTTGCTGGGTGGTGTCAAAAGTTTATTTTTCTACATATACATATTTTTAAAGATAATGATTTCTGAATTGACATGAGAGCCAATCCATAGTATAATTTTTTTCTTTTTTTTAAATAGTATGATTTTAGCCATGTTAAATACTGAATAATCTTTAAATTAGTAACAATGTTTAGTACCTAACTGTTCATGATAACAAAAGTTTAGATAGAAAACAGAAAGATCCATTAATTGGCATGTAATAAATTCAAGTCCTCCTTAAGTTTCTATTTGAAAAGATTCTGGGTATTTATGAGTATTCTCTCTCAATCTAAAAAAGTATATTTGAGGCAAATTTGCAACATAACTCTAAATCACTGTACATAGATATGTTGAGAGCTAAGAAAGTTTTATAAAATGTCTTTCTTCCAAGGAAGAACAAGGGAACTGCAGAATAGAAAATAAACTGGAGAGAAATTAATTACCCACACAGGAAAGAAGGGATATTTTAGCTGAAGTATAGCTGGAAAATTTAGGTAGAGGTCTTACACGAGAGAGGGGAAAAGGCAGAAATGTCTGAGTCAGAGAAAGATCGCTCCCTAAAGAGACGTGAGCTGCCAAAAGAGCAGAGGTTTGCAACTGAGCTAAGTTGAGAATAAATGCAGAGAAAAGACGCCTTTCTTTAAAGAAACAGGTATATATTTTAAAAGAAGGGCCAGATAAGAAGTAAAAATACTAATTAACTAACCTTTAGGAGCTTCTGAATTTAGCTCACAGTCCCTGCCCTCCTAAAGCTTGCAGTCTAACCAACTGATTCTGTTTTATTGGATTGTTGTAAAGAATAGTACACTTAAAATAGAAGCTCATCTGTTAGCTCACATTTTAATTGCTTAAGATAGATAGTATTTTTAAAATGACAACTTTTAAATGTATATGACTCTCCAAAGATTAGCCAGTGTGTGTCTGCCTTAACAATGAGTCCTTTTGAGCTAACAGTGTGTTGGGTTTCCTACAGACTACAGAGCTGATGAGAAGCTAGGTACTCATTGTTTGTCTGCTTGAGTACAAGAACAACCAATTCTTTTTCATTTGTAAAGTTATCTCTGGACAGTACTTTCTCCCAAGTCTCTGAAGATGCCCTCTCTCTAGTTTGCATTCTCTCCCTCTTTGTCTCCCTACGTGTAAACCTCCAATAATGCTTTGTGCTCAGGCTTTGCTCTTCTAGTCTTAAGTTGTATGACATCTCAGTCTGGAAATGTCAGTCCCCACTACCCCTATCACTGCCCCTACCTCAAGGTCTGTCAGACTCCCGTGTGTACTCTGAAATCCAGCTCAGAAGTCACCTCCTCTGAAGAGTCATCCCTAAATCCCCTTTCTCTCCAGTACTCTTCCCGTCCTGTATATTGCTGTGCTAACACCCACCACAGTGCATTCTGTGCTGCATTTTACACAAGCCTTCCTAACTAGGCTTGAGGACAGAGGTTGAGTCTATGACTATCCTGTTCCAAGTTCCAAGCTCAGGGAAAGTTCTTAATAGTAAATGCTGTCGAATGAATGGTTACATATACAAGTTAGCAATGGCCATTAAATAACTGTCCATTAAGACAGCTTTAACACCAACACAAAAATGCTCAGCATATTTAGAGTATGCTTCCTCTTCTGAAGTAATAAAATAGTTTAGAAGACATTTTTAATAATTTGTGTACTTCCTTGACATAGAATCATTGCTAATCATTTTGTAAAGGTTTACTTTATGAAAGAATAAAAACCTAAGCAAGAAATGATGCCTTTTGCCTTAAAAAATTCTGATTTACCAAGAGAATGAGAAAGCAAGCCATAGACTGGGAGAAAATATTTACAAAAGACATCTATTAAAAAGGACTGTTACTCAAAATATAGAAAAACTCTTAAAACTCAAACATTTTTAAAAAGCAATCAATTTAAAAATGGGCAGAAGACCTTAAAAAGACATCTCACCAAAGAAGATACATAGATGGCAAATAAACATATGAAGAGATGCTCAAAATCATATATCATTACAAAATTACAAATTAAAATAATAATGAGACACTACTACATACCTGTTAGAATGGTCAAAATATGGCACACTAACAACACCAAATGCTAGTGAGGATGTGGAGCAACAGGAACTCTCATTCATTACTGGTACAAACACAAAATGGTACAGCCACTTTGGAAGACAGCTTGGTGGTTTCTTACAACACTAAGCATGCATTTACCAAATGATCCAGTAATCACGCTCCTTGGTACTCACTGAAAGAAGCTGAAGACTTATGTCCACACAAAAACCTGCATATGGATATTCATTAGCAGCTTTATTCATAATTGACAAGATTTAGAAGCATCCAAGATGTCCTTCAGTACTTGGAAGTATCCATTTTTTGTAACACCAGTAAGGCATGAATAATTTATTTTAGAGGCAATGGAGAGCCAGGTATTGTTTAATTATGATGGTGAGGTGTTTGTGTATATTTGAAAAAGAAAACATTGAATTAAACTGTGTAGATACACTTGAAAAAGATAATACTGATTTAAAATAAACTATTGGAATGGCATATACTAAAGGATAAGTAGAGATTTGGAAATACACTTTTTTTTTATCAGACCAGAAAACTGATAAAATGTAAATTTGGACAAACTAAAAATGGAAACCTTGGGTGGATGTTAGATGTAGTAGTAACAATAAAATCTAAAATCTATAGACATATTCTAGCATTGGTTCAAAGTCAGAAGTGTCAAAGGATCATGATTCCTTCAAATCTAAGCTCCTATATTCCAGAACACTCATTAAGCAGATAAAGTCATGCTTTCCAAAGTGATATACCCAAACAATGGAATATTATTCAGCATTATACAGCAATGACCTGTCAAGCCATGAAAAGACGTACAGGAACCTAAGTGAAAGAAGTAAACCTGAAAAGTCCACGTTCTATATGATTCCCAACCACATGACATTCTAGAAAAGGCAAAACAATCAAAACAGTAAAAAGATAAGTGGTTGCCAGGGGTTAGAGCACAGAGGATTTTTAGGTCAGTGAAACTATTCTGTATGATACTGTAATAGTGGATAAAAGCCATTATACATTTGTCAAAACTCACAGAACTTACAACTGTGAACCTTAATGTAAATTACGGACTTTCAGTGACAATGACGCATTAATTCAGGTTCATCAGTTGCGACAAGAGTATCACTCTAGTGGGGGATGTTGATAGTGGGCAAGGTTGTGCAGGGGGCAGTGGAGGGGGGGAGGGGAGAGGGGAGTATATGGGAACTGTTTGTACTCTCTGCCCAGTTTTGCTGGGAACCTAAAACCACTCTAAAATAAAGTTTATCAGGAAAAACAGAATGACTGGTTTCCATTTTTTGAGTATAAGTCATTAACATAAAGAAGACAGCACTACTGCCTAACACAGTGCAGGACCTTGCTACTTGAAGACTACCTGTGGATCAGCTGCAGGGACAGTACCTGAGAGCCTGTTACAGATGTAGAAGCCAGGTCTCATCCCAGACCTCCTGACCCACAGTCCATGTTTTAACAAGCTCCCCAGGTCATTCGTACGCACGTGAGAGTTTGAGAAGACCAAGAGCAAAAGAACAAAAGCAGGAGCAAGAAGAACCAGGTTCTTTTCTCACCTCATCCGCTCACATGTTGCTGAGCACTGGGCAGTGTGTTGCACCTGCAGGTTTCTAGTCTGTACGTCAGGACAGTTGGCCTGGGTCAGGGGTTCTCACATCATGGACCCTGGACCAGCAGCATCAGTATCACCTGTACTTGCTGCAAATGCAAATTCTACTGAATCAGCAACTCTGGGGGTGAGCCTACCACCTAATTTTTTAACAAGCCTTCCAGGTGTTTCTGACATGAGCGAAATTTGAGAACCACTGGATGGTCCCTAAGGTCCTCTTCGGTGTGAACATTCTATGATCATCTGAAAAAAAACTAAGAGTCACAAGAGTGTATATAATATATATATACACACACACACACGTATATATACACATATAAAACTTGGAACTAAATACTTACGTACTTTAAACAATTTACTAGCATTCTCTTTATTTTCAGATAGTGTCTTTACTCATTTAAAAATATTTCTTATATTGCTAGAAATTTCAATTGAATTTTTCAAGTAGCAAAAGCAAAGTCCTTGGATTCATACAAAGGGAACAACTGATTTGAAAATATCCTTCAGACAAAGAAACTGAGCTTGCTGCTCATCAAGAGATGAAGATTTTAATCTGACATAATGGCTTTTTTTTCTTTTTGTAATTAGCAAACCACATATTTTTAGTGCCAGGATGGCTGGCTAGGGTCATTTTCATTAGCATAATTCCCATCAAATGCTAAGTACATTTCTTTCATCCAATAAGGAAATCTGGGGGAAAAAAAAAACCAGATAATGTAAACTTTAATTTGGGTTAATCACAGAGAAAAGAATGCCATGATGGCTTACTAAATTGTGAATCATAAAAAAGCTAATAGGATTCAGTAAGGAAACACAAAAGCAGTAACTTGTCTGATTAGAGCAGGATGAGAGAATTTGGCTTTATTTGAAATTCTGTCAAGAACAACACAGACAAGCCCTATTTTTAACTCCTACTTTTATCATAAAAGAATTCACAGTGTAAGCATCAAACAGTTATTTTGAAAGAAAGAAAAAGTAGGTACATAATCCAATACTTCAGTTTTCATTATCCGACAGTTAATAGTATGGTTGGTGGAGAGAGATCTACATTCTGAGGTTGTGGATGCCTGGGGCCATGTTTGCCTTCACTCCCTGTGAGCAGAGCATCCACCAACAGAGCTCCAAGGGGCCTTCCTTCCTCAGTCTGTCTGTGATCTATTTCCTGCGTTAAAACTGTCCTGGGAAGATGACGCATTTGCATACTTTAGGCTTAGTTTACCTTAACCATTTCATTTCCAATATGCAGGCCTTGGTAACCTATCACAGGGACATCAGTTGCTGGCTCTGACATCTTTTGTCTAAGCATAAATCAATCAGAGGCCTTAAAAAAGAGGAGACTCTGAAAAAGGGAAGGTCCTTGACCCTCTAGCCTAAACATGTTACTGATGGCAATACATCGGGAGGATTTTGATTTTCTATAAGGCGTTCACCTCCCTAATCACTCTAGCTTTCCAAAAGACATTATGCGTTTGGGTCACAAAGGGTCAGGTTGGGCCAAGCCTGAGATGTGTCGTGGGGCAAAGGATGTGACACCCAAGGAGAGCTGCTGAAATAGGCTTTGTGGAGAACATGCTCAGAGGGGCATCCATCCCCAAAGAATTCATCCCTCCAAATCCCCAAAAAACACCCCAAGTAAATGCAAGAGGCAGGGGAAATAGAGAGAAGGGAAGATAGGATGAAAGAAGGGTCCAGGGAGAGGACATAGGGAAGATGGAGGAAGAAGTAGAGAAGAGGGAGAAAACAAGAAGGAGAGATGAGGAAAGAGTCCCAGGGGGAGAGGAAACAGAGATGGGGAAACGGTAAAAGGGAGAGGGGTGAGGTGGGGTGTGTGTATCTTGAGAGGGTCGTCATGGGTGTGGACCTGGAGACTGTATAATGAGGTCATGATAATTGCATGTTGACAACCTATAGAAGCTTCTCCCCAGCACATGTCTGGCAAATGCATCACTGAAATGGATGAAATTAGCTGAGAGCCAGGGCTATTCTCCTGAGTCACATTGTTTTCCTAGAGTAGGAAAAGCCACAGGGTGAAAAATCTCTGCTGCAGTCATTGGAAACCAGTAAGTACCGTCCGAGGGAGGATTCTGCTACAGGATCGTCACATCCCTAGTAGCCTAGAAAAGTCCCCGTTACACTTCTCATAACGGAGTTCTGGTCACTGCGGGAGGTACTGATGCACATCAAGGGCTTTCCCTCAGCTAGGACTTACCCCAGTCCCCCATTGTGACATGATGACAATTGTCACAGCCTCACTCACAGCTCTCTGTTTTCTGTATGATAAATGTAAATGTATTTTTCTAATATTTATTTTTAGAGCATAGGCCTAGTGGGAAATTTTGGGAAAGAAGTCCAAATATTTCCTTAGTTTTACCTATTGTGTAATAAAATAAAATTTATTTCTGTTCAATTTGACCATAAAATGTATATTATGTATTTATTAATCTCTTTGTTATGTTTGGACTATATATAAGTTTACTAAAGACACTGGGGTTTGTCATTCGTATATTTTATGATATCTGATTTGTTTTCCCAGCTATTTCATACCTGTTCACCCAAGAGAAAGTCTCTTATTGCAATGTGTTGAATATTACTTCATAAATAAAAATATGCCTTATTACATGTTTTACTCTTTACCAACTCTAAGTTAATATCACTGATTACTTTTTTAATAATTCTAATATCCCCTATGTTTGCATTTATTTTAAGACTGTTCTCCTGAAATGCTAGAAAAGAAATGATTCCCAATAAAACACAAGTTAGATAAATCTTCCAAACGCCTTTGTTTGATTTTTGTTAGAAGGAACTGCTACATAGGCTATTTGGAATGTGTTCAACACAAGTGTGAATCATCGATATGTAGTCTTTGAGACTATGTTGAAAAGAAGGCTTTGCAGAGGAAAAAGTACCTTACAATCATCTTAGAGCATCTGGTTCACACCTGCAAAAGTAGAGTTTACAGTGTGGCACTGGGATAATTTTAGAATTTTAACATGAGCTGTCTTTGGATCCTACATTTCCTTATTTCAGACTATTTCTGCTACCAAAACGAATTTGAGGCGTTTCGTGCACAACAAATACCTGAAGGAAACACTGGGGACGAGAACTGATTAATTACACTGTGACGTCCTCTCAGATACGAGCCAGAGTTGGTTGTGTGTGAATGTGTAAGTCTTCGTGTTATCACGATGCTCAGACGTTCGGCACCTTTACTTTCTTTAGTCTGTAGTTTTTAGCCCAAGGTCATGAACACACCTATCCTCATGATGTGTATGTAAAACCTATGCAGGCAGAGAAGTAACGTATCAGCTGCTTTCTAAATAACGCGAACATGTTTGTGAAGGTCGGTACGGAATGATTTTTTTTCTTCTTTTGGCGCTGACACGGTTTCCGAATGTGATTCTAATTCACTCCTTCATGCTGTCAAAGGCGGTCCGCAGGCAGGCATTCATAAGGTTCTCTTTTTCCTTTGCATTTCCCTTTTGACCCATCAGTTCTTAAGTTTTGTGCACATAATAATTCTGTAAGAAGTGTCTATAAAATAGTTCATTTTTTCCTAGATGATGTCAAACAAACTTAAGTATCGAATAGTCGCATTATCTTTATTAATGGAGCTGTTCACTTTGGTCTCACCTTTCTAAACCCCCCTACTTACGTAGGTCAGTCCACTCAGTTCCTCAGGTGGGTCTGCTTGTATATATTTCATAACTAACTTTAGACACTTTCTTCTTTCCTGGTCATTTTCTTCTTAATATTTTTTGGCCCTGATTCTACCACTTGATGTCTGAGAGTAGGATAGGCGAAATTGCGAAGGAGGCCAAGACTGGGTTCAGTATTCTCTTTTCTTCCTTTATCCTCTCTCCCTTTGCAGAATAGCTCAGGGCTCTCTCTTCCCAGCTGCAGCCGTCAAAATGCATCTACTTTGTGTCATGGGCTTTGCTCTTTAATAAATGACAAGAGCGCCAGTGAATTAAGCACACAACGACCCCCATCCAGGTGAAAGTGAGGGAATGCAGTCACTTTGCAGAGAGCACACGGTTTTCCCCAGCCATGTGCCTCTTTCTTACCGCTAGGACTTAATTCATGTCACCTTCTCAGAAAGCCTTTCCCTTAACCTCCCTCCTTTAGCGATTCTCTATTCTATCACTGCTTATTTCCTTCACAATATTAACACATTTTTATTCACAGTATTAATCTTTACTGAAAGGCACTTAAATCATAATTGTACAGTTTGATAGATTTCTACAGATCATAGTGAACTCCTTAAACAAGAAGTCTAACATTGCCAGCATCCCAGAGACCCATCTCATGCTCCCATTGGGTCATTGCTCCTCTTCCACTCCAAAGATAGCCACAACCCTGACATCTGCACCATAGATTAATTTGCATGTTTTTTAACTTTATGAAGTAGAAGGTGCTTTTTCTGTCTGACTTCTTTCATGCAATAGAGTATTTATGAGATTCACCCTTGCTGTTGCATACAGCTGTAGTTCATTCATTTTCATTGCTGAACATCATTTCATTGCATAATCTTATATCACAATAAATTCATCCATGTTACTATTGATGGACAATTTGGGACTATTAGAAATAATACTGCTATGAACATTTTGTCCATTCTTTTGACGCATATATATCCATTTCTCCTGGGGTACAGGAGTTAAACTACTACCTCATTGAATAAGAGTTTTTCAGGTTTAATATATATTGCAAATACATTTTCCAAAGTAGTTGTATTAATTTACATCTGCACCACCAAAGTAAAAGAGGTCCACATCTGTATTAACTTTTGGTATTGGTGATCATTTACAAAATTTTAGCCACTTTGGGGTGAATGTGTTATATCTCATTAGGGTTTTGATTTGCATTTCCCTCATAATTAATAATGTGTAGCACATGTTCATGTAGGTCGGCCATTTGGATAGTCTTTTTATGAAGTGCCTGCTCAAAATTCTTCCCCATTTTTCGATTGTGTAATCTGTTGTTTTCTTACTGATTTGTAGGAGTTCTTCATATATTCTGGATATGCATCCTTGCAAGATATACATATTGAAAATGTCTTCTGCCAGATTCTGGCTTAACTTTCCACTCTGTTAATGATGTCTTTTGATAAACAGAACTTCTTAATTTTGATGTAGTCTAATGCGTAAATCTTTTTCTTTATGATTGGTGCTTTTATGTTTTAAAAATACCTTTTCATCCCTCCAGGTTAGAAAGATATGTTCCCATGCTATCTTCTAGAAGCACTGATGCTGTAACTTTCATATTTAGATCCATAATCCACCTGGAATTGATGTTTGGATGTGATATGCAACAAGAATCAAATTTCATTTATTTTCGTATACAGATATCCAATGACCCATCATCATTTATTGAAAAGACTGCCCTTCCCCCACTCTGGGCAGGACCATTTTATAATAAATCAAAATTCCTTTTGCGTGTAGGCCTGTTTCTGAATTCTCTGCAACATTCCCTTGATTTGTTTCTCCTTTTCTGAATACCATATTGTTTTCATAGTTAAAGATTTATGATATGTCGATATCCTCTAGGGTAAATCTTCCATCTTTATTCTTCTACAAGATTTTCATGGCTATTTTTGGCCTCTACCATTTCCATATACATTTAGACTTAGCTGATAAAAGCCAAAGACCCTAGTTCTGGGAAAACACACACACACACACACACACACACACACATACACACAGAGCTGAATTTTTTTCTTGAGAATGCAAAACCTGTCAAAAGCATAAAGATAAAGAAAAGAAATGCCTTTCATGAACATATATTTAAAAATCTAAAATTTGATTTGGCAAATTACTACATTCAGCAAACTTCTAATTAAAAATGCAGCCTCTGACTGGTATTCACATACTTGGGGAAGCTACCTAGTGTTTCTGTGCATCTATTCTGTATTTTGCAATCTTCACTTACTGTTCTGTGAGTTTCAAATGACATAGCATATAAAACACTTGTAAGAGTGGCACATAGGGAACCAATAAAAGTTAGGTATTGGTATTCTTCTATCAAAGCACTCCTTCATTTAGTCTCCTACTATAATTCATGATTTATACATCTCTTTCTCTTGTTCAGTTATAGGCTCCATTGTAGGACCATCCTTGGCCCAGGATCTATGCTTTAGCAAGTGCCATATATCACAACTACCACCACGCTAAGTTTGTTAAAGGTCACATGGGTCTTAGTCACTTGAGATTCAACCTTGAAGACTGGAACAATGTAGCATGTCACTCCAAAACAACAGCTCTCCTAAACTGTTCAGATCCAGGGAATAATGTTGTCCACTTTTCTCGTCCTATGTCCTCAAAACAAAGGTGACTGCACTTGAATGTGGTGAAGGTGAGTTGGCTGTGCCACTGCCCGTGTCAGAAGCAAGTGCTTCTCTGACGTAAGGGGAAGCAAAGGTAAACTTAGGGAAGAGATAAGACAAAGTTACTAAATGTCAAATTTCTATTTTATACAGTGTGACTGTAATCTATTTTTGCATAACAATCATTTCTTTGTAGTGCCAAGAGTTGCTTTTCTTGCTTCTCTTTGTCTTCCAATTTGTAGCTATAGAGGTTTGATATTCACAAGAGTTGCCCGTGGTGGCTGAAATATTTAACAATTCATAGATGAGGTCTAGACAGAACATGCATGGAGCATGTTACTAATTCTTTACCTTGGTAACGAAAGGCATACTCAATCCTAGAAATGCAAACAGTGTTATATTTATTAAAATACTTAGTGGCATTTTATTGTTTTCAAAATTCAAGCATTTTCAGCTTTACTTAAACAATTTTGATTTAAAAGTTAATTTATATGAATCCTTCTTAAGCTGTTCCAAAAAATAGAAGAAGGAACACTTCCAAACTCATTTTTCATGCTGATCACCCCAATATCAGAGTCAGACAAGAAACCACGAGAAAAGAAAACCAATACCCCTAAAAAACATTGATGTAAAAATCTTCAATAAAATACTAGCAAACTAAATTCAACAGCACATTAAAGGACTATACACCATGAGCGAGTGGGGTTTATCCCTGGAATGTAAAGATAGTTCAACATAGACAAATCAGTCAATGTGATATCAGAATGAAACATAGAAGCCACATGATCTTTCATAAATATTGACAGAAAAAGCATTGGACAAATATTCAATGTCCATTCATGATAAAGACTCTCAACAAAATTGGCACACAAGAAACTTACCTCAACACAATAAAGGCCTTATATGAACAGCCCACAGCTAACAACATAATCAAGAGAGAAAAAAACGAAAAGCTTTTCCTCTAAGATTTGGTACCAGCAAGAATGCCCATTTTTGCTACTTCTATTCAACCTATTACTGGATGTCCTAGCCAGAGCAGGTAAAGAAGGAAAAGAAATAAAAGGCATACAAATTGGAAAGAAAAAAAGTAAAATGATCTCTGTTTGCAGAGGGCTTGATCATATATGTAGAAAACCATAAAGACTCAACAAAAAGACTGTTAGAACTAATAAACAAATTCAGTAAAGTTGCAGGATACAAAACATACAAAAGTCAATGGCATTTCTATACACTAAGAATGAGCTATCTGAAAAGGAAATTAAGAGAACAAACCCAATTTACAGTAGCAACAAAAAGAATGAAACACTTAGGAATAAACGTAACCAAAGAGGTAAAAGACCAGTAAACTGAAAACTTAAATCATTAATGAAAAAATTAAAGATACATATAAATGGAAAGACATCCTATGTTCATGGATTGGAAGAATTAATGTTGTTAAAATGTCCAAACTAACAAAGTAAGTGGTCTGCAGATTCAATGTGATCCCTACCATAACTCTAATGGTGTTTTATAGCATTCTTTATAGAAATAGAAAAAATTCTAAAATTCATATGGAACCACAAAAGGTCTTGAATAGCCAGAGTAACCTTGTGCAAGAAGAACAAAGCTGGAAGCTTCACATTCTCTGATTTCAAAATACATTTAAAGCTGCAGTAATTAAAATAGCATATGGTACTGGCATAAAAACAGTCACATAGACGAATGAAACAGAATAGAGGGCCTAGAAATAAATCCACCCACTTACAGTCAACTAACCTTTGAAACGGTGCTAAGAACACACAATAGGGAAAGGATAGGCTCTTCAATAAGCGATGTTGGGAATGCTGGATATCCACATGTAGAAGAATGAAATTGGATCCTTATCTTACACCATATGCAAAAATCAAGTCAAAATAGATTAAAGACTTAAATGTGAGGCCTTTAATGGCAAAATCATTGGTAGAAAACATAGAGAAAAAGCTTACTGACATTGGCCTTGGCAGCAATTATTTTTTTGCCATAACACCAAAAGCAAAGGCAACAAAAGCAAAAATAGACAGATGAAATTATATCGAACTAAGAAGTTTCTGCACAGCCAAGGAAATAATCAACAAACTGAAGAGACAACCTATGGAATTGGAAAAAATGTTTACTCCCAAGAGTTAATATCCAAAATAGATAAAGAACCTATGTAACTCCATAGCAAAACAAAACAAAACAAACAAAAAACCCCCCAAAAACTTGATTAAAAAATGTCTCAAAAGAAGACATAAAAATGGTCAACAGCTTCATTAAAAAGTGGTCAACATCACTAATCATCACAGAAGTTCAAACCAAAACCACAATGAGATATCATCTCACACCTGTTAGAATGGCTGTCATCAAAAAGACAAAAGATAAATGTCAGGCATATGGAGAAGGGGGAATCCCTGTACACTCGGTGGGACTGTACATTGGGGCAGCCATCAAGGAAAACAGTACGGAGGTTCCTCAAAAAATTAAAAACAGAACTAACATATGATTCAGCAAGCCCACTTCCGGGTGTATATCCAAAAGAAATTAAATCTGGATCTCAAAGAGGTATCTTCATTCCCATGTTTATTGCAGCATTATTCACGATAGCCAAGATATGGATACAACCTAAATGTCCTTCAACAAATGAATAGATAAAGAAAATGTGATATTTCTCTCTCTCTCTCCCCCTCCCTCCTATGAAATATTATTCAGCCTTAAAAAAGAAGACATCTGGGGGACATTATGCTAAATGAAATAAACCAGACACAGAAACTACAAATCCTACATATTTCACTCATATGTGCAATCTACAATAATCAAACTCATAGAGGCAGAGAGTAGAATGCTGATTGCCAAAGGTTGGGAGAGGGGGAGGAAAGAGCAGAGGCTGGACAAGGGTACCAAGTTTCAGTTTTGCAAGATGAATGGGTTCTGGAGATACAATGTTCATTGTGGTAATGACAGTTAACAATACTGTACTGTATTCCTGAAATTTGCTAAGAGGACAGAACTTAAATTTTCTCAACACACACACACACACACACGTAATTACATAAAAGTAAAAGTGAAGCATTCATTACTTAGCTTGATTGTGGTGATCTTTTTACAACGTATACATATATGAAAACACAAAGTTACAGCCTTTAAACATACACAATTTTATATGTCAAAGATATCTCAATAAACTTGTTTAACATTTTAATTTATGGCTTTAAAATATTTAGACATATGGTATGTGGGCTTCCATTTGCATCTTGACAGGGTCTGGAAAATGTGAGGTGGGTCTCTCCTTGAAAGCAAAGACATGTCTTGTCCCCCCCGGGAATCATACATAAATGCCAAACACAAGACCCTGCCCAAGCTACGAGCCCTCTCTCCCCAAAATGTTTAATTAACAAATGTATCCTTGTTGAGTGAATTGATTGTGGGACCATCAGGTATTTTAGAGACGGTAAGCCTTCTGACACCTCTAAATTATACTTGCTATTTAGGTACCATCTACTCCAGCCATGAGTAAGGTCACTGCACGCTCAGACACCCTGCCAAGAAACGTACTTCTTCCTTCTTAACCACTTCCTTCCCCAAAAGCTCGGGCACTCCTTCAGGACCCATCTCTTGGGGCTATCAGATTAAACGGAGCAGGAAAACTGGTAGAAAGGTTAATGCGATTGGATCCAAAAACTTGGAATGGTTTAAATTTAAGGATTTAGTTGCTAATTTTAGTCCCAGGGTAGGATATTCAAAAAGTAGACTGTATCTCTGTTTAAATAATCTTTCTTAATGATGATGTAAAGTAAAATAAATTAGTTTTAAAAATGTCCTGGAGACAGGCAACATTTTTGGAAACTTTTTGGTTTGTGTGTATTCCCACTCAGACTGGTATAGAGGAACATAGCCACATAAAGTTACCAGTTTAGGAAAAAGAGACCCAGACAATTTGGGGCTTATTACAAAACGTAAAAAATATGATATAGACCTCCCACTGAGTAGCTCTGGATTAACTTAACCAATTTTTCCTTAACCCTTGTGAGACTTCTCTTTCTACCACTCTTTTCCTGCCTCTCCCCAACCCCACCATCCCTCACCCAGGAAAAAAAAAAGTTTTAAAATACAATGACAATAATAATAAATTTGATTTTAAATATCTTAATCTGTTTTAATGCTTTAGCCTAAATTCTTGATTTAGGATCAACATACCATTGCCTCCGGGCACATGGTGGAGCATTCAGTTTGGAATTATAATCCTCACTCCATGAAACTCCTCCATACACGTAGCTCTGCATATGCTATTTGATTTTCTGAAGGAAATGAAAATATTCTCTGCAGGACTTCAACTCTCACAATGTCTCTCCTTTGGGGTTTTAAGGGCCTTTCTGCGTTCCAGCGTAGGACCATGTATTAAGCAAGATGTGCCTAATAAGCCAATAAATAAGAACAAGAATTGCCTCTGTGTTTATCAACTCAGACTCTTTCTGTCTTGTCCTCATCATGCATTTTGCCACTTAAGGCAAAGTCAAGGACTTGTAGTTTGCTTATATTTATCTATTGCCTGCCAAAGGATCCTCTGCTCTAAAACCCCCAACCCCTCCCCCCACAAACCAGGATAAGAAAAGGAGTTTAAGTTATTCTTATTTGATGCCTTTATTTGGGTCTTTCATATTCCAGAGGTTTACTTTTCATCCATAAAATTAAAAATAGAAGTGAAAGTCATCTTTGTTTTTATAATTAAATCCTCATTTCATTAAAATGGATTTCCTCTGCAGGACTTAAAGACATAACCTCTCACTTATTATCACCATCCTGTACAATTGCTGCAATCACTGCTTCTGTGGCAGACAACTGGGGTTTGCACTTTGCTGTTGTTGTTTTTAATATATGTCCCTTATTGTTCTTTGGAAAGTGGCCATTGTTAACATGGAGGTTCTTTTGTATTTCCAAGTTCATGTTTGCCAGATGCTCTAAAATAAATGATTATTCAAAACATACTTGAATCCTTTTTGTTTCTTCCATAATTTAAGTTTTGTGCCCCCAAACGAATGGGCTTAAAACAGAATTTTCTTCTTATACATTTAAAAATTAGTCACATGCATATGCAAGACTCTTGTTTTCTGTCTACATACTATGCTAGAGGCATTAACTCTACAAGTCCCGTAGGGACCCCAGTCACCAAGGTATCTGGGACTCAGAGAAGGAAGTGTGAAGGGCACAAAGGAAAGTACTGTGGGGTCTCTGTTCTTGTCATCACCATGGCAAGGCTGGAGGCCGAACCTGCACCCATGGTCAACCCAACATCAATTATCCAACAAGCGTCAGGATTTTGCAGTAAAAGGAAGTTGTTTACTACACAGATGCCTTTAAAAAGGACATATTTTTGGTTGCCAAAGGCTTCTGTCTCTGAAAATAGTAAATGTAGGTTGTGGTGCTATTTTTCTTCATCAACAAGTTTTACTGTTGTTATAAATGCTTATGTTGCTCCTTCTCTCACTTCTTAGCAAATGCCAGTTACTTGCACAGAATCATAGCCAAAGATGAACAAATGTGAAAAATACCTAGCCAGTGGGTAGGAGCCAGAGAAGAACATAGGTAGTTGCAGGTGCTGAGCACAGTCTAAAAGTCCAAATAAGCTCCCTAAAGATAAGGTAACCTGTGTATGGAGTCAGGATAGCAACAGGGCCCAAGGGAGAGAGCATCAGGACCCTGCCCAGCAGGGAAGCCACAATCAGAAACAGGGCCAGGAACTCACAGACAAGTGAGATGCTCACACGGAAGTAAAAATTATAGCAGAGCTACCATTTGGAATTGCTTACGAGAGTCCCCAAAGCATGTACGGCTCCAGGACAAGCCAAAGAAAGGCACACAAACCAATGGACGCGTGGAGAGGGATGTTTCTATTCTACACACGCACACATCCTTCTCAAGTAAAGCAGACTCCTGCCCTTGATCTTGACTCCCAGATTCCATCCATCTCAGCAGAGCCAAGAGGGACTGGGTCAGGGCCTGGAGTAGGAGAAGGGATGTGAAGTTTAAAAGCATACACATCATTCAAAATCATTAAAAACCTTTGTAACCCAAAGTGAATTCCTAGACAGCCACAAAACTTGGCCTCTGACAGGTTAAATGACATGGGCCTTCAGTCCTTCTTGGTGTTGCAATAGGGCTGGGCGGATCCAAGTTCACACGGTCCACAGTGAGGAGGAGGAGACACCATTCGGCACAAGCGGGGATCTAAGTTTTAAAACACGTTTTCTCCAAGAGAAGTTCTTTGCACCTTGCTCCTTCTGCCTTACAAATCATACTAGTTGGCAGCAGTGAAGCAAAAACCCAGTTCTTAAGTTTGCCCTCAACAGAGCACACTGTCAAATGCTCCAACAATAAAGGATTTTCCCCAATCGCAGTGTAATTCAAAGTTGAATTGAGTAGTCTTTGGTTTCAGAACAAGAAAAAATAGTATTTAAGATGGCAATAAAGCAATTTTTTTCTTATGGAATTAAGGTAACAATAGATATGGGATTTTATATTAGAAAGTGGGAGAAAGAATGAAAATATTTACCTTCTTTTAAGATGATGTAACGTAAGATCAAATATTGTTGATTTTTTAAAATCTAGCCCTAAATAGAAGTATCACAGCATACATAAATAAACCCAGAATAGTTAAAAGTATATTTTTATGTGTTCCTAATTTTAATAAAAAGTATGCAGAATATGGCTGGCTTAAGTTTTCAGTTAATATGTAGAAAATTTTATCCAAATCTTTCCTTTTCAAAGAATGGCCCATTGACCTGTAGTATTAACATCACCTGAGAATTTATGAGAAATGAAGACTTGTGGGCCCCAACATGGACATACTGGGTTAGAATCTGCATTTTAACAGATCTCTAGGTGACTCACATGTACATGAAAGTTTCTGAAGCACTGATCTGAATTAACCATTCACCCAAGGTGTATCAAGTAGGCTTTAGAAAGCCACCCTTCCCTCCAGCACCACATATAAACTTGCAAGCAGAGAAAGAATCACGTTTGCTATGTAAACACAGCTTTAAAGAGAGACCCCTGATACCCTTGTCAAACATGCTGGAGTCACCACATCTTTCTTTACTTTTCCTCTTCTTTCACTGAAATACTTCCCAGAGTAAACACCTTCCCCTTTTTGCATAGTTTCTCCTGTCTGTGACTTTGAGGAACTGAGTAATAGCTTCGCAAAGGTATCAGAAAGAAGTAACACTGAGAGATCTAGAGGAAAGAAAAGTACGTAAGTGAAAGAAAGACAAGGCAGAAATACAAAAAAGCAAAACTAGCATAAGTTAGAGAAACAAGTATCTATATATTTGATTTATATTGAAAATAGATTAACTGTTTACCTAAATTTTAAAATGATGCATGTTAATAGTTTTTCATAGTTTTGCTAATTAAAAAACTGTAAATTCTCAAATAACACACCAAAGTAGTATTATCCAGAAACATCACCGTAAAAGGAGAAACGTTTGTTCTCTTTGTGGCCCAGCATCCACTGACCCTTCTCTGGGTAATTATACCACCCATTTTCCTTTAGTGAGAGTCCTCCTCTCTCCCCCTGCCCCATCCAACTCTCAGGCCACATGCCGAAGGTATTATCCTGTATCACCCAGGGATATGATAGAGTTATAGTGGAACACATGACACAGCACACAGGCCTGAGCCAATCAGAATCTCACATTCTCTAGATCACAATGTTGACTGGGTACAGACACATGTTCCAGGTTAAGCAGCCAGGCCCAGTGAACCCAAAGCTTTCAAGTGAGTCATGAGGAAAAGAATGCCTCTCCTTCATGCTAGTGCTGAAACAGAGAGGAGGAGAGGCAGAAACTGTGGCAGCCACCTTGTCACCATGAGTGGAGATACTGTTCTGAACATAAAGCTGCCACAGAGGAAGTAGGGCAGAAACTTGGAAACAGAAAAGCTGGCTCTTCCTGATGACCCTGTCTGAAGCCCAGAAAAAGATGTGCCTGAAAGCAAACCAAAATTCTATACTTTCTAGCTATCCGGGCCCAAAAGTTCCCCTTTTGCTTAAATTAGATTCAACAGAGATTTTTGTCACTTGCATTCAAGGGAGATATAACTGATACATGTTTGTTTGTTTATTTCTGTGTACACAGATGGATCTGATTATTTATAATTTCATATTCAGTTTATTCTTTACCTGCTATTTTAATCCTGCTTTTCTCAACCAAAAAATATGTCATGAACACCTTTCTGAGTAATAATATTCAGATATGTATTATTATTTTATTAGATATATGTTTTATAATTTGTATTATAATTTATTGAATCAGTTTCATATGGAGGGACATTTATAGACTGTTTATATCCATTAAAGAAAATCCTCATACACGTACATTAACTTCACCTATACAATGATCTCCTTGGGACACATTTCTATAAGTGAGTCGTTAGGCCAAAGGTATCTAATTTAAGATAATATACACCCTCCTACACTGCTTTACAGAAATCTATAGAATTACATTTCCACCAACAACACTTGCACAATTCAGCGTTCCCTACAGTCTCATAAACATCTGTTAATTTCATGAGAGAAAAATAATATATGTAATTTCTTTTCCATTTCTCTACTAGTGAAAGTGACTATTTTCCACATGTTTATTAGTCCTTGCAGCTCTTATTTATGAACCACTTATTATTTTTTTCTCACATTTCTGTTGGAGTGGTTAACTATTTCATTGATATGCTAGAGCTCTTTATATATTAAGTGTATTAACTCTTTCTAATGTATTTCCTGGCTTGTATTTTGCTTTTGGATTTAATTTGAAAGCTTATTTAAATGGTACAGAAATTTTACATTACTATGCAGCCAAATTTATCAAAATTTAATTATGGAGCTTGTATTACTCCTATTGTTTAGAAAGATTTTCCCATTACTCCTATTGTTTAGAAAGAAAGACTATAACATTATTCACCCATATTTTCTTCTAGTATTTTATGGTTCCTTTCTTTCCTTTCCTTACCTTTTTTTTATATACGTTTAAATCTTTGATCTATCTAGAAGTTCTTTTACCACAAAGGATTCAGCTTTCTTTTTCCCAAAGGTTTAGCCAATAACTCCAATGTTATTTACTAGAAAGTCTGTTTGTCATCTCACCAATTTAAAATGCCATCTTTATCATATACTTAACTACCACATATCTTTGGCTCTATTTCTGGCTACTCAATGATGTTTTAATTCAGATTGCTTCTGCCTCCTGTAGCAGTTTTGTCTTAGACACTGTAATTTATAAATTTTAATATCTAGGAAGATAAGTAGTCCTTAATCCTTCCAAATTTTCTTAGCTTTTTCATGTATCTATTTTTAAAATTTTAGAATTGTTTATGTTTCTAAGGAAATAGTATTTCAATGTTGAATAAAAATACAAAAATAGTGAATATATGAATAGCCTTAAAATATTAAGTATTAGTAACCAGAAACATGACATATATTTATTAAGTTATATTTAATGCCCTTTAGTGGAATTTAGCTTTCTTTTACATACCTGAAGAACATCTCTTAATCTGTTTATTCACATATATTTCATTTACATTACTATTTTGAATACAATTTTTCTTATAGCACATTTTTTGCCAAATTTGGATTATTACCATGTTAAGAATATTTTTTGGTAGATTAAAAAAAATTTGAAAGTCAGAAATAGGTCCTGAATTTAATCAAATACTTTTTAGCATCTATTGTGATTTGACCGATTGAAAGAAACCAGTGTTTTTTTCAATATTGAATTGAATATATTCTTGGAGTTAATCTCACTTGACTATATTGTATTATTCTTCTAATGTACTGCTAGTATGTCATTCACAATTTTTGTGAGCAGAGAGGAAGAGAGGGAGAGACAGAGAAGAGAATCTGTTGGAAGTCACTATCACATATACACTAGTGTCACACAGGAATCTGAAGAGAATTCCTTATTTCGTGTTGCTCTGGACAAATTCAAGTCATGCTGGAGTTTCTTGGAAGAATGAAAAAATTTCCAAAGACACCTTCTGTATCAGAAGACTTCTGAAAAATTTTCACAACATTCACAGTTTCTTCCATGATTTATAGTCTATTTCTTCTTGAAAAAAAAAAAGAATCCAAGTTTTAAGTTATTAGTATAAAGTTGTGCAAAGTATTTTCATATGATGATTTTCTCATTATCTGTAGACATGTCTCCTTTTCATTATTTATTTTATGAATTCATTTTTTTTCTCTCTTTTGTTCTCCCTCATATTTTGTATTGGTAAATTATTGATTTATTTACATGTGTTTGATTCCCGACTCCACACACAGAATCAAGTCTCGAATTTACTTATAACTTGTATCATCTTTCACATTATAGATTTTTGCCTCTCATTTCAAAAAATTTCTTTCTGTTTTTCTGAAGTTTATTCTGAATTCATTTTTCTAGCTTTTAACAAGTGGCACCTTATTCACTGATTTCCAGTCTTTCTTTTATAGTAATATAAATGTGTACAGTTTAAAATTTTTTTCTCTCACTGTTACTTTTCAGGTACTCTGTAATTGTGATGCTATTGTTCATTCAATCTGAGAATTATTTAATAAAATTTTTTTGTTTGGTTTCTAATTTTCTTATTTGTTTCTAGCATTGAATACATTTTTGTCACAGAATGTTGCCTATAACATTTCTACTTTGGGGAACATAGTAGGTTTTTTGGTTTCAAAAAATATGATAAATATCTGTGAGTATCTGCAAGTCCTTGAAAAAATGATGCATTTCTAGGATTTGATGTTTGACATCTATACATCTATTAATGACAATTATATATATTACTATTCAAATCTTCTGTATTCAAATTCTGTCTTTTTTATCCATAAAGAATAGAAAGTGAGGTGCTGCCTTTCACCATTTTTTTGTTCTTGTAAATATATCCTTTATCTTCTGTAATTTTATATTTTATCCATAATTTTACTAATAAGGAATAATACTTCTCCGCAGATTTTAACCTACATTAAGTAACCTAAGACTTTCAGCTTGAATTTACCTCTGCTTGATATTAGAATAAAGTTTTCTACTACCATTTTGTTTATTCATCAGGCCATTATGCCGTGTACTTTGATCATCTAGCCAATCTATTAGATTTTTTTTCACACCAGTAATTTTTTCTGCTTTTAATGTTTTGCATCTCCTTTCTTTGCCATCTTCTTCTTTGACATTAGAAAAAAATACAGACTATTTTAAGTTCAAAAAGCCATTTCAGTTACAGTTTTAAATAATATGCTTCGACCTATGGTTCTCAATGTATCAACTTTCATTTAAAGTGCAGCTATTTCTCCTCACTTTGAGAACTTAGGAAGTAAATGTTAATTTTGGCAATCATCATTTTAGTTTCTAAGTGCTTATGCTCAGCTCCCTTGTTCCAAACCTAGAAGGGCTGATGCCCAAAATGTATTATTATTAATTTGTGCCATAATTGTACATTTTGACAACTGTACAACTGCAAAAGTTGGTGGTCTGAAGAACTATGTATTAGACTGCTAAAAATGGAGACAAGGAACTAACAACCTGCAATAATTGTTCAAGGACACACATTTTTTTAACTTAAATTTCTAATATGCCACTTTATCTCATTACCTGGACTGACAAGAGAGACTGTTTCAAAACTGAAAACTGTTAATATGAATGACTCACTCTTATTTCGTGCCACCTCCCACCCTTCAGTGGCTGCAACCATTGTATTATTTTCAGTCCCCCTTCTCGTTAAAATGCAAAAGAGGGAAATGTAGTCAGTCTTATTCTCATACAAACAACGAAAGCAAATCCACTAGAGGATAATATGCCACTCAATTCTGACAGCAGAAACCTATTCTATATTGATTAAGCAACCATGTAGCCGAATTCCTTTCTTATTTTCTGAATTATAATATTCCTTATGGCATTATATTAAAAATTAACCCATGGCAGAGGAGTAAGGGAGAAGAATGGGAATGAAGCATATTTTCTCACCCACCCAAATTGTAGCCAACTGGCAGAAAATACGGAACATGCCAGCATGTCCCCAGCTCTAGCTCAAGGGGAAAGTAATAGCCTCCGTTCCACCTAGTCTCCAAGCACCAGGATGAATTCTGAGAATCGTAACTTTTTCTGTGCAAGTTTGCCTTTCGGGGGTGTGTGTGTGTGTGTGTGTGCGAGTGTGCCAGCTGAAATGTAGGGTTTCAGTCCGTCTGTTCATATGTAATCATCATTTCCACTTTCTTCTTACACTGAATTTTGGAAAGTGGGCCCTTGTGGTGCCTCATGCCTGCTTTAATTAGCCAAAGAATCAGGATCAGGAGACTCTTATTCTTCTAAGGGATTTCTCCATGTGGTAAGGCTAAGAAGTTTGCATGGCAACAGATGATTTAGGAGCAATGCCTGTCTTTTCTCTCTGCTTTGGAAACTTTAAGGTTCTTTCTTTTTATCTTCTTTTTCCCGTTGCTGTTAAAATTTATTAACAATATATAAAGTATTAGAAATTGTTTGGATCTGCTTATGGTTTTGGTCTAGCAAATGTATAATCCCCAATGAAGAATATATTAAAAGAAAAGTTCTTTCCAAAACTGTAGTAATCAGATGTTAGCATGAATAGCTTTTGGCTTGGCAGGGAACCTTGTCCCTTCATCCCATCCTTTTTACTTAAGCTATAAGCTTCAAGAGTAATTTATTTCCTTTATCAGTCAGGGTCCTTGTAAGAAACAGCTGGCACATTCAAACTGGTTAATTTGAGGATTCTTTAAAAAGCAACGTTTACAAAGGTGGGAGCAAGGTATAGAGAAACCAAAGGGATGGAGAGTACTTGGGGTGAGGAACACTAGGGAACCACTCCCACCCCAGGCTGGAGAAGGCAAGGGGAGGGCACGACTACTAGAATAGAGGAGGAAAGGAGGTGAAGAAGGCCCCTCAAAAGAGCTTCTGTTTCGGTATTTGGCCAGCCCAGATCAACCTGCATGGAGGAAATGGAAATAGATGGCGGAACCTCCCTCTCCTTATCCCTCAGGTCTCCTGCTGGTGCTCCCATTGGTCAACCCTACCAGATCTCAGGGGACAAGTGAGCCCATGATGCGGTGTTAAGTCAGCCTTTGGTGTGCAGAGCATGGAAGAAAGGGTGAAGGGGCAACTGGAAGAGATCTAGCACATTTCTATTAAAATCAACCAATATCTATTCAACAACTATGTGTGAGGAATTCCTCATTTCCTAAATTTCATCATCTACATGAATTGGAATCCAAGGAGAATTTTCCCATGGAACTTGAGTCTTTAGGTTGTACGAGACTGCTGTGATAAAGTGAAAGTAGACAGATATGTGGTGTCATAAGATGTGAATTCCAGTACTGACTTCAGCACATGTAAGTTGTATAACTTTGGATAAGTCACTGCTAATCTCTTGTACTCAATGGTATCTGTCAGTATGGTGATGACAGTCACATCTTTTTGAATTTTGTCACTGGCTTGTTGCTAGTATAAAGTTTTTTGGGGGGGTTAATTAGGTTTATTTATTATTTTTTTAATGGAGGTACTGAGGATTAAACCCAAGATTTTGTGCATGCTAAGCACATACTCTACCACAGATCTATATTCTGTTCTCCTTTAGTATAAAGTTATCTAAGATATAAGAAAATACTCATGAACTCTAATGAACTTTGATTTTAATTTACTTTGGAAAAATTTTTGTGAAACCATGACATTTTTAATCTCTTTACAATCAAACTTTCTTCCTTTGAAAAGGAGGTACACTTGTCAAAGTTGGTGGGTTGTTTAACAGTTTAGACATTTGTATCTTACAGGAGTAAATGAGTGCTTAGAGCATACACATACACACACACACACACACACACACACACCTTGTCCAGGGAATTCCCAATTTCCTTCATCACATCAAGGAAATCTTATAAATAATGTCATATAGAGAGAGACTGCTTTGCTCATGAATTACATACAGTTACCTCCAGAGAGAGGGTCTGGCTTGCCAAGAGTACTGCTGATTTGGCTTTCACTAGGGAAGGAGAGATGATGCAACAGGAATTGCATTAAGGACCTTTGGGTATTGTCTTCCTAGCTCTCTCCCTCTGGAACTCTGAGCTGGTTCCAGAGGTTATGGAAGCCACGGAAAATACACTCCATAGGTACTTTGGGATGTATGCTCTGGGACTAGTCCAGCAACAAGAGAGTATCTTAATTTGGGAGACTTTAAAAAACCTTTCTTGGAAATATAAGTAGACAAAAATTTATGCATCAAGTAAACCAAAAGATGCAATAAAAAAAGCAAAACAAACAAAAACTCATAAAGGACAGAAAAAAGAAAGAAGCCAAGACAGGAAAAACTAGCCTCTTTGAAATTTAAAACCACACGAAAAATGATAATAATATTAGTAATAATAATAAATCTAGGCTTAAAGTATTTAATAAAGTAAAAATTAAATATAAGTGAACCAAATACTCAACATAAACTAGAGAAGCAATGAAAAACACACCTAAAGAAAGTAGAAGAGGTGTCAAAAGATAGAAATAGAAATTAATTAATCAGAAAATAATAGCACATAGAATATACATTTAAAGTTAAATGTTGTCTCTTGGAAAATATCAATAAAGGAAACA
Source organism: Camelus ferus (assembly GCF_009834535.1). Lineage (NCBI taxonomy): Eukaryota > Metazoa > Chordata > Mammalia > Artiodactyla > Camelidae > Camelus > Camelus ferus. Next base: position 84,340,625 of record NC_045698.1, on the reverse strand, counting down.
AACCTTTTCTAACAAGAATTTTAAAAATTAGAATGATAAAGAGATCAAAACTATAAATATAGGATTTTTTTTTAAATAAGAGAACATCTTTACACAAAGTAATTTTTAAAATTAGAATGTTGAGTCTTCTAGAAAAGATGTAAATTAATAAGATTTCATCAAGAAGTTAAAAACAGAATAGACCATTAGCATAGACAAAATGGTAAATACAGACAAAAGCCAGGACCAGAACATTTTATGGGTGGATTCTACAAAATCAGACCAGGATATTAGGATACAATAGACCCTGTCTTACAAAGTTAAATGCAAAACCCCTAGGTTTAATATTAGCATTTTTTGTTGAGGTATAATTCACATTCAGCATTATTTAATTTCAGGTGTACAACCAAATAATTCAGTATTTGCATATACTGCAAAATGATCACCACAGTAAGTCTAGTTAACATCTGTCACCATACACAGTTGTAGAAAATATTAGCACTTTCAGTAAAGAACTTCTTTAAAGGAATAATATACAGCACGATCAAAAAATGGTATAACATAGTATTGCTAAATATTGGAAAAGTAATAGACAAATAGGTTAAAGGAGCAGTACAGGGAATCCAGAATCCAGAAATGCATGTATCTGTGTGTGGATACAATGGAGTATGGAAAAAGTGGTGTTGGAACAACTGACTGTCCTTTAAAAAAGGTTAGATTCCTACTTCAGACAATTTTTGAAAATGCAACTCAAATAACAAGTTAAGTATGAAACAAGAATAACATACATTATGACCAAAAAAAGGACTGAAGTAATAATGCTAGATATTGGAAAATTAATAATCAAATTGATGATAGAACAGAATGGACAATCCAAAAACAAATTCTTGTGGGAAAATGATGTACTATAGAATAAATGGTGCTTGAACAATTAATCATCTATTAAAGTGAAAAAAATAAAGTTAGATCTCTATTTCCCCAGCATCTTGTAGCCCATGCTAAAAAGTTAAAAAATGTATTTTATTTGGCTTCATAAGTAAGCTTAAAATAAAACAAACAAAAGAATTTCGAGAGTGTTAAAAGAAGCAAGATAGAATATGTGTGTGTGTGTGTGTGTGTGTGTATACATATATATATATGCATTTGTATTCTTAGGATAAAAAAGAACTCATTGGAAAAAACACAAAATCCAGAATTCCTGGTGAAAAGACAAAGTTTTTCTACATGAAACTCATGAAACTTTTGGGATGTTTCAATATTGGCCTGGCACAAAAGCTCCATCCACATATGCCCCATTTCTCTCACTGATTATGACTGACAACTCTGGGCAAAATATAAAAAGCAACAATTTGAAGACTCTGAAAAGTAGACAAAAGAAGGCAGATTGTGTAGAAAGGAGTCAAAACTTGGAGATGTGATTGCACAGGGATAAGTCATTTTTTCTCTCTTCTCCTGGGGCTCTGCCCCCATGGCGGCCCTGGTCTCAGAGCACTGCACAGCAGCAGCCATTCTGGAAGTAGCTAAAACTCCAAGAAACAGACCATATTTCTGGCCAGAGGAATGAGGAAGATGAGTGTTCAGGGGCTGGAGTGAGAGGAGAATCCCAGAGGGGAGAGCTGGAGAGGAACATGCCCAGATTCTTCATGTGAACCTGCACAATCTCAGGTTCAGCCCTGAAGTACGGGAGATGTTGACACCCATCTCTCAGGAAATGACAGAACAATGAGACAGAAACTCTGTACAGATACAGATGATGTGAACAACACTATCAACCATCTTGATCTCATTTACAGAACGCTACATTCAAAAACTAGAGAATACTACACATTTTTTCCCCAAGTGCTCACAGAACACTGACAAAGACAGACCATATGTGAAGCCATATAACATGTTTTTCATAAAATTAAAAGAATCAAAATTATACAAAGTTAATTCTCTGACCATAAAGGAATTCAATTAGAAATCAATAACAATAACATATCAAAAGAAAATCCTAATTATCTGGAAAGTAAATAACAGTCACAGGTTAAAGATGAAATCAGAGGGATAGTTAGAGAAGATCTGAACTGAATGACGATGAAAATACAACATGTCAAAATTTGTGGGATGCTGCTAAGGCAGTGGTGGGAGGGAAAAGTTGCTTTAAATAGTTATATTAGAAAGACAAGGGGGAGGGTATAGCTCCGTGGTAGAGCATATGCTTAGAATGCACAAGGTCCTGGGTTCAATCCCCAGTACCGCCTCTAAAAATAAACAAACCTAATTACCTCCCTCCCCCACCCCTCAATAGAAAACTAAAAAAAAGGAAAAAAAATCTAAAAGCAATGACTTAAGTTTGATTTCAAAAAAACTAGAAAAGGAAGAGCAAAGTAAACCCAAAGTAGGCAGAAGGAAAGAAATAACAGAGATAAGAACAGAAATCAATGAAACGGAAAATGGACAATAGAGAAACTGCTTAGCAAAGCCAAAAACTGGCTCTTTGAAAAGATCAAAATTGACAAAACTCTAGCTAGTTTGAGCAAGAAAAAAGAGATATTATAAATCACCAGTATTAGTAATGAAAAAGGAGTTATCAACACTAAAAATATGAAAGAACAATAAGCGAGTGCTATGAATAACTTTATCTTAAAAAATTGGAGTATTGAAATGAAGGAATACATGTCCAAAAAATACGACATTATCAAAAGTGACTCAATAAAAAAATAAATGATATAAATAACTCTGTATCTATTAAAGCCACTTGCTTTGTTATAAAAATTTTTCTCAAAAGGAAAAGTCCAGGCCTAGATAATTTCACTGGTAAATAATATAAAACACTGGAGAAAGAAATAACACATCAATCCTATTCAAATATATAAAAAAATAGAGGAAGGGGGACCACTGTCCAATCATTTAGTAAAGCAAATATGTATGTTCAATTGATTTTTGGCAATGCTGCCAGTGCAATTCAGTGGGAAAAGAAATTTTTTTTTAACTAACATTGTAGAATCAAATGGATATCCAGAGGGAAAAGGTGAGCATCAGCCCTCACATCACATCATACCCACCAGGTAATTCAAAAAGGATCATAGACACCAATTTAACACACAAAATGAGAACATTTCTTGAAAAAAGCATAAGAGAAAATCTTTGCAACATTGTGGTAGACAGATATTTCCTAAATGGAGTACTGAAAGTATGAAGCATGCAGGAAACATTAATAAGTTGGATCTCTTCAAAATTGAAAACTTTTTCTTATTAAAAGACACCAATGAGAAAACAAAAAGGCAAGGCATGGATGATGAGAGACTACTGGCAAACCAGGTATCAGACAAAGGACTTGTATCCAGACTACATAAAGCACTCTTATAACTCACCTGTAAAGACTAAAAACCCAGTAATAACATGGAAAATTTGAAGAGCTGCTTTATGAAAGAAGCTACACAAATGGCTTATAAGCACGTGAAATAATGATCAGCATCATTAGTCATTCAGGGAAATATCACAATGAGATATAACTGTATACTCACTAGAATAGGTAAAATTAACAAAAACTGACCATACCAAGTGTTGGTTAAAATGTGGAACAACTCTTAAAGTACTACTGGCGAGCACATAAAATGGTACAATTATAGCAGGAAAAAAAAAAAAAGTAAGTGGTGAGCCCTAGCCACCTGTTTCCATTCACAGTGAACCCTCTTAAAAGAGTCTATATTTGCTCTCCAAATTCTCAGGCTCCAGTACTACTCAAGTCAAGCTTTTTAATCCTTATCACTTCCCTTATGCTTCTTTTGCCAAAAAGACCAATGTCCTTGCTATAGACTGAGTATTTGTGTCCCTCCAAAATTCATTTGCTGAAATCCTAACCCCTACTGTGATAGTATTAGGAAGTGAGGGATTTGGGAGGTAACTATGTCATGCATTGGACTGTTGCCCTTATAAAAGAGACCTCACAGAGTGTCCCCTGGGGACCCTTTGCACCCTGTGAGGATATAGCAAGAAGCCCACAGTCTGTGAACCAGGAAGGGGGTTCTCAGCAGGGAGTCTGTCTGTGCCTTGATCTTGAACTCTCTAGCTTCCAGAACTGGGACAAAGAAATTTCTTATTTATGTTGCTCATCAGCCACGCGGCCTATGGTCTTCTGTCTTAGCCTGAGTGGACTCAGATAGAAATTGTTACCAACAGTGAGGTGTTGCGATTACCAACAGTGAGGTGTTGCAATTACAAACACCTAAAAGTGTAGAAACAGCTTTGGAATTGGATAATGAGTGAAAGGCTGGAAGGGTTTTGAGGTGCATGCTAGAAACAGCTTACATTGCTATGAACAGACCATTAAGGGTGACTCTGGTAAGAGCTCAGAAGGAGAGGAGAGCTCTAGAGAAAGCCTCAGTCTTCTTCAAGAATACCTGCGTAATCCTTACCAGAATGTTGGTAGAAATATGGACTATAAACGCCATTCTGATGAGGTCTCAGATGGAAATGAACATGTTATTGAAAACTGGAGAAAAGGTGATCCTTGTTATAACGTTTCTAATAATCTGATTGAATTGTGTCCCTGTTCTAGTGTTTTGTGGAAGACAGAACTTGCGAGCAATGAAGTAGAATATTTAGCTGAAGTATTTCTAAGCAAAGCATCAAAGATGTGGCTTGGTTCCTTCTGAATGCTTATAGGAAAATGTGAGAAGACAGAAATGACTTAAAGATGGAATTGTTAAGCAAAAAGGAAGAAGAACTTAAGAGATTTGAAAAATTCTCAGCCTATCCATATTGTAAAAAGTGAGAAAGTGTATTTAAGAGAGAACACTAAGGGTGTGGCCAAGCAACTCTGATAAAGAGATTAGTATGTGTGTGCACCATGAATTTCATCAGTAACCTCAGCAGGAAAACAGCCAGCTGAACTGAAGAGGAAGGAGGTGGGAAGAACGAAGGGAGACCACTGGACTTCTGGGATTTTACAAGACAGAGCCCTAGAGCCATATGATTATGAATGTGCACTGTTCTTCGAGACCTGGGAAGAATAACTCTAAAGGCAATTCAGAGATCATCAGGGCTGCCTCCTTGGTTTCAAAAGTGAGGACTATCATCTCACTTTCAATATGCCAGATGGCTTCTGTCCAAAGCCACAGGAGTAGGGTTGCTCAGAGACTTGAGGGCCCCATCCAGGCGCGGCAAAGCTTCAGGGCCAAGACTGCCACCCTAGTGGGTCCACAGAATGGAACTTCTGCCCCAGTGTGTCTGGAAGGTGGGACCTTGGCCTTAAGATCTCATAGAACTTGCCTTGTCGTTTGGACTTATTTGGGGCCTCTTATCCATTTTTTCTTTCCTTTTCTCCCTTTAGAAATGGAAGTGTCTACCAACCCTGACCATCTCATACTTCCTGTCAGGCCACACGTGGTCCTGCCATAGGACCTTGACAATGGCTGCTCTCTGTCTCCAAGTCTCCTCCCCTGATCTTGGAATGGACTCCATTCTCTTCTCTAAGTTTCATTCTCAAATATCTCACAAGATACTTCCCTGAAGACTCTGTCCAAAAAGAACTCCCAACACTCTCATCACTCTTAGTATCTTAGTCTCCTGTCCTGCCTTTTTTTTTTTTCAAAAAAAATTTTATTTTATTCCCCCTCTCACCCCTTCAATGAAAGCCCCAAGAGTTCAGGGATTTTGTGTTTCCCATTTACTGTTACATTCCCAGTGTCTGGAATATGGCAGGTACTCAATAAATACTTGTTTTCTGTTGGTTTAAGACCAGCACTATTTATTTTTTAAAGAGAGTTATGTGGTGCACTCTGATTCTCAAACATTTTATCCCTTCCTACTCGGGGACTTATTATACCTTCTTCCCTGTGGAATTCAGGCACAGCTGTGGGACCCTCCCTGGGCAGAAGTTTAAGAGCCTGCACATGGTTAACCATGCCTTCTTCACCACTCCACCTCAATCACCAGCCATGTTCTACACAGAGGCTCTTCTGTCAGCCTGAGCCCCAGAGAAAATGCTGCAGAGCCAAGCCACCGTCCATTACAGGCATCTGTGGTGTGGGCAGTAAATGAATTTTGCTGTATTAAGGCACTGAGACTTGGGGGCTGTTTGTTTCCAAAGTTTAACCTAATTTATCCTGATTAGTACAGACCCCTATGCAACCACGGACAAAGAGAGGGCCCAAAAGTTCCCGAAATGTGTTTGACAAATTACCTAAGTTTGCCTGACCTTTTTTTTCAGTCAAAAAGACTTTGTTTAATTAGTGACATATACTTTTGCATAGAAAAAGTTACGAAGTAATACAAAAAAGACTAAGTCCAGTAATTTTAAAGCAAATATTTAAAAGTATAATTTTGCATAATGTTTAACATTCTCATAATGTTTACTGCTTTCTCTATACAGCAGAGAAATGAAATGCATAATAATACATGCTGTGTTTTTAGCTTTCAGACATAAAATCTCACGTGCTCAATTTCAAAGTATTAAGAGATTATTTTGTCATCAAACAAAATAAAACCAACAAAACCAAAACACCATTATGTAGCACTAGTCTAGGCATGGACCAGAATAATTTATGTACATCCCATTGCATACATTCATATTGATTTGGGATCCTCCTCAACAATCCAGTGCTTTGCCACCACAACATTTTCTTTGAAAAGATAAAATCAAACAAGCAATAGCATTGGGAGATTTATCTTGGCATGATTGGAAGTTATTATTTTATTTCTTCATGTTTTCACAAAAAAGCATTCTAGAAAAAAGTAAGTAAAGTAGACCACAGTTTTAAAAACTGTTTCCCAAAGATGGTAGAGCTTAAAAGTGAGTAAGAAACTTATAAATAACACTGATTCTAAAGATTTGCCTCAGGCCAACTGAATAAGAATCCCTGGGACTGGTGTCTTCAAATTTGCATTATTTTTAGAGTTCCCCAACTGATTATAAGGTAGCTAATCCAAAAACCAGAGGTAAAAGTCTCTGTACTTACAACCCTAGGACATAGACAGAGGTATACAGACCATCAAGAGTCCCTACTCTACTCCACTTAAAAACACACCCAAAGGTATGGCTTCCACTGCTGGTGGGAATGCAGTTCGGTGCAGCCACTATGGAAAACAGTATGGAGATTCCTCAAAAGACTAGGAATAGACTTACCGTATGACCCAGGAATCCCTGCTCCTGGGCACATATCCAGAAGGAACCCTACTTCAGGATGACATCTGCACCCCAATGTTCATAGCAGCACTATTTACAATTGCCAAGACACGGAAACAGCCTAAATGTCCATCAATGATGACTGGATAAAGAAGATGTGGTATATTTATACAGTGGAATACTATTCAGCCATAAAAACTGACAACATAACACCATTTGCAGCAACATGGATGCTCCTGAAGAATGTCATTCTAAGTGAAGTAAGCCAGAAAGAGAAAGAAAAATACCATATGAGATCGCTCATATGTGGAATCTAAAAAACAAAAACAAAAAGCATAAATACAAAACAGAAATAGACTCACAGACATAGAATACAAACTTGTGGTTGCCAAGGGGGTGGAGGGTGGGAAGGGATAGATGAGATTTCAAAATTGTAGAATAGATAAACAAGATTCTACTGGACAGTACAGGGAAATATATAGAAGATCTTATGGTAGCTCACAGAGAAAAAATGTGACAATGAATATATGTATGTTCATGTATAACTGAAAATTGTGCTCTACACTGTAATTTGACACAACATTGTAAAATGATTATAAATCAATAAAAAATGTTTAAAAAAAAAAGGTATGGCTTCTGTAATTCCTCACTGAATTGCAACACTTCAAATTGTCAATGGGAATTTTCGTAAGACAATTTTCTAAAGAAAATACTTGCTTTCGTTTCAATGATCATTAAATGGAAATGGGTTACTCTACACAAAATTCTCAAGGCAGCCTCACTCAGATCCACTCTTCTAGAAGTAGAGAGAGCTAAGAATTCTATTATAAACCCAATACAATTGTTTTCTGTTTAGATACTGTGAGACTGACTTGAATCTGGCAGGAGGATTTCCTTTATTAATACAATATGACTAGGTTGCTTACATTATTTTATAAACTATAACTCAGATAAAGTAGAAACAGTTCCCAAGAATCTTTTAGGAAACATCAGAAATAACGCCATTTGCAGCAACATGGATGGACCTATAGATTATCATACTAAGTGAAGTAAATAAGTCAGACACAGACAAATATCATATGATATCACTTATATGTGGAATCTTAAAAAATGACACAAATGAACTTATTTACAAAACAGAAAGAGACTCACAGACATAGAAACATACTTACTGTTACCAAAGGGGAAAGGGGGTGGGAAGGATAAATTAGGAGTTTGGGATTAGCAGATACAAACTACCATATATAAATTAACAATAAGGTCTTACTATATAGCACAGGGAACTACATTCAGTATCTTTCAATAACCTATAATGAAAAAGTATATACATATATATATGAAACTGAATCACTCTGCTGTATACCAGAAACTAACACAATATTGTAAATCAATCATACCTCAAAAAAAATTTTTTTTGAAAGAGGATCTCTTTGGAAACAGCAGAACTTTACTGCTAGATGCCAGAAACTGCCAGTGTTGAATGTGAAGAAAGAAACTGAACTCTACATGGATGTTTCCAAACACAGGCAATATAATGAAGTCTTGCTTCTTACACAAAAAGGCCTTATACCCCATCTGTACCTTGCCCCAAGAGTCCCTCCCTCACAGGGAGGAAGAAATGAAAGGGTTACAGTCTTTGAACTTTTATTTGACTTTGATGGTAGGGTTGAAGGTCTCATAAAATTAAAACATTGAAGGAGAGGGCATTTGTGCTACCAAGAGAGTTGGAGAAAACACACTCACCTAACAGTGCTCAGAAAGGAAACCAGACATCTTACACCAATTTGTAATGTATTTGCTTTTAGGAGAATGGGACAATCATATTGAAAAATACCGTCCAAAATGAGCTGAGTAGTTTAGTGAGGGTCACCAAGCCAGAAGCAATAGCTCGGAGCAATATGGTCGCTGGAAGCAGGGGTCAGCTCTGCCTGCTTTGGCAGAAGGTCAGCCTCCTGCAGCTATTCTTGCAGCAGTCAGGGAGAAACTGAGATAAACATCGCCACTGCTGACAGATGAAGAGAACTGATCTACCACATCTTGGCTTCCTTCTCTGCCTTCATGTTTAGTAATGCGAACACAAATGAGCTTTTTCTTTCCCATGAAGTAACTAATTAGTAGGTGACTTATTTCAAGTCCTAGCATTACTACAAAGAAAAATAAATTCCTTTTGGCACCACCTTAAAAGAAGAATTTCAATTGGATTAGGTTCCTTTAATCTATATGAACATAAGACTACTTTTTTTAACCATTCCTCAGTCAAATCCCTCTCTATCCTATGCTTTCTTCATTCCCTCTTAAAAATAGCTTTTTCTTGGATTTTATGATTAAACCTTGCCAACATGAGGCAAAAGTACAGATTTTAGTAAATTATCTGCATGATTTGGAATAATTCACAAATTAAACCACAACGTTTGAATTATTCAGAAAACTGGGGAGATAAAATCACATGCATGCAGAGAGAAAGAGACAGAGAGACAGATATGATACACAGACTATTCCATACAGCTCTAGGATACCAGGTGATCCTGCTGTTTTGTCATTTTTCTGCTCAAATCAACCGGTGAATTGAATGGCGGTGAGAGTTGCCTAGAACATCCTACAAGTTTCTGCTTTTCTGAAATTTTAACTGAGAATGTTTATAACTAACAATTATTTTCTATGTGTTCCACCTTCTCATAATTTCAAATGACTTATTTTAAAACTGAACAGATTAGGTGCTTATCATCACAGGCTGTAATTACCTAAATGTAGTTATAAAACATTGCTGGGAAACATGAGAACATTCTTTCAGGTCTTTAGTTTACCTTACTGTTTTGAGAAGCGAAATGTGCCTTTTTTATGCTCAGGCTCCCTCCAGCTTTCTACATAATGGCCAGCAAATTTCAACTTATCCTCAAAGACTGTCAATAGAGTGATGTCTTCTTTCTTAAGAGAAATCATGAAGCCTCCCCCAAATCCACTTTATCCAGGAGGAAATGTTACTTTATTTGAGTAAAATCATAAAGAATGTATTAATTTTAGTTCTTGTTTCCTGTTTATATGCAAGTTGTGATGCAAAAAAAGGAAGGAAAAAAGATCTCAATTGTTCAAAAGTTGTGTAGTTTTGTAGCATAGTTATTTGCTAATCTATGCTACTTTTGAAATTTGAAAGAATAAAAAAAATTTTCCTATTACATCCTTTATCATGCTTCATAGTATTTATTTCATGTATAGTATTTATAATTTATTAAATAATTTTATGTAAATATTTTAATATTTTATTTCTCATTAACCTACAAGTTCCATGAAGGCAGGATTGTGCCTGTCTTATTCATCTTCATGAAATAGATTTTTAAGTTAATGAGTAAATTTATTGGAATAAATGACAAGGTCAGGATGATTGGGCCAATCTATGCAGTGGGAACAGAGATGCCTTTGTGCTTTTGCTAATCACAAGTTGGCCGTGCCATTTATTGAAGCTTAATCCTTCATGCATAGATCAAAGATTTGATAGTATTTAGAGAATGGTCTGAAAGTTAAATGCCTTTCGCCAACTTTAAGAAGGTTCCAAAATAATGATCCAAGGAGAACTGTGATTGAGAGAAGCTATTGCTACACACACATGGCATAAGTCTCTGAGAATTTTTGGAAGCAGTGGGACACGCTGAGCAGTTTGGTGCAGCACCACATAGGTCAGCACATGAAGAATCCTTGTCGGGGACTCTGAACATCAGTTCATCTCTTGGGATCATTTAAAATTTGGAACTACATACCAAGAACTGAGAAGGGTCTGAGGTTTTTAACTTACAAACAAGTGGGCATGCCACAGTCTCGTGGAGGCTGGCAGAAGACACAGGACTTCTGGATCAGAGACACTAAACAGTTCATTACACACAGCAAGAGCAGGAACATTTCTAGGCTGGTCACTGAACCCCAGTTCCCACAGGGCACCAAGAGGAAAACCACACTGAAGTTGTACATGCAGGGGGTTACACCACCGGAGGGGAGTCCTGAGTTCAGGCGACCCGAATGTTTTATGATGGACAGGGAGCATGCCTCTGCTTTGATCTCAAGGGAGACGCTCTATTTCCCAAGGCTGTCCACTCTGTCAATATCTTTAGGAAAATGGCCCAGAGGAAAGGACAGTCAGTAACTCTTTGGCAAGACGTGCAGAGAGATTTATGGAGAATTACATTCCAATACCATGTCTCTGGACGGTTTTTCCCCAGGGCCTTTATTAAGTTAATGGTTACACAGGATGGGCACGGAGATACACACAAAGCTATCCTCCAGCACTCTTCATGGGTCACACATACACTAACGTCAGGAAGGTGGAACACGATGAGCAAGGAGCTAGAAAGCCAGGTGTCCAGCTAAGAAGAGAGGGCAGGGGGTGAACAGCCCTGCTATCAGCTGGCTTCGGTGTGTCAGGTGGGAGCTACAGGTTGATGCAGAAAACAGGGGTGAAGAAAAACTCCAAACATGACCTGCTGCTCTCCTGTCAGAATATATTGTCATTTGGGCCAAGTTAAATCACTTCTCTTTACCTTATTTTTATTTGGAGCACATAAAAGCCGGAATAACCCTTTAAAGCCTGCTTTTCCCTTGCTTAACACACAGCTGCTTTTGAGCTGTTATCCTCTAAAGCCAGAAAAGACACAAGAGCAAGAGTTCAGCTATGTCAGGGGTTGCCAGGGTGAAAGAAAAAGAAGAAAAGCTATTTGTCACCTGTCATGCAAGGACCCAGCAGTGCTGACATGGAAATGCTGTGAATCTGGCTTATTCCTGCTCTTGCTTGTGCATTTATGTTTAAAGTGCACAGGATTCCGAAGGCTTGGAGTCAGAAACAGCCTTAGTCCCACAGAAAAATTATGCCTGGGTTTGTGTGTGTGTGTGTGTGTGTGTGTGTGTGTGTGCGCGCGCGCGCGTGTGTGTGTGCGTGTGTTTTTAAACAAAAACAAACAAACAAAAAATATTGCCTGCCTTTGTTCTTTAGAGTCAGAGCCCTTCCATACAGCAGGCCCTCAGGGCACACAGATAATACGTGTAAAGTTTTTCCAAGGATAATAAAAAGCTCTCGAGGATTTATAAACTGTTTCATCTGTCAGAAACGATTTATGCAGACTTGGCACACCGAGTGAACTATTCTTATTAAGCAAAAATTGAGAAAATTGCTTAAGTCTCACTAGAAGGTACCTGCAGTCTATCAGAAGCCCAGTCTATAAGCTATAAACTTAAGGGAAAAGAAATTGCATGTCTCTGTGGATGTCTGAGGTGAGATGAACGCATCCCAGACTTTTCCTTGTGCTGAGTGATTCTTCCATTCTCATCCCCCTCGGGAACTCAGGGGGTGGGCGTTTGAAAGGCCTCCACCCCAAGCACCCTAACTCCACCCCAAGGGTTCCAAGAGAACCCTTCTGGTTCTCCCATCTGCAGTCACCAAGCATGTGCACATCTATTCAAGTTCTGTTACAGTGTGTGAGACATTGTGCGGAGCCCTCTATGTGAATCAATTAATTTATTTCTAGCGACCATCCCACAAGGTTCTGTTATTAACTTAATTGTACAGATGTGGAACTGAGGGGTGGGGAGATTACGGAACCTAGCCCGAGTCCCATAGTTGTGGTGACAGATCTGAAATGTCAACTAAGGCAGCCTGAGTCACCCACTCCATCACGCCACAGACACCTCTGCTCCCCGAAGTCACGGGATCGCCTGATTCGGCTGGTGACTCCTGGGCCTCACAAGGGAATCTGACTGAGCAATCATTTCTTATAGTGGGCCATGTAGTCTAGACACAGCCCTCCTCACTGCCCTGATTACAAGTTTTAGTCCTCTCCCAAACCCTTTGTTTCTTTTACCTTTCCCCTCATTTTTCTAACATCAGATGGCCTAACCAGTTCTAATTTTTCATAAATTTGCCAAATACACTCCCATGACGTGCTTGGCCCAGGTAGAGGCTCAAGAAATGTTTGTTAAATAAGCTTAGAAAGCAGGTAATTCCATTCTCCTGGGCTCATTAGCGTCAAAACCATTCACTGCACACATTCTGCCTTAGGATGCCCCATCTTTGTTGTTTCCTCTGAATTCACAAATCCCCACCTTTACACATTACAACATCTGCTCCACCAGTCTGGGATCACCAGGACAGCATGCCAAGCTCACTTGAGCTAATGGCCCCCTTACAAAAACATTTTAGAAGGCTAACATTTCTTTTCCCAAAGTTCTCATTTAAATAATCAATGCTTCTAGAACTGCTCCAGTCAAAATGCCAAGATTCCACCGATAATATTGATTAGATGTGTGTGTGGTTTCTGTCAAAGGAGCATCATTCTAACAGTGACCACCATCAAAGCGTGAGGTCCTGGTACTCCCAGCGTCAAGACAGCCGTCTTGAAAACAACAGGTAAGAGATAAAACCAAGGTTGGGAAGAAAGGAAATGTCTTCTCATTAGTGTAGAGAAAGGATCCCAAATTTTAAGTAAGTTGTGTCTGAAAACGTTACCACATCAAACAATCAACAATATACATTGGTGGGTATTTTCCATCGCTTCTTATGTCTACTGAGCTCCACTTGGCTGGACTCTCTCTCTCTCTCTCCCAACAGAGTACTCCTATAAGCTGGTTTTTTATTCTCCGGCCAATGCTACCATTGAGCACTAAGACCTGACTGGTAAGTATGATGCCACTGTGGTCGGCTCTCCTCATAAGGACGCTGTCTTCCCTTCAAGGGCTCATTCTCTCGCAATCCCAATACTATATTGAGAAAGGTCACAAAGTGCTGACATTTTCTTCAAAAAACCCAGAATTCACCTTTAACTCTGGCTACTGCTCACACTCATCTATAGTCAAATGATCCTACTTGAAGTGGAGCCAAGGAAGGAATTTCACTCCCTTTTTTTCATTAGACTTGTAGATCAGAGTCCTACGAGGACTTTGAAATTCAAGACACATTCCAGGCAAATATTCTGGGGTCTAGACAATGGAATTTCACTGAACGGCTCCATAGACAGTTTAGCAGAATTCGTCAAAGGGATTTTTGCCTTTAGAAACATAGGATCTTCGCTGCCACCCACCCTCCATTCCACGACCAGGCCAAATCCCCCCTAGACTCACTCCCTTCCTCAGAAGTCATTAGTGACTCTTTTCTCTACTCCAATAAGTCTAAGCTCTTCCTGGCTGTGTGACCCTCTGTAACTTTGTCTTATCCTCACTATCCGCCGAGCAGATTTTGAGGTGGAGATTCGCATGCAGGAAGTATTGGCCTACTTTGGTCATTGCTACCTGTGGGGAAGGAAGGGAAGTGGGACTGGGCAAAGAGAGCTGTCAGGCTGTGACACACTCACAGCAGAGGCCTCAGTAATCCCACAGGACGCTTGGAGCTGGGACAGCCCTGCAGAACCACTCCTTCGTCGAGGCAAGAGGCCCAGCCTCTGTATCTTAGCATCAATCAACCACTGGAGACGGGTTCTGCTGGAAAGAGGAGGAGACCTTGGCCCAGAAGGCTCTCTCAGCTAAAGGCAGTTTCTGGAGGGGTCTCAGCTAAGAGATGCCAATAGTCAACAGTCCCAGCGGCTGGGGGGAATGGGGGCTTTAGTGCTGAAGTGGGGGATCTGGGTGACACATCACAGCATCTATCATCCAATTTTTTTCCTTTCTCCTCCCCAACATGTATTTTTCTTCCAGACTGGCCCTGGCCCATCAACATTTGTAGTCTCATATCCAGATTCCTGGGTCCTTCCTCCAGCTATGCCACTAACCTCTCTATTTCACTAATCTGGGTCTCCCTCTCTACTGAGATATTATCTCTTCTTCAAGTCCCAGTTGTTTTCCACCCTTGCTGAGCACTCTGTTATCCGAACTCTTCCATCTGTGGCATCAATTTGCATTTAAATAGAGTGCCATTTAGTTGAAGCTACAATGTCATTGGTTTGTGTAACTTGTGGTTGGAGGGTGGAGTGAGCAAGAGAAGAAAAGGTATATTTGTCTCCTTGGTTGGATTATAGACTCCTTGAGGGTCAAGACTACAGTTTTAATTTCTTATGTACTACACAAAGTATGAAGAGCTCTGGGCATATTGCAAATGCACAGTGCTTTCACACAAAATAGATATTTAGCACTTAATTATGTGACAAGCAAGCACAATTCTAGGTACTGGGGTTTCAATGGTAAATAAGATAAAGAGCCTACACTCAAGGAAATTACATTATGCTTATTAAGAACTGGAAGTCAGTCTACTTATTTTATCTTAACATTTTATTAGTCATCATCTAGAAGAATACTTGTAAATTTTAATAGTAAAATCCTCCTTACCTAGTGAAGCTATCTGGTGTAACACAACAATCTGTCACCCTCATCACACCCTGATGTGGGTTGCTCTTGGAACTTTACCAACTGGAACACTTGGCCTCCAAGTTCTCTTCATCAAGGGAAAGAGAGATCTCAAAAGCACACTGGTTCTTAACTAACTTACTTCTTCTGCTCCAGTTCATTGACTATAATTAGGCATCTGGCCTTCAACTAACTGCAAGGGAGGCAGAGAAATGTAATGGAAAAAATAAATAAGCCCTGAGCACTAATTGTCTCGGCCATAATAGCCACTGTCTGTTGAGTACCTCTATGTGACAACACTGTCTAAGTGCTGAGAGGTTATGTACCCAATTCTGCCATGGTGGAGTGTCTACAACAATAATTCTCAGCCACCAGCTGGGTGTCCTAAAATTCAACTCAATTCTGACACTACCTGGGAAGAGTGTGAGATTCCACAGGGTAAGGGCTCAGTCCTACAAAACTGCCATCCTCCTCAACTTCAGGTGTCCATTGTGAATCCAGATTACCACCCGTGTTTCTGACCAACCAGCTATAGATTGGAGGGTCCAACACCCTTTCCTTGGGGTCGATTATTTGCTAGAGCAGCTTGCAGAACTCAGAGAAAAGATTTTACTTAGTAGACTTCTGGTTTTTTATAAAAGAATGTATCCAAAACTCAGGAACAGCTAGAAGGAACAGATGCACAGGGCAGTGTATGAAGAAAGGGTGTGGAGCTGCTGCGCCCTCTCCAGGTAAACCAATTTCTCCATTTCTTCATGCATTCACCAACCTGGAAGCTCTCTGAACGCCATCTTTTTGGGATTTTATGGAGGCTTCGTTACATGGGTGTGATGGATTAAACCACTGACCACTGCAGATGAAGTCTCCAGTCCCTCTCCCCTCTCCCGAGGTCAGGGGGTGGGACTGAAAGTTCCAACCTTCTAATCACATGTTTGGTTCTTGGGCAACCAGCCTGCATCCTTAAGCTCTTTCCAAATGTCCCCTTATTAACATAAAAAAAGGCATCTTTGGTCTTCCAAATCCTTCTTGTAACATCTCAGTTCTCTGTGCACTTTAAAAATTTTTGCTGTTTACAACAGTCATCAGTAGTGTAAGCCTTTCAATAAGCTCCTTTTGAACTAATAAGCCATTCCAAAGTCTGCCAAGAAACTTAAGTTGAAAGTAAGAACCTTACCATTAAGGTGAAATTATTGATGATTAAAATTCTATTGTCCCTCCCTCCCCAACTAAAATAAAAAATCCTTACAATGGTAACATGTACAGTATTGAAGCATACATGTTCTGTATGAATAAAAGCCTTCAGTGACTTGGGAAAGCAAAGTCTTTCCCAAAGGTTCCTATTTATATACAAGTTTTCATTTCTCCTATTCTACCCTGACTCCTCGCCTTGATTCCATAAAAACAAGGAGACCATAGATAATGGAAATTAGGTTGGCCTTAAGGATGGGTTAAGAAGCTAGGTGCCTGCGCAAAGAGGGACAAGAAGAGCCTCTATCGCCACCTGCTGGGCTCCCCGGTTATCACCAGACTATCCAGTCAGCCCACCACCTCTGATTCCAAATCTCTAGCTTCTTTTGCAGGCTGAATGCCCTCTGACATTTGTCAATCTTTCTATTTCAGTTTGGATGGAACGTTGTCATAAAAAAAGAAATAAAAACTTTAGCCTTCAGTATCAACTACTCTTTAAATTCATAAACAAGGATAATAACTAACCACGTCGCCACAGTACTCAATTGCTTCCAAGTGTTTCTCATTAAACCTAAGTGAAAACACTTCCCAGGATGCAATTTTAAGGGAATATTATTAATCATATGCCTTGAGTAGCCTTGGTCAGTGGAATAAGTAAATTGGCTGAAGAAAAATGATTTTCTTCTTTATGAATATTCTCACTTTACAGGATGAGTATTGCTGAAGGTTTTAGTTTCCTGAAAAAATATGGTGAGTTAGGTAGAGTGTTTTTCCAGTGGTACATTGATTTGTAATGATGTTTGGCATTTCATTTCATATGACTTTCAGCTATCTGATTATAGAGAAACTATTGATGCAGACATCTTCAGGGTCTAAAGCAAAACTTTCCAAATCTCTTCTAGAGCACTCAAGAGAATAAACATTTCAATTTAACAACACAGACTTAAGAAATGAACAAAAGTTCCTAGTAGTTAGAAAATTTCCGAGTGTGATGTTTAACTGTCCTCAAACTCTCAATCCCTGTGTATTTGCTGCCCCTCAGAGTTATCTGAAAAGATATGGCTATGAAAGGGGGATGCCAAGGGGGCCACAAAAAAGTAGAAAGCATGTGAAAAGATTGTTTCTGGAAAAACAAATCAGCATAGGTGGGTGGATGGAATTTGAGGTTTAAGAATTTATGATTTTAAACACAAATTGCATACTGTTCCTGAATGGAAAGAATCCATATTATAAAAATGCTGATTCTTCCTAAAAGAATTTATCAGTTTAATTCAATACAGATCAATATCCTAGCAGAATTATTTATGTTTTTTGACACTCTTGAGTCTAGAACTCATCCAGAAGAAGAAATAAGAAGAACCAAAAATTGTTTTGAAAAAGCAGGACTTTGCCATACAATATCAAAACATACTCTAAAGATGCAGCATGGAAACTATGCAATAACGTTGCAGAGCCAGGAAAACAGATCAACAGAACAGAAGGGAATATCAAAAATCGTCCCATTTATATATGGGATAAACTAAAAAATGATATGGGAAAACGTCACTGAAGAAAAAAGTTAGGTCCCTACTACACACCGTATAGCAATAACACTTCAGATGAATTAAAGGCTAAATATAAAAACTGAAAATTATTAGAAGTTTAAGAGATTGTAAGTCTTGGCAAGGGAGAAGGCTCTTTAAGCTAAGCATCATACTCAGAAAGCATACAGGGAAAGTCTAACATTTTTTACTACACTCAGATGTGTGACTGGCTGTCTGGCTCCTAATAAGATACCTTTCTTCCAGATACAGCATTGCCTGCAGTATCTACAGTTTGCTGTATCTACAAAGCTCCCTTAACTCACCAACAATACTGTACAGTGCAACCTAGAAACAACTGTGCACCAAGTACCCCTAAACCTAAGTAAGGCCTCATGTGGTCCATGGCAGACCTATCTTCCAGACCCACAGAACAAGAAGTGCTCCCAGAACACTGACTTCTCTCCAGGCATCCCTCCTTCATCAGAACCGTGAACCATCATGCCCTGAAACACCATCAGTACTAATCGTGTTGGGAATTACACCTCTATTTATTTTAAACACTACCAGAAATTCCAGCTTCGCAGGGCATCAGGGAAACTCTTACCTACGGACAGATCTGTAAATTCCCTCGTCTTACTTTACTCAAACTTCCACATATGCCCCAACTCCAGCTATGTAATTTACATAGCCTAATGTAAAATGAAAAAGGAGGGGGCTGTTCAAAAATTAAGAATTTCTTGCCGGTAACAAGAAGACATTAAAACAAGCATGGGCCCTTCTAAGTGTGGGGCTCCCTGTGATACACAAGCTATACACTCATGGGGCACCGTGTTGCCTACCCCAAACCCTTTCTTTATTGCTTCATATTGTTATCAGGTGTTTCTCTGTATATACCTGTTTTCACAGGTAAATTGTATTCCTAATTTCATCTCTAAAGATTCAAAAGAATTCTTTTTTCTAACATTTTATTTTTTATTTTTATTTATTTATTATTGTATTATTTAATTACTTTATTTTGGTGGTGGTGGGGGTAATTAGGCTTACTTATTTATAGAGGAGGTACTGGGGATAGAACCCAGGACCTCATGCATGCTAAGCATGGGCTCAAACACTTGAGCTATACCATCCTCCCAAAAGAATTCTTCTTACTCTAACTAAATCTAGGCTGTCCCCGGAGGACACTGTCCGATTCCCATACCCCACATACCACAGTGCCTGGGGATGGGGCAGGTGTCATCTGTACTCACCATTGCTTTCCCTTTTGAGAACTTTCTCTCCTTTCTTCAAAAATCTATTTTATTTCAATCCCACGTCATCCACCTATACCACCTGGCTGTCTACGTACCTCCCCATTGTCCAGCCAGCACATGATACCTCACAGGTGCTCAAGAAATCTGTGTTGAGACAGCTAATCAATGACTTGTGCAATCTTGGTGGGGAGAAAAACTGAGTAGAATACAAATTCAACTTGGCAAGTGCATAGTAAGAACCGGCTTACTTTAAGCAAAGTGCCTCTTTGGCCTGAATCACTCACAATATCTAGATATTTGCATTCTATATTCTGGGTAAATTTTGTCAGAAAACTGGCCAAAACAGACTGTTATGAGGCCAAGTTGGTATATCTTACCTAAATATTTATTATTATTCCTTTAAGAAGCTGGGAGAGGAAGGAGATGAAGGAATCACTTGATACGACTTCAGGGTTAAGTTCGTTTCTTTTAGAGTCTGCTGCTAGAATAAACAGAAAACCAGACCCTGTGTCTGCCTGGCGATACCCATGCCTGCGCGGTGAGCATCTCTGCTCATTGCTTCCAGATGCTGCCCTCTCCTGGCAGAGCTCGCTCATTGCAAGAGCGGCGTGCCATGAGCCTGCTTAGGAAGAGGAAAGGGAACTGAGGGTACAGTGATACTGTGAGAGAACAAAAAGGAGGAAAAGTCCACTGTGGGAACAAGATGCGACAAGCAGATTTATAACCCTTCTACCTTCCTGTTCACTCATCCTCACTTTTATGTCACCTTTAGATTTCATCTTGTCCAATGCTCTCCGGACCTACCTCAAAGCCGAGGGTTTGAGAGGACGAATCCGCTACCATGACCACTCGTGTCTTCACGGCCCTCGCCCCTCAGCCGCCTTGCACCTGATTGCGCATGCGCCCTTGGCCCTTGCACGGCTGTTCCTGACTCGCGATTGGCTGCTGCTCTCCCAGGTCATCCCCAGGTCATCACGCACAGCCCCGCCCAGAGCCTTCCCGGGTCGCTCAGGTATTTACGGGTTCTTCCTACCCTCTGTCCTTCCTACCCTCTGTCCTTCCTCTCGGGAAAAGACCACACTGGTGACAGAAGTTGGGCAGGAAGCACGTTAAAATAGAAGACAAACAGCAGCTTTATCCAGAGCAAGTAGCTCAAATGCGAACTTTGATAACTTCATTTAAGTTGATCCCATGGCCTAAAAAGGCTCTGGACTTGTCTTTCCCACATTTCCCACCCATGAACATGAAGTAGACAGAGCTTCCCGCCGCCTTCCACCTAGAAAATGCTGATACTGGTATTACACACAGTGCCAACCACTGAGGCTGCCCACAGCCAGAGGCGTCCCCTACAGTCCTAGGCCAACAACCAGGAGAGCCAGAGGGCACATCAAGTGCTCGCTTACTCGTTAGGAAGCCGTGGTCTAGAAAATGCCCAGATGAAAGCAAAGTAACCTGTCTTATCAAGTTATCAGGAAATCCTGTGGACAAACCCCAGCGAATGACAGAGAAAACAAGCCAATTAGATTGGAAACAAAACATTTCCAACTCTGCAGTTCTTGCAGTAGACCAGAATTTCTGTGAGTTTCTTCCCTGGGGTGTTCTTTAGTGGCCCCGCTGCCTCTGCCTTTCACCCTTCCAAGGCTGGCCCCAAACTCCCTCTGCTGTGGGGTCTTCATAACGATGTCCGTTCTCCCATCTGCTTTGGCTGAAGGAGCCGGTGCACCACCCTTTGTCACAGTTACACGCAGTCTTGTGTTGTTCACGGATTAGTGAAGCATGTTTCACCGTAAAACCGTGTTCTCTGGCCTTCCCCTTTGCTCACTGAATAACCAGGATCTGAGTCCCCCGTTAGAGGATGCCAGGAAGCCCAGTCGTCTCCTCGGGTGATCTGAGCATTACTGGAGATTCCGTACCTACCTTGGCTATTGTTTGCCATCCGTTGCTCCTAACTGCGACTTGGGCATGCTCTGTGCAGTTTTAAGTGCTTCTTTGGTCTGTTTGTCCATGTACAGACATTGGCTCCCCTCATGTTTCCCCCACACCCCAGCACAGCTAACAATAAGGCAAAGTGAAAGCTTAAAGATAGCGTCCAGAATTGAAAGTTGAGTGCAGGATTTTATAATATACAGTTCAGTAACAATGATCACTGCTCCCAAGCCCACCTGCCTTATCCCACTCTAGGGCATCCTCTACAGGCTCTCTCTCACCTCAGAGTGTCTTGCCGACCTGTTGTTCTGGTTGCAGTCTCTCCTCACAGAGGTTGGAGTTCCCCTGGCCCTAGTTCTGAGCCCAGGAGCTCCAATTTGTTTTTTGTCCAGATCTAATCAGAGGATGAAAAACCAGCTTACTCAATAATAATTCCTGAAAGTTGGAGCTCTGTACATTATGAACATGGCCATTTTGCAAACATCCTCTAGCAAAATTCTTCCTTTCCTCTTTGCCCCAGTGACCATTATTCGACTAAACCTAGGACCACCCTTTGCATACTAAAAATACCTTTAAAAGTGTTTCTTCAAATAATAAAAAAAAAAGAGAACAATCTTTCCTTCAAATATTGAATGATGAAAATGGCTATAATTTTTTATTTTCATCTTTTTTTGTCCTAATTTACCAACCTTGTCTGCCTTGGTGGCAAGAACAATTTCTTGTCCCCCAGGGTTTAGGCCCAAATATTGTCAATTTTTTCACAAGAGGGAAAGTGGTCCCCCAGCAAGAAGGCAGGAATAGATTTATGTTGGAGCTGCATGCCAGAAACTTCTAATTATTCCCCCAAATCCCTGTTGACCTGTTCCTCCTGCTGTCACGGTGAGAACACAATGTCCAGACTTCCTTGCTCTCAGCCATGAATGTGAGTGGAATGATGAACATTTCTTCTAGGCTTAATGGGTAACTCCACACTGTTTTCTCCTTGTGACTGAGCTGAAAGGACAGGACCTCCTAGGCCAATTTGCATGTCCCATGTTGAAAATGGCAGAGACTTCATCAGCCTTGGGGCTCTGAATGAGGTCAGGAAGGAGGGACGCCTCACTAAACTGCTCACTTGCCCAGGGCTCTTTTTAAAGCAAGACATAAAATTCTGTCTTGTTCAAGCCCTTGTAATATTTTGGTGTATTTGTTACAGCACTTAGTCTCCCTGAATACAAGCTGTGAGTAGAAACCCCATCAGAGGCGCTTCTACTCAGAGAGGCGGTTAGCAGAGGTCTGTGTGGTGTGATGAGGGTCACAAAACATCAGGGACATGCCATGCCCTCTTAACTTCCATTCCAACATTCTGTCTGAAATTCCACCACACAGATTTCATTACTTTGGATAAAGATGTAATACCTCTAAGAAACTTCTTTTAAAATAACCATACCAAAAAAATTAAAACAAAGCCAAAAACACATACACAGAGAGAACAAAAACAAAAACAAAGCAAAAAAGAAAAAAAAAATTTAAAGAAAAAGAATTTAAAAAAGAAAATTGAAGAAAACAAAAGAAAAAATTTTTTAAGAAAAACAAATAAAATAACCATACCATCTGAGAAAGAGCACTCATTAAACCATTAGCTAAGAACCCCTTAGCCTGGATGACTTTCTCAGGTTGAAATAGCTAGTGAAAAGTCGGGGACACAGGAAGAGAAATGTGGGAGGGCAGAGTGGGAGAGATGGAGGGATATCTGGAACATGGAGCACCTGAGTTTCTTCTCCAATAGAAACTGAAGTCTGGGCCGTATGGGTGGAAGGTGGAACAGCAGGTCCTGGAGAAACCTTGATGGAGATAGGGAGGCAAGAAGTCAGAAAAAGTTCAAGGAGGGGAAAGGAAGGCATTGAAGGTTAATTTCTTGCTTGATAGTTTGGCCCAATGCTGGTCCTAAAAACAGGTACTTTTGTCCACCATTCCCCCACACTTTAAGCACATTACTTTGATGGTCCAACCTACTTTCTAGATCTGCACATGGCCCCATAGGAAAGCCCTGATGAAGGTCATCAGAGTACACTGAGATTTGTTTAAACCATATCTGCATTTTCAACATTTGGATGTTTTGACTTTGTTTCAGTTAGTACCTTATTTAGAGATTCATAGAACAATAAGCATCTACCATGTCACATTGTGAAGTTGTTTATCTTTCTGCAGCTCATGGAAAGTACAGACAGGTGAGCAGGACAAGGTCATAGAGTAACTGATGGGCAAAATCCATTGCCAGATAATTGAACTTCATTTGTCTATTATTATTTTTTAAACAAGCATGTACATATGAGTCCATTTTATGATTAAACATATTAACATAACATTAAAATGAACACTGATTAAACAGTACACTAAAAATCTGCACCCAGAATTTGTCCAGGTTGTGAAACAGCTGTGTATTTTGGGGGTGGCAAATCAAGGAGCCAGTCTTCCATGGGCTGTCTGCCCCTACTGAGTTTGATTATGGTGTCCTCTAATGCAGGCAGCAGAGGTGGCCAGCATCCTGCATGGATTTGAGGACTCTACCTGAGAGTAGGTGGTTTGGGGGTCCTCCCCTGTGCCACATACAGGCACACCATGTTTTATTGTGCTTTGCTTTACTGTGCTTCACAGATATCACAGATATTTTGTTTTTTACAAATTAAAAGTTTGTGGCAACCTTGCACCAAGCAAGTCTGTCAGCACCAATTTCTCCATCAATGTCTGCTCACTTCTGTCTGTGTCACAGTTTGGTAATTATCTTATATCTCAAACTTTTTCACCATTATATTTGTTATGGTGATCTGCAATCAGTAATCTTTGATGTTACTATTGTAATTGTTTTGGCATTTTTTGGCAATAATGAGTTTCTATTTAAATTTTTATTTATTAATTTTTTATTGAAGTATATTTGTTTTACAATCTGTTAATTTCTTACAGCATAGTAATTCATTTACACATAGATATATATTCCTTTTCATATTCTTCTTCATTATAGGCCATTAGAAGGTATTGAGTCTAGTTCCCGGTGTCGATAAAGCATTTTTAAATTAAGGAATATACATTGCTTTTTTAGACGTAATGTTATTGCACACTACAGTGTAGACTACAGTATAGCATAAACATAACTTTTATATGCACTGGGAAACCAAAAAATTCATGTGGCTTGCTTTATTGTGATACTCACTTTGTTGAGGTGATTTGGAGCCGAACCCACAATACCTCTGAGGTCTGCTTGTAGATGCTTCTTCTATTAGGTGTCTGTTGCTCCCATAACCAATTACTACAAACTTAAACATGGCACATTTATTTTCTTACAGTTCTGTAGGTCAGAAGTTCAGCCCTGGATTCACCAGATTAAAAACAAGTTGTTGACAGGGCTATATTCCTTTCTGGAGGCTCCAGAGGAAAATCTGTTTCCTTGCTCATTCAGGTTGTTGGCAGAATCCAGTTCCTGTGGTTATAGGACTGAGGTTCCCAGTTTCTTTGCTGGCTGCTGGGGCTGCCCTTACCTCCTAGAGGTTTCTCTCTCGTCCTTGCACATAGCTCCCTACATCTCAGAACCAGCAACGGCATGTAGAATCCTTCTTATGCTGCCATGTCTCTCTCTCACCCCCTTTTTTTTTCTTATTCCACTATTAAGGACTCATGATTATATTGGTTCCACCCAAATAATCCAAGATACCATCCTCATTACAAGGTCCATAACGCTAACCATGTCTGCAAAGTCTCTTTTACCATGAAAGGTAACGTATTTGTAAGTTGGGAGGACTAGGGTGTCAACATCTTTAGGGCCATTATTTTGCCTAATGCACTCTCAATTAAGTATTACCTGAAAAACATCGGTCTGTAGGGTGATCAGTGTGAATCAGTGATGGAACCTAACCCTCACAATGCCAAGACCAGATTTCACTTTTTACTTGCAGTTGGTTTATATCCATGCTAGCTTAATCTCATGTTTCCAGAAGTAGAATTAAAAGGCATTATTAGAGACACTCTGGAATCTTGTGCTCCCAGCACTTCTCCCTGACCCTTTCATCTTCCTCTGGCACCAAAAACTGTAGTTGAAACTTAGGTCATTCAAATTCAACATTAGTGGGGTTTCAAGAACTAAGTTTGCCTGGGTATCAAGAACGTAAGTTTTCATCACACTTTTCCCTAGGAGTGTATCTATTGAGTATTTTTATAACAAAAATGTAAAAGAACTAAACATAAAAGTGTACCATCTTATGCTACATTAGCAGTGTTCTTCCTGGTGTAAATTTTTTTTTGAGAATAGCATTAATAGTTTTATTTTTAATATAAAGGGTAATCCTACAATGGTCACCTAAAAAGTACCCACCATCATTCAAGCCTCAGTCAAGGGCCTATGGAAATTTTTTCCTGGTGTAATTCTCTCTACAGCACCCAATTTGGCCCCGACTAGAAACTCGACTGCTTCTCACGTGTGCTGTTTCTTCCAAGTGCAGGAAAACTTCGTTTCCATCTCTGGCCACAGTGCTCACAGAGAGGGGACAGGGTGAGCAGAAACAGGCACGGCCCGTTCATGTGGGCCAGACAGAGTTGGGAGGGAAGTAATACATGATAAAGGAAGGTGGACCAGCGCCAGAGGAGGGAAAGGCCCCCTCGGGGTTGGGGAAGGAAAGGGCTGAACTTCCTGTCCTGACTGGGTATGGGATTAAAGCCCCACGAACCGGCTGAGGCGGGGGTGTAAACAAGAAATGCTGCTAATGTGAGAAGCAGAGGAGCACAGACAGACCTTCTTGCAAATGGGTTTGCTTGTCAGTAGCAGCTTCTTTTTCCATAAAGAGATTCAAGCCAATGTTCTTCAGGCTGGAGCCACATCCTCTAGGAGCCATTCTTAGAGATACTGGGACCCCGCTTGGAAATACTTCCAGGGCTGCCTGCTGAGAAGGCCACCCAGAGCGCTCCCCTGATGGAGCTCTAACGGAGGAGTCTCCCACTCCACACCCACTACGAGGACTGGCTTGTTCAATCTACAGTGTTCCCTTCCGATAGATCACACACCCTGCAACTTTAATGTGAATTTAATGTGCAAATGAGCACAAAGAAATCCTGGAATTCTTCCCATAACCTCAACTAGAGGGGAATCCAATTAAAAATTGTGCAGCACCGGTTGGCAGAGCAGAGAGGAAATCGTACTGTGGCCGATGCCTGTAATCACATTGCCTCCCAGACCAATAACTGCCCAAGTGAGCGTGAGAGCTCCAAGTACCTTCCTCCAGTATCTGCTCTTCATCATCTGGGGGCCTATCTATGGGAACTATTTCAAGGTTCAAATCCACAGCTTGAGGATGTGCCAACCATTGTTAAAGAAATAATTTTCTTTTTCAGAGTACAAGTGTCTGCAGCGAATGTGAACTAATTGTGGGGGGGGGGGGAGGTGGCAGAGAGCAGGTGAGCTCCTTCCATTTCATGGTTAGACTATGAGGACTTGCCTTTATGGTAGACTGGAACTCTTGGGCTGACATCATCATGACTGAGTTCGCTCCAGATCTGAGTCCATGGAACATGTGCAGGCCACCTGAGGCGGAGCTGGAGGTGTACTTGGAAGTGGCATCCCCACAGCCGGCACCTGGACGTGCCTCAAGCTGTTCCCTGTGGAAGCAACAGTTCCTACAAGAGCTCGTCTTTCTCAACCACTTCAAGAACTCAGATTTAATCTGAGTAGTTTTGTTTTGTTTTGTTTTTTCATGCTTTGAAAGCAAAGTGCCCAAACATCTCTTTAGGACCCCAAATGGCAACTTATTTCAAATTAAGGCCAATGTTTTGCTTTATTTCCCTTGCTGTTTGACTTCTGCACACTAGGAGAAAGCAGAGTGGCTTTTGAAATACCATGCAGTTCAGATTTTATTTTCACCTCAGTTTTAGATAAACCTAAACCAGCAGCCAAACTGCAAGTATGTGAAAATTTCCATTTGCCTTCATTACTAAACATTGTACAAAACTTTTGACATTTGTCAGATCACTGATGTTGGAATAATCTTACTAATGATGGTATCTAGCACACAGACAGCAATGGATAAGATAATGGGTTTGGAAGTCCGGGAGTCCTGAGTTGGCTTCCTTACTCCAATCCTTAACTCAAGTTCAATGTGACCCTGAGTTAGCTATTTTAGTCTAAGTATCACTTTCCTCATGTGTAAAATAAGAATAATATCTTCTTGAAGAATTGACGTGAGATTTATATAAACTGACATATATATAGGAAGTACTAGGCACAGTGCCTGACCCACAGCACCCTCCCTACATATTAGATGTTGTCATTTTTGTTACCAAAATAAAAGAACTAAGCCATCAACTCTGAGTCATTAAATGCTATGTCTTTTACAAGATGCTAATCTTATTTGAGGATATCTAGGAGACTTTTGTAAAAGTTCATCTCTTGCTTCCTTTGGAACAGGCAGGAAAAAAATGAACAATGCAAACAATTATCCTAACCAAACCTCTTATAATACAGAGCTGTATGACCAAATTATTAGCCTGAATAAATCTGCTTGTCGAATTTGCAGTTAACCATGCTGTGCAAAGTCATGAATGCAAGGCCTGCAGGAACCCAGTGGATCCAAAATGGCCCTGAAATTCAGCCATAAAATGAACAAAGATCTCAAGCAAAACTGCTGGGAGTCCAGGCAAAGCAGCGCTGCCCAGAGGAGCAAAACTGGGCAGAGCACCTCCCTGGCCTGGCCTCCTCCCAGGAGAGCTCTGCCTCTCTGAATGCACATTCAGAGACTCTCAAAACCAGAGCAGCTGCACAACCCACTTACTGTGCATGGGCCTTGGGTGGAGAGGCACAGAACTTCCTGGCAGGCTTTTAGACCTCAACAATAAAGCACCTATATGCCCCTAGGAGGGCAGGGAGAACTCTCACTGGACTTCTTCTGTAGGAGGTGGGAGCTAGCCTCCACTCACTTGATGAATCTTGTCACAGCAGTCTCCCAACATGGGAGGCTGGCACTGAGGCTGAAATTTCCCTGCAGCATGTCTCCCTGTTAGCTAGGGAGTATGAGTTAGGTATGGTTTTAGCACTTCAGGCCCTGGGCTCTTTTGTGTCTTTTCTCCTGTTGAACAATATTTTGGAGAAAAGAAGATTCCCAGTCACTAACTCAATTAAAAACATTTCCCTGGAGCAGAAAGAGCAGGGAGTGGCACGTTATTTCAGAAAGCACAGGGATGGGAGGGAATCCAAAGAGTTGCCTGAAGTCACCACCCAAAGTCTCTGTTCACTGAATAATTGCCCTAATTGTGAGGTTCAAAATCTTGTTCAGGAAAACAGACCAGAAGAAAAATGGCAACAGTTGGCTCTGAGATTTCCTGGAGATAAAAATGCCAGCTCTGATAAGGTGTGGCCCACGTGTAATTCTGCCTGACAACCATGTGACATTCAAGGCCCCGGACGTGACTCGGCACACGCACACAGCCACTGAGTAAAAGCAGTGACGCAGTGATCACGCCAGGCGACCAGAGCACTGAGCTTGGCGTCCCATGCCCGATGGCCTTTGGTCATTTCAGTTTTCCTTGTTTCCTCTCCTCCCCTTCTATTTCTCCTCCCCACCCTATCCTAGCTCTTTCAAAAGGATTTGATTTCTGTAACTCTTTAGTAGAGAGACAGGGCTTTACTTGGCGACTTTTGGTTTACAGGATCGTTGGTGAACAATCAGTCTGTCTGACAGGAAGGTACGCCCACAGATATTACAGGGAACCAACTGGCTCTGGGCACTTGTCCAAGCAGCTTCGTTTAAGGCATCGAGATCATAGAAACCCTTGGCTGAAAAGTTAAAGAAAAACAGAGAAAGAAAAAAAAAAGTAAAAGAACAAAAAAGAAAGAAAAGAAAATGGGAAAATGGATCAGTTTCATTCTGGAGAAACTTACTCTACTTTTGATGGAAAATATTTTCAGGAAATACCTGTTGACTGAGGCTTTTAAACAAATCATATTACTTCTGCCAAAAAAAAAAAAAAAAAAAGTGCTGCTCACTCTTAAGGGTTGAGAACGGTTAGCTCAGATCCGAACCAGAGGCTTTTCAGTCCTTAGATCTTAAAAAGGGTGTTGTGATAGGTGTTCTTCACTAATTATTAACATCTTTGTTTACACACCATCATCTTGCAAATATGGCTTTTGGTCTTCTTTCAGTTGACTCTAAATATAAGCTTACAAAAAGAAAAACATGTATTTGTATTTTCCTCCTCTGTAATCCTTCAGTGGGATGTTTTTAAAGGCCAAAACTGATGGTTGAGAGTGAATTGAAGATGAATTATATCCTAGAAATTTATCATCTCTTTATGGCCACAAACTCAGAGATTCTTTAAATAATTAAAGTGAAGAATGCAAACAGAATAGTTAAATCTGATGAAAAGAAGTGTCCTTACGAAAACAACAAAGACAGCTGAGAGATGTATAATCTTCATTGGCAGGGCACAGGAAAAAAAAGCATATGGCTTTATTTTAGAGAAACAGTGTGGGATTTAGCTTTAATAAACTTTATTTAAATAGAATAGCTTTAGTACATTAAATTGACTATGCCTTAGAATTGCTCAAAATAGGCCCCCCAAAATGTAGCCAGGCGCTCAAAAATATATTAATCAGTTTTTAAAAAATCATTTTCACAGCATATATTTCTTCATTAAAGCCCAGGAAATTCTCATATGACTTCTATCTAATGGTCCACACAACCATAGCAAACCTTAGATTCTTTAACAAGCCTATTAATGTTCCTTTTATTTATTTATTTTTCTCCATAGGAAATTAAACTGCAGTACAATAGTACAACCTAGTATTTCTCCCTTGGATAAAACAAGTAACACCTTCTGTGCAGGGTATGAACGTGTATTTTGAGCACTTTGAAAACAGTTGAAAAAGAGTGGCACTGACTTTCTGTTTACTCATATGAGTTTTAATATGGACTCAAAAATTCCAGAATGTTTATTCTCACTTGAAGATGAGTCATTACATTTCTAAAAGTTTTAGGACTTTGGATTTGGAGGAAGGGTTATTTGAATTCTATGACTACAGCAAGACCATGGGATGGAAATGGCAATGGAATTCTCTTTATCTAGAGAGGAAGGCCACCTTCAGAAATAACAATAGCGTGGAGCCAAGAGGAAAATTGCAGAGCAGTGCAATTATAGGACCTGCCTTGTCCATCTGTAGCCAACAACAAAATGGTGAATCCTCCAGGGCTTTCAAACCAGTCATTTCTCTCAACTCTTCTAGAATTGTGATAATTATGGTCAGGCAGAGAAAGTGATAAAGATCAGAAGTGAAGGAAAGAGATGTTTGACACCAAATGAGAAATGCTGGGAAGGGAATTTCAAAGAGGTAAACAATCTCTTTGTGAGCAAATGCTCTAATTTTAGTGACAGCTATTTTCATCTTGAGTTCTTCTCCTACCTGTGTGCAGAGTCCTCCTCTTGGCAGGGACTGTGAATAGTTGGGTTCTGGCAGCCTCTGGAACTCTACCATGATAATCTAGATTCACTCTGTGGGCTGTTAAAAGACTCTCTTTGGGTCACATCTCTAACAAGAGTGCTTTGGGCTAACTGACACTAAATGACCTCCAAGGCACTTTCCAGGTATGTAAATCTATGGTTACATAAAGAGAATCAATTAAACTAATGATAATTCTCTGAAAACCGAGAATGGTTTTCCTTTGAGGAGAATCAGAGAATCGACCGAGAAAAATGACAGTGGTAGAAATATGATGAGCAGGTCTGAGCTTGCATGGCAAACACGTGCTCGGGACTACTTCATTCTCATCCTAAGTGAGTAAGCTCAGTAATGAGGCCACACACAGCAGTTTATGGAGGTCCAGTTTCAAATGGCTTGTACAGTGCTTTACAAAATATTAACTGCAAAATTTTTAAAATATGGGCATTTCACATAGATGTCTAGATTTCCAGTTTATTATTAAAAGATATGCTCACAGTAAATTTAAAGCTAAATTTCCTAGTAACACCAGCTGGGACGAGGTAGCAGCTGTCTCCTTTAGAGGGAGCCAGTGCTCTCCAGTGCCTCATAGTCCCCACCTTCCCTTTTCCATAAATGGACAAATTTATTCAATTGTATAACATGACTAGTGGACCCTGTAGGCATTTCACTTTGATACCCCTGCTTTGTGAACACTGAGACACATTCATATTTGAATACATGTTTCCAGATGTCCCCAAAGGTTCTTTAAGCTTCATGTTTTTTGAGTATTGTGTTTGATAATATATGAAAGTAACTTTGGGGAATT
The DNA here is from genome assembly GCF_009834535.1 of Camelus ferus. Taxonomy (NCBI): domain Eukaryota; kingdom Metazoa; phylum Chordata; class Mammalia; order Artiodactyla; family Camelidae; genus Camelus; species Camelus ferus. The sequence continues at coordinate 84,309,079 of NC_045698.1, read as the reverse complement.
TTGGTGTATTTCAGTGAGTCCCTCTCCTTGCACAGTTGGCAAGGATGTCATATCTTTACATCTTAGCACCTGAAGACAACACTTTGGGCAGGCATTCCAGAACTGTTTTTCCCATTTTGCTGTAGCCAAGACAGTAAATGTTGCTGATTTCAGTTGTTTGAACAAGCAAGAAAAAAATACCTCTACTCTCATAAGTTTAGGGAGATAAGTCTTTCTTCCCCAAAACTTACCAGTGATGGTCCTGAGTTCTGGTTTTTTTGGTTCCGGTCTCCTTAACTCTTTAGGCAATAAGTTGTTTTCATTATGCCATTTTTTCAGACATTGTGGCTCATGGATGGCAATTGATTTTGTTCCATATTCACGACCACAAATGTAGCAAACAATTGTTGGTGGACGCCTTATCATTGTTGGCTGCAAGTAATACAAAATATCTGTTAGATAAAATTCCAGTTTGGAAATTATACTTTAAAATTATAATACATTTAAATTTGCATGAAAAATCAATCTATTTTTTAAAAGTCTAACCATTCTGATGAATTTAACTTTTTCGGCAGTAAAGAGAACTATATTATCTGAGTGATTGAGGTGGGGGGGGTGTTGGTTTAGGAGGAGGATAGGAAATAAAAAAGAGCTAACCAGTATTCTACATAATGGTACTTTATAAAACGCATTTTCTCATTTAATATGACTGAACTTCAGTAAAGTCAGTCTGGCTATAATGTATCCACAAGGACTAGCAGGGCAGCATGTCTGTGAGAGCTTGAGCCTTCATGGCTCTGTGGGTAGGTAAATCGTGGGTCCAAGAGAACACCAATGCTTTGTTCTAGATAACAGAGAAGATGGAGATGTCACTTACAGAAAAGGGAGAAATCAGGAGAGATAGTTTGGGGAAGGAGAAAAAAATGGATTCTGTTCTGGACCTAGCTGACACATAGAAGAATTTAAACATGAAAGTCTAGCCAAAACAAGAAACAGAGGTCTGTAGTTCAGGATTAGTGGGGTTCAGAGCTATCTGCACAGAAAAAAATGTTTAAAACCATAAAAATTCCAGAAAAGGAGTATATAGAGAGTGGATGGAGAAAAATTCTTGGAAGAGTAGCTACCATAATGAGATTGGGCAAGGGAAATTGCAGCCTAAGAAGGTAAAGGTTCAAGTCTGCAGTTAAAGAAACAGGGCGTGGAGACAAAAGACTCTGTTCAGATTTCTGAAAACACTTCTGGTTCCAGAAAGTTGGTATCATCAACCCTGTCAAATGCTACTGAGAGTAATGGGTGGTTGAGGAAGGTGAGTAGATCTGGTTGCTTAATAGTTTGGAGTTAAAGATTAGGTCAAGAAGAGAAATACACTTTCAAAAAGTTTGCAGAAAGGAAATTTGAGAGATAAGTAGAGTTGAAGAAAGATTTGTTTTGTTGTTGTTGTTAAGATAGGAGTATCTTGGTGGAGGGAAAGAAATTGTAGGCCTAAGAGAAAAGGGGGGGTAAATCAACAGAAAAAGGTCTCTGAGGAGGTGGGAGCAGGTGGGATCAAGGGTGTAATTGGAAATGTTAGCCTCTGAGGAAAAGGAAGAAAAATGAAATAGATGCAGTTAGAGGAAGGTTGTTGTAGGGAGGGAAGCTCTAGTGGAGCTGACAGAAGATGAATTTACTCTTCAAAGTAAGAGGCAAAGATCTTCAGAGAGTGAAGAGATTCCAATTCTGGGAAATAGAATAATAAAAAATACTGGGATTAAGCACTTTGGGAAAGGCAGCAGTGATTCATTTAAGGAAGAATACTCACCAAATAATGGAAAAGGCCCAGGTAAGCTGAGCTGTAAGAAATTTCAATGGAATTAAATGACCTTTTCCAATATTTCTTAAGTAGCAGTGGGTGGCATGAAAGCAGAAACAAATTAAGTTGGTGGTGTGGTCTCCTTTGGGAAAAAAAAGCATGGTAAAATGTGTGCATGTTTTAGAATCAGCTTGCTTTTAACTAAGACTGTTGGAGGTTCCACTTGCAGTGGAAATAGCACAGGGCAAGATCAAAATCAAATGGAAATACATTTATGATTCCTGGATACCTGAGCAGAAATAACAGATTCTAGATGAGTAAATCCACAATTAATATAGACCAAGCAAAATGGAAAATGGAGTGACTCCTGGATGAGCCATTATATGTTATGCTATAGCTATAATGGAAAAGAATCTGAAAATATATGTCTATATATATGTATGCATATGTATAATTGAATTGCTTTGCTGTACACCTGAAACTAACATTATAAATCAACTACACTTCAATAAAAAATAAAATTTAAAATCACATTATTTGAGGTAAATATTTTTATTCTATTAGTCTATACTGACTTATACTAATAGACTACATTAATCAAAACAACTAAATAGTTTGTTATCTTTCCTTGTTACTAGCCATGTAGCAAAGTCTAGCACCTGAAAAGTGACTTTAAAAATATTGGTGGAATTAAAGACTTAAGAGAAAGGATAAAGCAGAAGTAATAATTTTCAAAATATCCAAAAGTTCCTTATTATTTTTTACATGTTTATTTACTTGAAAGATTAATTAAGTGCAGGTTTCTAAATTTTAAAACAAGAAGTTACTCTTTTTATTTTGAGAATGATGAATTTATTAAAATTCCAGATGGAAAGCAGGAGCCAAATCTAGTATTTAACCAAGCGTGTAAGCAAAATAAACAGTGTGAGTCATAAATGAAGACATTCATGTCACATTGTCATAAAGCTTCTTTTGCAAGGAAAAAAAATCAGAAAAAAATAGACACAGAGGCTAGAAGACATGCACAAAATAACTTGCAGGGATGTGGGAGAAAATTAATACCATAAAAAGGCTAAGATGTTCTATATTATATTTTCCAAAGCCTGCCCCATCCTCTATACTTGTGGTTGAACTGCAGTTGAACCTGCAACACACTCCATATTCGTAGCTTGTGAACATCTTACTCCTAAGCAGTGCTCTAGGAAAGGGCAAGCAACCCGGACACACAGCTGAAGAGAAAAACCCCGTGGGTCTGAAGAGAGATAAGAGAACCTCTTTATTGTTCATTAATTTCACAGTTGTCAGTCTGAAATTTCCAGAGAAATCTGAACAATCTCCAACTTGTGGTTCCTGCCACTGCCTTAACTGCCAAGGTTTTACACTTCTGCCTCCTCAGTGTTTTCAGATGGAAGTGGACGTGTTGGGGAGGGAGAGAATAAACAGGAAGAAGAGACCAGAGCCCTGTAGGAAAGAGCAGAAGACCCTGCTTGGCTAATGTGCTACTGTGACTTGGCATAACTGAGCAAGGCAGTGGGGGCGAAGGTGTGCCCAGGGGGCTGGTGTACACCAGGCCTGCGGGGCCAGAAGATGCCAGGAAAGTATAACCAAAGAAGGGCAAAGAGGAAGCCACTAAGTCAAGAGTTTCTGCAGAGCAAAGGATTAGATCAGCACTTTTCCTGTCAACATCTTAGGTAGTATTTTGGAGGTGAGGCATTACTTTGTTAACATCAGGGTAAAAGACTTTTTAAAAAGTTAATCTCGGAATCTACATAAGCACTAATTCAGATGTGAACTGTTTTATGGGGGCAACTAAATGCCCCTGCACAGCAAGTTTATTAGGGCTCATCCCAAGCTTGCTTTTGTTCTTTCAGTTTCCTGGGAAAGTCTATTTAGGTTGGATACAGACAGAGGCACTTGGACACTCAGGGAGAGTTTTCATATGTGTATATTTCTCTCAATTTGAATCCAACTCATTTTCATATGTTTTCAATCATTTTGCTGGCCACTATTGGAATTATTATTTTCCACGCAGCATTTTTTTTTAATGTCATTTTTCTGTCAGGAATGTTCAGTCTTTTAGGCCAGGACTGTGCAATGCAAAGGGAAGTGAACATTTAACAACTTTTCTCCTAATCAGTGGAGATGACCCGTCATCCATCCATTCATTTTTACAATTTGTAATATCACCATTGAAACAAAGGGGAGAGAATACGGACCAAGAAAAGAGGGTGGTTTGCTGGAGAGGTGTTGACAGAAGAGGAATGGATGTAGGTCCAGAAAACCTGGACTAGGACACCTATTTCAAATAGCTTCAAATAGCTTTTGATGACTTCCTTGTTAACTTGGGCTGAAATGAAACCACAGTGAGCTACACAAGTCAATTGCTAGTAGAGCTCATAGAAAGAAGTGTGAGAGGTGGCCAGAAAGAAAAAAATATTCCTAATATTAAATATTATTGCTTGAATCGTAATGAAACATCGAAAACTAAAATGGAAGTCATGACTAGCAGTTTTGCAGGAAATCAGAAACACTCTACATTTGGTCATTACTTACATTAATCCCACAATAAATACTAAGTAATAATAGTGTGAAGTTATGTCAAATTTTTTATAGGAGAGTTAGGAGAACATGATCCAACAATGTAGCTTTTGGGAGATACACTGAAATATAAATTAGTAATATATATGGAGCCATAAGTCCCTTTGAATATCTTAATGGTTGCAATCATCATCTCCCCCCCAAAAAGCACGTGTATAGAGAACTGGAGAAATGATTTGGAGTGACTGGTGGACTCCCTAAAACCCATCCATTAACCCCAGGAAGTGAGCTTTTGGGCCTTTAGTCAGAGCCAAACCTTTTATTTCAAATAGATGCTCCTTTGTGTAAGGAGCCATTTGGCACCATTTAAATGCTGCAAAAAGTACTAAGTTGAAGCCCACAAGAACTTAGGAAATACACCACCTCTGGTTTTAGAAGGATCTTAAGTCCTGCTTTGAGTAAGACAGTCGCTAATGTACCTGTTGCCCCGACCAAGGATTAATAGTTCCTTCTTTTACTCTCTAAAATGTCCCCATCTAGTCAATAAATTACACAGTCACTTCTGAAAAACATCAGTTAGTAAAATATAAGCAATCATGAAATAAAACAAAAACAGCAAAAAAAAAGTTCAGAAATACTGAAGCTATGACTATAAGACTGGCAATAAATCCATTTAAACACAGAACTAAGGTAAAATGACGACAGAAATTGTGATTAGGGAAGAGGATAGAAAAAGGAACACACTTTGACAAGTAAAAATACAAAAATTGGCAAGGGCAGGAGTGGTACAAGGATGCTAACAATACTAAGTTCTCCACCTTTCACAGCAAACAGTCAATTAGCGCAGTATCAAATCAAAACATGGTGTTAAATTTTTTCAAATTCTTTAATAACATCTTTGTTTTTTACCTTTAGTAGGTCCTTTAATATTTTAGTGAAGAAATATTTTTCTGAAGTTCAGCAATATCATCAGTTTCACTTTGCTTTCTCTTTGTCAAACTCAAGTAAAATTAAATATATCATCTCTATTAATAATAATTTGGATGTGATGATCTCACTTCTGTGAAAAAAATCTGCATGTCTATTTAGACATGTTTATTCACATAGGGAGATGTCTGGAATGATATTCACTAAGATCTAACTATTTGGGGGTCAATTGTTATGCTAATTTTTATACTTTCTTACTAGCTTAATTTTTATAATGAACTTGTGTCATTTTTATAAGAATAATAAAATAATAGAAAAGAACATCAACTCCTAAGTCAAAAGTCAAAAGATTAGGTAATAAAATCAGCCCTAAAAGGAAAAATCAAGTGGAGCCCAAATTACTTTCTGAAAATTCCTTAAAAAACTGATAAAAGATGATATTCAAGGTGTTGTGTATAATACAGTTTAGTGATGTAACCACTTAGTAATTGGAATCAGAATTAACATTAGGAATGAATACAGCCTTGCATAGCATAAAATAGAAGTATAATGCAAAATGAAAATATTTGCAATATTTAAATTGCATTATTCCAGTAATACTATTTTGTCAACGGTTTATAGCTGAATACACATTAGTTAAATGATTGCATAATGTAGCTTAATTGAAGTCCTAGAATTTAGCTCCATTACTTTAAAAAGTAGTAACAAAAACCTGGAAAAATAATTTGAGGACACAATTTAGCACAAGTCTGTTTCCACCATAAGATAATCTAAGTATAGCTCTTCCAGATATTTTCATTTTGTTCAGGCTTGTCTTCCTGGCGTGGTTGCATTTGCCAAAAAATGAATTCACAAATAACTAGAAGGGATCATAGGGTATGAGACATTTTATGCTAAAAAGTGCCAGCCAAAAAGATGATTTGGGGGGGTGGATGGAGTGAACCATCCCTTGGGTCCTTTGTTGCCCATAGTGGCTGGACTGACAAATCATCGTGTCATTTTCAACTTCCCAACTGCTTCCCTTCCCTCTGTACTTGACTATGTTTTGTGCAAACTTGGCTGGTCTGATGTAATAATCAGGTTTTTCTGTGGTTCTCTGTGGCTACAGAATAAAGTCCAAACCCTTCAGACCGATTTCATTCATGCCCAGCTTTAGCCCTGTAAAACAGGTCTGCCAGCCACACCAGCCTCAACACCCTTCCCCAAGCTAGAGGTCACAGTCCTCAACTTTGCTGCCTCTATGATTTTATACATCTGCTCCTTCCAGCAACAAGCATTTAAACTGAGTCTAGTATCTTCACCATGCTGGAGTATATGGGAAACCCCAGGGCTTAGCTTGCCTTAGTAATAGAGACAAGCATATATAAGTGCCATGATACACAGAGTGCTATAGGAGCCTGAAGTAGGAAGAAAGGCAAGAGTTTTGACTAGAAGCCAGTGAAGGGGGTGACATTTTAAATGGGTCTGCTTAATGGGATGAGCTATAGTGATGAGGGGAGAATGCCCTCAAACAAATTGCCGAAGGACATGACCAACTCGGCAACTGTTTAGTAGTACTGTAATATGTCAACAGGAAAGCTTTAAAGCCCATAGTGAAGTGACTGATTAGAGGAAGTGTGAAGGTAAGAATATAGCGCTGAACCCAGGCTCCATCCTCCTATCATTAGAAGTTAGTCATGCTTCAGTATCTGGGGAGGGATTTGAGAGACAGTACTAGAAGCAAGTTCTTCCTATGCCAAGAGAGCTGCCTTAGCCATGGTAAGACATTGTATTATTGTGGGAGTCAGGCAGACAGGGGGCAACGAATAAAAGTAATGGAAAGTGCCTTGATTGTGTTGAGACTTCAGTTTCAAGATGATGACTTAATTAGACCAAGGAATGGGCCAGATGAGGTAATTTATAATTTTCAGATACTAAAACATCTTGATTCTTCCATATTGAAGACATTCAAACTGGTTCTGTCTGCACTGAAGTCGACAGCACACTCAAGTGATAATATAAACATTAATGCAATTAGAAACATCCATGACTAGATAAACAAAGTGTAATTCCACCATTCAATGGACTATTACTCAGCAATAAAAAAGAGCTACTGCTACTTGCACCAACATGGATGAAACTCAGAATCATTATCCTAAAAGAAGCCAGATGTAAAAGACTACATTACTGCCTAATTCCATTTATATAAAATCCAAACCAAGCTGCAATGGTTAAAATTCAAATCAGGGGTTGCCTAGAGGCTGGAGGGGAAAGGAGAAATAAAGCTATAAGGAATCTTTGGGCATGGTAAAAATGTTTTGTATCTTGATTATGGTGGTGATGTAACAGGTATATAAAACTGTCAAAACTCATTGTATTACACATGTTTAATAGATGGAATTTATTGTTTGTGTATTATCCTTCAGTAAAGCTGATTAAAAACCACTCATGCCACGCATGCAGACCTAGTTTGGTTGAGTATTTTTGCATTATCATGCTCACACAATGCAGTCAGTTCAAAGTCAGCAGTACACATTGTCAGATGAAATTCCAAAGTCAAACAATGTATTTTAGGGTGACTTTTGCCAGAAACTGGAGATTATTTTCAAGTGACCTAAATTCTAAACCCTTTGTCTCTCAAGAAATTCTCCAGTTGAAAAAAGAAAAAAAAAAAAAAACAAAAAACAAACAAACAAAAAAAAAAAATAGGAGGGAAATTTTTTTAAAAGAAAACCAGAGAAAATTAGGAAGTGTTTTATTGAGTTTCTTTTCCAGGATATTAACATTTTTGCCAGAGAAAGTACCCTAGGCAGCAATTCCAGTCACATACAATTTCATCCAGAAAAGTGTGATTCTCATGTCAGGGGCTGAGCCCCTGCAGCAGGGTTGGGTAGCTTAAAAGTGTGCTCTCTGTGCCCGTATTCATGGCATCTGGCATTTGAAACCTAAGTGACACCAGTTTCTAATCCTCCAGTAAGAGGAACTTCAGGGTCCTTTAGTAGATGAGTATGAGTGTGTGTGTGAGAATGTGTACAAAAGACAAACAAGGTTAGTCACTTTCCTCAGTTAATTTCAGGGATACGGAGAGGCTCCCTTTGTGTCAAGCTAGTCATTCCTTTACATTTTCCCTGGCTTTGCCTTTGACTGCCCTTCAGCCTACCATATCATTTTTAGACTCATTCCCCTCAGGAAGAGAGAGCTGAGCGCTCTGGTTCTAGAAGGTCACAAGTACAATTACCTGTCTCCTACCAGGGAACAGAGGAAGCCTCCTACATTTGCACATCAGAAGGCGGTAATTAGCTGGATTTATTTGCTGTTATTGAAGCAGTTGGCCTGTTCTTTTTGAAGAAGCTATTTTAGCGGGGCTGGGGCAAAGCAGCCATATCAAAATGTAAAAGACGTCTTTTTTATTACCAAATATGTGTAAATAAAATGCTTGGCTTTTTCTCCCAAGTAACATGCTTTACAGATTACTTGGAAACAAACATTGCTGAAAGTTAAATGGCCCCCCCTTTTTTCTCTTTTAGGTTGCATTATAACATCCTTGCTTCAAAACAGCCACATGCCCTGTGTTCATTTGGGAACCTTCATTAACTTAAGTCAAAGAGAAATCAAGGAACACAGAGGTGAGAGAATGTCCTGAAAAGTGAAACAGTCCTCATGGCCTGAACCACAACTTCGAGTAAATTAGAAAAAGGTGCCTCACCTTAAGACACTTTCAAACCATCTGGTTGTCATCATTAATCACAAGAAACAGAATTTAAAAATGGAGGCCATGGAAAAGAATACACATGGCAATCCTTGCCCTGTGTTAGGACGTGGCCTAGAACCGGCCCTATATGTCTTTGTGTACTTTGCTTCTCATGACTGGAAACGAGCACAGTACGGTCATTCTGTAAGTATCTGGGTTTAATCAGGGATTTTTCAACTTCACAAAAGCTAATGAAGCAATTGGATACTGAAGCTGCACCATGAGTAGAAAGAAACCAGAGACATCAGCACAAAACACAGCTGAGACTGACTGGGGAGATGAGACCGGCACTAACTGAAAATGCATTTGGAGGAGAGGGCTGTCTCTCAGGGGGTGAGTCCAGTGTAGCCTAGATGCTGTTGCTCAGAAAGAATGTTCTGATTACAGGCAATGCCCCAGGCTAGGGTTAGAGCCAGGAACTGACCCTAACAGTGGGAATGATTGTACGTAAGTTACCACCTCTATTTGGGAAATATTTTTTTTATTGTTTCCTAAGCTCTTTGGGGCAATAAATCAGGTTGACAGATCACTATACGGAGTGCTGAGTCCATTCCCTCGAAAATTAGTCAGGAAACAGGGACAGGGTGTGAAAGGGACTTGCTGAGTGGAGTAAGCATTCTTGACTTCTCTGCCCACTGATATGTTTGAACTCAGACTGATCATCTCTGAAAACTACTCTCCAGATGGGAGACCTCTCTAGTATCCTGGACTTTTTGTGGCCCTGTAAAATTCTTAGAAGTTTTGAGTCCCAGTTGTCTGACCCACAAAAATGGCCTCATTGCTCAGACGTCTCTCACAAGTGATGCAAATGGTAATTGGCAGCAAGGGTGAGTAATCCTTTGCCCAGGCACAAAGCGTGTGTGCCAGCGGTCCCTGCATACAACTACTACACAGCTATGTGGGTTCCCTCATGTGTCCCTTATGACCCAGGCTGTCCTCTTTAGAGCAGCTCACCCAGGCTACCCTGTAGAACTTCCTCCCCTCTGCTTCATATCCTGGATTTCAGATTGTATATGGATGGACCCACAACCATTTCAGCCAACAGCCAGCCATGTTTTATTTGACTGGGACAGTGTGTTTAAAAATTTCAAATGCGAATACCTTTAGGCGGGACTTACTCTTCATGATACCACAAGCCGTACCACTCCCTATTGCCCTATATGCAGCTGCCCAAATACTGAAAGCATGTGAGCCTGTGACACAGAACAACCTAATTTCGCCACTCCCTCTCCCCACTTATCTCCCCAATAAAAGGTACTTGCCTTATATCTCATTTCTAAGAAATGAATTAAACCTATGATTAATTTGCATACATGTAGCAATTGTTAGAAATGGTTCCCTAACTATGGAGGGGATCTTTGCATTTTAGCTGGGATTCCTTATGGAGTCAGTGCTTAAGAGTAGAAGGACTGAATCTCTGGCTCTGGAATTTTAAAAATCTTGTCAGATCGTCAGGGAAGTATTTTAGAAAAAAGTATGCAGTGATACATCAACGGTTATCACACTGAAAAGTCCCTGCTCTCTTTGAATATAGGCACTTAGGCAATTTTAGCAGAACTGGATAGGAGGCTTGAAACTCATCCTGAGACCAAAGAAGCCCCTCCACTAAGGGATGAGACTGGTTTCCAAGAACACGTGCCCACAGTAACTGTGCATAATTCTCAAGTCATTGACTTGCTAGAGGATTTCTGCCTCCCCCACTTCTAGCTGGATCCCAGGCTGTCAAAAACAGGACCCATCCTGCCAGGTCTGACCCCAGTCATTGTTAAGTGACTGTGCAGCTGTTTGAATGGGTATCACTCCATCGACAGTGTTCCTCTTTCTGCACAAGGTTAAACATAAAGAATTTGGGCCTTAGCTGCTGTTTTAGATTTTCCACACTCTTGATCCCTTCTTTTAGGCCAAATAATTGAGATGTCTGTAGTCAGTGCACAAGGCATATCGTAAAATGCAGTAAGGTCGAATGGGGAAATAAGAGGGAAAGTTTTCCTCCCTCGTGCTTGAGGAAAAAAGTGTAAAATCTCTTGTAGAAATCCTTGTTGTATATTCCAACATTGAAAATGTCTGACCAAGCAGCAGCTAACAATTACCAGGCACTTTCTAAGTGCCAGGCCCTTTACTAAGCACTTAACAAGCTTTATCTCCGTATTTCTCATAATAATCCTCTTTACAAACCAGGAAACTGAGGCACAGCGCTGTTAGTAAGCTGCGGAGCTGGTTTTCACCCAGACAGTGGGTCTTCACACTGCCTATCACTGCATCCCACTGTGAAAGGAGCAGGGAGGAGCTGACACTGGAAGGTTTGTCAAACACAATCTGATCCCAGGTCCTCTGCAGGAATTCTCATGTTTAAACCTCTCACTGTGGGGAACTGAGGCTGGGGGAAGTTAAAGTAATTTGCTCAGAGATAGGTAATTTCATTATGCATCTGTTATCTGATTCCAGGTCTGTTTGATTCCAGCTACTTCTAGAAACATGAGGGGTAAGGTCATCAGTGGTCAGCAGTGTATCCTGCTTTGCCTATGTATCTACAGGGTCAGCTGTTGCATGGGATTTGAGAGAAACCAGCAAAATTCCTACTTCTCTCTCAATTATCTCAAAAGTTCATTCCTTTGGATTAAACATGGTTTTCTCCCCCAGATCCTCTTTCAAGTGCAAATAGTCCTATAAGAGATTTTTCTACGAAGAATTTTATCAGATTTTCCCAAACCTCCTCCCACAGTATCAAGAGAAGGGGGTTGGTAGGGCAGGGAGGGTGCAGGAGGTGCTGAAAGGGAAGGGAAATCCAGGTCACCCAAAGCCATTGCTAAAGTCAGAATTTCGCCTGTGGCCATTTAAAACACATTTTCAACAAACTTGACTGAGACCGAAAGTGTATAATTAAGTTTCCATTCCCCCAGGCAGGTCCTACACTTGCAGACAAAGTATTAACAGCATTTTAATATATAGGAGTAACTGCGTTCGCAGAGTTATTCTAGAAACCACTGGTATTTCACATTTACTTCTGGTGTTTTTTAACAATTCTACCCAAATGGCACATCTGGAAGGATAGTTGTTTGAAATGAAATTGTTTTTGGAAGTCACTGGATGCCACGTAAAGGAATTTTCCAATTCAGCCTGTCTATTGGCCAACTGCTAGAGAGTCTGCAACTTGTGATTTGGAGTTTTGTTGTGCTCCTTTTAACAATAAGAACGATCTGGCCATTCATTTGGAAATGCTGTTAACATTAAAGTATTTTCATGTATCTGATTTTTTAAAGTAACTTATTGGTATTTTGAATACATGCTTGACATTTTATTTACTTGCTTGTCCTGAGATACAAGGCTGAAAAATATAAGTTAAAGAATGAATTCCAATTTAGAGCTTCAGTTTAGGAAAGGAATACAGTTTCTTAGCTGAAGTTTTTTTTCTTTTTTCTTTTCACATTTGAGATAAAAAGTTTTGTTGTTGTTGTTTTTTTTTTCTTCTGTTTTTCCTGATCCCTTGGAAGGATACTGGTTGGAAAGTGAGGTGTGTGAGGTATTGATTCAATCTCTTGACAAATTCTTGTAAGAATGACTTTCCTTCGAAGAGAATGGATGGAGGGTGACCCTGGTGTCTGGTTCCTGTGCTCCTCAGTTTGGCACCAGGCCTGACCCTCATAGTCAGATGGCTTCTGGGTCACAGGGTAAAATGAAGTAAGACAGGAAAAACCCACAAATTGAGGCATGCACTCAGTTTTTCCAGCTTCTATAGTTAGAAAGCATTGGCACAATCTGGCCTGGAGCTTGGAAGCTGGGTTATTTCCATTGTATATGCCAAAGGGCCCCCAGCTCAGGGGGAAGGCCCAGGAAAGACATTTTCCAATCAAAAGAAAAAAGATACCATCTTGGATAGGACAGAAAGGATTCTAACCTTAAGAAACAGTTGTTTTGATTTTTTTTTTTTTTTTTTTTTTTTTGGCTTGTCTTTTCCTTTTCTTATCAGAGTTTTTGGTCCCAGTCTCTCCTGATCTTCACTACCCTTTGCCTCTGATTTCCTGAAACTTTAGGTTGGGACCAGTGATATCTTTATGTTTTTACTTTCTCTGCTTAAACAAAGTTAGCCTGGATGTGAGAGCTGCTTGGGGACTTTAAATGACAGGACACTGGCAACAGAGCTGGGGCTTGGAGCAGGATTACTGGAAATTTATTGAGTTCCTGAATTTATTAGATCCTTCAATTTGTAGGACAGCTCTCTTCCTATAAGACAGTCTCACAGAGGTAAATATTTGATAGAGACAATGGATGTAAGAAGGGAATGAATTACATAATATAAAGAGAAAGCAAGAGATGAGACCTAAGTCAAATTCTCTCAATGCTCCGCCTATCCATAAAGCTGGACTTGTCCTCACAACTAGCAGTGAGATTCTGTTCACCAGACATTCACCTCCATTTCAGTGGGAACTCTTTCAAGGTTGTATTGCACTGCCTTCCGTGGAGTTCTAAGAATTTGGGGAGAGATTTTAGTTGTTGACTTTGGAATTTGGATTTCTAAGAACTATGTATATCCATTTGGTCTTTACATAAAGAGTTCCCAGGCACCTATCACTAGAAAATGTGGAAGGAGGGAGATGGGGGGACACAGAGAAGCAGGCTTAAGAAGATGCATGAAATCATTTAAGCTAGATAAATTATTTGAGAGTACAGCACTTTGTAGATCTCTTCATTTTAGGCTTGAATAATTCTTGAACTTATAACATGTGATCCTCTCCTCTCACAGAGGTTACAATCAGCACTTTTCTTTTTAGAGAGACAGGAAGCCACATGTTGGAGCACCAATGTGAGGACAACCTATTTTTGCTTTTGTCTTTAGGCTCTGGGAGAGGTAGCTCTATTACGGTCTCTCTCACCATGGATACGTGATATACAATCATAATTTGAGGCTGATTTTAAAAAAAATGTTAGACTGTAATTTGTACAGATGAGTATTATTCTTCAAATGTTTATATGAGGAAGCCAAATATCAATTTAATTGGTGATGCTGTTGCTCCAAAATGTGTAACTCTCCCCCTCCCCAACACACACATATTACACACACTACACATATGCACACAGATTCCTTTGGGTTTTAGGGCCAACAGTACAGAAGAAAAAGGTCCTGTTACCTTACAGTTGGGCTCTCTACACCTGAGAGCTGTGGGATCCTAGATTGCTGCCCTGATACACAGGCATGGTTGGCACCAAGGAAAGATGAAGAAATGGCGCCTGGAGTTGGACATGAATGGCCCAGCTGGCAGCATCATCAGTGGGTGGTTTGTGAAGTCGAGGCTGGTTTTTGTGACATCAGCACAGCTGAGTAGGTGAACTAGGGCCACTGAAGGTCTCTATAAGGGTAAGAACCCCCAGAAGGATTGCACTGAACATTTCATCTACCACCTCCAAAGATTTCTTAAGTCATTCTTGTGTTTGGGAATCATAGAGGCAAATGGTTCTAGGAGCCCTAGTCTTGATTTCAGAAACTCAGTTTAACTAAAGGCGTGAAGAAACAAAGGACTAAGTAGACTCTTAAAATTTACTTTTTCTCTCTCTCTTTATACCACTCTCTTTCTCATCTGATATATCTGATCAGCTCATCTGGTATTTCCCTGAGAAAATACATAAGCTAACAGATGTAGCTCCTTCATCTTCTCACTAGCATCCTATAAACTTGCCTTCATCTGCATTCAACCTCCTCCTGAAATGGAGACAGGCTCCCTCCTATCAAACCCCTCCCTCTGCACAGGCAGGATCCCACCCCTGGTGCCCGGTTTTCCTCCAGGTTTTCCACATGCTCTTATCACCTCTCCTGCTTTTTAAACCTTCACCTCTCAACTGGATCACTATCTGAAATATTCAAACATAGTCTGGAAGCTCCCATCTTTTAAGGGAACCTCTCTTAACCTAAAATCTCTAGTTTTAGCCTACCCATTATTTCTCCCCTAGTCTCCAAAGCCAAACTTCTCAAAACACATCCTGCCTTTATCACTTATACACTCTGCAGACCCCACCACGACTCTGAATGTGTTTTCTCCAAGTTTATCAAACTAAATCCACATTGCCGAATCAAATAGATATTTTTTGGCCTTTCTCCTACTCAACCTCTGGACATTGCATCCTGTTTTCCACACTTATTCTTCACATTTCCTCCTCTGGCAGCTTCCAGGGCACCATACTCTCTAGTCATTTCTCCAATGATTTCAGTCACTTGTTCTCCAGTTCCTAATCCTCTAACCCCAAATACTGTAATGGCTTAGGACATCAGACCTGGCTCTATTTTTCGAGCCCTATACGTATTCTGATGACTTTAAATACATATTAATAATGCACAAGTGTATATCCCAGCCCAGTTCCTCTTTTGAGGTCCAGACTTACATATTCAGCCTGACTCATCTACTTAGATATCTCACAAGCATTTTGAATTTGGTAAGTCCAGCATAGAACAACTGGTCTTAATCCCCAAAAGTCTACCCTTTTCTCAAGTCTTTCCCATCTTAGAAAGTGGCATAACAGTGCAGTTGCTCAAGCTAAAAATCTGGGGGTCATCCTTGACCTTCCTTTCCTGACCCCAAGTTCTGCCCATTATACCTTATCTCCATCTCTGCAACCAGCACTGCAGGCCAGGCTTCCATCCACTTTCACCTGGATTCCTGCAACAGCCAAATAACCGAGGCAGCTGGAGGAAACTGTGCTGTTTCTACAGCTTCATCTTGTATGTCTGTCCCCTCCTTCATTAGATTTTGGCTACATGTGGGCTTTTTAGTTCCATTTTAAGATCTTTCTTGCCTCAAGGCCTTCCCACATGCTACCTTTGACTAAAATGTCTCCTCCTCCTGCTGTTCCCATCCCTACACATCCTGACTCTTGACTAATGCTTTCATGTCTTTCATGTCTCAGCTGAAATGTTGCCTCCTCCCAGAGGTTTTCTCTTACCAAGAATCTAAATGTCCACCTTCCACCATTAGACACTATCGAATCACAATTTGAAATTTTATATTTATTTATTTCATATCACTTCCCCCATAAGACTAAAAACTCCAGATCAAGAACTGTGTCTATCTTTATTATGACTCTATATTTAGTACTCAGTCTGATGCCCAACAATAAATATTTGTTGACTGAACAAACTTCTGTCCTCTTTGTCCTGCTTAATTAACACTTATAACTCTGGCAGGGGAGCCACACCCTTTCTGTATCACACACGTGCCTCTCTCTTTAGCGACATAAAAAGGTATGGGTCTTTTGAATTGAACAGATGCGGCTCTGACAGCCCCTGTCAAACCTCCTGCGTGACTTTGGGCAAGTTGCTTAACCTCAGTTTCTCTATATGGAAAGTAGGGGAAAATGTCTGTCTTATTGTAATATTATAAAGAATATAATGAGATCGTGTATATAAAGTACTGATCATAATGGTACTCAATGCAAGTTAGTTCCCTTTCTTTCATGCCTCCTAATAAACTCCAAATACTTCTTATCCAATACATACAC
This sequence comes from Camelus ferus, assembly GCF_009834535.1. Taxonomy (NCBI): domain Eukaryota; kingdom Metazoa; phylum Chordata; class Mammalia; order Artiodactyla; family Camelidae; genus Camelus; species Camelus ferus. The sequence continues at coordinate 84,292,631 of NC_045698.1, read as the reverse complement.
AACATTTGACCATGTGAGAACATCCATCCTGCCCTTCTGAGTCTCTCTGATTGTGATCTTTCCCTGAGAGGTTTGCCTTTAGAGAATGAGATACTTAGCCATGAAACGGCATTTGTAACAAATCAAATAGATAACTGTAGCCCTAAGTAACTGGAGTTTGTATTATAAAGGGACCTTCTCAAATATATTTGGACATAACACGAAGAGAAAGGCAATAATATTTTTGCTAGAGTAGGAGACATTACATTAAAATAAAACACCAGATGGCAGCACCAGATGCTAGAGATGTGCCTGATAGGATTTGAGCTCAAACCTGAGTATCTAGGATGTCAAAGGTAGCTTAAAACTGCATTCAGAGAGACAATCCTTTTAAAAAAATGATAGATTCCTTAAAGAAAAGAAAGCCTATTTTGTAATACAGGATTTTTAGAAACAATGTTTCACGTTACAAGCAAAATACTAAGAAAATAACCCCAAGTGTTATCTAATAAAATAAGTAGACAGAGGCTTCATTTTGGGTTGTAGTTATATTTCATTAGCTCTGTCAATCTGTGTTCCAATTAGGCAGAGAGGTCTTAAGTCAAAGAATGAAATACTAAAATTTCTGAAGAGATAATAACCGAAAAACTCCCCAACTTGGGAAAGGAAACAGTCACTCAAGTCCAGGAAGTGCAGAGAGTACCACACAGGATCAACTCAAAGAGGAACACACCGAGGCACGTAGTTTTCAAATTGACAAAAATCAAGGATAAGGAGAAAATATTAAAATTGGCAATAGAAAAGCAACAAATAACATACAAGGAAACTCCCATAAAGTTATCAGCTGATTTTTCAGCAGAAATTCTACAGGCCAGAAGGGAGTGGCAAGATACATTTAAAGTGATGAAAGGGGAAAACTTACAACCAAGAATACTGCATTCAGCAAGGCTCTCGTTCAGATTTGATGGAGAAATCAACAGCTTCACAGATAAACAGAAGCTAAAAGAATTCAGCACCACCAAACCAGCTTTATAACAAATGTTAAAGGAACTTCTTTAGCCATGAAACCATAAGAAAAGAGAATAAAAAGAAGAGGAAAAAAAAAAAAAAGACCTACAAAAGATTGCTTTGGCAGTTTGGGGTCTTTTATGGTTCCATATAAATTTTGGAATTGTCTGTTCTAGTTCTGTGAAAAATGTCGTGAGTATTTTAACAGGGGTTGCATTGGATCTGTAGATTGCTTTGGGTAGTATGGCCATTTTGATAATGTTGATTCTGCCAATCCAAGAGCACAAGATATCTTTCCATTTCTTTGTATCATCTTCAATTTCCTTCCTCAATGTTTTACAGTTTTCAGAGTATAGGTAACCTCCTTGGTTAAGTTTATTTCTAGGTATTTGGTTGTTTTTGTTGCAATGGAAATGTTTATGTCAGTTATAAAATTCTGGTTTTTGAAGAGAAAAAAAAAAAAGTGAATGAAGGGCCGCAAATGGCAAAATACCCTTCTTTCTTATGGGTGAGTTGTATTCCATTATATATATATGCTGTATCTTCTTTATCCATCCATCTATTGATGTGCACTTAGGATGCTTCCATATATTGGCAATTATAAATAATGTTGCTGTTAATAGCAGAGTGTATGTATCTTTTTGAATTGATTCTTATCTTGTGGTTGGCTTTATTCCTTTGATAACTATGTAAGTTTAAAAATCTAAAGCTCTAAACCTCCTTAGAAACAGTGAATAGTACATATATGTAAATTTAAAAGATATGTGCAGTATATTGTATATACGTACTTACATGCAATACATTGTATATGTGCAGTCAAATTGTAACAGTTCTACCTAATAAAAATGAAAAATGAAAAAAATGAAATACCATCAGCTTCTAGAAAAGAGCAATTTTCCCCAAATATTAAATGCAAATATTAAAATATATTCACTCATATTGAAATAAAGAGGTAATAATGACCTCTGTTCTACTCCTCAGCATCATTTAGGACACTACTTACTAAAATAGACATGAGAGGGTCTCATTAAATAAATACAATTTAAACATTCAAAATGATAATCTGTGTTTTTGTGTATTATACATCAAAATTTCACCTGGAATTAACACCACTTCTAAAATCTTGCTAAAATGCATATTGCTTACTCAGGCTTTCCCTCTTTTAGAGGAAAAAGGGGCATGCGATGCTGCTTTGACACCGTATGATGGGAGAGCAACAGCCCAGGTAGTTACATCTTTTAGATCAAAGTCCACATTGAGGGTTTTATTCCCCTCACGTCCTGCTTGGTATCCTTCACAACTTCACTGTGGGATCAGAGAGAGTGAATTCAGCCCTACATTTTGGATGGGCAGCAACGGGACAATTTAAGCCCATTCAGCTGTCAGACGGCAAAGCAGAGCTTGCGCAGAATGCCCGCCAACGTCTTAGAGAAGGATCCTCTCAGCGGCGTTTGTTTGTTTAGATTTGATTGAAGGGTAAGAGGAGCATTTGTGTCATCAGAGAGCTGAGCCAGTCTATGCAGGAGGAACATTCTGAGCGGAGGGTATTTCACTCTGCCAGTGAAACAGTCATTGTTGCCCGACTGCAGTGAATTGCTTCCAAGCTCTGTGATCATGGTTCTGAAGTTATTTTTCTCACCTGAATCACTACAAGCTTGAGCCCCCTGAGAACACTGGGCAGAATCACTGATTCTAATCTGAAGTCAGATCAAGGATTCTAGAGGGAAATTGTTCTAACTGATATGAGAAGAAAGGAAGCAAATGTCTGAATTAAAAAAAAAGAATACATGTGTGTCATCGTCAGCCAAAAAGCCAGCTGACACAGGCAGATGAAATTCTGAAACCTAATAATGCACAGGGCAGTAATCTTTATGGAAATGAATGATTCAGTGCACTATCTAAATCTTTAAATGACACAGAGAAAGAAAAACAGCAATAGACAGGATCGAATTGTAAGCAAAAGAGAAAACTACACCACCCAGGAGAGGCTTTCTGCCAAAAGCACAACGCAGTGGCAAATGTCTTTTCTAAGGAAGGAATAACGTCCATTGCTTCAAGAGATCTTATGCCTCTTGGAAGCCTAGGAGTTTTCTCCATTTTAATGAACCCAAGCTTGCTCTCAGTCTGGCAGCTGAAGGGACCCTATGTTGGATAACCTTTCTATGCCCTCTACTGAAGCCTGTGTGTTCCCCAAACGGGCCAGCACACATCTGACGGCAGTGGGTGCCAGTTTCTCACTGACACGCGCCTTTCAGGTCAGGAGCGGGGTTGGCTGTGCTGTGACATAGCCCTGTCCTTTAGATGCCCCTGTTCTGACAGACTCCCTCTACTCTGATCCAAATGCACAAGCCACCAACAGCCATCACTGGCTTCTCCTCCTGACATTCTCCCCTCCAGACGCCTGGGTGAGTCAGGAGGTGTCCCCTTGTGACGCTGGAGGCCCAGGCCAGCCTCTTTCAGCAGTCGTGACTGAGAACATGCTATGCTCAGCCTGCTGGCTCCACTCTTGGGAGCGTAAAGTATGTGTTACAACAACAAGCACGAGAATCCTGACCACACTCTTCCCTATCTCAAGATCTGTAATGAGAACATTTGAAGTAAATGCACACCATCAGGAAACAGGGCTGTAAGTCAGATTGCTAACAGAGTTTCAGATTTGTGGCTCTGAGACATGGATTCTTTTGCTCTCTGAATCCAGACCCCACACATTTTGGAAGTAAAGCAACAGCCAGAAGATGAGAAAAACAGGTCATGTTTATGAGACCAGCCTGAAGCCCATGACACACTTACGAGTTTGGGTTTTCACTCGGCAAAGAAACTAGCTGTTCTTTCTTCAAGTTCATCGGAAAATATGCCCATTAGTCTGACTCTTTGGCTTTAGGGTTATTGTCTTGGAATCTTCCAAACCAGTAAGAGAAAGATCATTTCATTTTAAACATGGAAGTTAGGAAAAAGTACCCGACATTTGCTAAAGTAATGCAATAAAAAAGTAAGGAAGAAAAATTAGATTAAAAATAAAGGATGCCTCCCCATCCCCCAATCCCTCTGGTTTAATTTTTTTACAGTAGCTTGGGTAACCTTAGTTTCCTGAAAACAGTTCTTTTAAAGAATCCCTGCAAGTTGAGGCATTTCAAGTAGCAGGCCATAGAGTAAAACAAAAAAAGACTTTGGCCACCTCCTATTTCTTATGATTTGACATTCTGTAAGGTGTGACACAGGACAGCACAATCACTCCCCTGGCTTCATGGCAGGACAAAGCACATGGATCACACCCTGTTTTGCAGGTAACTACTGTCATAAGTATCCTTTCCCAATCCTGGTTAATGATGAAACTTCAGATAAAGGTCCAACACCACTTCACCATTCAGGCCGGGGACCCCTGGGGTCATGCTTATTTATAATTGCCAAAGTCAGGGGTCAGGGCCTGGTGTAAGACTCAGAACTGGGGTACAGAGCAGCAGAGGGAAGTGAGTACTTCCCAGATCCCTGAACACAATTAGTTGGCTTTGGGTCTGTGCTGGGGTTAATTCCCCACGTTACAATCACGTAAGTGTTGAAAGAAAACATGCTGCATTTTAGAGTGGGTTTATTTCTGCAAGTGCTCCAGTGTTTAATTACTGCTAAAGTCATTTGGGGTTTTTGACACAGATTCTATTTTAGTAAGATAAACTCTGCATAACCCAGCATTGCCAGAAATGAATTCCTAAGGTAGATGACTAAAATAAACCAGTAATAAATATTGGCTGTTGGAATGGGAATTATATCTCTGTAATGTAGACACAGCATTACTGACTCATTTTCAAATAACAGTCTCTCCCAAGGATTACTGGTCTGAGAGATCAGGGAAGAAAGAAATCCATCTCTCTTTTAGGCAGCAGAATGGAAGAAGACTAAGAACCCACCAGGCAAGGATGTTTTTATATCTGCTTTGCCAGTGCAGCCCCCAGAGTCCGACAGGGGGTCAACTTGGACAGGCTGCACTGAGGCAGAAATATGATATTAAAAGAAACTATCCTAGGGATTGAGGCAGCTGATTCTGGGGACAGTTTTCTCTTATTCCCCTGGAGGGAGAATGTACCCCCAGGTCCACCCAGTGCATCTCATGTGGCATGAAATTACCTTATCAGTCATAGTAGGTGCCGCCATGTTCCTTTGCTGCTTGAAGCTATTGGACTCTTTCAGGCCACCTTTACTCCCTAAGGTCGAATTCTGAACTTTTGGCCCACTAGGTTGAGCTTTACACCTTCTTTGGTGTACCAGAAGGCGGTCAGGGGCAAAGGTCCGGCTACAGTTTGGGCAGGGCATGAGCTGAGCTTGACTTCGCCCCTCTTGGTTGGACTGTCCAGTTGGAAGGGGCTGAGGCTTCTGTGGGAGTGACTGGCGGAGCTCCCTGGGAAGCCGGTCATTTTCTGTTTTCCACTTTTCCAGGCATTTGGGCTCATGGATAGGAAGGGACAGGGTGCCAAATTCCCTACCACAAATGTAGCAGATGAGAGTTCTTGGTTGGGTTGGGACACCACCAGAAGCTTTCTTGAGACCAGCAAGGTCATCAGAACAGTTGGGATTTGGTGCTCTGGGCATCTCCCCCTTCAGCTTGCAGATTCTCTGATGAACAAGAAGACGACCTGGCAAGAATGTGCGGCCACAGGATTCACAGGGCAACAGCTGAGCCTGAGAACTCTGGAACGCTGCCTCATTCGCTGCCTGAAGATTGTAGGACCCGCTGCTGCTGAGAGGCGGAGGTTTGGAAGGTTCTGGCCTCCTCAGGTGCTTGGGCAACTTGCTGTTTTCAATACGCCACTTCTCCAAGCACTGGGGCTCATGAATGCCAAGTGACTGGGACCCAAATTCCCGGCCACAGACATAGCACACCCGGAACCCAGGCCTGCGGGATGGGATCACAGGGGGGCTGGGCTGGCTTTCCGACATAATCCTCCTACTGGACCGTTTTGAGAGTATCACAGTTCCAGGTCTATTTTTCTGAGGGTTTGTCTTTATTTTTGCACCAGGATTGACATGCTCTGTTTCTGGCAAAAGGCTAGAATGAGAGTCACTAGATAGAATGGCTTCGTTTATAAGAAAGGTAGGCTCTTTGGAATGGTGGAAAGACTGTTGCAGTGTGTTGGAAACCCTTTTCTCCTTTCCTCTTTCCATTAACAAAGAAGTCTTCAGTGCTTACTGTGATTTTAGGCCAGGCTCATTCTGGGCTTCTGCTTAGAGTGAAGGTTAGTCAGGTTGGCTGTCCTGGGGTTCCACATCGTAGCCAGTACCTTAGGCCCAAAGACTATGACTCAGAGCTTCATTGCAGGGCAGCAGTCTGGAATGCTGGAAAGTCCCCATGAAACCTCAGATGCCTCCAAGATCTGCAGGGGCAACATAAATCAAGAAGTTATTACTTTACACACACACACACACACACACACACACACACAAATCTTAGATTTTAAGTTGATAAAAAGCAGAAAATTTTTTTTTTTTTGACCTAGTATCCCCTTTGGCTAGCATAGTAACTGGCACATAGGATTTGTTCAGTAAATGTTGAAATAAGTATGAAGAAAATTTCCATTATGAATGGCACTGTTACCGTATTGAAAGCAGTGTTCTTCCCAGAGGAAGACAGAGAGTTACAGCACATCGTAGACACATGTGGCACAAACCAAGAGGCATGGTGGTGAGATCATGGAACAAAGAACCAAGGCCTGTGAAAATGAGATTAATGAAAGTGCAGATCATGTAAAAAGACCTTCTTCCACTACCTTAGGGATTCTTTTTAGTGCCATGGATCCCTTTATTGGTTCTTTGAAGCCTATGGACATTGTCCCAGAATAATAATTTTAAAAGCAAAAAATAAAGTACTTACTATTACAAGTGAAACTCATTTTTTTGAAATAATTTATCAAATATTTTTGGTTGTGATTTATATTTTGCTTGAGCTATAGGACTATGCCAGACTTCTTGTGTCCATGGGCCTAAGGCTAAGAACCCTGCAGAAGAAGTAATGCAACAGTGAATATGAGGATTATCAGGGAAACCCTCAGAGGGAGGCAAACTTCTTATAACATAAACTTCTTATAACATAATCCACTCTTCATTATGGGACTGGAGTATTGACTAATTATGGCTGTAACTGTCAAGCCAAGAATGCAACCCAGGGCTGTACTCTTCCTGGTGGTGTATCTTCACACCTTCCCTGGGATGAGGATGCTCAGACTTCACTTGATGCTCTTTTTATAGCTATTGTGTTCATGATCTTGTTTTATATAGATATATATCTCTATATACATATTATCTATCTATCTACCTGCCTAGCTATTTAATTTCCAAATATCTTTTATAAAAACATGGCTAACTAACAGTTCTCCTAAACCAGAAGAAGGACCTGATAAGATCTTACTATGGGCAGAAGCCAAAGGAGTTTTTACCTTGGGGAAAGGCATGAGTCAGTTTTATCCAGAGTCTACAACCTAGCTACAAGAAAGATTATTTTCAAAAGTCTTAGAACCTTCTTCATTTCCTGAAGGATGACCTCACTCTGGATTAGAGGCTCTTTAGCATTGGCTCCCAGTCACAGAGGGAGCAGTACCTGATCTGAGGCTGGACCCCGCAGACCACAGCAGGCACTTGAGTTCAGGCAGAGCCAGGACAGCCATGCTGGTAATATCAAAACACTGGGCATCGTGTTTATAAGGGACAAAAAGAGCTGTGAGATCTGTGCCTAGTTCCTGTATTTTGGTGCCAAGAAAGGTCTGCATCTTTGCAATTAAGACTATCAAATCAGGTCTGGCACAGAAAAGGAAGTTATTCTTCATTTTGACAGATCCTAAGACAGTGATATTAACACATGTGACAAAAGAATGTGTTGGCCACAAACAGAATGACCAACACAGAAAATGAAGCTTGAAGAAACAAAATTTTCACTTCAGCAGCACCATCCAAAAGAGAAAGCGGTTCTAGAGGACACAAGGAATCCAGTAAAATTATTTCATTAGATTTTAATCAGCACATGGCTAAAATAATCCCCCAACCACTCTGCTTTGTTGGTTCTGGATTTCTTGTTCACCAAGGACCTCCTGTTTTTATTTCCCATTTTCCTTGATACCAGGAAGTTGTAGACAGCAAATTATTTAAGACAAAATGGAAAAAAATCAATGCAATCAGATAAACTTACTTCCCCTAAACTTGATTGAAATCTGTCCCCCTCCACACACACTGCTCCCAGCAGATTAGAATACCCATGACTTGCCCCAACAACTCCTCCATCTCCCTTATGATAAGGTAAGAGAATTAATATTTATTGAATGCCAACTGTGCATTGGATATTGTACTAATTTTTATATACATAATTTTAGTTAATTCTCAAATGATTATGAGGCAGGCATTATTATTTCAATTTTATAAATGAAGAAACTGTGACTCAGAAAAGACAAGCAACTTGCCCAAGACAGTTTCTAAATTACAGAACTGGGAATCAATTCCAGTTCTCTTTGGCACCAATACTCTTTCCATTATTCATTCTGCCTAAAATTCCACCGGCAGAGCTTCTTCTCTGAAGTTTTTATCCCTGTTTTAATGTACAATTCATATGCCCCATGGGAAGAGAACTAAGCTCTTGCCAGCTTTTATGCTCCCCCTTTAGAAGAAGGAAGAGGTTGAGAGGGAGGAGGGGAATAGGGCACAGAACAGGAGAAACCGCTGAGATGGAAAAAAGCAGGTAAGAAATTGGGGCTGCGTTTTCTCTTAAGCGACAGGGATCATTTTATTTTGCTCTGAGTGGTTTACTAGATGAAGTTTTTCTCTGTTATGATGTGCAGCATATATCCTTTTCCTGATCTCACCAACATCCTTAAGAAAAATCTACACGACTAGCCAGGGATGGGGACGGGGGAGTGGAACTGGGGTGCTCCAGGAGGTGCAGGGTGAAAGTGAAGGCTGCCCAAAGAAGTCAGATGGTGTTCAGTTTGCAGCCCCTTCACCACTTTGATTAGGGGTGGATTTTTATGCACACAGGTGCTTGTGAACTGCAAATATTTCCCCTGAAGCAAACATGACAAAGCATCATAAAATTCCCATTGAATCTTCATCCTTTTTTCCCCCACCATCCTCTTTCCTCCAATGTCCTCCTGAAAATTGTCTTAAATTTTTGTCTTTGTGATTAAAGGTATCAATGTATGGAAGATGAGGGAGCCAGAAGCCAGCGAAATTTGGGGGAACTGAGGTGTCTACTGGAGAAATTTGTGATGTTTCTGCCAGTTATTCAGCTATGGCAATGTGACAAGGCACATGGTCAGCTGCTCTGTCCTATAAGTTAGTTCTAAAGGTGAGAGTGCTGGAAAATACTAAATACATACACTTAAATCACTTAAGAATTTGGCCTGTCACCCAGACACGCCATAAAGCAATGTTACTAGTTTGTAAAGAGAACCACTTTGCAAAGCCAACCAGTTTTACCCCATCCATCCGTGGAGAAATGCTCACTCCAGTTGACTTGAATTTTTCATTTTGACCATATTTGCACATAGGCCATTTAAAGAATATCTTGGAAGGCAACACGTTTTATCAATATGATGCCATTTTCCCATGCCCTTTGGGGTTCATGGGAAGTGAGAGACAAACACAAAGATGAATATAATAACCATGGAAATCCAAAATCCACCTTAGCATTAAGAGGTGTTTCTCTAAAAGACAGGGGAAAGAGCACAACCAAAAGTGTGATTAAATCTATTAAAAAGTAAATTAGTGCTTTGAAATAAAATAAATATAAGTGATCCACGATCCCTTCTCTGTTAGTACAGAATGCAAATTCTTTAAAGTGGACAAATGAATAAACAAGAAGGATGGAGTTGAGGCTTATGCTGGTTCTGAGTAAAATTATAAAATAGAAGACTATAGAAGAATATATTTTATATATTATAAAATATAAAATATTTGTCTTCAATATCCTCTATCTATCCCATTCAGCAGCCTCCCCTGCCTAGTACCCACATATACACCAATGAAATCTTGCTTTCAAAAAGAAGCTGATAGTCTCTTTTCTACCAAGGCTTATGAATGATGAGGTAATATCCCTCCCAGAGTCTGGCAGAGACAGCTAGTTCCCTACCAACAGTTATTCTGCTCAACTCCCTCAAGTTAACAGAGCCCCACTTTCTAGCTGGCAACATGATTTCCCAGCCAAAAGTCTACTGGCTCTTCATAGCTAGTGGAAGTATTGTGTGGGACTTGTAAAAACTCTTCTTGAAAAGTAAGGGACACAGCCTGCTCCTCTTTCCTTCCTTCATACCAATGCCTGATGGCTGGAGCTCTAGCACCCATCTTGGGCCAGATTACATTCATGTAAACCTTGACATGACAGAGTAGAAATGTGGATGTACCTAGGTCCCTGATAATGTTAGAGTCATCATAGAAGCTCTGGAGTGCCTTCCTTGGGCCTTATTTACATAAGATAAATAAATGTCTATTTGTATTTTAGCCACTTTTTAAGAGTTTTCTACTCACATGAAAACCTAATACTAATTGAGTTACAATTGCATTTTAATAGTTGTCATTGGCTTGGAACAAAATGAATTCTAATTGTGACATTTCAAGTTTCAGAATAATTTTTTGAAAAGGAAAAAATTTTGAGAGGGTATATGGGGGCAAAATTGACTTATTAAATATATACTTTTCCCTAAAAATCAGGAAAAAAAACTTGAAACTGTAAATACTCAACTAATGGCTCTTAAAAAACTGATTCACAACACTTATTTTTCCAGAATCTTTTAAAAAAAAATGTAATGACATTTGACTTCTGGAGAATAGAAACCTACTTTCTCCATGAGCTTTTCAAAGAGCTAGGAGGCATCATTGTCATGCCAGTTATTAACATATTGTCTCTGTATTCCATACTCTCTTCTCTATATCCAACTTTGTGATGCTGGCACTGGGACTCTGCACACCCCACTTCCACTTTGCCTGCCTGCTCTGCATTATGATCTATCAATACTGGGACTGGGGGAAGAATGTGAGGTTAGAGGAGAAAGAAGATGTGCTTCTTTTTGTAGGGTTCCCTGTCTGCTTTTGGATCCTGTATTACCCCAGAAATACTTCTTCATCCTGGCAGAAGCAGTTTTTTCCTGTAGCAGCAACTAAAACCAGTTTACAATTTTTCCAAAATTTGCAAATCAGACTCACTTCCCCTTCTCCACCAGACAGCACCATCAGCCACTCTGTGCCTCCTATTTGGAAATTAAATTTTTAGCTCTATAGGGTGCTCCTTCTAAGTGTCCCAGTTTTAATAGTTCAGATCTTTTCCCTTTGATCCCTCACCCCAAGGGATGGTAGCTGCCACCTCTCTTATACAGTAGCATTCCCTTTTTACTCTAATTACCTAGGTAAAAACTTCATTCCTGGTTAACAATCTTTATATTAAATTCTCTCTGTTTAAATAACCAGCATGGTTTCTGTCTCCTGACTTGTATCACCACTATCAGAATAAGTAATAAAAATCTGTTCTATTCAAATTGCATGTTACCTTATTATTGGAATAAACATAAGCTCAAATGAATTATTTCATAGCATCTTGGAAAATTATTTGATGGCAACCCTCAAATCATTCAGACCACTAAAATTATATTTTTATAATGTTTACACCATCACTAGCCTTCAAGAGCTAGAAAATGTTGCTCTTCCAACTGTGACTTAACTGAATCAAGTCATAAGCAGAAATCTGTTATTTTAAGCATATTCATATTTTCCTTAATTTTATATGACACTCTTCCACTACTGACAATGCAGCCATAAGGTCACCACTGTCACAGAAGGAGTCAGAGTAAAGTGAGCCCATTCTTAGATCAAAGATGACTAGGAAGTGTTGAGGGAAGCTGGTCCAGATCACCCTGCCCAGTTCTCTGCACTCCCTCTGGGTAGCACCTGGGCCAGTGGCATTTGCAGTCTTCAGGAATTCTGATGTAGGTGGGCAAAAGAGCAACTGGGAACTGGAGGTGGTATGGTTTGGGAAAGACAAGAGCAGTATCTGAAAGTTAAAAAAAATGCAAACACATTCAGAAAAGCCATTTAGGCTGAGGCGTGGCTTTGAGGGACTATGGCTGTCCATGTTGGTATTCCAAGGATGATTTTGAATAGCTAATAAAAAATTTTCCTTTCCTTATCTTTTCTTCACTGTGAAGAATTTTAAACCAAGATATAAGTTCTTTTACTTTTATTCCATCTAAATGTCAGGTGTAGACATAACAGTCTATGGTGTTAGGAAAGCTATGAAAACAAAAAATGGGAGAAATGCACTCTTTTTACCTCTAAGTAGAACCTTCTGCAAGGTCATTTTATGTTGTTAAGGCTCATAATATCACCCTATGAAAGCTATTGTTAGATTGAGCCTGTAATTTTCACTCTATATTGAGTATCCAAATCACAGAGTACTCAAGAGTCATAAATGCCACACAGGTATGACCATGTAATTGTAATATTGACATCTGGAGTGTTGGAGAACTGGTTATGGAAACCATCAGTATATCCACATTAGAGGACTATAGTGTATAGAAATTCAAAAGATAGACAAAAAAGGCGGGGGTGTCAGGCCACTGAATAACAAACAAATCTACATACCATATTATCTGACATTTGGGACAGTTCTATTTCAGTAAGATAATTCTATTCCTATAGCTCTTTCTCAAGAATTTAAAGGAGCGGTTCATAAGCTAGATCTGGCCCATAGATATATTCTTTTTGGCTGCATAGAGTTAAAAATGTTTGAAGTAGTTGGCCTTATTTTAAAATTGGGAGATGTCACACAAAATTGGGATTTTTGTACAAAACAGAAATAGACTCATAGACATAGAATACAAACTTGTGGTTGCCAAGGGGGTGGAAGGTGGGAAGGGATAGACTGGGATTTCAAAATTGTAGAATAGATAAACAAGATTATACTGTATAGCACAGGGAAATATATACAAGATCTTATGGTAGCTCACGGAGAAAAAAAGGTGACAATGAATATGTATATGTTCATGTATGACTGAAAAATTGTGCTCTACACTGAAATTTGATACAACATTGTAAAATGAGTATAAATCAATAAAAAATGTTGTTAAAAAATTGGGATTTTTGGTTTCTTTTGAAAAGGTGTAAGATCAGACCACAGAGCTCACATTCCAATGTGGCAACATCGAACATAAGCTGGGGTTCTGAGTAAGGGCTGAGCCTATAGCTCGGGTAGCCAATCTTCACTCTTGCAAAGTTTCTCATCAGCCCCTTGTTTCATTAAATCACAGTTCATGCTTGATTTTCAACAGCATTGAGTTTGTGACCTTTTGTGATTCTTGCTTTAAAATGTACCTTTCCTCCATTTTTCTCCTCAGTTAAATATTTGAAAATCACTCTAAGGAGCACTGGCCCTCAAAAAACTGAGGATCCAGTTCAATTATCTGCTTTTCTATAGCAGATAATTACTAAAAACATGGCATATTTATCAGTAAAAATTCAGAAGGGAAACATCCTAAAAACAGTTGAGTGAGGATGAAATACTTGGTTCTAGGAGGGAGGGAAAAAGCCAAGGCAAAAGAAAGAATCGGTAGCCTAAGAAGGAATTTTCATACATTATTAAAGGGTCACAGGAAATGATGCAACTAGGAAATGATGCAAATAATTTCAGAAAAGAAAGAAAAACAAGCAATCAGTGTTTAGATCAGTCACAGGAGAGATGGTAGAAGGGGAAGAAAGAAAGAAAAGAAAGAAAGAAAGAAAGAGAGAAGAGAGAAAGAGAGAAAGAGAAAGAAAGAAAGAAAGAAAGGAAGGAAGGAAGGAAGGAAGGAAGGAAGGAAGGAAGGAAGGAAGGAAGGAAGGAAAAAGAAAAACATAAACAGGCAAGAAATGTGTTTTGGAGACCATCTGCACTTTTTGGAAGGATTCCCATAATTACTTAGTTATCCATTGATATAATAAGAACTACTCTTCTGCTTTAGTCAGCAGCCCTTGATTTACCATTAATTGACTCCCCAGATGAAGAATGTTGAATGTCTTAAGTTATTAGCCTAAAGAAAGAAGCAGTCAATAAAAAGGACCATAAATAAGCTATTAATAATATAGACTATTGTTGCATTTCCAAGATTTGGCCTGGAAGTACTACCTAAGAGAATTATGTCTCCTTGGAGGGATTACAGAATTTGGTGGACTTTTTCTTTCTGCCAAGCTGACCATTTTGTCAAGTACCATATGTAAGTTAGTTTGAACTGAAAATGTGTAAGAATAGCACAGTAATTCCTTCTCAACAAAGAATGAGATATCCAATACCCATAAGTGTCTACATTTGATGTATTATGATAAAAAAAAAAGTGGGGAAAAACTACAGATACCCTTGTTTTGGTGTTAAATTTTAAAAAGAATTACAAATAGATTCATTGTTTATCAGTTCCCATCATGTGATATGCTTGCACAGAGTTCCCACTGTCTTCACACTCTTGATTTACTGTCTTGGAGGGCTAACAGTGCAATATCTTTGGCACAGACTTTCAAGCCACAGAATATTAGTGTCAGAATTGTAGTCACTTGACTAGTGCCTCCAGGTGGAAACAAACACAATAAAGAATACAGCTGCCCTTGAAGGGAGCTTGCTGGCCAACATAGATTGGCATAGGACAGATGGGCCTCACTGTATCCTGGAGGAACCTTTTAAACCACATCATCCACTTACCCTACAAAAACCTCAAAGTTGTGCCTGAGCTCTACCCACTTCCAGGAGGTCAGTGCCTCCCGAAGCCTGGCTAACACTGAAATTGATCATCATTACCATTCATTACAAACATCAACACCCTTTGTTAATAATGCTTTCTCAATCCAAAGCTGTTTCTGAAGGAAGTCCCTGGGAAGAAAGTCAAAAACAGGACCGAGCCCATAAGGCAGGCTGGTTTTCTGTTGGATGTGTGAATGAATACGCCTCTATTTTCTGATACATTTAGCACATCTTCTCTGGTGTTAGACCCTGGAGATTCAGTAGTTTATGTACGCCCACCAGGTGAAGGCTGTTTCTGAGCATCAGCTTTTTGTTGTTCTTCTCCCCACATCTCTCATCCTCCTACGTAAGTAAGTCATTAGAAAGCTATTGTCATTCATTCAACAGCTCTGAATTTTGTGAACAAGGAACTCTTTCACAGGCCAGATGTTGATGGTTCAGAATCCTCCACTACAACCTCTCATTGCTCAGGAAATCTTACATAGGTTATCATCTCCCGCTGGAGAAAACCACTAAAAGGAGTCTCCCAGTGTCTAGGAGAAACTTGTTCTCAAGTCTCCACAGCACAGGTCAAACATGAAATGTGGTGACAGCTCTTTACTTGCTAACGTTCTTAGCTTGTAGTTTAAATTTTTTGTGGCTTAAAGTTTACTGAAAGCCTCCTTCCACCTCATGTCCAATATGTATCAAATAGCAAGGAAGTCAGTGAGTATTAACTGCTTTGTTCTCGTTCCCTTTAGAAAACAAAAAGATCTGTGTGTATTTTACCGATGATCATCCTAAGTCATACCTAGGATCAGAAAGATTGGAATATTTGATTTGAAGAATTCAATTTAAAATCAACTCTGTGAATCTGTTTTTTCCTCTTTCTTGTATTTTCCACAGGCTCTTTTCCCATCACCTGTGCTCTCTTTCTCTTTGTTTCATTGTTTCCATGATCTGTCTCCACTTTAAGTCTAAAAGGACAAGCCAAACACATCAAGGACAAGGTGCCATCTGCAAGTGAGTGGAGAATGTGGCATCCTGTGGTTCACTCCTCAGCTAATTTCCTCAGGAGGGATAAAGACAATGCCAATCAGCTCACTATTAGAAAAACGTGGCTTATATTTTAACTTCATTATATTCTGGAGAAACCAGGGTGAGAAGTCATGGGCCCAGTCTAATTACACAAGGTCTCAAAAATGGAGACCCTTTCCCCAATCTTGTGAAAGATATGGGACAATGGAAGAAAAAAGGGACTCAAGTAGCCATTGCTGACTTTAAAGGTGGAGGAAGGGTGCTGTGAGAAAGGATTGTGGGTGGTTCTCCAGAAGCTGGGAAGGGCAAGAAAACAAGCACAGGGTCTCCAGAAAGGAACACAGTCAGTTACTACCTTGATTTTACCCCAAGATACCCATGTTGGGCTTCTGACTCACAGAACAGTAAGATAATGAATTTGGGTTCTGGTAAGCTGCTAATTTTATGGTATTTTACTACAGTGGTAATAAAAGACTAAAACATCCCCAAAGAAAGAGATCAGTGTTATGAATGCAGCCTTCTGCAAAAATGTTCCTCAGCTAGTTTTGACCCCACTGTGCCCTAGAATCTTAATAGTCAGCTCATGGTCACCCAGCTCTAGTGTGCACTGGAAACACCACCAGGGGGACCCTATCCCAGGGGCCTTGCTGAGATGCCCCAGTCAGCCGTCTACACTGAGAATTGTAGTACAATTCACCCTATAGTAACAAAAACATAAATATTCACATAACATTACAGAGTGGGTTCCAGAATCTCTCTCTAGCTCTTGTGAGAACCCTCACCCAGTGTGAATGAAAAAATAATCCTTCAGATTTTGCATTCTCTTCAGTGTGGTCTACATGCCTTTCCTGTCCACACATCAAGCTTGCTGTCTCCTGTCCTGTGTGATTCTATCCTTTGTTATGGCATCTACATATTTACAACTGGTAGAATCCTTACTATTTTCCTCAGAAATTTGACTTTAATACACTCTGCTCCTGGCTACTGACTACATTTCTTGTCAAAGTGCCACATGTATAACTTTTTCCTTCTCTCCTTCAACTCTGTTCTCAGGACCACAGTCAGCCTTCTCTAACAACTTAAGGTGGATGTTTAAACCCTTCCTGGGTGGAAAGGGTCACTTTCAATGTAGAGTCTGAGCTGAAAATACATTTCCTTTTGTGGAGTCATTTCCTATTTAGAATTGTAGGGAATCGGAATACGCTACTTTGCCCTAAGGTTTACTTTGAGCAAATGAGAAGCAGATACAAGAACAGCTCTTTGCCCCCTGCCCCTTTGCCTAAAAGCAGGACATAAATTTGTAAAGGTGTCACCTTTTCCTGTACCAGGAAGGGCAGAACTCTTCACACCAGGCGACAACTCTAGACTCTAATCAGCCCAGAGATGGGTACCAAGAGGAACCATAACAACATTACTAAATAGCATTTCTCTTCTACTAGTTTCCTCCATATATTTACCTTCCCACAGATTGCTGCCTCTAACAGCCTAAATTCCTTTCTCTTTGTCTTGTCATATCTCCACAAATTTATTGTTCTTTGTTAAGATGCTATATAAACCTCTAGTTATGCCCACCCTTTGAGTTACGCATCATTGAGTGCTTCCACGTGTATGCACAATGCACTTGTTAATAAACTCAACTTTTCTCTTGTCCATCAGTTTTTTGTCAGTTTATTTTGTAAGCCCAGCCACTGAACCAAATAGAGTAGAGAAATGTTTCCTCTCCTCCAGAGCCCCACCATAAAAAGTAACATACTGCAACACGACACTTTCTGCTTAACTCCATTAAATGGCATCAACAAATAGCCCATGGTCATACTATTTAGCCTGTCTCATACCCAGTAAGTGTGCACTACATAAGCATGAGCAAAATAAAAATGAAATTTGGAATACATGGTACAAATACCATGAGAACGTTGGAGATGCTGCCTGCAGTGCCCAGAAAGGAGAGGTAGATTTCATTTAAATACAGGGGTGAGACTGAGTATTTTGTCCATAATTAAGGCATATATGAAACTTCTCCAAAGGCAGAAGAAGGTCACACAGGGAAGATTATTGCATTAATACATGTAATCCCCCCAAAATGGGACATTCCTTGCTGAAAAGCCTTATTACTAATCTCAAGAATTTTAATTTCACTATAGGAAATGGGGAACTTCTACAGATTTTCTTATGACATTAATAATACACAATTGAAAAAAAGATTGAGTGAGGAAATCTGGAGAACATCTAAATTTAACATTTAAAGACTAAGCAAAGTAAGTTCTTCGGTTTCCTAAAAGGATCCACTGCAGAGTTTACTCCAAAAGCAAACATTTAGTAGGAAAAGAGATCCCTCTGATTTACAAAATATAATTAACACCTAACTTCTTGAGACTATGTGTACTACACAAAGCCAGACTTGCATGTGCGTTCCAGTTCTGAAATTATGTTTAATGTTGGTTCAGACAGTTGCCTCCATGTCCCATCTTATGTTACTAGTAGCTGACATACGTCTAAACATTTTTGCTAAAAATCTTGACAAATACTTCTGGACAAGACAGTGAACTTCTGCTGTAGAATTTTGCTGCATTTAGACAAGAGCTTAAGGAATGAAAGAATTTATTTCCAGCAGCGTCCTCCCTTTGGATGCTAAACCAATCTCCATTCCCCTTTCTGTGTGTCATGGGCTCAGTTCATTCAGATCTTAATCAAGATTACATTATCACAACTGGGAAATAAAGCCCAAATTCAAGCAAGCTCTGAAATACATTGGTACAGCTTAATTTGCTAAGTAAAAGAAGAAAAAGTGGCTTATAGCCAAGAATCCAGCAACACTTTGTTAGTCCCCACTTTAAAGTATTTTTGCATGTCCCTCCTATAAACTCAGGTCTAGTTCAAACACTAGCTTCAAAATGCCTATCAGCTATGGAATCTTGGGATATATAACCTCTGTGTGCCTCAGTTTCAACTTACGTTTGGTAGGATGATAATACCTTGCAGGCTATCGTGAAGGTTGAAATGTTTAGTATACTTTCTGGTAGGTGGTATGATATCATAATTGTTATTATATGATTTTAGTATGTCTTCCTCCCCATATTTGTATACATAATCCAGCAGGCTGAAAAATATAATTAGAAGACTAACTATAGATTTCTAAAATTATTCTTCGTTTTTCTAAAATATTCTGAGGAATTCCAAAATTTTCATTCTGCGACTAATTCACACCACATTTTAGTCACAGTTTATTAAAAACAATTCCAATCTGCAGTCCTGAAAAGGAAGAAAATACTGAAAAGCTATAAGAAATATAAGTACATTTTCTAAAATTATCAAATCAAACCAGTATGAAATATTTTAATCATGCTTCTTGTCATACTGCTATTCTCTGTTAAGGAAACTTGCCCCACTCTCTGGAGAGGTGGTGCTAGGTGGTCAAGTTCTCTAGCATAGTACTCAACTCTCAATCCCCAATCTAAGCTGATTGGATCGGAAGCTGGGCACTGGACAAAGGCTGCCCATCATAGGCTCACCGGTGGTCTAGGACATGGCCTGACATGAACAGATGAACTGGTTGAATCACAATTCCTTTCTTGGGAAGGATAAGAGTAATGGTTGCTAAAGCAGAGAAGACACTGGGAAAGAGCTGTGAAGTTGAGCAGCGGCATGAAACACCATGGCCCATAAATAATGCATGAGAAGAAGACAGAAGAGGAGATGAAGTGACAGTGGGTGAAACAGGGGAGAGCAGGGAAACAGGCTGATGTTGGGAGACTCAGGTGAGAGTCCCTAAGGGGTTGCCACTGCTGCCTGTGCAGAAGACAAATGATGTTCTTTAGTCTTTCTATCTCGCACTACGTCTAGAGAATAACTGTGATCCTGGAACTTTGTGATAATCCTACTAGAGAACAGAAGAAGCCTTTGTCACAATGCTCCAAATAAGAAATGAGAAATCATATGTTACTGCTGTCAGTGATGGCAAGTACAAAAGAGGTAGCAGGTCACCTCACAGGCAGTGACCAGGCCAGTCTTGCAGAACTTGACTGCAGATGGGCCTCTTTCTTCATCTCACTTAAGAAGGAAAGCAGGGTGGGGTCTCTAGTTCTGCTCAGACTTTTGGAAAAAAATTCAAGAAAGAGACCTGATGCGTATAGGGCTGAAA
Organism: Camelus ferus; assembly: GCF_009834535.1. NCBI lineage: Eukaryota > Metazoa > Chordata > Mammalia > Artiodactyla > Camelidae > Camelus > Camelus ferus. The sequence continues at coordinate 84,272,766 of NC_045698.1, read as the reverse complement.
AGCCAATGGGGATAATACCTGATTATTAACACTCTACTCAGAAGATATGAAAAGAACTTGGTTAAGGAGCTCCTTTGACTTTCCCCTAGAATTCTGAAGCTTTTATGAAAAACAACCTACTAGTTATGTTGGCCTGGAGAACAGAGTCCACTCAACTCTTTGGCTAGGGATTCCCCTGGAACAGGTAGTTCTTGTGCTTCCTGAGGCCCGGTTGTTAGATTCCCCTATTTCCACACATGTATCCTCACAATAAATGCCCCATTGTCTCAGGACACCTGAGGCCACTAAGAAGGCCTGTCTGGAACTGGATTTATGTAATAATTCATTCAGCCCAGAATGCTGCCTCTGGCAGTGGAGTCCAGAACAGATACTTTGTGACATAATTTTTGAGTTCCCAATACAACGACCACCTTTTTCATTAGAGATATTTCCAAATAACCCAACCCTTCCATCTATGAGTTAACAGGCTAATTAATTATTACAATATGTTTACTTCACATGTGTAACTGTTAGGATTGTGTGTCACTGCAAATAAAAAGAATCCTAATCCAGTCACTTAAAGAAACAAGAGCATATATTTTTATCAAAGTATGGAGTCTTTTTTGAAAAAAGCAATCAGATTCTCAATAATATCAATGTTTCAGTGATGGTCTTGGCCTTTCCCAAGGATGCAACTACTGTATTATTACTTATTATTACTATGGCATTATTTGAATTATGTGCTTCTACTGTTGCATACAGAACAGATGGACCAATCCTAGGGTCCCCAGTCCTAGGGTCTAGTAGAACTGTTTTCCCTGTGGGTTTTCTGTGAAGGTCTGTCGTTAGCCCAATCCTCAGGTGAACTTTTCAAACAATTCTGCCAGCCTAAGGACACCAACAATACTCACCATGAGCATCCTCTTCCTTTCCTTCTCCTCCTTCAACTTTCCTGTCCTTTCAGGCCCACAAGTCCCATCTACAAGGCTACTCCACTAAAAGACATAAATGGCACATAACTCCTAAGGTGACTAAAAAGGCTTTTCCTTCATCTCTATCTTGAGAATTATTTAATTTTCCTGGATTTCAGAGTAGGAAGGTGCAGATGAATGCACTTAGTAAGTCCCCATTAACTTTCCATGGGCTTTAAAAATTTCTCAAGGTTTTACTTTATCTGTTCAGTGTTCTTTTCTTACAGTTGTGTTCTTAAGCTTCCATTTTAGTGCCGTAAACTAGTTTTCACTTTTTTGTTATAGTTTTTCTAGTTTTCTAATTTTTCAAATACCAGGATCTTCTAATACCACAATTATATGTCAAAAATACATTAGGCTGAAGTATCTCAAAATGCATAGATTTTAAATCTGTCTTATAGATATTATGTGGAAGAATGACACAATTTCAGGCTACAAATCTTGATCCTTTTTGGTTAATTGTAAAATTCCAGTTACAAAATTAACATTGAAATAAATTCAGTCATGCTAAAGATTACTAAATTGTTGGTGAATTATGACAGAACCTATTTTATTTAGTGAAGCAATGAATAGTGTCTATTTCAGTAATTACAGCAAGAACAGTATTCTTGGGTTACTTATCAATAAGCTTTTTCTGGGAGTCTCTGTTGAAAAGTTTATTTGGAAACTTCTTGTCACCTGTAAATATCCCAATAAGTAAAATAATCAAATTCTAGTTGACGTGGTATTTGACATAGGAAATAGGCTAACTGAAGAGGAAAATGTGGTTTTAATTTTTGTTGATTGAAATGCCATGTGTTTCATATATAAGATGGTTCACTTGGAACTGAACAGAGAGAGCAATCCAAGATTTATCTTATTTTAATGTTGCACAATCATTTGGTATTTTTGAGAGGAAGTGCCATGAACTGATCCAAATAATGTAAAAACTAATTTCTTACTTCACATTTCTGATTTTAAAATGAGCCTTAACATAAATCACTTTTTCACAAACCAAATACAGGTATTTCCATTTTTTCCAAGGAATATATATACTTGCTTGGCAAGAGGCTGGAATCTTACTCCAGATGCCTTCTAGGTCAAAGAGAATATACCGATAATCATTGTCAGAATCTTCACTTGACAATGAATCAATGCCAGGATGCCAGCCCATCTAGCACTTATTAGGTAATGATATGCTGGATTGTAACTAAGTCATATGGTATTAATAAGGACAACTGTTGACTGAAAATTGAATTCTGAGTCTTTCTCCAATTGTGTATTTATTCTATTTTCAACCCTCACTAGATTTCATTTTGTTCTTTGTTCATTTCACAGTGATTGTACTAAAATAAATTTGACCACATCTTTTGACTTGGGAGATGGTGACACTGGTGGGGAGGGCAGGTGAGATGAACATGAGGATGTTTTCCTTTGCCCCAGCTCTCCAGCTAGGTTCTAGACCTTGTTGTGGGCTTATACAGGGGGAGCTGAGAGCTGGAGAGGAGAGCAAGAGGAAAGGTAAAAGGGACTAGTAGACACTCTAAACAATTTTAAGCATTTTTATTCCTATATGATTGCCTATTAATGATTTGGCAGAAAAATAAGCATCTTCTTGTACACCAGTCATCATATTACATTTTCTTTCTGCTCACTTGCTCCTCTCCTGTACTTTTTGCTTTTTGCATCTTAATGCCTCTCCTTTCCTGTACTCTTTCACTCCTATCTCCATTTTTCCACTGATACTGGATAATATTTTATGATATGCTATATTAATTCACAGAGAAAAAATTTTGTATATACCATTGATGTAGCTGGTTATTCCTTTTGGATATTTTGCCTACGTCTACTGCCAAGTAGGTGAATGAATGTGCCTTGCCATCTACATGCTGTTTCAGGCATAGTATGTGAATAACCACTCCTACCCTTTAATCCATCTTTTTTCAGAGCAGTCATATTCAACTACTTCAATTATAAAACAAATCCTAAACCTCCTTGACTAAATGTTTCATGATTATTGCACTACTCTCAAAATAAAATCCAAACTCTTGACCATGAAGGTCTCTGGAACTAGGTGCCTCCCTGCATTTCTGCTCCGGTCTCCCTTTACTCTCTCCTGTCTGCACTGTGCTTCATCCATGTTCACCTCTTGGTTCTGCAAATAAACCAAACCCATTCTCACTCTGGGGCAGGCCAGGAGAGAGACTGGAAAGGCTTTGCACATGCACTTGCCACTGCCTAGAATCTTCCCCCAGCTCTTTGCATAGCTTTCTCATTTCATTTCTCAGATCTCTGTTTAAATATCAACTCAAAGAGACCCTTCCTGACTACTCTTTCTCAAGTAATTTATCTCTTTCTAAAACACAAACACACATGCACAGACATCATACAGACATACATGCACATACACATGCACACATGTACCATGTGAACGAAAAATACTGCAAACCATATCAGTAAACAAAGAATGCTGAAGCTGTCAAGTCATCAGCCACTGCCACCACCCCTCAGTGAAGACAAGCCTGCAGCCTGGCCTGGTAGCCACTCACAAAGGTGCACCCTGAGGGGACTCAGAATAAGAAAGGAGAGGATACCGGCCTAGATAGCTAACACAGAAAAGCACTAAATTCTTTAACTTGACCTGTCTAGTTTTCTTTAGTTAACAAGTAATCTTTTAACGTTCCAACTACCTGGTCTTTGTTGTAAAATTCCTAAATATCTTATCTCCTCCCCTACCTCTTCGGAGCAGTCCCTCAGAGCGATATGAGAGGCTGTTATCCTAGGCTAGAGTCCTCAGGATTGTCCACTGAACAAAACATAACTCTCATAGCTGTGCATTTATTTCAGTCAACAACCACTGCCACACCACCAGTATAGTTATGTTACACAGTTATGACACTGCTGTTTATTTTCTGCACAGCACTTAAACAGCATATGTTTTTGTCTCGTTTGTTTGCTTACATATGTAGTATCTGTCTCCTCCACTTGGATGTAACCTGTAAGACATGAGGGGTTTGTCTGCTCCCTACACAGCTGTATCCTCAGCACCTAGTCCAGTGCCAGGTACGCTGTGGGCACAGACAAAATATGTTGACTGTTGAATGAGCTGAGTAAGATTAGCTTGATGTTATACTAAATTTTTAAACAAAAATCAAGCTCATTATTTAAATAGAGGAATAAAAATAGAAAAGGACTTTGGGGAAGAAAGGGTTAAATGCTAATTTTGTGGTATTGTCTCAAATCTTAGGGATATCTGAACATCTCACCCTTTTTAATCCTCCTAACAATACTAACTCAAGGGATTAGTATTCTAGGTTTAGAAGTGTAACTACAGACAGTCCTTCATGTCTGTGGGTTGCACATCTGAGGAATTAATCAACAGCGAATTGAAAATATTAAAAAAAGAAAGTCTGGAAAGTTTCAGAAAGAAAACCTTGAATTTGCCACACACCAGAAACTATTTACGTATCATTTACCTTTTATTTACAACTATTTATATAGTATTTACTTTGTATTAGGTATTACAAGTAACCTAGAGATTATTTAAAGTATATGGGAGGATGTGCATAGGTCATATGAAAATATTATGCCATTTTATATAAGGGACATAAGGATCTATGGATTTTGGTATCCACAAGGATCCTAGAACCAACCACCCAAGGATACTGAGGAAGGATTGTCCACATACCAAATCCAAGAGACATGAGAATCCAGCCAAGGACTATGTACCAGACCAAGCCCTGTACCTCAAGGTAAAGACTGTTCATCAGTTAATGAGCCACCACTATCTCTGGCAGGGAGCTGCCCCTGAGAACAGAGCTAGACAAGCCCAACAGAGGTGGTCTTATGACTAGGTAAACACGTGCACCGACTGCTGTACGACTAGGTAGAAAACTGAAGTAGAAACAGAGCTGGGCTTTCCTGAACTGGGTTTATTCATACTTTGTCTTTATTTAACACATGCGTTTTGAGTGCAGATGACTTTCAAAGTTTAATTCTCCTTCAAAGTCATATCTCTTCTGAAAAGAGTCCCAAATACTGGGTATTCAGAGGAAGAACAGTTTTGAGGCCACAGGCCTTTAAATGACAACGTATAATTTGGAAGATACTTCATCAGAATACCTTGAAGATTAGAACAAGGGTTGCTAGACTCTGGCTCACTGGTTAAACCTGGCCAGCTGTCCACCTCCTTTGGTAAATAGGTTTTATTGGAACAGAGCCAGGCTTATTTATGTATTTATCTTAGACAGTTTCTGCCTTACAACTGAAGAGCATATGGCCTACAAAGCTTAAATTATTTAATATTTGATCATTTATAGGAAAAGCTTCCTAACCCCTTAATCAGAGCATACAAATGAGACTCTATTTTAACAGTGAAACATCCAACTATTAATCAATGTGAATTTATAAAATAGCACTTAGTGCAACCAACAGCCTACCAAGTTCTGCTTGCATAGAACACCATCAGGCTCCTCTTAGAGTCTTCTCTGAAATAAACAGATTTGCCTGCACTGCACTTGGGATATTCTATTTGCAGTTTGTCTTCACTTCTAAGCTATTAACAACTTGTCTCTTTTACATGTCCTCTTCTTGTTCCCCCAACATGGCATATGCCTATTGCTGTACTTGTATGCTGTAATATCTAAAAAAAATACTTCTCTACGTTCTTAAGACTTCACAAGGAATCGCCACTGCTGTCTCAAAAAGGGTGTTCTGGAATTGTTCACATTCTTCACCACTTACAACTTATTTCTAGAAGTGCGTATACTCCTGAAAATGTTTCATTCACCAGCGAGTTTTGGGAAATCATTTAAAATAATAAAATAAGAATATAGTAATATTCATTTAAATTATATAAACCCAGAGAAGAAACAGCCATACTAAAGTCCAGTTTGCGAACAAACTGGACTTAGAAATAATATGTAAGATTCAATTTCTAAAATAAGCTGGAAAATACAGCTGACAGAAATGCTAGTTTACATTCTCAGGCTCAAAAGAAATGGATATTTTATGACAGTGATAGCAAACTTGAAAAGCCTGAGGAAATGCTTTTCCTTAGTAAACATTTGAGCACTGATAATTTTCTGTCAGTTCATAGGAATGCATAAAAACATTTAATTTGATGCTTATTTTACCAGGCATAGTGGTTTTTTTCTCTGTTATTGTAAGAAGTACATTGTTAAATAGGCAGGGTAGAGATTACAAAGAAAACTTTTCCTTCCCTCTTTCTTCGTCTAGAACAGTGTCTGAAAAACAATAGACACTCAATAAATTACTGAATGAATAAATGAATGAATAAGCCAAACTCTGTATAAATGGGTTTGAAAAATGCATCCTTTTTACTGGGATTATCATTCTTGAATAAATTTATAACTGTATATTTTTGGCTTTTGCTTATTACAGAATCACTTAAAATCAGATTAGTGATTTTAAGGAAAAGATGTAGACAACATACAAGAAAGAATAGCCAACCTGGTTCAAACTCTTGTGAGTGGTTCCACTGGAAAGCAGTCATGGAAGGACTCCACTTGCATATCTCTTTTGAATACTTGCTTCATTACATACAAGCCAAGATGAGCTGACTTATTAAAAATTAATGATGCCAAAAGGATAGGTAAATAGACTAATGTGACAGAATAGAATCCAGAAATATATGGACAATTCACATATGTGGTGAATTCATTTTTGACAAAGATGTCAAGATAATTCAATGGAGAGAGGAAAATCTTAAACAAACAATGGTGGAACAACTGGATTCATGTAATAGAAAAATTAATATCAACCTCTACTTTCACCAAACACAAAAATTAACCTAAGGTAGGTCATAGAACTAAATATAAAAATTAAAACTATAACATTTCTAGAAGAAAGTATAGGAAAATACTTTATGACCTCAATATTCGTAAAGATGTCTTAGATAAAACACAAAAGCCCTAAATATAAAAGAAAAAGAATTTAAAACTTTACTTCATATAAATCAGAAACTTCTGCTCTTTAAAAAATACCATTAAGGAAATGAAAAGGCAAGCCACAGATTGGGAAGAAATGTTTGCAATACATATTTGATACATATATGGCAAGTAACCCAGTATGGGTTGCCTAATATGGACAGAAGCTTTGAATAGATTATTCACAATAGAAAATGTATAAAATATCCATAAGCTCATGAGCTAATAGTAAATATCATTAGTTGTTATTTATCAGGAAAACGCAAATTAAAACCACAGAGATACAACTATACACTCACTAAAATGGCTAAAATTAAAAAGAATACCAATACCAAGTGTTAGGATATGAAAAAACTTAAACTTCCATATGTGCCTGTTGGGAGTGTGAAATATTACAACCACTCTGGAGAACCATTTGGCCGTTTCTTATAAACTTAAATCTATACCTACCTGATGACATGGACATTCTATCTACAAACAATTATCCACGAGAAATGAAAATATATGTCCACAAAGAGAATATATACAAATGTTCACCAAAGCTTTTACTCTTAACAGTGAAAAACTGAAAACTACATAAATACACATCAACAGGTAAATGGATAAACAAATTATGGCACATTCATACAATAAAACATTACTCCACAATAAAAATGAAAAAATTACTGATATATACAATGACATGGATCCCTTTAAAAAATATTATACCAAATAAAAGAAGTCAGATTCAAAGAATATACTGACTTATTTCATTTATATGAAATTCTAGAACAGACAAAGCTAATCTGTAGGTGGCAGAAAGTAGATCAGTGATTACAAGGTGGGTAGGTGAGTGGAGAATGAACTACAAAGGCTAATAGACATGCTCTTCTATTGTATCATTGGTGGCAAAATGGATGTAATCATTTGTCAAAACTTGTCTAGCTATGTATCTAAAATGGGTGCATTTTACTGTATGTGAAGAATATATCAATAAAGATGATATAAAAAGGAGGAAACATTTTAAATGGGAAAAAAATATGAATAAATACTTAACAAAAAAGAGATACACATCTCCAACAAGTTTGTGTAAAAATGCTTAACTTCATTAATCATCAAGAAAATGTAAATTATAACCACAGTTACATATCATTTCATACCCCTTATAAAGTTAAACACACATCTACCCTATCATCCATCAATTTTAGTTCTAGGTTTAAATCCAAGATAAATGAAAACATATGTCCACCAAAAGACTTGTGCAATAATGTTTATAGCAGCTTTAGTTATAGGAGACCCAAACTGGAAACAAACCGAATATCAATCGATAGGAAAATAGATAAACAGATGTGGAATAATTCTATAATGCAATACTACTCACCTACAAAAGGAACTCAACCACTTTTATACACAGCAACAGGAAGACTCTCACAAATATTCTGCTAAGCCAAAGAAGTCAGATACAAGAATATGATTGTACACATATACAATTCATGAATGGCCAAATTATTCTCTAGTATTAGAAATCAGAACAGTGGTTGCTATGGAGGGAAGATTGACTGGAAAGAATGTGAGGAAACTTTCTGGGTAACAGAAATGTCCTATGTCTTGATTAAGGGGATGTTTTACATGGTTGTATACATATATCCAGATCACTGATTTTTAGGAACTTGAATTTAAGAACTTAAGATCAGTTACATTTCACTCCATGTAAATTTTATCTCAATTAGTTAAAAAAACCTAACGAGTCAGTTGAGTAACTATAGCATTTATCATCAGTTTTCTTTCACGGATAATCCAGTTTATAAACATATAATCCTGAATTAATGTTAAGAACATATTCATCAACTTTTCTTTGCAGAAAAATTTTCATTCTCTTTTAGCCATTAAAACATTTAATCTACAGTTCACACTATTGCCAATATCATCCAGTGAAATAAAATATTTGCTAATTTGTTTAGTATTATCTTTTTTTTTTTAACTTGAGGACTGATTACTGTTCTTTGAATTCCTTGTCTATAGCAAGGATATATTTACTACACTCTAGTGAGAAGGAAGTGGAGGAGATCAAGATTATCATTGCCAGAGGAAAGGTCAGAATTGAAACTTGATTAGCTACCAGACCACAGAGAAAGAATACACCTTCTGGGAGCCTCACCTTGTAACATTTGTTCTTTATCTTTCTATTTTGGCTTCTGTCATGGCCTGTTGAACCCCTCAGTGGGAAAGCTGGTGGAAACAGGAGTAGAATAGCTGGGAGCTCCACGATTCATATCTCCTCTTGTGGGAGTTGATGTAGTTGTGAGGCTGGCCGCCAGGAACAGGAACCCCAGCCTTTGTCGCTGGGATGTATCCTGGCAACCTGTCAACAAAAGGGACAAGACTGAGTTCTATAGTAACAGACTGAAAAAATCCAAAACAAGGGGTGAAGAAATTCAGAAACAGAGAGCAAAATAAGTATGGGCTTCAGCTTTCTTTGAAGTTGACTCTGGGAATTTTACCAATGGACTAAGCATCACACAAAGGGAGGCAGATAAATTTAAGTCACAAGGCTCTTCTAGGCCAGGGGAGGGGTGGGGTGAAAACACAACTTGTTTTCCTAAGGAAGAAAAAAAAATTGCTGATTGTCCTATTGATCTTTTCTAGGGTCTTTAAAAAGTATCAACTATATAGGAGAGCTTGGCCTCTTCTAAAAGAGGGAGATGGATATTCTCATTGTCACTGGCACTCAAAGAGTGGATTACGCTTTGGTCTAAAATGTGACGAAATCCAAGATGTAGAAGCTAATTAGTTTATTTTCTAAAGTGCCCAAAGATATAGGAAACCTTTTTTAAAACCAAGGCCAACATTTAAAAGTGTATCTGAAATAAAGACTTTTAAAACCCTATATTTAAAAATACTTTGAGATATTAAGCTAATCGTCATACAATCCTATAAAAATTGTTTTAATTTTGTAGTATTAAACCTCATGAGGTAAAGCAGTATATTAAGACAGGAAAAAAGTCCATAATATATTTCTAAACAAAAAAAAGAAGCTACAAAGCAGAATTAACAGGATGATCTCATTAAACTCTGTGTGTGCACACACGTGTGCCTGTGCCTAGAGAACATGCATCTGCTTAGAGAACGTATACCAATAAGATAACAGCAGTTATCACTGGATGATGAAATTAAGAAACATTTTATTAAATGTCCCTTAGGGTTAGGAATTAGGGGGAACAAACTCTAACCTCCCAGATTCCAAAATCCTGTCCTTCATGCCCAGATAATTGAACTGGGAAATATAGGTAATTCACAGGACTGTTATTTCTGCTGAAATGACTTCAGACTATACAGTTTAAAGACCCCACTGGATAATGAAGTTCCAAATTCTAACATTCCATAATGTTCTAAGGTGAGCAGTTACATCCTCTACAGAGATTTAAGGATATCTCAGTTATACTATCACATAAAATAGTTCTAATTTGGATGATTTTCTCCTGAAACTTTTCATCAGATGCCATATATAGATGATAAAGCATGACTTAAGAGCTGCTTTAAGAGTGGTTAATATCAAGATGGGGCAAGAAAACTTAGTTTTACATTTGGTTTCTTACTAACTTGTGAGTTCCTAGTTAATATATTTCTTACTTTATACAAACTGCATGCATTCTCAGCCCCATTGTGAGCTAAACAAGATACTTCTCTAAAGAAATTGCCCAATAAATAAACACTGTCCCAAATGCACACACAGTATTCAGTCCAGTGGCCAGCTACTTGGGCCAGATGGCAGAAGAACAGATAGGAAGTGCTGGCCTAGGACAGGACAACCCCGGGAAAACACCAGGAGAGCAGATATTTCCATGCTAAAATAGGGCAAGGAGTTCTTTATCTGGACTGGAGTGACCAGTCTGGGCTGGGCTCTCACGAGGCCCGAGAGTAACAATTTCTCCAGCAGCAGGCACATGTGTTATCTGGGGAGCTAACGGTGCATTCACAGCCCTCTCTTCCCTGGTGGGGTTGCTGAGTTGCCAGCTGGGTTTTCACATTCATCAGAGATGCTTTGGAAACTGGCTGGAGAGGAGGATTTGTTTTCTCCCAAATTCTGGACCCATTTGAAATTCTTGGGTTTGTAGTTTCAGCTTTAATTGAACTTCGTGGTATTCAAATTTATTTCATCTTTGCAAAACAGGCCTTCCTAGGTATCTCTCTCTAACTTTTAGAGAACAAAAACTTTTAAGCAGCTTACATTTAAAAAAATCAAGCTCAAAAGTCATCTTGGACATTGTAGAGCTTTACAACACAAACTTTTGATGATTTAAGTGTAAATGAAGCAGAAACATATGGATTCCATTTCCCATAAATCACATACAATCCTTAAAAAATCAAGGGAGAATGTGCTCGGCACGACGTATTCCATTTGGTTGAACCCAAAACATCTGAAGAAATACTTGGAGGCTGATGAAGCCAAAATATTTACCCATCCCTATTTATAACATTGTTGGGGGAAAAAAGCCCTTGATTCATGGCGACAGTTAAACCACTCACATGTGCTAGGTGGGCAACCAGCACAAGTTTACAGATCACTGTATTCCTTCTTCTGTTCCCAGTCAGGATATTCAACGCAACCTCAGATCAAAGTCACTGAAGCCCTTACCTAAATGGAGCTGGTCAGGTCTGGAATTGCTTAAGTTCTTCTCACCTAAAACACCTGCGAGTTATTTCAAGCTATTTGATACCCAATCAGGTTTGTGTCACTGTGGGATGATACCAGCCTCTACCAATAAGCCAGATCTGACCCCTTGTGGCAATAGCCCCGCCACAAGGAATTCTGGCTTATTTTTCCCTCATAAAACCACAGCTGTTGTGCCTGCACCAGCTCCTACCTTTTTTCATTAAAGGAATAAATCATGGTGATTTTATGGAGCAGGAGAAATGCTGCTCCTTGCTGGTATTTCTTCTGATGGTCCTGATGTCTCTTAATGGATGCAAAGTCCAAATCTTACTCTGAAAGATACTGATAGTCTTTTTGAGTTTATTTAAACTGGGCAGGGGCTACATTCTGTGTGGAAGAATTTTTTATTTGTTTGTTTTTAACAGCAGCAGCAGGAACTCAAACAGGATGTTTGTGGAGTTCGGTAAAATAGGTCCACTGGGCATCTGGGCATCTCGCCCTCTTCTATGCAGTTATTGTTTACTTCCCCTTGCCTTACCCCTAACTCAGAAACAGCCACTAGACATCAGCTATCTCAAATCCTTTAATAACCCTGCAACAGGAAGCATCAGCAGCCTTGTTTTACAGGTGTGGAAGCTGGGACTCCGGGGCTTTACTCGACTTGATCCTAATTGCAAGGCTAAGCCAAAGCAAATCTGGGACTGAAATGTAGGTATGTCTTTCTCTTGTCCAGTGACTCTCCTTCCCTTGCTTGTTGCAAGACCTCTCTACTAGATTACCACACAGAACAGTCTGACCTCAAGGAGAGAGTTGTTTTTCAAGATATGCCTTTTGTCACAACACAGTTGTTAAATAAACTGAGTATTATATACTGCATTGCATTAGAAAATGTCTAAATTTAAAACACTGCAAAATGTATCCTATGGTGGATTAGAATGAAAGGGGGTAGGATACACTTCAAATAGAGACCTCTAAAACTTAAAAAGAAAAGAAAGTATTGCATTTAATGTGTTAAAGTCCTACCCAATAGAACTCATATCCCCACCTCCCCCAGGACTCTCTGTCCCGGGGCAGTTTCTCAACTTTTGTTTTTTATTACTGCTCCCACTCCAAGTCTTTTTAGATATTTTTTCTAATTTCCCCCCACATCCCCATCATGAAATTTTAATACCACAGATATGCCTTATATCTGTTTACGTATTGTGGCCCTTTGGTGGCCTACAAACCAATGTGTTATCTAAGATTACATCATCCCAAACCAATTTTTACTGCCCCCAGGGAGGAGGGCATGCCCGAGGGACTTAAGTCCAAAGAGCTGACAATGTTGGCCTCAGACAGTCTCATGGTCAAGCCAATGCACAGAAAAAGTGACCAAGAGGCCACAGAAACCATGGAAACTCTTCTAAATTGCCAAAATAAAAAATTACAGTAAGTTATCCCTTAGCTGTATTCAAGAGAAAAATGGACTTACTTGAAAAGGGGCAATAAATGCATTATATTTTCTATGCATTTGAGTGGTTTTATCATAGAAATAGACCTCTTGGAGCTCAAGTGAACTGTAAAATAGCATCTAGCCCAGCCAACTGTCTTCAGGCAAGAATATGTGATTGGTCTGTTTTAAACTGATGAGGCATCTAAGCTGAGGACATTAAATTATTTGTTTATGTGCCACAGACTTAGACTCTAATGAAAAAAGTTGTCAGAGGACTCCCTTGCTTTATTTTTGGCACAGTGAAAATATTGCTAGGGCAAGAGAAAGATTTCTTTCGATCTCACTTCCTACAGGCAAAGGATGTTTCTTCAGTATATCCACTGATAATAAAATACTTTGGATATACTGTGCTATAAAACCTCCTGTTTCAAGGCCCTGAGATTCTAGATTTTAAATATTTGCTGTGAGTCTGGGCAACTCATCATAGTTCTGGCTTTCCAAGCTGTCCTGACACAGCTCTCCACCCTGCTCTTCCACCTTTTTTCCAACACCCACTAAACCAGAACCAAACACAGTACTTGTAATAGTAGATGCTTAGTAAATGTTTGCCCTCTAAGTTGAGCACACATCTTCTTTGTAAGAGATAATAGTGACCAGCTTGGTTGAAGATGAGTAAAAGTTACAAGATGTTAAATCCAGATTAATACTCAAAAGTTTTCTATTTAATATAATGTAAACATTTTGAAATAACTTTTGCCTTTCTTTTCAGAGAATTGGCAGAAGTCCAAATCCTTAGGGCATGTAAACAATAAATGTTTAATAAATACTTAATCACTAGTTTATTACCCATAGATTCCTAAAGCTGGTTTAAATTAGAGTGTTCATGGCTGATAACAGTCTAATATTTCACCTTTTCAAGTGTGTTTTACAAGGGGCATTTCAACTTCTTAATTGAAAACAGTAAATTATACGGGAATTCCCTCTTATTCTAATTCTTTCCACAAGTTTCAGGGGGAAGGATGATTCTTCTCTGGTATGTTGCTTCCTTGGTTCGTCCCTCCTCTCTAGCACCTCTGATTTCTTCTATTCTACTGGCTTCAATCTTCAGACAATCTCAGATGTTCTCTGTCTCAAAAAAAAAAAAATCTGTATTTGCTGTGTGCACCCCCCCTGCCTTCTTGAGAAAGAGGAGTCTAAGCCACTGACTCCATTCTCCCCATATCTTCCTTCATTTTAATCACTCTCTCCAGCCTATCATTTGGTTCCTATCCCCTTCTCTCACTGAAGCATCCTCTTAGAATATCACAAGTGCCATCCTGATCAACTCAGCCAAGAGTATTTCTCAGTTTCCATCACCCACAATGACTGTGATGCACTTAACGGTGTCACCATCTCACCTATAAGAAATTCTCTCCTCTCTTAACCACTCCATTGATTTTTTTTTTAAGTACAGATTCCTCAGACAGACTTCAAGACCTGATGAATCTAAGTATAATCCATCCAAACAGAGTCCAAAAAACTAAACCACGGCCTGCAGCTCCTGATGTGGATGCTGCTGGTCACCAGGCTGAGTGAGTGGGCAGAGATGGCAGCCGGTTGATAGAGAGCACTGAATCCCAGAAGGAAAGAAGAGACAGGTTACTTTAGTTGTTTGTCAAACCTTGAGGCAGGCAGCTTGCTCCCAAGTTCTCCCGTGGCTGCAAGAGGATGGAGTCTTCTGTCTCTCCTCCCTCCCTGATCTCTTGCAGATCTTTGCTGAGATAGAAACTTGGTTACAGTAATAACATGTGAAAGCTTTACCAAAGAGTTGGTTAAGATCATCAAGATCAAGTTTGTTTGCCTTGTAGAAGCTCTCTCTGAATTCTCTGAAGCCTTAAGTTAACTCCTGTGGCAACCATGTCCCCACTGCCCTAGCAAGCTGCCCAATAAAGCTGGATTGAAGACTCATGGTAAGGAACACCAGAAAAAGACAATATTGTCCAGAAACCCAGCCTAGTCTGACTCTGTATGAACCAAAAGGAAACTTGATAGGAAGCTCATCCTCTGAATCAGTAGTTTTCAACTGGTGGCAATATCCCCCTCCGCCTGCACTGACATTACATTTGGCAATGTCTAGAGTTAATTTTGGTTGCCACATATGGATTTGGGGAGTGCTACTGGCATCTGGTGGGTACAGGCCAGGGATCCTGCTAAACATACTACAACACACAACACAGCCCCTCACAGCAAAGAATTATTTGGTTCAAAATGTCAGTAGTGCCAGTGTTGAGGCTTGTGCTCTGGACTCTCCATGTGTTCAAATGAGAATGCTTTCTTTCCAGAATAGCCTGTGTTAACAGGTTTTTCCAGACTCATGGTGCATAACTAAGAGATTACATTACAAATGAAGCAGCAGGCACAGAGATTTTAAGCAGCTTAGTCATATTTCTACAGCCAAGTGAGGACACCTTTGAAATGTGAACGCAGGCCCTGCCTGACGGACTTCGAAGCCTAGACTCTTTTCCACTTCATCTGCCCCAAGCTAGAAGGCAGACATTCAGTCCTACATGACTAAGGGTGAAATCACTTCTGCGATGCAAAAGCCAACTAGAGAAAGTGCAGAGACAGAGAACTGAGCCGAATCTTCCCCAGTGAAAGCTATAATGGAATTAGAGTGGGCAAGAACGAAGTTAGATGTCTGAGCTGTGGGCAAGTGAGAACTCTAACATATGGGGCCAGAGCCCAGTTACAGGAAGCTACTTAGACAAGGTCAGCTGGGCTGGACAAAGGCAGTCACACCAGTTTGTTCCTAGATAAAGCAAAGACGGGCAGAGGCTCTGCTGAAGTGATGATCCCAGGTAGGCGAATGTGGTCTTAATTCATTCTGCCCTTGAATGTGCCGTTTCTTATGTCCTTTGGGCCTTTAGCCATCTTGCTCTGTTGTTCTCCACAGGCTGCAACCAATAAGAAGAAGTAACTTCTCCCTTCCCCATTACTTCCCAAATGTTCCTTCTCAGAGCAGATGCTCAATATACAACCATTGAATTTTGAACTTTATGGTTAATAAGATACTACTTTTGATTCATATTATTAGTAATAGTATATTCTTTCTCTAACAGCAGATTCAGATGAAAATTTTTATTTTCTATAATTGTGGAGTCCCTAATTTAACAAATATTAGCTATTTCTGTAGGCTAAACTCTACCCTACTTTAGTTATTTTTTGTTTTGGGGGGATGGGAAGATAATTAGGTTTATTTATTTATTTTTTTAATGGAGGTACTGGGGATTGAAACCAGCACCTCATGCATGCTAAGCACGCACACTTTACAACTGAGCTATACCCTCCTCCAACCATTTCATTTTACAAAAGAGGCTTCTAAGGTCCAGAGAGAGAAAATAATCCATTGAGTTTAATGCAGAGCTAAAAATATATATATATGTTCTTTCTCACTCTATCTTTTGATATTATTATTCATTTTCTTGAATGGGGTGTGTGTGTGTGTGTGTGCAGTAGAAAATTGAAAAATTAAAAAATGATATACATGAAAAAATAAATTCTTTTCCCACCCCTGACTCACCAGATTCCCCCTTCAGGACCTCCTGCAGCAGCACATCTGTTACCAGTTTCTTGCGCGTTCTTCCAGTCTGTGCATTTGCAGAAGTATACCTATGTGTGCATATCACCTCCTGACCTGCAGCCTGATGCCTTGCCCATTCCTCTCTGTGGCCACCGCAGCTACTATTGCTCAAGACAAGCCATGACAAAACAGATGACACATTTGTCCTGTTGAAGGAAAACTTGGTGACTCAGACCCAAACTGTTCCATACACCTTTCATCCTCATTACCAGGTAACTTTGCCAAGGTCAAGTGGTGACATTCTGATTTACTACTAAGCTGACTGAATACAACTCATATTTGACGAGAATCTGAAATTCAAATACCAAAAAGAAACAAAATACTTCCTTAAGGCATCCAGTTTCGTAATCGAACTTGCTGTTTTGCTTTGTTGAAAATATTATTTTCCTTTTAGTTCAACGAACAGTCTATTTGAAAGAAGAAAAATAAGACTTCCCCCAAACTCCCAATTAATCACCAAATCTTTAAATTTAAGATCCAGTTTTTACCATATTCTGAAATCTCCATTTAGCAGTTCAGAGAGCAAGGGCCAAGGAGCCTCATCATTTTCACTGGCCAGATTAGGCTGAGCCAAATTCAGGTTCCAGGTATGAAATGCAAATTTGGCTGACTGTGGATTTGCCATTTACTAGAACCTGTATTCGAATAAATCAGGGATACATTTCTCTTGGCTCTTATAGACAGTCTTTTAAATAATGACTTCAACCCTCCTAAGGTTTTTGTCCAGGTCGCCTGAAAGTGAACAATTTTCACAAGTTTGTTTTGGCATCCATGGCATAAATTTTTATTGAAAGTCACAGTTGTTTTAGTGGGCACCACAGTCTCCCAGGAGATCTCTGTAGGGGCCTCCCAGCCAATTTGATGAGAACTATGTGCACCTAAAACATGCCAAGTGTTGTAAGGGGTGACCTACCCTCTAACTCTTCGCTTGTCTGTACAAGACCACTGACTCATTTGTAATTTTGATTTAAGGACGTGCTCTTGCATGTGTCTGCAGCATTTCTGAAGCCAAACTACCATCTCTATATTGAAGATTCCTCTGCTTTTTTTCCTGTAAAAATTTCTGTTTCTCTGGAGTTACACTCAATTTATTCTGCTATATCAAACAGGTAAAGCAACAGCAAGATGGGTTCATTGGGAATATACTTTTTCCATGGAATTAAACAAAATAAACATTTGGTTGGGAAGAGATAGGAATGTAGCTCAAAACCCATTTTCAAAATGTCCTTTAAATAACGAATGGGAAAGATCACTGATTTAGAGGCTTCAAACAAGTATGCAGAGGTATTTTGAGACAAAAAAGGACATCTCTTATTTCTATACTACTATGCATAAATCATCACATAATCACCAGGAAGTCAAACCAAAATTGGCTTAAATCAGAGTTTACAAGGTCCTTGTCTCATGATTGAGAGGTCCCCCACATTTTTATTTTATTACTTTTTCTATATGCCATTTTATCCTTGTGTTTTATTACTGTGTTTGATTGGAAAACTTGTTAGAATTTTACTTTATAAAACACTTAAGAAGGCTTAACTTATTAATGGTTTAACTTTGAAACAGCATAATTCTCATTTTAAAAATTAAACTAAAATCCTCTAAGCCAGTTATTTCATACTTATAAGGCTTTCTTAGTAAATTTTTAGTAAGGACAGAAAATTAATGCATAACAAAGAAAAAGATGTACATAAAAATAAATTTTATTGCTGCTCTCAGTGAAAAAATGTTTCACACCAACCAGAAGTGAAAAGAAACCTGCTATTTTACAATTTTCACCTTCGCTTCAATTATACTAACTTTAATATTTTTCCTTTGAATTCCCCAGGGTCAGACAACAGTCTTAAACCTCAAGATTATAAAAATAAGAAACCTTTCCAAAATCACAAGGGTAAAGTCTCAACCTGCTGTTAAAAATACTACTGCTGAGGGCAGTGTTTCCTTCTCTGGGCAGGTTTCAAAGGTTCCATGAACTCAGAGAGCTACAGTGGGTAACACTGAACTGCATGGAGCATGGCATTCTGCACCACTCTGTCGCTGGAGAAATACTATGGCAGATCCTGGGAGTTGTCCCACCAACAGTCATTCCCTGCCTCATTTTCCCTTCCCTGCTTCCCACTACAGAGGCTAAAAAAGGAAGATTACTTTCCCATTATCCCTTCCATCCGGGGATAGCTATGTCACCAAGTTCTGGCTAAGACATAAGAAGCAGTTTACAAAGGCAGTGATTCTCAGACTTTACTGTGTATAAGAATCACCTGAGGGATCTTGTTAAAATGTGCAGTCTGAATCAGTAACCAGGATGGAGCCTGAGACGCTGCATTTTGAGTTCCCAGGTGTGGTCTGAGGACCACAATTTGAGTAACAAGGTAACTTGTAACAGAGGGCTTCTGGTAAGGATTTTCCTCCTTTATTTGGATAGAGATGTGCAAGGAGAAAGCTGCTTCCTGTCCTTTCCTCTAACTTGCTTTTGAATAGGACTGAAGAAGGAGGTGGGTGTGGGGCTGTGTTAGCCATCTTGTATCCAAGAGGGACGGAAGCCAACAGGCTGAGCATAGTGAAGGAGAAGAATGGAAAGTGTCCATGTATTTGACAATGTCATTATGCCACTGAAGGTAAATAATCTTGGGCCCTCCTACCTCTAGACTCCGTATTTTAATGGTATAACAAATATCATGAGGGTTTTAAGTCACCAGTTGTCATATTTTCTGTTGTGAGCAAAGAAACAGTTCTTATCTATTACATGAACTAAGCTGATCTATTCAGAACCGGGCTTATAATCTATCAGCCCAGAGGCAAATCCTGTCTCTTACAGCCTATGGCCCACGGAGAGTCACTGGGCCTGGAGAATGGTAATTCTATGGTTTCAAGATATCTAGTAGAGAACATTCACTCATGTGCTGCTGGAAAAGAATTTATTCTTAAGATTGTAGCAATTTGCTTTTAAACCCCTGGCATAGAAGTAGGGTAATAGGAGAATGGAGAGAGGCAAAAGATATCTAAGTGTTTCTTCTACTGCCTTACTCTTTTTAGTGAAACTATTCTGAAGAATAAGAGAATTAAGCTGTTTCCCACAGTAGAGCTCATAAAGTGAAGTTAGTTGTGGAAATCCACTGGCATTTATAGGTATCTTCTGATGTTCAGTACTGAGGACATGGGTTGCAGAATTACCATAAGTTTACTAACAAGTAATATTTTGGAAAAATCTCACAACTGTTCTTCTTGTATTGAACAAACACTGGTGGGTGTAACTTTGTCAACAATACATTTTGAATTTCTTTGCTTTACCTTAAGTACTTTTACCTCCAAAAGAACTCCAGTCTTTCCAGTTCTGCTCAAATTTTTGGTAGCTTTATGTTTACTGTCTCAATTTTCTCATTGTAGTAGTTAGGTTATAATCTTATCTGTAATACAAAACAAAGTAACAGTAGCTTAAATTAGAGAGAAATGTATTTATGTCTTATTTAACAGTCTGAGTGATAACAGTATAAGACAGATACAGTGTCATGGTGTCAAGGACTCACATGTGTTGCTTCACCATCATGTGACTTCCATCTCATGGTATGAGGTGGTTGCTCAAGTTCCCACCATTATATCTCTATTCCAACCCGTTAAAAGGGGGAAAGGAAAAATGGAAGGGATGTCCCTTCCATTAAGAGCCATGTAGGCTTTAAGGACCATGTAACCAAGTGAAACTCAAGGTTTTGTTTGTTTGTTTTGTTTTTTAACTCAAGATGTGAAGTGTGAAGAATGCAGTTGAGGGACAAGCAGTCTCTGCCACACTCAACTGACATTAATGAGTGGGGTTGTAGCTGTCCTTGTGCTTTGTTAAAAGAGCGACTACTTTGCTCACTGCCATTGCCATAGTTATTTGGAACAAAAGAGAAGGTCACAGATGGCACACTGCAGCCAGAAGATTTGGCTGCAGAGCACAGCAAGAGTTCCCTGGGAACTTTCAGGACTATCTGGGAGAATTTGAGAGTTACTAGTTTTTCCACAAAGCAGGGGCTGTGTAGCTAGAAAAATACTGATTTGTAATTGTCCATTTTCCTTCTTGCTGTGATTATGAGAATTCATTCTTCATTTAATAGTTCCCACAATTCCACATTTCCCAATGGCTATTATATGGATATGGTTCAAAGCAAGCCTGATTGATACCATCTTCCAGGGGCTACTGCTTCCATCTGAAAGAGACACACATCACTTTTATTCCCATTCCATTGAGCAAAAAGCAAGTCACAGCTTTAAAGGAGGGCAGGTAATGAAAATAACTACCACATGCCCAAAAGGAGGAGAATATTTATAATAGTCAAATAACTACCATAGTATTTAAACAGTGAATTACAAATGTCGTGTGATAAGACTGGAAATATTAGCTATGATGATTGCTATAGCCAAATCAAAATTAAATTACTCCCCCTAATTTTGGCACCAACAACTGCATTAGTTACTACACTCCTCACCTAGTGCAACTCTTCATGACTCCCTTAAATACGGGTTGTGCCTACTAATGCATGACCTAATAGCCAAAGAGTATAAAGGAAACCATGATTCTGTTGGTCTGCATTACATTGAAAAATTGGCCATGAAACGAAAAAGGTCTCACTTTTGATGCAGAAAAGAAGTTATATTTCAAAAGTATTTTCCACTTTCCTCTAGAATGCTACAGTGGACAGGGCTTAGACTAGGAAAATTTGTGAATAAGGTATGATTTGGAGCTATTTCACAATTGTTTGGGGGTAATACCTTCTTTCCACTCCTACTCCTGTTTTCCAAGTCTTCCACAAGTCTAAGATACACACCTAAGTTTTCATTTTCTAAGGAGAAACTCTCAGTAGGAACTGTTTCTATTGAAAAGTTCATAAAATTTAACACTACTGTAACCCATTCCTTAAGGACATGTGACCCTTTCCACTAATAAATGCACAAATTAGCAAGGGCTTTCAATACCTGAAGCCAAAGCAGAGAGAAACAGTAGGGATTTCAAAGTTCAGGAAAAGAATGGTAGGAGATCTTTTTGAATAGAGCTTCCCTTGGGGGTTTCCATCAAATCATTCCACTGATTTTGAAATGATAGTCTGATGATGATGAATGTTAAAATGTGAAAGAAACATTCTAATATTCCTACACATGCTTCCCTCTGCAAACATAGTACTTCCTTTTAGTTTTTTGTCCACCACATATGTTCCTCTGCTTTGTGGGCTTTCACACGCCATTAGTAGTGCCTGAAACGCACTTATTCTTCCCTAGCCCACCCAGTTTTTGCTGACTAGTTCTTTATTCTTTAAGCTTTATTTAAATGTTACCTCTTCTAGGAAGCCCTAGAGGGCTCTGGAATTAAGGGATTGAGCCCCATCTACATGTTTTCCTAGGACATCTATTTTCCCATCCAAAGCACTGTCTCTTCTGTAGACTGGTCTGCTCCACTCATAACAAGGAAAGCTTTATCAGGACAGGGGTGGTGTCTCCCTTGGTCACTGATGCTTTCCTAATACGTCAGGAATAGTATTTGACATAGTGCTTAAAAAGGATATTTTGAGTAAATTAATTAATATATTTAACATTGTAGAAAAGTATCTCTTCCTAATATACTAATTATATATTATTGCACAATTGTACCCTTCCTTAATGTTTGAGTTTCAAAATTTAACTATTGTGGTAAATTAATAATAAACATATATAGATAGATACACTCTATTAGATTTAGATCTAGGCAAATTAATAATCTATAAGTAGATAAATAATCCCCCAATAGGTTAAATAAAATATGTAAAAAGCTATGATGAGTACAAAGATGCTCTTAAGAGTCTTGTTTATCAAACTTAAATATCAGATATATTTCAAATGGTCACCAATATGGAATTATGTAAATAAATTATAATGTGACCTCTGAATAGAATAATGTAGCCAATGAAATGCTAACTACAAAAAAAAGAGGGTTGAGGAGACTATGTCATAACATGGAAACGCCTTATAATAAAATGGTAAACGATTACAAAGTAAGATACTAAATTATATGGCCATCATTATTATAACTATGTGAAAATAAATAAATTAGTGATTACATTAGAGTGGTGGATTATATTTTCCTTTAGTTCATATTTTAATTCACATGATTGTTACTTTTTATGATTATGTTACTTTTATAACTAAAGTATGTAATAAAGATATTTGTGACTTTAAAACCTAATCAATATATATTATGGGTGACAAAATATGAATTTGACTAACCATTATGATTCAAAATTTGAAGGATGAGATGCTAATAATGGAAACAATAGTATTGACGGATTAAGAGCTGAGATTTTACTTAGTATGACTAACAGGAAATAAATTACTAGTCAGATAACAAATGTTCTTTTGGCAGAACTCCCTTTGCCCAACAGAATGAAGGCAGCTGCCTTGTTACCAAGCAGGGAGGAAGGCACACCTAGAAGGTGGCCATGCTAATCATAATAGAAAATGCTCGTGTATAATTCTTATCTCTGTAAATAGAAATGCTGAATTTTTATGTGAAACACCTGAATGACTGGGTGCCAAACGCAGAAGAAATGTAAAGGTAGAATGAGCAAACAGCTAAGCAAGGTAGTGTTTCAGAAAAGAAGTATCATGTTAGGCCTTGTCTCAAAAGTCAGTGGTCTTCTTGTGAAGAGAAGTTTTCACAGAATCTATTAAATGCACACTCAATCACAAAACAAAACCCATCTGTTTAAGATCAACAATTGCAATAAACATGTTAAAGGAAGGAATGTGGAAGGCAAACATATATTATAAAACAAAATCTACCCTCTTGGGATAAGTAATATTTCCTTTAAAAGAACTGCAGTGCTCCAGAACGTATTCTTTATACCAAAAGAAATAACAGTTAGATGCAGAAACCACGTTAGCAGAGGCATATTCAGTTCTTTGAGAGGGAAGATTAAGCTGAAAATCATGCACATAATCCCATTGTGCAGCATGCCAAATTTCCTTAGATGCAACTGACAAAAGAAAAAATGTGTATAACTGGAGTGTATCCTAAAATTTAGAAACACAAATTGCATATCTTAAACTCATGACTTAGATGTATTAAATTGTTTGGCTAATCTAAGAAGTTATTTGTCAGGAACTTCAACACAGTATCATGATTTACTAATTTATATTTGGACACCAACACTAAATGAATGTATAAGCATATTTAAAAGGATGTATTTGAGGGAGCAAGGCTGGGGCAATAGAATACTGAAGGCTAAACTGAGGGTTGTTTTTTCCCCTTTTCAGTATTTTTGTGGCAAAGTTTCATGCACAGGGACACATGCCATATTAGGTATGCAGCAAGTGGAAAGAAAAAAAATCTTTTATTTTCCTGGTTTTTTTTTTTTTAAACTAGTCCTGTTTTTAAATATCTCTCTTGAGAAACACACTTTAATAAGTGTCCAGTTCAGAACAAGTGGCCTCTTGGTCAATGTTGAATGGTTGGGAGCTGTGCCATCCAAGGTAATAACCACTAGCCACACATAGTTATTGAATGTAAAAGTAAATTAAAATTAAATGTGACATTTAATTCAAGTGCTCAGTAGGCACATGTGGCTAGCATACTGTATACTGTAGATTACAGAACATTTCCATCACCACTACTGGATAGCACTGGTCTGGGGGAAGTTTGAGAGGAACTACTCTATAGGAATCTTGGATTTAGAGGACCAGTGAAACGCTAAGCAAGATCTGAAGGGTGGGGGGGGGGGTGAGAGCTGCAGTGTTGCGAGGAAGCGAGGTCCTTATTAGAAAAGAGGGCCTGTTGGTTATAGAAATTTCTGGAGTATTTTTAAAACACAGATACCTAATATTCAGTGTGAAGTGCTCCACCTCATCCCATCCATACCTTTTATCCCATATCTTCTGGAAACTCTCCTCTACACACAGCCAGTGGTATTTAAGGAGGAATGGGTCAGTGTCCTAGACTGTAGGTGAAATGAAGAGTTGAAATCAGAAATTCAATAGAAGTAGGAACTTAAGATGAAAGATAGCCAGGAAAAAAAAGACACCCTCCCTCCCCACCCCGTTATTGCAAAATAGCCCCAAGTAAGAACCCCTAGAAAGGGGCTTGCGTCAACTTTTTATTTAAACTAATCAAAGGACAGGTGATCCCAAATGACCCTGGAATTACTTCAATTTGCCAGATGACACAAGTTATACATGTGTGAAAAAAACTGTAAATTACCATTTCTTTGTCTTTATTTTCAGAGAGACAATAAACATTTTCTTAGGCATTAAGGATAAAATAAAGAACACAAATGCATTCTATTTATCCAGTTCAGAAAAGGCTTTAAGTTAAAAAGAAATAGAATTTTTTTTTTGAGATGGGAATTCCTTGCTTGCTGATGAAAAATCGATTTTGCCAACTTCCTCTTAAATTTGTGTTATCTCTGTCTGCTCTTTGCTACCAGTTTCAGAAACTAAGAATAGAAAGGGCCTTCCTGCAGCACCTACTTTTTGAGGTAAATATTCCAATTCAGAAATAAATTAAAACTTATGTCATGAGGTTTCTGTTGTCAATACCAGAATGTCCGCTGGCTTTTTGGGTGGGTGCAAGAGTGACTGACTGTTCTTTTGTTTTTTAAAAACCAATAACATCCACCATATTAAACAGGAATTTGATGTTTATTTGTGGATTTTTAAAAAAGCCTTTTAGTCAGCCCTGCAAATAATGCAGACTTCCAAAATTAAAGAAATACCAAAATAACTGTGGCATTTCCTCAGTTGAGCAGAATGGTTCCTTTAGAGCAGATCTGCTGCATAAACACTGAACATTTTCTTTCCCTCCAGTAACATCTGTGAACAAGTTTACCACTTGGGAAAATGAAGGACTAATAACTACATCCAGACATGGGTGGGTACAGGTGCTTCAACACATAGTTCCACAAACACATCTCAGTTCCGACAAATGGGCTATTTCTGACTAACCTCTTCAGACTTCAGTCACACTGTGTGTTCGGCCTGGGAGAAGGGCGACCTGCTGGCAGGGCTGTCAGCAGCATCATCTAAAGGCACTGACTTTTTACTGGAACAGTGCATTCCCTGAACATATTGACTCTCTGAACAGAGAACACCAGCCCAACAATTTATTAAAAGCAATTGTGTGTTTCCTAGCTCTAGCCAAACATTTGGTGCATGTTATACAACACTCCAAGACCAAACTTCAGTCCTACATCTTTGAAGAAAAGCTTCTCCAAGTAGCCCCGATTTTGAAGAACCTCTGATTTCCCATGGCAACCATCGTTTGGACTGTTCATTGGACACTTACCCAAGTACTGCCTTGTGAGAAGTACCTCTTTTGTTTGTAATAAAGTTATATACAATTTTTATTCTATTTAATTTCTCTCATTTAAAACTTTTCCTCCTTCCCTCTTGCTACACTTCATACTCTTTAATGGCAAAGACAACTTTTTATACTTATTTGTTTGCCAAATAATTCTGGGTATGATAGACTACCTAACAGGCCTTAATACATTTTTGTTGATTTGAAAACAGTATTTTTAAATTGCAATTTAGAAATATACACAAACTCCTATCCCCTTATAAAATTGTTTTGGGTGGCAAGATGACATTTGTTTCATACCTGGTAGTATGAGAGGAAAAGAAATTAATTTTTTTGTAGGAGGGGATCTTTCCTCTTATCCCTGAGGATGGGCAGCTTGAGGCATTTAAGTAAGCCTGTCAATAGGCAGGTTTTGGTATCATACTGATGCATCAAACATGTATATACACATGAAATCAATACTATAATCAAAACAGTCAACATGATCATCTCTTCTGAAAGTTTCCTTGTGCTCCTTTGTGTCCTTCCCTCCTGCCCTCCATTTAACATGAACCTACTATCCCCAGACAACCACTGCCAACCTTCCAACACTATAGATTACTCTATATTTTCTGGAATTTTATACAAATGGAATCATAGTGAATAGTCTTTTGTTTAGCCTCTTTCAATCAACATAATGATTTTCGAGATTCATACATGTTGGTGTATTCATAAATAGCTCAGTCCTTTTTATTGCTGAGTAGTATTCCATTGTATGGATATGCCAAATTTGGTTAATCTATTCACGTTTGATAGACATTTGGGTTGTTTCCAGCTTTACAATTAAAGCTTCTATGAGTATTTGTCTATTAAGTCTTTGTATGGACATATCCTTTCATTTCTGTTGAGTAAATGCCTAGGAGTGTAAAGACTAGATCATGATAGGTGTCTATTTAACTTTTTGAGACCACCAAATTGCTTTCCAAAGCAGTTGTATGATTTTGTATTGCCAACAGCCGTATGTGAGTGTCAAAGATCCTCCACATCCTTGCCAACACATGATATAATTAAACTTTAATTCTAGCCACTCTAATAGGTGTATAGTGGTATCTTGTATTTGTGGTTTTGCTTGCATTTCCTAAGAACTAATGATTTTTAATGTCTGTTCAGGTGCTTATTTGCTATTCATAGGTCTTTTTGGTGAAGAGTCTGTTAAAATATTTTTCCCAATTAAAATTTTTGATAATTTACCCACTCTTCAATTTTGAGAGTTCCTTATGTAATCTGCATACAAGCCCTTTATCAGACATACAGTTTTCAAATAGATTTCCCAGTCTGTGGCTTAATTCTCAGAATTTAAAAATTTTGATGGAGTCTAATTTATCACATTTTTGGTATTTTATTTATGATCTTTGCCTAAATCAAGGTCAAAAAAGTTTTCTCCTGTTTTTTTCTGGAAGTTTTATAGTTTTAGATGTTATAATTGAGTTCATTTTGTATATGGAATGAGCTATCGGTTGAAATTTATTTGTTTGCATATGAATGGCCATTTGTTCCAGTACCATCTGTAGAAAAGAACATCCTTTCTTCACCCAATTACCTTTGAATTTTATTGAAAATCATCTGACCATATACTTGTGGGTCTGTTTCTGGACTCCGTACTCTGTCCAGTGATAAATCTGTCTACCTTTAAAGGAATACCATATTGCCTTGCTTTCTGTAGATTTATAAATCTTCAAATCAGGTAGTGTTTAGTCTTCTGATTTGTCCTTTTTTTAAATTGTTGTGGCTATTTTAAGTCTTTTTTCATTTCCATATGAACTTTAGAATCAGATTGTCAATTTCTACAAAACCGCCTGCTGGGATTTTTTTTTTTTTTTCCAGATTGAGCTGGATCTATAGATCAGTTGGGGAGAATTAACATCTTATCAATATTTTAATACCTTCTGACCAATGAACAAGCTATGTCTCTCTATTAATTTAGGTTTTCTTTAATTTCACTCAACACTGGTACATATTTCCAATGAATGGGACTTAAATATCTGTTATCAGATTTATCCCTAAGTACTTCATATTATCTAAGGATAATGGAGATAATAATTGTTTTTTACTTTTAACTGATGATTGTTGCTAACATAGAAAAAGAATTGATTTTTGTATACAGTATACTGATTCAGTATTCTATAGCCTTGTTAAACTCACTTGTTAGCTCTCTGAACTTTTTTGTGCATTCCAATAGATTTTCTACAAAGACAATCAGGTTGTCTTTGAATACAGTTTTGTTTCTTCCTTTCAATACTGGATGCCTTTGTTTTTCTTGCCTTACTGAACTGGCTAGATCCTCTAGTATAATAGTGAACAGATGTGGTGAGAGTAGACATCCTTCTCTTGCTGCTGATCTTGGGGGAAACATTCAGTATTTCATTATTAAGCTATTAGCTGTAGGTTTTTTTTTTTTTTTTTTTTTCATAGATTCTCTTTCTCAGGTTGAGTAAGTTTCCTTCTATACCTGGTCTGCTGAAGTTTGGGGGGCTTTTTTGTTTGTTTTTAATCAAGAATTGGTGTTGAATTTTGCAAATGATTTTTCTGTGTCTATTGAGTTGATTTGTAGTTATATATTTTTTGTTGTTTTACTGTTTCTCTGCCTTCTTTAGAAATATTTTATGCTTCCAATTTAATGTTTTTTGCTTAATATTTATTACTTTTTGTTTTGCTATTTTAGTGGTGTCGGATTTACAGCACGTATCTTTTACTTACCACAGTCTACTGACAAGTGATATACCACTTTGTGCACAGTTTAATAATCTTATACTAATAATATACTTCATTTTTCTCTCAGGGGTTTTATACTATTATTTTCATACATTTTTTCTTACCCACATTATTTTTTAAATAGCCATTATCTTTTAAAAAGATTTAAATAATAAGAAAAATACATGAATACATATGTTTATGTATAATTGAAAAATTGTGCTCTACACTGGAATTTGACACAACATTGTAAAATGATTATAAATCAATAAAAAAATACATTAAAAAAATCTAACCACCCTTTGACCAACTAACAAAAAAAAAAAAAGAAAAAAGAAAAAAATGTACAAATTTGCCCATATATATTTGCAATTTTCTGGTGCTCTTCATTTGTGTATATTCATATTCCTACTACTGTTATTTTCTTTCTTGCTTAGAGACTCCCTTTAAAATTGTATATAATGTAGGTCTATCGGTGATGAAGTTTTTCAGCTTTTTTTATGTCTTAGGAAGCATTCTGCCCTCAGTTTTTGAGAACTACTTTGACTGGGTATAGAATTCTAAATTGACAGTTTTTTTTTTTCTTTCAGTACTTGAAAGACATTTCACTGTATTCTCACTTGTATTATTTCATTAAAAATCTGATATCATTTTTATCTTTGTTCCTTGGTAGGAAAGGTTTCTTTTTTTCTCTGACTCTTAAAGGTTTTTTTTGTGGTTTGGTTTGAATTTCTTGGACCTGTACATTTATAGTTCTCACCAAATTTGAAAATTTTCAGGCATTATTTCTTCAATTTTTTTTTTTGTCTTTCCTCCTTCAGGCACTCCAATTATGTGCATATTAAGATGCTTGAAGATTGCTCACAGCTCTTCTTTGCTCACTCTATATATTTTTTAAGTTGTTTTTCTCTCTGTGTTTCATTTTGGATTGTTTCTATTGCTATGCCTTAAAGTTCATTAATCTTTTCCTCCACAGTATCTAATCTGCACTCCTTCTAGCTCCATTTTAGAGAAACTGCAAGGCATTATTAAGCATACTAAGAGTGGGTATCATGTTTCTTAAGCTTTAGAGCATCTTATAGATGAAATCTTTTTCTTGCTGGTGTTGACCACCTCTCAGAGCATAAATTCTGTGGCATTAGAGGATAACGATATATTCTAGTCTGACTGGGACACTCCTGGCTAATGCCCATTGTTTTGAGCTAATTAATGATGTACTCCCTTTTACTCTTAAAAATAGTTTTGAAAATAAAGTATATAGTCACCCAAGCTATTGTTCTAAGAAAATCCCAGTTCATTTACTTTCTTTTATTATCAGTCCTCTCAATGCACAGCCCTCCAAAGAAAAAGGCAAAATGAATGCAACTCATCAAAGACTAGTGAGAAAGAGACTGTCCTCCTCCAAAACTCTAAGGATACATTAGCTTCCTTTTATATCCAGATGCCAGTTTGAGCAGGAAAAAAGGAGTAAAAATCTTGAAAGTAAAAATTAACACTCGTAATAAATTAGAATTTTAAGAGAATAACTTAAATATAATTGGCAAGTGCAATTATTTTTCTGCCATCAGCAAAAACAGGGGTTCCAAGGCAGGACGAGATCAGTTTTAGAAAATAAAGAAACCACATTTTGTTGCAGATTTGAATCTTGGTGTATATTTTTCAACTCCTCCTCTCATTGCATGACACATTCCTAAGTGTCAGCAGTCATCCCTAACACAGAATTCTCTAGGGAGAGCCTAGTACCTCAGGGTGATGCAGATGCCTCCAAACTCCCAGAGTCAGAGCTGGAACACCAGGGTTGCTCCCCTCTCTGAGCAATTGATGCTGCTGCCTTGTGCACAAGAATCTCCTGGAACAAGTAAACACACATAGTGATGCTTTGTTGAATCATTTCACCTTCTTCTCACACTTTCTCTCACATAGGGGAAGGCAAGAGAATTAGATCCTTATTCTAACTCTTCTTCAAATGTGAAAAGTATACATGAAAGGGAGACACAAGGAAAAGTTTGTATGTCTTTCATTCCATTCCCTTAGTCTTATAAATAGCTCTATATAGAATATGAAAATAACAGAATTCATACTTAAGATTTTAAATTTTAATTGGTTCAAATAGTCACATATGGCAGAAATCCTGATGCAATCTGGGTCAATAGTTGGTCATTAATCAAAAAATCAGTTCCTGTGCTTATTTATGAAAAATTATACACATCTTCAACTTTTTATTTCAACCTAAAAATACACATTTATTCACCACTGTGCAAAAGAATGCACATTTATTCACAATCTTTTTATGTACAGCCAATAGATTAAATGATTAAACATATGCTGTTTTTTTTTAAATAAACCACTTCATCATGCATTATCTATATCTCTAATTTTTTATTTCTTTAAGGTGGATTGAGATTTTGAAGTTACTTGTAAAGCAATGTGAGTATAAAATCCTTCTAGAGTAAAATGAATCTCCCCTCCCCAGTTTTCTACACTAATTGTCTACATTTAATTCAACAGCAATTTTTAGTGACATCTCTATCAAATCTTTTAACTTAATTTTCATAGAAACACAACTACTTTCCCCCTTTTCACTCATATTTCATTAAATTTATATAATAATTTATATATTTGAAATTACAAGTACAACTGACACAAACAGGTTTAGGAACAACCACAACTGACTGTTACATGGGTAAACATACCTCCACTGGTAGGAGCTCGGCTGACTGGAGAAAAGCCTGATGACTGTCTACATTCAGCAAACTGTGGGCACTGATCAGTGTGCTTTATGGAGAGGAATGGAAAACACTGGTTAGCATGGCAAGTTGGTGAAATAGTCATAAGTTAATAGAGCTTCGCTTCTATTCATAGCAAATTCATAGTATATTACAGGAACTTTTTTTTTTTTTTTTACAGTGCCCACCAGCAACATCCTTTATCACCAAAGTCAACCTGGTTTTCATTTATTTGCTTTGTAGTGTTCAGCACAGGCACTCTCTATATAATCCTATTGTTATTTTTTATTGTCTTTATATCTATTTCTCACCTAGTCTTCTAGCTTTGAAATACTGCATCAGTTCTGTTTCTTTTATGTACATAGGTAACTCTTAGCCGTGTTTTCTATTTATCTCCATCCTGCTTTTCTGGGACTATTCCTTATGTTCCTGCCACTATTTGTTCCACTTTTTATCTATTCCCTGAATCAGTTCTATTACCATCTTCTAAACTTAAGCAGTTTTTCATCATGTTTAACAATCAGTAAAGCAGGGGCACCTATCAGTTAGAGTGAGAGCCACCTAATGGTAGAGCTGGGTCCTCCAGGTTCTCTGCTGGGCTATATTTTAACCTTTTAGTTGCTGGATCATGGGGAGATCCAGGTGGCCTATGCAGGCAGAATACAGTCAAGAGGCTTAGAACAGCTGCTATTTACCTACAAGTGTTTTAATATTTTAGCAAATAAGGCTAAATCTGTGTTTGCTGACTGAATATAAGCCAACAAACTACAGAATTTTCTCTCAATTCTAAGGCATTTTCATTGTGTGTATATGCAAACTTGCAAATACATATGCACACTAACATTAACTCTCAAAAGTGCTTTCCATTGCCAAGTTATAGTATCAGGAGTTGTGAAAAAAATCAATATGGCTATTTTAACAGAGATAAATAATTACTTTTAGACTTCCTATCATATAAATCAAGTATTAACAATTCTACCCCCAAACTGGTAGTAACTGGAAAATATTCTTACTTCTGATGGAAAACTTAATTTAGACTTGAAATGGTCTTTTTAATTTCCATTAGTAGCCTGAATCTAGTTTAATCATCAATACATTCTAAATTCAGTGATAAAAATTAAGAGCAAAGCAAAAAAAAAAAAAACATTTAAGAGAGCCTTAAAATATCTCTCTGCTTAAGCACAGATTAGAGCTGACCATACTAAAGAAATAAAAGTACTTTTTAGTGTGAAATACCACTTCTGGTCATGTTTCACTTTAACTAGAAATATTAAGTTCAGGATAATCATCAATCATTTCTGGAAATTTTTATTCTCTTCATTTAAAACTGTGTTAGTTCTCAAGTATTTCTAGATAAACTGACATTCTCTCATGATCTGTTTCAAAAGAATCTAGTAGAGGAGTGGAGGGGTAGGGGCTATAAATGAAATGAGACAGGCCATGTTTGGTAACTGTTGAAACTGTTTGGTGGGTAACTGTAGGCTCATTATACTATTCTATCTTTATATATGTTTGAAATTTTCCATAATAAAAAGCATGTTTTCTCTTCCGTTTTCTGCTTTTAACTTCAGGTATAATTATACTTACGCTTCTAATTCATTTTTTTAATGGGAAAAAAAAAAGATCACTGGGAAAGTATGTATCCAACTAAAACAAAATCAGTCTTAAAGTAATGAGCCCTTTCCCACAACCATTCCAGCCATCATTCGTCATTTACTCCTGGGAGTTATTTTTTTATGGCATTTGAAGACATTATCTTGGGCTCATCATCACAGAGTCAACAAAATTTAGAGTATTCCTATCTATTAATTCATTTAAAATATTAATTGAACACTTTCTATGTACCAGGAGCAGTGTGGTAGGTTATCTGTGGTGGCTGAATACATATATTCCTTCCTTTCAAAATTTTGGTGAGGAACACAGACAGTTATCAAATCTGTGCTGGATTTTAGCTATTTTCTTCTTTAGTGGAATGAGGTGTACAGCATGCCTCATTAAAATATTGCTGAAGTTTTGCTTTCTGAAAAGAGAGATACTTTCTCTTCATAAGAGATTAATAGGAGTAACACATTTTTATATCCCAAATATTTAAAAAAATTTTTATATTGAAGTATAGTTCATTTACAGTATTATATTAGTTTCAGGTGTACAACATAGTGATACAATATTTTTATAGATTATAGTCCACTTAAAGTTATTATAAAACAATGGTTATATTTCCCTTTGCTATATATTATATCCTTGTTGCTTATTTATTTTGTACATAGTGGTTTGTATCTTTTAATCCTCTACCCTATCTTGCCCCTCTCCCTTCCCTCTCACCACTGGTACCCACTAGTTTGTTATCTATATCTGTAAGTAGGCTTCTGTTTTGTTATATTAATTTTTTTCAGATTCTACATATAAGTGATATACAGTATTTGTCTTTCTCTGTCTGACTTATTTCACTAAGCATAATACTCTCTAGGTCCACTCCCATTTCTGCAAATGGCAGACTTTCATTTTTTTTTATGGCTGAATAATATTCAATTATATATATGTACCACCTCCTTATCCATTCATCTGTTGATGGACACTAAAGTTGCTTTCATATCTTGGCAACTGTAAATAATGCTGCTATAAACACTGGGGTACATGCATCTTTTCAAATTAGTGTTTTCATTTTCTTGGAATTGAAATTCCAAGGAGAGGAATTGCTAGATTATATGGTAGTTCTATTTTTACTTTCTTGAGGAATCTCCATATTGTTTTCCATAGTAGCTGTACCAGATTACATTCCCACCAGCAATGTATGAGGGTTCCCTTTTCTCCACATCCTTGCCAACATTTGCTATTTGTAGACTTTTTGATGATAGCCATCATGACAGGAATGAAGTGGTATCTCACTGTGGTTTTGATTTGCATTTCTGATGATTAGTGATTTGAGTATCTTTTCATGTGCCTGTTGGTCATCTTATATTTTCTTTGGAAATACGTCTGTTCAGGTCTTCTGCCCATTTTTTTAATTGGTTTTTTTTTAATATTGAGTTGTATGAGTTGCTTATATATTCTGCATACTAACTCCTTATCAGTCATAACATTGGCAAATATTTTCTCCCATTCAGTAGGGTATGTTTTCATTTTGTTTTTGATTTCCTTTGCTGTGCAAAGCTTTTAAGTTTTATTAGGTCTATTTCTTTTTGCTTTTGTTTCTTTTGCCTCAGGAGACTGATTCAAAAAAATATTACTATGATTTGTGTCACAGAGTATTCTATGTTCTCTTCTAGGAGTTTTAAGGTTTCAGGTACTACATTTAGGTCTTTAATTCACTTTAAGTTTATTTTTGTATGTGTTGTGAGAAAATGTTCTAATCTTGTTCTTTTACATGTAGCTGTCCAGTTTTCCCAGCACCACTCAATGAAAGACTGTCTTTTCTCCGTTGTATATTCTTGCTTCCTTTGCTGTAGATTAATTCACTGTAAGTTTGCAGGTTTATTTCTGGGCTCTCTGTTCTGTTCTATCAATCTGTGTATCTGTTTTTTGCCAGCAACATAGTCTAAATATTTTTAAATTTATTGATTTCTATAAATAGCTTATCACAGTGGGAAAGATGAATAAGATAAATGAATTAAGTTTTGGAATTGACCTCATTTCTAACACATTAAGAAGGTAAAAATATTAATTATAGAATGCTACAGTGAAAAAAATATTTTCAACAGGATGGGAGGCTACTGTCAGGTCTGGGATTTGATTTTGTTCTACTTACAGATAAGCCTGTTACTGGTACTGGGTGCTGGCTGAAGACGCAGACTCCTGGATCAGAAACACAGAACTCTATTACTCATGGCACAGCAAGCAGTATGAGTATCAGCATATTCACATCAGTTCTCCAGTCCCCAAGTCCCACCAACATGACCCAATATGCTCAGATGGATTTAATACATACAGTGGGTTTGCATCACAGCTAAAGAACACTGAACTTGGTGGAATCTACTGCTTTTAAAAAAAACAGTAAGCAAGCCCATTCTTTGTCTGGGGAAACACAGTTACCTCTTCTCGCAGAAGAGATTGAAAGTCTGTCTTAGACTAGAAACTAGGTTAGGTGGCATCTGCAGTCACTCCCAACTCTGATATGCTAAGCTCTCTGATTGAAAACTGTTTTTCTGTTGAAGTTATCAGGCAGAAAATTTCCTAATTCAATCACAGGTTTTGAACAGGTATAGTGATACAATTTTTCAGTAGTAAATTTCATATAATTTCCCATTCTGAGACCCCTCCATTCTACCTGATGCAAAAATTTAAAGTAAAATTCAGTGACTTCATTGCTATTTAGGTTTAAACACTCAATCACATTGGGCTGCTCCCTTTCCCTGGGGCTTACATAAATGCTGCTACTATATGAATGAGCGTCGGAGAGGAGGAGAATGTTTCTTTTCTCATCTGTTCCACACCTCACTCCTGTCATGTACAAACAGGTCAGATGCAGGATTCCCTTGGATTGATGGTGAATTCATAAGAAAAAGAGAAGTGCAGGCCAGGTAACAAATAAAAGTTACCCTACCGTACAAGGCTAATCAAATATTGCTTGATGATCAAGGTACTAGGGTGAGGGAGGGAAATGAGACTCCGACTCTTGTAAAGTTAAGAGTCACTTCTCTTCAGATTTCTTTCCTCATATAGGAAGCCCAGCTTGGAGTACATGTATGGCTGTACATATCATGTTTCATACCAAAGCAGATGTAGAAAATGAATAAGCTCCTGAACATTACTCACAGTGACCAGGAGAGGGCACTGAGCACAAATGAATGAAATCATTCTGCCAACACCAGGTTTTAAAGATTCCTTTTTGACTCTACCATCTGTATTTTACAAATCAATTTATTCTATGTGTCCACTGCAAACTCTTTTTGATCTAAGGATAACTGTGGTTACACATTCCTTTTGACAGTCCCAAGCTACATAATATCCCAGGTGACTGAGCTACTCATTTCCCACCCAGGACATAGGAACAAGTTCATATGAATACAAAATCATTTCAGAGGGAGTAATTTATTTTTGTAGACAGTTTTTCAAAATGAACACTTCAGAGGAATTAAAATGCACTTAAGCAATCTTGCAGAAGAGGGAAAACACTTTTACTAAAACTTTCTTGTAAGGGAAAGATTTCTGATATGTTCTTTTCCCTCTATTTCTTACAAATAAATGTGGTTTGGTTCAGAATGTGATCTCAAATAATTCACATCTGAATACTAAAACAAGGGAAAAAATATTATTCCATCACACACACACACACACAAAATGGGACACTGTATCTCAGGGGAAAAAAACCAAACTTGGATTCTATGCATTTCCTTTTAGGCCTAGTATAGACATAAACAACAATAAATTGGCCAACCATGTTCTTCAGGCATATAATTTTCTTTCTTCCCAAAGCAGCCACTCCCTGGGAAAATACAAATAACTTCTAATTTCAAAGCCCTTCAACACAAAAAGAAAGTAGGCCACCTTGACCAGAGCACAAAAGAATCTTTTTCAAGAGGACTTGAATGAGTTCCTCATTATCCAAGGAAAAAGTACATACCAAAATTTTTACTACTTTGTTTTGTTTCATTTTCAAATACTTTTTATAGACATGGGAAAAAATATTGATGAATCAGTTTTTTCCAAAACAAAACCATTATGTCCTTTAATTTTAGCCTGAAAGTGGCTCCTCATCACAAGTATTTTAGAAATAATAACACTGTGGCAGATAGTAGCTGGGAGACTTGCTCAGGGACACACAATGTTTCCAAATTTAGGGGAGTAATATTTCCACCCAAAAAGCATTGATTTTTATACTATAAAGTCACCTACAAGTTCTAAACTGTTTCTGTCCTACTAGATATAAAAAAGGTCTACAGTCCAAAGAAATAGTGGTTTAATTTACATTTAGTAACTGTAACAAGCTTTAGCTTGGGAACCTAATTCTCTTAGATTCAAAGGAAGAACATTTTGTTCTTGGTTGACAATTTACTTTCCATATTATTAATAAAAGTGAACGAAATCATTTTTGAATGACTGCTATGTGCCATTATCCTCTCAACTATCTTCTAAGATAGTTTTTATTACCCCATTTTACAAAATAAAAGGCTGAGGGAGCTCAGAGATGTAAGGTAACTATCCCTACATACGAAGCAGAGACAGAATTGGCATTGTGTCTGACTCCTACCCTGTACTGCCTCCAACGTGCCTCACTTCTCCTTAATCACATAAATTATTTTACCAAATTGAAACACAAATATCACTTTCTGTTAATAGCAACAGTCACTACTTTCCTTATTTTCTATTTTTCACTTTTGGGCAGAAAGGTGGTGTTATAAAGTGAGTTGATTTTTTATTGCAGCTGGTAAGAATCCAGAAAGTATTATGAATTCTTACTATAAAAAGTACACCTGGATTATTAGGCTGAGTACCCAATACTATATACATTTTCTAAGAGATCTTGTTATTAATCAATATTAAGGCAATTTGTCTACTTATTTATTTCATTTTAATCCCAGAAAAATCTTGTTGTTAGACACAACACTTAACGATCTAATAATAATCAAGTTCTTAAAATAATAATATATAGTTACCTGTGAAAAGATACAGATTTCAGAAGGTTTAAGTAAGTTCTCTTAGAAATCTGTTCATGTGCTTACACTCAGAGGCCTACACTATTTTTTTGGTTACTTTCATGAACTTAACCAAGTTCAAACTAGGTGCTATACCATGCTTTAGAAAATCTAGGGCTTATTTTTAAAAGATTAGGTACATAAAATCTCAGAAGTGTGTACAACCTTCTTGAATAGTTGCCATCTTCCTGAGAGCCATCAGTATCAAAACAACAGGCAAGGTTTTCCATGTGGTCACTGGCTGCCTGAGCCATTCCTTGGCAGGAGTGCTCAAGACCAGATAAGCCTCAGGGAAAATACCCAGCAGACTGACAGACGACAGATTTCTGGGAGCTCCAAGCCATCTCACACTAATCCCTGCCTCTGGTTCCGTCCCTCTCCCATGGGTTGTAGCAGCTAGACTCCAGCCTGATCCATGTTTGAAAGAGTCTGTGTCAGGGGCTGCAGTGTGGGTCCGAGTGCTTGCATGTCTCAGCAGATGTAGGAGCCAGCCTTCCCTGTATGTCTCTCTACCTCCTTGTGGACCTGGATGTAGCCCACAGGCTGTTTAATTGCTGGGAATAGTGGGATCTTGCATTCTCTCTGACCACCCAGTCCATTTGTTCTTTTAAATGAGCTATTTCAGTGGCTTAAGGGAGGGAATTCGCCACATTATGTCCTGCTGTACCTCTGCCCCACCCCAGCTCTATCGTCTACACTGGGGTTGCCCCTGGGGTGGGAAGGAGAGAGAGCTGGCTACAAGGACAAATTTCCAAGTCACCTGAGTGGCAGGGCTCTCTCTGTCTTCTCATCCTCCTTCCATCCTGGCCTGCTCACTTATGAGGCTTCTGACCTCTGAAGTCCCAACCACCCTGCCAGTCTTCATCCTTTCTGTCAGTCAGCATGGTAGAGCTGTCCAACCTCTGCTTCTGCACTTACTGCCTGTGTGACATTGGCAATGACTTCACCTCTCTGAGTCATTTATGCAATATACAAATGACATGTGACACTGTGCAAGTTTAAGGTGTACAGCATATGAAATCAACATGTTGTACACCTTAAACTTGCACAATGTTACATGTCAATTATTTCTCAATGAAAATAATAACTAAATAAATAATAAAATAAAATAAAACAACGTCTAACTCTGAGGAAGCAGTTTGAAAGGCACTGATAAATTGCTGGACTGTGAGGGGTACAAGGTAGATAGAACTGTTAAGATGTTATCTTTGAGAATCTTCTCAAGAAAGCAACATTACATAGTTGTTGAAATGGGAACTTTTGTTATCTAGAAAAGAAAGGAAAGTGGGATCCCACTCTCACTTTTTACACCAAAAAGACTTCCATATTTTAAAACACAGCTCTAGAAACGATCAAAGAACTGAAAATAAGATTCTGCCTAGAATAATAGTACTGTAAACAAATGAGGATACTATTGGTAACACAGAAGAAAATATAGCTTATTTCATTAATCTATAATTAACTACCATAAATCAAATTGAAAGGACTAACAACTCAGGAGATTAAGGTTATAAACACTTAACACGACTGGAAATACAAATTACTTTTAGACTTATGACATTCAAAATCATTCATAATAAAAGAAATTCAAATTAAACCTATAAGAAAAATTACCATTTCTATTTATCAGATTGATTAAGATCAAAATGCTTGAGTACACCCTGAGTTGAGTAGGATACTACAGGAAAATAGGTGCTTTCATATACTGCTGACAGGAGTGAAAACCTTCCTCTTGGCAGGAGGAAATCATCCTTTTGGAAGGCAATTTGACAGTGACTAACAAATTAAAAACACACAGACCCTTTTATTCAAAAACCCTCTTTTCAGTACTATATCCTGCATATATATTCAAATATGAGCAAAAAGCTATCTATACAAGGATATTCATTGCAGCATTTTTTAAATAAAAGCAAAATATTAGAAAGAACTTTAAGATGAGTAAGTAAGGATCGTTACACAAATAAAGCTCTATATAGACAATAAGTACTGTGTAGATATTAGCAAAACCAGTAAGGCCACACTGCTTGTACTAATATGCAATGGTCACCATGATAGGTACATGGATATATATTTTTTAAAGCATAAAACAATCTTATGATACTATCTTTTTGTGTTTTTAGGATAAATATTTGTGTATACTTGTATACCTGTGTACATATATACATAAAGTATACACAAGAAATTGCTAACAGTTACCCCAGGTAAATTGGTATCTAAGAGGCAGAGGTGAAAGGGAAATTTATTTTTCACTATAGATTCCTTAACTGCACCTTTTAAATTTTACAGCATGTATATGATTTACTTACTTTGTTTTCTTTGAGAGTAGGGGCTTTGTGGTCAAACAGCTCTGTATGAAGTCCCATTTCTACCACTTCACACAGATTACTTAATCTCTCATCTTTACAATGAGGATAATACCCTAAGTAGAAAGTGTTTGCCACTTTTAAAAGAGCAAATTTTAAACAACAGCAATGATTTGCTTGTGGTAGATTTTCAGGGTTTATGAAGGTATAAGGGATACATGGGGCAATGGCTTCCTAGATGACATGGCAGTTGTTTTGGTATCCAGAATTCCCTTCCCTTCTTCTGGCAAGCATATTCAGATATTCCTTTGGAAAACTACTATCTGACCTCTTCTCAAACCATTTGTTTTGTGTGGACTTGATGCTTGATTACTGAGGGTTGACATGGAACTTAGTCCTGGCCAATGAGAGCTTTGTAACCCTAGTCTTAGTAAGGTAGAAGCAAGTTTGGCAAGACTGTGGTCAGCATACCATGAACAGTGCTATTCCCAATTGCACCTCTTCCTGTCCAGACCCATATATACACTAGTCACTGGTTGAGAACAGATTTCATCTTCTATGTGGACCCCAATTTACAAGGAGTTCACTTCCAGCTAGCATCACAAGTACTGTCTTCAATAAGCCATATCACTCTTCTATCAGGCCAGCTTTTTCTGTACAATGAGGCTCTTGTGAGAATCAGCATATTCCTTTA
This sequence comes from Camelus ferus, assembly GCF_009834535.1. Taxonomy (NCBI): domain Eukaryota; kingdom Metazoa; phylum Chordata; class Mammalia; order Artiodactyla; family Camelidae; genus Camelus; species Camelus ferus. The sequence continues at coordinate 84,231,825 of NC_045698.1, read as the reverse complement.
GTTCTTTTAAGTAAAATTTTGCAGTGTTTTGAAGAGCAACGTATTTTCCTTTCATGTATGGCTTTGTAATTAGGTTTCTGTGATATCAGATTCTACTTATAGGTCTGGAAGAAATGCTTTAAGTGGTATGGAACATTAGTATCCCCAGGTAAGGTGACAACTTCAACAAAGGTCGCCGCAGGTTTTTAAAGCAAGGAAAGATTAGAACACAGGACAAAGGGGCAATATTTGCTGTCACTTGAAAGTCAGTGGGCTTAGTTTTGAGGTAAGCAGAATTTTCCAAATCCTTCCAAGGATCATCTCACCAAATCCCAGCATCTTACTTTTTCCCAAGATATGCATTTTCCTGTAAGAAACCTGGCAAATCTTTGAATTCAACCCATGTTGTAATTTAACAAGCCATAGCGTCAGACTCTGATTTCTGGCAACCAACAGCCACAAGAAAGAGGATTCTTTTAAAGCTAAAAATTCCCTGGTTCTCTAACCACATGGAGTGGATAATTTAAAGCCTTGAATTCTTTATTTCTCTTTTTAATCTCTCCACTGCAGTCTGCAGCAGCCAGTTTATCCCTATCCATATGTCTTCATACTGTGCCAGCTTATCACTCAGTTATCAAAGCCATGTTCTCTAGGCACTTCAGTGCAGGTGAATACAGGTAACGATTTATGTAACTATTTCACCATTAGCCACCATAGATTACTATTATTCCATCATTTGATGGTAGGTCAATCCTCACTTCCTTCAAACCCAAGTAGGTTAAGTACATAACCCACTGTCTCAAACACTATTATCAATCAAGATTTGGTCACAGACAACAGAAAATACTCTAGTTCAAGCAGGAAGTAATTTAACTCAAGAATTAGGTCCTTTTAAAAATCATCGAGAGAGATGGAGAATTGGAGTCCAGAAATAATTTCAGAATGATTCTGGCCCACTAAGGGAGCTGCTACCTTGACCACATTGAGGGAAGCTGGAAATCTGGAAGCTGTCCCTGGAAACGTTGCTCTCAGAACAGTTAGCATAGCTGCAATTCAGGGGTATGTGTAGCTGTTAGCTCTAGAGCCATCCTGCCCCTCCTAGGCTCAGTACTAGACCTTAGCCCTGTAAAGCTGCTGAAGAGATGTGGGGGACTCCTCGGCAGCAGGGAATCCTAATTCCTGCACAGTTCATGCTTACCAGCAAAATCAGCAGAAACCGAACAAGTGGAACCTCTGCTTTAACCTAAGTTTCCAATTTTGTGCATCCCATCTGACTGTAGAACCTAATCCTTTACCCTTAACTTCAGCAGACCTTGAGAGGTGTAGATTTTAGCTTTTCCACCCCTGCAGTTCAGGAAGTCACACAAGGGGGGCCACATTCCCCATAAAATCCCAAAGCAAATTTCTAACAAGTTTGAAACAGGTGACCTCACCTTACTCTTGGATTTGTAATAAATGTGGTTCTTGGATGCTTCATATTTACAAAATGTTAATGAGCTACATCCCGAGTCTAAAATCAGCTGAAGCACAATGTTTCCCCAGCTAACTTCCAGTGAGTTGGGACTCTACTGCTTTTTGAACTTCCCTCTCTGTGTGGTCAAGGACTGAATTCTAAGCAAAGCAAATTAACTTCTAGGGATTTGTGAACTGAAAGGTTCTATAAATAACCTTTTGAACAACGTTTAAATTCATTTAAAGAAGTTTTGGGGTGAAATTTCCTGTGTCTCAGCAGAAGGGGTAGGTTAATTTTTCAGATACTATAGGTATAACAGAGGAATATTACCTCCTTGACTAGCTTTTTAACCTGTCTCTTAGAAAATATAGTGATCTTTTTATTCACATTAAGTGACAAAGAAGGCAAATTATGCCCTGAAAACGTACAGTGATTTTCTGAAATAATGAATTTTTAAGTGACTTACATGCAAGGGAAAAACAGAATGGGTGAGAGCCGTGAGGCGCACGAGTCCTGTACAGCAGCAGGCCCACTGCAGACGGAGCCACATGTGTGCCAGTTATCAGGGGAGATACGCACAACCGCATCTCATGGTTTAGCATTTTTAACACAGGAACAAATCAAAGAGGAGAAAAACTTTATACTTTTTAATTGTTTGTGTTAATGGTTTGAGTTTTAAAAGTAAGTATTAACTATGTACAAATATGGTCAGTGAACTGAAATAAAAAGGTAGAGGAAACTAAAGATATGTTAATCACCTTTAGGACCTAATAAATGTGCAGCAGTGAAAAGCTATTCAAAATTTAAAATTGTTCCTTAATTGTTCTCTGCACATCCATAACAAATACTTCACAGATAAAAGTTTTTGAATTAACTTTTGCACTTTAGGGTGTACCATTTGCAATTTATTTGCTTACATTTATATTCTAAATTTCTATAAATTCGTTTCACACCTTGCCAACTGGAATAGAACAACAAGGAAATTCAGTTTCAACTCACATTCCGTGAGAGAAGAACGTCAAAGTCTGGATCTGGACATCGTGGCTGGGAACCATGCTTTCTGTGTTGCTTGGCTGAACAGTGAAGTAGCGTCCTCTGGTCCCTGGTTTGCTCCAGCTCCTCAAACTTTGTGGTTGTTTCCAGTCTACATGTATTCTTAAGTAACTGAACTCCCTCTTCTTAACATGACCTAAGTGTGGTCTTTGTACTTATATATCCCAAAGAGTTTAATTTAGTAAACAGCTTACTATGGTATAAAAAACAAAAAAGGCAAAAAGAGTAGAAAAAAGAAGCAATCTGTTAGGAGAAAAGGGGAGCCAGTAGCACAGGTTAATGAAATTCAGTGTTCGATTTGAAGAAAACATACACCATGTGTTTCTTGGATCTGCTGAGCAAATCCATCGATAAATCTTTTCTTCCAGCATATGGGCTTGAACTAACCCACCAAATTTCCAACAGACTAATGTCTCCACCCAGCTACTCATTCCAAAGTTATAGTTATTGAGTCAAATGCCTTGGCCATTCTAAGAAAATTCCACAAGTAACAATTACTGTACTTGGCAGGAAGCCTTGTAATACCCAGCTAGAACTTTATTTTTTTGTTGATTTAAAAATACATTTTTAAAATATTTTTCAGATTTATTGCTATTTAGGAAAGTGTATTATCAAAATATAAAGTGAAGAAAGAGCTAAAAGAAGTAACTCAGGCTAATAAATACATATATTCCAAATCAATATACTATTGAATTGTAACTTAAACATAATTCAGTCCCTGTCCCCAAATGGCCTTTTCTCAAATAGTAAATAAAAGCATTTGGAATCTTTGCTAAGTCTCTTGGTGGGGGAAAATGCCTAAAAATGGATGGTGTGTTCTTAATACAAGCCACATGATTTAACTTTTTTTTTTTTTTTGGAGCGTTTTCTTGCTTCTCATCCTTTTAGAATTTTCAACTCAGTCCTTGAACATGGTCCTCCCACTGCCACCCTTTCTCTCTCATCTTCCTTTCAGAGGAGAGACCCTCCTACCAGTCCCTCAACAGCAGCTCTGTCTGGCTGCCTACAGAGACTTTCCCTGCTGCATGCAGCCCTCTGTCAAGTTTATTCTCACCCTGTGCTTTGATTGCTTTTCTCATAAGAATTTTCCCATCACTCAAATTCTGCAGAGAAAACGAGATCCAACCATTATGACTTTTTTTTTCTCTTTTGAAGAAAACAAAGGGGTGAAGGAGGCTCTGGATACTTGCAAAGTAATTCTACTTTTCTGTTACCCTTTCCCCTATCAGATCTTTTTGCACTACGACCAAGAGGAGAATGCCATATGCGTTTGTAGGACTCACCACCACCACTTATCACACTCCAACATGCTTTTCTCCTTCTTCACTCAAGTCAGACAGGCTTCCCATCAGGCACTGGAAAGTGTGTCATACCAGTATCTGCCTAAGCTTATCCTAGAAAATCAGAAAGGAAATGAATCAGCATTAGGATTTTTAATGTCCATCTACTCACCCACCTGGGATCCTTGTTTTCATAACATGAGGATAAAGGTAATTTTACAGAATTCTATTATAGGCAGTTGACTGCTAAATGACCTGCACCGACATAACTGAAGCTGAGTAACAGAGTTTTGGGGAATCAGAAGTGGCCTAGAAAAACTTCCCTCCTATCCTGGGTACTATAAAGTGTAGGGAGCTAGCCAGCTGAAAAATCATACTGTGGGAGTTAAATAAAGAGGGACACTCCCCCGACTTGGCTCTCCCCTGGCAAGACAGAGGCTCATAAGGGCAGAAACCTCACTTTAGAGTATCCCACTTCAAGAGGCTGAGTCAGCCTTGCCTCATCCCTTCCTCCTCAAGTCTTCTGCAGATCTGGGGTTTAGGTTCATTCATCTGTAATTCTCCTGAATTGCATCTGCATCAATCAAGTGGACCACCTCAGCCACAAAAATTTGAGGGGGTTCTGGGGCACCACAATAAAGTTAAAGCCTATTTAAGGTTTTCTCAAGTCTAAGACTAATCATTCTTCATGATCAATCATTTCCTCATGAACCTGATCCAAGGAAATGATCAAGCCTGCATTGATTCGGAGCCTGTATCACACTCTATTGTCCCCTAGAGGATGACTCATTTCAGTGGTTGTCTGTAGGAATGCAAAAGCAGAGTTTTTACCCACTCACAGTTATGAAATTGACATATGAATTCCAGAAACTCTCTCTCCTGCTGTACACTCATTCTGGAGCAGCGAGAAAGTCCACTATGGAAAGGAAAATACTATGTGGTTTTGAGCCCATTAGACCTATAGACAGTATTTCTGTCTCCAGGGAGGTCTACTAAAGCAGTTTTAAGTCATTTTGCTAACCACACCTAAAATTCCATTTCTTGGGTTCCTGGACAGACACCTCCCATGAATTTCTCAAATTCCTAGTAGCAAGTAGCCTGTATAGTAAATCCAGAAACTGATTTCAAGTCTCCCAGCGGAAGCCATATGTTTTGAAGATGTGAGGTTTTTGGAAGATGATTAGAGACATTAAACTAATAAGGACATGTCTACTATAATGATTTTTTTTTTTAGGAATTATTACAAAAATTGAGAAAAATTCCAGGAAATTGAGGGTCTTTTGAGAATGGATTATAAATCAAGCTCACAGATACCCACAATACAATGCTGCATAGATCTAGTTCCACTTTTAGAGCATTCAGTTCCCAAAACTGAAATTTTGCTTCAGTACACCTCCACGACATTTCACTGCCTTTTAGTACGAGTCTAAAAACCACTGGCACTTGTTCTTAGACCACTTCCTCCTTTGTATCTATTCTGTTAATAGTCTGGCAGGCATGGAGTAAGCGTTTAGTTCTAGCCATCATTATACACTAGTCTTAAAATCACAAAAAGTAGTCCTGAACATGTAACTCAAGTAGAACTTGGGCTCCATATTAGCCCAGCAGGATGTTAATTCAAAACAATGGTCAATCATCCTAATAGTAAATAAGCAATTAGAAACTTTACTCAGTCTCTGAGGAAAATGCCGTAAGAGAGAGCACATACACAGCCAGTTTTCTTTGAAAAATCTTTTCAGACATTGCATTTAGTCTCAATCTCTAGCCAATGTGAAATAAACATTGAATATTTATGATAGAGCTCCATTCTGTTACAAAGTGCAATGGCATAGCTACTCAGAAGTTGGAGTACCATCATGAAAGACTTATCTTTTTGTTAAAGATGATTAAATATAATGTAGTATATTTAGCAGTAGCTTATGTAGTGGTCCCTTAGTATCACACACAAAAAATGTATTATTTACTTCCAGAAATAATCAGCTTGGTAATATTCATTTATTCATAAGGAAATGAGTAAATTGTGTCAATTTTTCTCACTAATCACTTATTTATATAGCTGACTATTAGTACAGAGTTACAGCATAGTAAAAATGTATTGAGAAACAAAACAGCAACTTCTGTTTCTTTATTCTTTGTTCCTACAGTTAGTTGTAGAGGATATTTTTCTTTTGTAAACGCAACCCTTTAATAGAGACACATAGAGAAAAGCCTATTTAATTGTGTACACAAGTGTCAATACAAGCAAGTCTGCTGTAGTAGTTTGTGAATTTCCTCTGTGGTTTGCTTGAAAGATCACTAAAGGATCATTTAGGACTTCTCATATGAAAATATCACTATTTGGATTGCAGCTGGAGCTGCTCTTAGCTGGTGCCTTGTTATTTCCAGGAACAAGTCACTGAATTTTTAAGAGCATTTTTTCAGTAATCATGCAAGCATTCTGCCCACCTAAACCTTGCAATTTTGTGTTAGATCACCTGAAAGTATTTCTTCTCTTCATCTTATTCACAATTCACCATGCAGTCATTGTTCAGAAGCCCAAACACCATTCTCAACAAAGTGCAGCTCATGAAATAACCAGAGGCCTACGAAAATGCGAACCACCACTTCGTTAAATGAATTAGTCAATTTACAAATGAAAATATAAATGCGATAACTCTAAAACTATTTAGTTTACGATAAAAGTGCTTTGTTTACAATTAAGTTACCCTTACCCTTTTAAAATTAAAAAACAAGTAGATTTTAATACATGTAAATGTGAGGGCCCTACTAAAGCCAGTTTGGTGTAGTCAAGCATTTGGAAAGATTCCCCATTCACCTTTGCCAAGACCTTGTCATTTTAGTGAGATTAAGGTTCCAGTTGCTTCAGCCCAAGACCTCTCTGGAGCAGATGCTCTGCTATTCTGGTTAAATTAAACCCATTTCTCTCCCAAGTGAGTAAATACTTAAGTACCCATGCTGAGACAGCTGAAGTGACTTTTCATTTGGCACATTGATTCTGGGAGTGTAATACCTATTTGTTGAAACTATGCTAAGTTAGGACAAAGTATTTTTTTTTTATTACTACTTATTAACATGTATTGAGAACAGATATTGTACTTGGTCCACACACAATATATAAAGGAAGGCCTCATTCCTACAGATGGAAATAAAAAGCTTGGATGACTAAATTATTGATGAAATATATGTCTTTTAAAAAGTTCAGTTGGGAAGACATTGAACACATAATTACAGGTGAGGTCAGTTTTACGAAGAAATGCAGTATACTATGCATGTGCAAAAAAGGAGTTGATCTAGTGTTGGGGTTAAAGGAAAGTCTCCAGAAAGAAATGACATTTGAACTGAGACTTGAAGAATGAGATGAAGTTGGCTAGCTGAAGAGTAGAGGAAACAGTGATTCACACAAAAAAGACTTATGGGAGAGGGTATGAATGACAGTTTGGTCTGGAAACAGCAATGAATAGTAGCAGTGCATAGGGGCTGTGGGAAGAGGGGGTGGTGGTGGCACTGAACCTGCAGAAGCTGGCAAGAGCAGAATCCCTTAGGCAATAGCAGGGATTTCCTACTTTACCCTAAGGACAGTGAGATTCTCCTAAATTGTTTTGATGACAGGAATGGCATGGTCATATGTGTTTGTAAAAACAATCACCCTGGCTGCAGTATGGAATAAGTGAGTGGTGGGAATGGTGAAATGTGGAGAAACTGATTAGGGGGCTGTTGCCTAAGAAAGAGCTAATTTCTGACTTTGTCAGGAGTGTTTGAAACTGAGATGGGGAGAAGTAGAAACGTAAAGGAGCTCCAATGGATCATATTTCAAAAAGGATTGGATGTTGGGGCAAAGGACAGAGGGATCTGAGGGATGACTCCCAGGTTTCTGGACCAGTCAGCTGGGGTTATGGTTACTAAAATAAAGAACAATAAAAAAAATTTTTGCTGCAGATTAATAATCAGTTTTGGACATGTTATATTGTATATTAAAAGTATTAGAATATATATATATATATTATTATATACATATATATGTGTATATATATAAATGTATTATTAACATTAATTTAAAAATCATTTCCTTTTTATCCATGATTAAACGAACAACTTTCATATGTACAAACACTGCTCCTGACTCCTCTTACGCAACTCTTACTGATTCTGTAATGGCTTAAATTTATTTAATAAGTAAATAATACTTTATACTTTCTTTTTGATTTTGATTTTTTAATGAATCACCATAATTAGTTGAGAAGTATTAATATTTTATATTAAATAGCAAGCGACTATTTTTGGTAGTATTTGGTTATTCCCAATATTGCGAGTATGTGAAATAAATTATTCATGTTCTTCTCAATAGATTTCTTTTTTTTATGGTCAAAATTATTCTCCCCAATAAATTGATTCATAGACAGAAAAACTAGGTTCCACATATGTTTTTGAGACAAGCTACAGTTAGTGTATCTGCATGAGTGAGCCAGGTGAAAACAGAATAACCACTCAGCTGACTCAAAGGACTGTGAAATAATAGTACATACGCTATTTTAAGGCGTGAGGTTTTGAGGTGATTTGTGATACAGCAGCAGTTCACTGATACAGTACTATTGTTTATTTACCTACTTTCAAAAATTGTTCATATACTAATCGTTCCTTGTGATGATATAGAATCATTCCTTTTTCTTCTCTTATTTACATCCACCTGGTTTCTTCTGCAGTCTCTTTTTAGTCTCCTCCTTAAATCTTTTTTTTTTTAACATTTTTTTATTGAGTTATAGTCATTTTACAATGTTGTGTCAAATTCCAGTGTAGAGCACAATTTTTTCAGTTAAATCTTAATTTAAAAAAGTTTTTAAGAGGATATAGTCAATTTTTAAAATCAATCATGTTTCTTTGAACAACAGATGACAAGAAAACTAAGTTTAAATATTTCCATTTACAATAATCTGAAAACACACTAGATACTTATGAATTAACTTAACAAAAGGGATGCAAAGTTTCTACATTAAACATTATAAAACACTGCTGAAATTAGAGACTAGGTAGAGTGTATATATACTATGTTTATGGATTGGAAGATTCATATTGTTAAAGTGTAATTTCTCCCCAGATTGATCTATAGATTCAATGCTATGTCAATCAGAATCAGTTTTTTAGGTGGAAATTGTCCAGGTGTTTCTAAAATGTATATGGAAGTATAAAGAACAGTCAAAATATTTTTGGGGGACTTTCACTACCTGATCAAGACTTACTATAAATCTATAATAATCAAGACAGTGTGGTAATGGCATGAGAATAAGAAAACAGATGAGTGAAAAAAACATAGGAAGCCCAGAAATAGATCTGCAGATATAGGCAAACTGATTTTTGACAAAGGTGCCAAGGGGCGTCTTGGAGAAATAGTCTTTTCAACAAATTGTGCTGAATCAACAGGATATCCATGTGAAACAAACCTCAACTTCTACCTCATACTTTACCCAAAAGTATTCTTAGATGGACCATAGACCTGAACATAGAGCTAAAATTATAAAGCTTATAGAAGAAAATATGGAAGTAAATCTTGTCAATTTGGGCTAGAAAGATTTCTTAGGATGCAAAAAGAAAAAAAATTGATCAAATAGATTTTATAAAAATTAAAAACTCCTGTTCTTCAAAAAACATTAAGAAAATGAAAAGGTAAGCCCATGGACAGAGAAAATACTTGTAATACATATGTCTCACAGAAGTCTTGTTTCCAGAATGTATTAAAAAAATCCTCTTATACCTTAATAATAATAATATAAGAAAAAATGGGCAAAAAATTGAATACATATTTCATAAATGAGTAGCACACAAAAAAAACAGCACATAAAAGATACGTTCAAAATCATTAGTCATTAAGGAAATGCAAATTAAAATAACAATGAAATACCACTTCATCCCAATGAGTAAAATGGAAAAAGATTGATATATCAAGGGTTGGCAAGAATGTGGAACAATGGGATCTCTGTATGTGCTGGGGATCCCCATATGTGAATGTAAAATAATACAACTACTTATAAAAAGATTTGACAATTTCTTACAAAATTAAACACGTACCTTACTCTAAAGATGCAGCAATTCTACCCCTAAGTATTTCTCAAAAAACAAAACAAAACAAAATACATCCATAGAATAACTCATAGATGAATACCCATAGCAGCCTTATCATAATAGCTCCCGTCTGGAACACAAACAAACAAATAAACAAACTATGTCATGTCCATAGCATGAAACACTACTCATTATGAAAAACAAATGAACTGTTGATTGAGCAACAACAAGGATGACTCTTACAGACATGCTGAGAAAAGAACAGACACAAAAGGTTATCTGCTGAGTCAAAACTACCATGAGGTATCACCTCACACCAGTCAGAATGGCCATCATTCGAAAGTCCACAAACGATAAATGCAGGAGAGGCTGTGGAGAAAAGGAAACCCTCCTACACTGTTTGTGAGAATGTAGTTTGGTGCAGCCACTGTGGAAAACAGTATGGAGATTCCTCAAAAGACTAAAAATAGACTTAACATATGATCCAGCGCTCCCACTCCTGGGCATATATATCCAGAGGGAATCTGAATTCAAAAAGATACCTGCACCCCAATGTTCATAGTAGCACTATTTACAATAGCCAAGACATGGAAACAACCTAAATGTCCATTGAAAGATGACTGGATAAAGAAGTTGTCGTATATTTATACAATGGAACGCTACTCTGCTACAAAAAAGAATAAAATAATGCCATTTGCAGCAACATGGATGGCCCTGGAGACTGTCATTCTAAGTGAAGTAAGCCAGAAAGAGAAAGAAAAATACCATATGATATCACTCATATGGGGAATCTAAAAAAATAAATAAATAAATAAGACAAACGAACTTATTTACAAAACAGAAGCAAATTCTCAGACATAGAATACAAACTTATGGTTACCGAGGGGAAGAAGGTGGGAAGGGATAAATTGGGATTTTGAGATTTGCAGATACTGACTGGTATATATAAAATAGATAAACAAGTTCATACTGTTTAGCACTGGGACCTATATTCAATATCTTGTAGCTTATGGTGAAAAAGAATATGAAAACAAATATATGTACGTTCATGTATGAGTGAAGCATTGTGCTGTACACTAGAAATTGACACACATTGTAAACTGACTTATACTTCAATAAAAAAAGAAAAAAAGAGGATATTTGCTGTATAATTCCTACTTATATGAAGTCCTAGAGCATATAAAACTAATCTATGTGAAAAAAATCGGAACTGTGGTTTCCTGGGGCAGAGGTGGAGTGGGCTCATGGGGACTTCATGGAATGATGGAAATAGTCTATATCTTGATTGTGGTGCTGATTACAAAGGCATATAGATTTTTTAAACTTCATCAAACTATGTACTTGATGTTGTGCATCTTATTTTGCATAAATTATATCTCAATAAAGTTGATTTACTTTTTAAAGAATCTTCCTGCCTCAAAGTAACAAAATAGGTACTTTTTAAAAATTAAATAAAGATTGTCCCTTTTTCCGTGTTTAGGGAAAACACCCGCATGATTGTTTACTTATAATATACAATTGTAATATGTAGTCTTTGTTTACTTTTAAATTCTAACGTCCAAGTACCAAACAGTAACAACAGTTATCATCTGCTTAGTGCCTAACATAAGCTAGATTCTCTGCCATATACTTACAAACATTTCATCCTCACAACAATCCTGCGAGCTAGGTCTGATTATCTTTATTTTTGGCTGAGAAACCTGAGTCTTTGAATAGTTTAATTTGTCCAAGAACTCTGTTAATAGTGGAGGTAACAGTTATCCAAGGACTGTCTGTCTCCATCACCCAGTCAACTTGTACGTCAACACTCATCCCAAAGCCATTTACCCATAGGCACTAGCTAGATGGTCATTGCTAGTCTACTCATTTAATTGTCCTGGCCACAATCTCCTTGTTATGTAAACTTCAGTGAGTTACTAAGACTAATTTTCCAATAATTAAAACAAAGAAAGAAAATGAAAGAGACTAATACTTTCTTTCTTTCCACTTCGCATGGCAAGAGTTAATATGGTGTTTGTAACAGGGTAAACCTGGGGTTCAAAATCTAGCTCTGCCAATTTTTAACTGAGCACGTTGCTTAATCTATCTAAGTTTCCAGTTTTATATCCATAAAATGGAAGTATTAAAAACCATCTCACAGGGTTGCTGTGAGGATAAGATGAGGTAATGCATTTAAGCACTTTGCACTGTGCCAGGAACATAGCAAATGACAAGAAATAGAAATGCTTGTTATTAATGAGAGGACAGGTATTGTCCTTTAAAGGGGGTGATTGAGTTGCTTATTTTTATTACTGCTTATTTCCTTATTATATTCTTCCTCTACTGAGGATCCATTTAACAAGCTTGAAAAGGCACCATGTATTCAGCTCAATTATTTGGGCATGAGGGATTCCTCAGTCACAGATCATTGTGACACTGTATACATTCATTTAAGATTTTCACTTAATATGCATTTAACATTTTCATTTAATCAATTCATTTAAATTTTCAAATATGTCAGTGCATTATAGGCTCTTGCACTAATTATTTGCGAAAACTTATACAGACGGTTGAGAATAAAATATAAAACATATGTCACTGGCAGAAAAGCCTGTCTTGTTCCCATAAGTATATCAGAATAGTGGTCAAACTGTTTAGTTCCATTATGTAATGGTACCTATAGGAGACAGAGTTCTCACAGACTTTATGAGGTTCAAATTTTCTTTTTTTACCTGACAGCTTCTGGAAAGGATGACTGTGATCCATGAAATAGTTGAAATGTAGGAAAAGAAAGTAAACCTATAATGAAAATATGAAAATGAATATATGTACATACATATATGTATGAACTAACCTATTATGCTGTACACCAGAAATTGACACAACACTATAAACTGACTATACTGCAATTTAAAAAAAAAAAGAAAGAAAAGAAAATATGTAGAAGCCAAAGAATCTCATGTTTACAACAATGTACTAACTATATAACTAACTGGGCCTGCTTTAAAAGGCTCTCATAGCTCTAAGAGCCATTGTATAAAAGTCTTTGATTCTTTGCATAAGGGGTTACCTAATCAAGAAGTAAGACGGTAAAATGAGCAGTATTCTAGTGATAGCAGAAAGAAAAAGAATAATTTTTCTCAAGCTGATCTCAAGCAATGATTAGGAAACAGGTTTTCACATTTAGAGCCCCATCAAAAACTTTCTTCACTCTGCCTCTACTCCAAGTATCAGTGAGGCTGATGCCAGGAAGAGCCGAGAAGCAGCAAATAAGGAAGGATGTGGACCAAGGAGCACACCTTATTGTATCAATTAAAAACAGGAATAACCCTGGTACACTTCACGGCATGAAGAACAGTTGGCTTTTTGTCACTGGACCATCAGGCCCGATCAAATCACTTGGACTTCACTTGTAGGCAGTTTTGCCAATTGGCTGACCATTGATTTTTGTTTCAATACAACCAAATTACTTTGAACTCTGATTCACTGAATTTCACCCATTCTCCTATCATAACTTCACCTCTTCTCATTTTCTTATTTTGTTATAGTGACTAACATTATTTACTTAATCACATAAAATGAATATGCATTAAAGACTCTAAAAAGAAATACTTTTCCATTCCCTAGGGTTAAGCACTTTTCCATTCCCTTGGTGGCCCAAGGGGATGGGTAACCAAATAAGATATATTTAAAATTCATTATTTCTGGAATTCTTCTACCCAGTCTGTTTACACATTTTTTTTTTTCCATTTCAGTCTTGACACAGAGACAAGTGTGTACCAACTGTCTACTTTTTATATTTGGGTGAGTACCTGGAAGTGGTATGTGGCAGAAGACAAGAAGTAGAGAACACAAAACATTGTTAACTTCAAAACTAACTTACTCCTCTCCTCCATTTTACCCCAAGTAAAAAGACTTCTGGTTCACTCTGTTCCCCTTTCTAAATTACTTTAAAACAAACAAAAACATGCTCAGTATCTCCATTCACCTCTCAATTCATCTACCTTGTGACAGATATCATACCTACCTCTTATTTCAATTATTTCTCACACATTTCCAACTTCCCACTTTGTTTGTTAATTGTATTGTCTGCAACGTCTTCAAACTACATGGCACCAAAGCACATATGAGCATTTTTAGTCTTTACCAATAAACAACGTTTGTATGAGCCTCCTCAGCCCCAAAGTAAAGAATCTGTTCTCAACCCAGAGTCCTTTGACTATGGCCTTAGTGTTTGTGCTTTGATCATTCAGTGGCACTGCTGTTTGGCTTGGGCTTTCTGCACAACTCTACTTTTCCATTTGTATGAATTATCTCACAAATATAAATATAGCTTACAAATATCAGAACACAGCCTTATGACTACTTTTACTTCCTGATCAATGGGCCAGACACTGCAGTTTAAATTCTTGATACTGAGAGCCTAGAATCTTAAAAAAAAAAAAAAAAGCATCATTCCACCTCTTGTCCTCTTATGCTGTATCGCTATATAATGCAGAAATGTCCACAAAAAGAGTTCTAGGTCAAAGTAGAATCAGCTCTGGAGCCTACTAAAGCTAAAAGCAAAAGTATCTTGATGTAGCTATGGTTATTATTATTATTAATGATTATTTCAGTGTTGAGTAGAAGGAACTGTAGTTTCTCCAATTTTGTGAACAGAAAGCATAATGTGTGCCTAGACTGTCTCCTGTAGAGCTGGCAAACACTTCCCATTGTCCCCAATGTGCTAGCCACATGTTTGTTTTCAGCTGGCTGAGTCTTAAGAGTTTGGAGAAAGTGGAAGAGAGAGAAAACCAACTCGATTTCATGAAGAAGTACTACAAAGGGTAATGTGTTTTTGTCCTCCTAAAGCAGTATGTGTGTGTTTAAAAGAAAATAAGTGGTGCACACATTACTATTCTAGTTAGTTATTTTGTTCTCATAAGACCGTTTTAAGTCTGTTAGAGCAAATATGAAAAAAATGTACTTTATTCAGCTATAAATTGATAGTGAATCAACTGACATTCATTGAGTGCTCAGGTATGCAAATCACCATTATGATTTACTATACTTCAGAGTATAACTGTTCAAGAAATATTTGTGAAGCAAATAAATGTATATCAAATTTCTGACGGGAAATATGTAAAAAGAGAAAATGGTAGTCTGTAGACTCACACAGAATACATCCAAAGTTTTAAAGTCCGAGTAAAGGAGTTATTCAATTAAATATTAATAATCACGAGGAAATATTATAGTGAAAGTAATGAAAGTAACTGGAATTTTTTGGATATTCACAAAAATAAGAGATTTTAAAACTAGGAAAAAATACTTTACAAAGGATATGGGTTAATCCTTGAATCCTACACATAACTAAGAGCCAGGAAAAGTAAGTCAGCTGTCCAAAGATACATAGCTTTTTAATGCAAATACCAGGATTGGAAACAAGAGTATTTTATCTAAGATCCACGGAAAAACTTTCTACCCCACGACTAGGGGCCACTCTGGTCTGCCACTCTGACAGTCTGAACCCCATAGCAGAGGTCTTCCCTCAGCAATGTGTGGTCAAGCCCTAGCAGTTGTGGGCTTCTTTTTTCTGGGGAATGAGCTGTTTACGGTGAATACAGAGCATTTTTCAGTTGAGAGAAAATTATACTGTCTCCCTTCCTGCTTCTCCTATAATTTGGCCTGTCCATCCAAATTATATACACCTGCTTCTTCTTTTTACTCCATCTTCGTTTCATGGGTTTGGGGAATTGAGTAGTGAAGTTCTGTAGCAAGTCTATAAAATGGTAGCTAGAGATGTCTGACCTTTGTACAGATGGATGGCACTGTTGACCGGTCATTCATGGGGTCTGCACTTGAATTTTTATCTTCATCGTTTTAGTACTAGATTTGGCAATCCACTGGCAAGCTTCCATCCAACACACCTTTGTGACCAAGGATGCTGTGTGGTTATGGGCAGAGCAAATCTAACTTGATGCACTAACAGCCATACCCATCACCCTGGATTCAGGATCATGAGATCTGATGAGCTGAGAGAACTAGCCAAGCCCCTTCAGTATCAGTCAGGGTTCTTGAGAGGCAAACAATAGAAATGGACTCTGACCACAATGAGCCACAAAGGAATGCAGGGAAAAATCAATGGAAAAGCTAAAGAACCAGGTCTTGGAAGGTACTGGCCTAAGACAGCTTAAGGGGAATTGATGCAGGAAAATGGATGTGGGGCATGAGGGCTGTGTCCCAGGTCTCGGTTGAGCCCCTGGGACGTGCCCCGCCAAGTGTGGGTCCTTGGCTTTGCACAGTAAAGAATTCAAGAGCAAGCCACTGTTGAGTGAAGGTAGATTTATTCAGAGAGATACATTGAAAGGCAAAGGAAAGGCCACGAGGTGTGGGGGTTGGGTGCTTAGATTAAAAGTAGGTACACACTCCATAGACCGAATGTGGGCCGTCTCCGAAGAGGGAGAGAAAAAGGCCCCGCGAGGCTCCGTGTTGCTGGTTTTTATGGGCTTGGTGGTTTCATATACTATGTAAGTGGAAGGACCAGTTTAAGCAGCCTGGGGAAGGGGCTGGGATTCCCAGGAAGTTGGCCATTTTCCACTCGTTGACCTTTTGTGGCTAGCCTTGGGACTGCCATGGTGCCTGTTGGTGTGTTATTCACCATGTTAATATATTACAGTGGGCGTATAATGAAGCTCAAGATCTACTAGAAGTTAAATCTCTCACCATCCTGAGCCTCAAGGCCTACTAGGGGTTGAATCTTTCACCATTTTGATGTTAATTTGCTGTGGCATTCTTTGAATGGCTGTGCCCTGCCCCCTTCCTGTCTCAGAATCTGCATAGCAAGAACTCATAGAAACTTTCTTTAGTAGTGGAAAGAGTGGGTTCCAACATTTCTGACCCTTGTGTATTTCTACTAAAGATCTGAATTCTAGGGGTATGATTCCATTAGTTGTGCTTGAATCTCAGGACCACTGCTTGAAGTAGGGGAAGTTTCCAAAAGGGAAACACAGCTGTTATTAACAGAAAAAAAAAAAGTGAAATGGGTGCTGAGTAGTCAAATTAGCAGACATTCACCACACCACAAAACGTGGGGATTAAACATGGAGAGACAGAGAGCAACACTGATGAGTGAATATCAAAGTATATCTAGACAATAGCCCAATGATGAGACCAATAAAAAGGTTAATCAAACCTGGTTTTGAGTCATACTTTTAGATCAAGCTGTTAATTTTTTTTCTTTGAAATGTTTCCAGCACTGCCCAAACCCTGAATGGTATGTGATAACTGGCCCATTAAGTATCTCTTTCCAGTCAGCATTACCTGCCTCCTATCCACAGCCTTCTCTTCTGGCCACTCCCACTCCTTTCTCTTTACCAAAATCTGAAACCCAAGGCTTTTTCTTCAGCAACCTCTTTGTTTAGATTGGAAGATCAATCAAACACCATAGGATTCTTTACTGACTTTCCAACATTTAACAAATGGTGACCTAATTTTTTTTAAATCCGGTCAAACCTCTTTATTAATGCATAAAGAGAAAAAAGTCAGATGAAACGCTTACTTGAAGCTGCCTTCTTAGTGCTCTCTTACGCAGACTTGCTCTAGCCCCCTTTACTGAAACCTCCTGATAGACACTGTGGAAATGAAAGATAGGTCTCCACTTCTATCCAAAGTACAAATCAGGCCGGCATTTTGAAGAGAGACAGGTTTATTCATCACTTCAGCATTAGCTGGCTTTGTTTCCTGTAATATTTCACTTTTGGTTATTAAAATATTCATTGTAGGAAATAAATTTGTAACCCATTTCTCATATTACCTACACACAGAAAAAACAAAATTTGATATCCTGGGTCTTACTTGCTGAGGGCGCTTCCCATAAAAGCGAGGAGTGTGCATTGGGAAATTTGTGTGGTTAACTCCTTACAGATAAACGTTAGTCACAATCCTCACTCTGCCCCCCCATCCCCCCGCCCCGACTCTCGCCCCCAGCACCCTCCCCACCTCCCGACTTTCCGCCTCTCCAGGGCTGGTGACCTAATAGCATTTTTCTTCATGCATATTTTGGCGTCGCCCCATGGCCTGGCTGCCTTAGCCTGTCTGAGTCTTTTGAAATTCCTGCATGTTCGCCCCAGATTAAGCAGAGTGTGTCTCAGGATGTGTGTTCCGTTTTGTTCTTTCCCCTTAACGCTCCCTGTGCAACGTGTCTGGGGGGAGGAGGGCAAGACGGGGAGGGGAGGGAGGGGCAGAGGCGAGGAGCTGTCCGCCTTGCACGTTTCCAATCACATTACGTGAACAAATAGCGGAGGGGCGGCCGGGCCAGAACGGCTTGTGTAACTTTGCAAATGTGCCAGAAAGTTTAAAATCTCTCCTCCTTCCTTCACTCCAGACACTGCCCGTTCGCCGGGGCCGCCGCGCCGCTCCCCATCGCCTCCCAGAAAGACTGAGAAAGAGGAGAGAGGCGAGTGCCACGTCCCAGCAGCCGCCTTTACTGGAGAGGGTCTGCAGCCTACCCTTGGCACTGCTTGGTGGGGACTGAGATACCACGCGCTCAGCCTGACTCCCTGGTTGAAGATTTCTCCCTCCTTCACGTGATTTGAACCCGGTTTCTCTTTTCTGCGAGCTACGTCCTTCTGGAGTGGGGACAATCCGGCAAAGGGAGCGATGCGCTTCGCCTGGACCGCACTTCTACTCGGGCCGCTGCAGCTCTGCGCACTCGTGCGCGGCGCCCCGCCGGCCGCCGGCCAGCAGCAGCCCCCTCGTGAGCCGCCGGCACCTCCGGGCGCCTGGCGCCAGAGGATCCAATGGGAGAACAACGGGCAGGTGTTCAGCCTGCTGAGCTTGGGCTCTCAGTACCAGCCGCAGCGCCGACGGGACCCGGGCGCCACCGCCCCGGGCGCCGCCAATGCTACTGCCCCGCAGCTGCGCACGCCAATCCTGCTGCTCCGCAACAACCGCACGGCGGCAGCGCGGGCGCGGACGGCTGGCTCATCTGGAGCCGCCGCCGGCCGCCCGAGGCCCGCTGCCCGCCACTGGTTCCAAGCTGGCTATTCGACGTCTGGGGCCCGCGACGCTGAGGCCTCGCGCGCCGGTAACCAGACGGCGCCGGGAGAGCTCCCAACGCTCAGTAACCTGAGACAGCCCAGCCGCGTGGACGTGGATGGCATGGTGGGCGACGACCCGTACAACCCCTACAAGTACACCGACGACAACCCCTATTACAACTACTACGACACGTACGAAAGGCCCCGTCCTGGGAGCAGGTACCGTCCCGGATACGGCACTGGCTACTTCCAGTATGGTAAGCACCCCCCAAGTCACCGGAAACAACCGCACACCCCTTCCCCAATCCTGTGGCTCCCCGACGTGGCTGCCTGGGCGCGGCAGGCCTTAGTCCATGCACATCCCATCCCTCCCCCTGCGCCTGCAGAGGCAGCCCAGGAATCTGGTGCAAACCGCGTGCCTGACCCCTCCTGCTTCTTTTCCTCATTACTCTTCAGCCCTAGGCGTCCCCATTCTCCTGCTGCCCGCAGCCCAACACTGCAGTCTGGTTGGGTAAAGGCTGAGGGGTGAGGAACATGGAGGGACCCAGAGCCAGGGTGGAGGCCGCTGAGTTGTCTCACTGTTATGCCCATCTCCTGCTGACATTTAGGTCTCCCAGACCTGGTGCCTGATCCCTACTATATCCAGGCGTCCACGTATGTGCAAAAGATGGCCATGTACAACCTGAGATGCGCTGCGGAGGAAAACTGCTTGGCCAGGTACCAGCTGGGATCGCCTCGGCCCAGCTCCCCTGTCTTGGTTCCGGGGGGAGGGGTTGTGGGGGCTGCTTGAGTGCCTGATTCTGACCACTCTTGTTCTGTGCAGACAAATGTTGCAAAGTGGGACAAGAGCTGGGAAGTGGGACGTGATCTGGGCATGCTGACCTAGATGGAGGGTTAAAATTTTGAAGATTTCTGTGGCTTCTGGCTTTGAAACTGGGGCACAAGTCAGGGAAATGAAGCAAATCCCTTCTCCTGGAAAGTGGAGGTCACCTATTCTTTTTCCAGGATCCTTAAACTCTGGAGCCAACTGTTTCCAATAATGTTCTATTAAATTACTGTACAATAATATGGAAAAAATATTGTAATGGAAGGACTTAATACCCTCTTAAAAGACTGGGGCCCATTTTGCCAGTGTGGCACCCAACAAGGTTTTCTTTTTTTGTTTGAAGCCACCATTAGTTGTTTTGGTATTACTTCAGCCAGAATAAGAGCATGAGCAAGAGTTTTGTTTTTGCATTATTCCTAAAATAAAATCTTAGCAATTTAGGGAATGGAATTCTCTGAGTTTGCTGCTGGGAAACCAGCAGAGGGAGCAAAAGATGTTTTGATAGGACACATAAAAATTTTATTTAATGTAAAATAAGGTCATCAATAGGATTTGAATATATATTCACTCAAAATATATTAGAAACAAAAAAGAGTAATGCTTATTTACTTTGTAAATTTCTTCCACTTTGACCCCCTTATAACTGTCTAAAAGAAGAAATCCAAGCTCATCATTTTCATTCTTGAGTCTTGCATCACTCATACCATTGTACTCCCTATATTACAGTAATGCCATTGTTTTAAAGATAGTTACTAAATTATTTCTCTAATCTGGGTATACTTGTTTGGAGTTACTTCCCCACTTTACATGCTAGTTAATTCTTTAAGAAAAAAAAACTTAGGCAAAATGCCCTGGTCCCCTGGCACTGAAAGCCTAGTTGGGGGAAGGGAGTAGCCGCCATTATAAAATGGAAATGTTTTGCCTGTAGTTTTGTCTTTAGTTAACATTCTGTGAAAATAATAATGTTTCTTTTTTCAAAATCACAGCTCAGCATACAGGGCAGATGTCAGAGATTATGATCACAGGGTACTGCTAAGATTTCCCCAAAGAGTGAAAAACCAAGGGACATCAGATTTCTTACCAAGCCGACCAAGATATTCCTGGGAATGGCACAGCTGTCACCAGTAAGTGGATGGCCCTCTTGGGTACTTTGAAGTGGCTTTTTCATTTCACATGTGATTCTTGATATGACAGATTCTAACACAAAGGGAGAAAACTGCAGTTATTTACCTTTAGAATTTTCAATGTAATTTGACATAATCAAGGAAATCTGTCTTTAAGATAACACATCAACTACTGTGTCCTGTTATCTTTTACACTAGGAACTCTAAACCCAGTTTATTAATACTGTTGATAAGATACAGCAATTGGCTTCACTACAATTTTATTCCAAAATACTATGGGTAAGATTTCTAAACAAGCCGATTACTGTCAAGATTATCTATAGTTAGTTAGCACCTAATAAATACCACACATTATGAAAAGGATTCAGATACCATTCTCAAAGAAAGATGTAGATGAGAAGGATCTACCTCTATCTTTTAAAAGGACTGTACCAAGCCCAAGGTAGTTGCTTGTTTTGTCCTAAATTT
Source organism: Camelus ferus (assembly GCF_009834535.1). Classification (NCBI taxonomy): domain Eukaryota; kingdom Metazoa; phylum Chordata; class Mammalia; order Artiodactyla; family Camelidae; genus Camelus; species Camelus ferus. Next base: position 84,210,592 of record NC_045698.1, on the reverse strand, counting down.
AAATATTTTCACATAAGGTAATTCTATAGTTTGACTTGGTAACTTGCCTCTGTGTTTATTGCCAGGAGATCCTGTTGTGTGCCCTTAAACTTTCTGAGCCCTTTTGTGTGCCCTTAAACTTTCTGCAGTTTTAGCCATTTCTCCTTGTTCTTTCCTTATGTCAGATGAATAGCTCAGCACCTTCACATTAGTGAAATGAGAAAAGTAGATGTGAGCACCTAATTTCCTGATAAAATAGAATTATTTTATTTCTAATAAAAGTTTATACTAGTTAAATAATAGTGGTGGATAAAACATGCCTTTATTTCTCCTTTGCATAGAAGTAAAGGATTTTAAATATGTGAGAACACAAGTTTTAAAAATTTCCCAGAAACCTCCCAAGAGTCATGTACTCTTCTTTTTTGGAATGAAACATCAGTAGTTGCAGCCAAAGGAGATATACTAGAGGACATATGGCAAGTTTCACTTAAACAAAGATAATTTATTGTCTCTCTCTTCAAGAGACAAAGATAAAACAGGGTATAATAGAAAGCAAAATACTCAAAAAATCTTTTTTTCTTAGTCGCAAAGTTAAAGCTCTACAATATTGAAAGATTTTTGTCCTGGGGAAAAAAGATATCTGGCATGAATCTGGGTCTAAGAAGATCAACCAGAGCTCAATTTTGATGTGAAAACAAATGTGGGAAGCCATCTAGAATCCTCATTGCTTTCTCTGTATGTTACTGACCACTGCTTCTGTGTTGTGTGGGACATTAGACATTACCACAGCATGGATGAATTCAGCCACTATGACCTGCTTGATGCCAGCACCCAGAGGAGAGTGGCTGAAGGCCACAAAGCAAGTTTCTGTCTTGAGGACACCTCCTGTGACTACGGCTACCACAGGAGATTTGCATGTACTGCACACACACAGGTAGGACGGCGGCCTGAAATCAGGAACCCGCAGGCTTCAGAGAAAACCGGCTTCTATCGTCTTTCCTCCTGCCTGTCTTTTTTAAAAACTATTTTATTTACGAGGTCATCTAGTTTAGGTGGTAAATTATTGGGAAAAGGAAAGTGATGGCTTGATGATCCAAATTACTTTGAAAGTATTTCATCATCACAGAAAGTCAATGTGCATACTTGTTATGTTCCACAATGAAAAGCAGTAGTTTATTATCTGAAAAAAATCTGAATGGTTTCCAGTACCTGCACTCATTCTGTATTCTTTACCTCGATTGCTAAGTAGCTGTAGAAAAGGTATCTATTTTGTGCAAAACTACTCCTGCCTCCACCTATTAAGCTAAAAATAGAATAGTGATTGGGATTAGCAAAAGGACAAAGTTTTTTAAAAAGCACTTCAAAAAATGTCTCTTTTAATCATGCAAAGAAGAGTAGAAGGACACAGTTTCTTTCTCTACGCATACATATTTTATTTAAACCTACAGTATAATTGATGTCAGATGTCCTTTGGATGGATTTTTTAAAATAGTGCTGAACTAAGCAGTTCCTGTGTCTTATAATGGGAAAATGTGTGTCAGTTAAAAGCTGTGCCAGTATTTCCATAAGGAACCCTAATTTGTAAAAGGACATTATAATTTTACTCCAGTGGAAATCTTGGCAAGGAGTAGTGAATGTACATAACTCAGGGTACAAAGGGATCAGCAGTTGGCATCTTGTGAAGCAAATTCCAGGGCTGTGGCAGGAAGCTTTCTGGTGATCTAAATGTTACTGTTGCTTCTTTCTCTGAGCTTAGAACATCATAGCAATTTGAAGGGGAAGAGATTCAATTCCTCTTGCCCTGGGACAGCACGTGTTCCTTAAGCAAAAGAAGATGTAATGCACCATTACACGTATGTGTGTATAAAGATTCCCTTTTCACTCAGGGATCCCCAAATCCCTCAGTACCCACCTGGGACCTGGAGTTTATTCTTTTCATTTAGAAAAAGAGGCACTCTGGGCAGATCACTGCTAAAATATTTGAATTTAATATTATAAGTGTTTATAGCATGTGAGTCCTCCAATTCCTAGAGGGTGACCCCACTTCACTTTATATGGTAGCTTTCTTGTTAATTATCCTCCATTTTTATCCCACTTAACCCTTATTGACTAGGTCATACACTACAAGTTATTTATGTAGTTGTGATTTTCACTAGATCTGTGTTTCTTTGAAGATGGGCTTCATTTAAAGGAAAAAAAAAAAACTTACAGAGCCCCAGTGTTGACTTAGATTAACTGTATTATATTCTTTAAATGTATCCAAATATAAAACTAGATGTAACTTCCTTATATTTATACTTTCATGTAAGTTCTTACATAATAAATTTACATATTAAATATACACAAAACTAGAAACAGTTACATCATCCTCATTAATTTATGTAGTAAAGTTACGTTTTGCTAAAACCAAAGAGTTAATTTACACAGCGTTGGCTAAGGTTCTACATTTTTTAAGTTTTTAAAGTTTGAATACGTGAAATGCCTTTCTGCTTACTGCCTTGAAAAGCTCTTGTTTGCTAGTTCAAATAATCAATGCTTATAATTAAATTCTGCAATCTGAATAAGGTAGAGGTCTAATTTCAGAATTCTTTAAAGCTCTTTTGTTCATCTGAAGGTAAGATAAGCTTTGTAGCATTATTTAAACCAGTCTTAGACAGATACCTAATCCAATGAATCCTTTACAGTGCTATGAAGGTGGCAGAGGTAATAGCAGTAGCAACAATAATAACAGCACACACTTATTATTATTTAATAATAATAGATAACACTTACTATGTGCCAGAATTAGAATTATGTGCTGGAGATCAGAAACGGAAAATTCTTCATAATATATTTACTACTCAACATATGGTTAATGACTGATCACAAGTTGTATGGACCAAAATGAGAATATGGTTCTTACTGCTGTGGCACAGGTACTTTTTGAGTTTGGCCCATCTGTAATACTGTGTGCTGTGTGAGAGCACACTTCTCTCTCCTTCCCAAATCAAGCCACAGGCAAACCAGCACTGGTAGAACATGCTTTAGATGATTCTGCTATCTCTCTGGTGACCAAGGTGATCTTAAGCACTGAAGCAATTTGGGGCACTGAAATTAAATGGCAGTATTGAGTTTAAATGATTCTAGCCTGTTCTTTTTTATTTACTTTGATTACTATTAGTAATGAAAATACAACAGTTAAAACTTCTCATGAAGAACTAATGGAACCAAGAGTATACCTACAGACTCCAATTTGAGCAAATTTCTCCAGACTAACTTTCTGGAGACTAAGGACCATACTTTAGTGGTGTTTTTCTCCTCCCAGCCTGTAGAAGGTACTCATTTACTTACTGAAGTGAATATCTTAGCAGGTAGAGTGATGTGGCATTCATTCATTGAAGCATACGTTTATCCCTTTAATACAACAAAATATTTCAGTGACAGTATGAGGAAGACTATGGTGTGGCAGTTAAGAACAGGGACCCTGGACCCCAAATGCCTAAACCCAAAACCAGCTCAGCCCCTTACTAGCTGTATACTCTTGGGTGAGTTATTTGACCTTATAGTGCCAAAGTGTGCTCATTTGTAAAATGGGGATAATAATAGCTCCTGTCTCATATAGTTGTGAGAACTGAATTTATATATGTAACATGTTTAAAGTTGATTCTGGAACATACTACATACTTCATAAATGTTAGCTATTCAAAAATGCAATATAGACTCCCTCCTTAAGGAGCTTACAATCTCTAGTTAGATATATTCTTAAATAGTATGATTTTACTATAGAGCAGAGAAGGATAAATACCATAAAATCTATACACAAACTGAGTATCATGGGCATTCAGAGCATGGGAAGATAATTTCCAAGAAGAGAAATTGGGGAGAGTTGCACTGAGAAAAGGACATTTGAGCCAAGCTGATTATTACATGGCCTTTATTCCTGAACCGGTATTATTCAAGAATTTTGGTGGAGGCCTGTTTTGTCACTTAAGATTGTATTTATCACTAGTGATTTATGACACTTTTAAGAAGTGAGATGTACTACTACTTATATTAGTCCTGTATTTTTTTTAGCTGGAGGTGCTATAAGGCTGAGTAATATATACTTCTCAAAGGAGATGCAATATAAGTATAGTTTTATGTCAAACTCTTGTAAGTACTAACTTAAAATTTAATTTGTAAATAATAAGCATATTCTTTAGCATACTCTAACCATATACCATCTTTTTAATTTTTGAATTTTATGTGTTTTAGGGGTTGAGTCCTGGCTGCTATGATACCTATAATGCAGACATAGACTGCCAATGGATTGATATTACAGATGTAAAACCTGGAAACTACATTTTAAAGGTAGAGACCTTTGAATATATACCTATAATTTATTTCAACTGCAATTCAATGGGCCCCTTCTCTGGAGTCAAATGGTAATTAATCATGGTCCTGCAAGCAATTATACATCTTCCAGATGTATAACTTTTTTTCCTAAATCAACCTAGAAATATAAAACAAATTAGCTGAAAGAACTTCAGGGGAAAATGTATACAGCCTCCTTTGATAATTTCTCCAGAGGTGAACTTACACACTCTCCCTGCTTGATTTAGTTGAAGCACTGCCTCCGTTCTAGCCCTGTGGAAATAGGAAAAAATTAACCAGTAAACACTGCTGATGAAATCGGAAACACAGATGATGTTTTTGTTGCCTAGGTCAGTGTGAATCCCAGCTACCTGGTGCCTGAGTCGGACTATTCCAACAATGTTGTCCGCTGTGAAATTCGCTACACAGGACATCATGCATATGCCTCGGGCTGCACAATTTCACCGTGAGTCCTATTTGCATAGCTAAGTAATTCTCTCCACAACGTGTTTTAGTTCATTAATCAGCATCATACACATTTGTTTTTACTACTCCTGCAGCCTCCCTGTAAAACAGGCCAAAGGTAGAAAATGGTAGAGTCTGAACTGTTATATAATTTGAGCTGATCTTTTTTTTGATAATGCTAGAGAATGGGGGAGGTGTACTCAGGTTTTTATCACCCTAAAACTTGGTTTTTAAGACAAGGCATACACACAGAACACACTGTTTACCCACCAAAGCCTGTGTGGTGGCCAAATCTGTGAAATATGCAACATGCACTGTGGGTGACCTTGTGGGAGCCCAGAGAGTTGGGTTTCCTGCCTCTTCCCCATAGTCCATGAAGGAGCCCTGAAGAATTTCCTAGATTTCTTCAAAGTACAGTTTGAAAATCATTACCTTAAAGTGTGCAACTGATGAGGTCAGATCACTTGTTCTGTAGAAATCAAGATTTCACATATCTGAGTTCTACCACCACAAGTACTAGGGAAATACCTGCAAAAGGAGGGGTATGTGGAGGTGGCTTCATAATTTTCCTAGTCCTAAAATTCGTCTTTGAATGAAATAGTAGAAGGAATCTCAGCACATAAATATTACAGGGTTGATGCTTTGATGAGGATAATTAAAGAAAGTTGGGTAGTTCTGCCTGCTTGTCTCTGTCCCACCCGGATCCCTTAAACACTGCCTGCTCTAGGGCTGCTGGGTTATAGATTCTAACTACGTATGCCACCTGTGAGTGATACTGTCCTAACGATGGGAATGCCACTAGAGTGATAGTGGACACACATCAGCTTTGTTGTGATGTGGGAGAGGCACGCATGCCTCCAGATCATGCAGAAGGGTTTCGTGTACACTAGAAACCTAAAATTAATAGAAACTTCTCCCTGATCCACAAACCAGGACAATGGTTGCTGCATATGAACTTGTAGTTTGCGGGCTTCCCCCAGGCGATATAAACTTACCTGCTTGTGCATGTTGTTTTGCCCACTACTGGAGCTGCCAGCCAGGGGAAAGGTGGAACTTACAGCAGCCCATCCTCCATGCACAGAGCCACGTGGCCTGGGCTGCATTCACCTTGGAGGGGAGCCTTTCCTTACTTCGTAGAGAAGCAAAGCCTGTGCTTTTCGAGTGTCATGACAGCATTAGAGACAGTAGTCTATGATAGCCAAGGTGTGGCACTGAAAGGTTATCAAACATATTCTTCTGAACATGCCTGCAATCCAGAAAACTTGACTGAGTTTATGGCTGATCACAGTAAAACTGAAAATCCCCAGAAGAGCAGTGTAACTTAAGCTAAAATAATTTAAAATACATGGAATAATTAATTTTTCTTAATTTTCATAATTCCTTAATTTATTCATTCATTCTTTGTTCATTTATTTGTTGGCACTCTGTTTTTTGATACAATATGAAAATTCCATGGAGAGGGTATAGTAAAATGCAGTTGAAACAGGAGGACCTCTGCTAAGATAAGCTAGGTGACTCCCAGGTATAACTCCTGCCTCCTATGAGGAAAAGGTCTGGAGAGGTGATTCTATCACTGCATAGAATGTGTCTTGCTTTTCATCAGTAGAATCCATTGAATTGGATATTGCCAGATATGTAGAACAAATAAAAATTGTTATTTTTGTTCCAGTATAGAGTCTCATTTTTTTTAACCAGTTATTACTGACTATAAAAATTCAAGAATGGTTGATATAAAATTTTAATGAGAAATACTGATCAGATGAAAATATGAGAAAGTGAAAGGACCCATAGTTAGTGTTTGTAATAAAATAACAAGCTCACACTTACCTATGAGTGAAAATAATGGGGAGTACAGAAACCTTGACTTATTTAAGAAAGAAACCTTCATCTTTCCAGAGAGTGGTGCCAGCTTCTTATATTTTCACTTTCACTTCCGGCCTCCCTTGCTAGGGATCAGACTTCAAAGGAAGGAGAGATTTCCTCTGGCTGTGATCCAGGAGTGGCTTTAGGACAGCATTTAAGCCTCGAGGGCTGAGGAGGACTGCACTGGGGAGAGTTAAGGAAGGGCTCGTTGGGAGGAGTCAACACACCAGCAACTGCATGGCAAGAAGAAATTGCAGGGCATGTTTCAAAAAGCAAGTCTTCTAGTCTGGCTAAGGCGTAATTTTCATGGAGTTAAGATATGGGCAAAAAGGATGGAAAAGTTATGACCAGATCAAAGAGAACATTGAAGAGCAAGATAAAAAGTTGGAACTTCATCCTGGAGGCCATGGGGAGTCTGTGAAGTTTCTTGAGTAGGGAGTGTATCGTGCCTAAAGCCATGTGGTCAGTCCGTGGCTCTGTAAGCAGCAGGGTGTGTGTGCTTCCCTTGGTAACATTACTGTACTTTTTTTTTTTTTAACTCCTAAAGACAGAGCATCTTTAGTTTACTGACTGTTTTTCATGCTAATCAAGTATCTGATAGCATTCTATTGGTGTGTAAAAACCACCCAGTAAGAAAGTGTGCCTTTGATGTATTCTCTCTCCCTCATTTTCCTCATTGTAAACAAAACATATGAACCAGGTGACTCTGTGGCTCAGTTCAGTTCTAAGATACCATGATTAAGTTTTCTTCTCACAGAAATTAACATTTGGAAACTGATGGTTTATGATTTAGAAATAAGTGATTCTCATTTGATGGGGATCTATAATCACAATATTAATACACTCTTTGATTTATTGGCTTTGACCCAGTCTGCCTATTGATGCAACATTCTACATCCAAAATCATGCTGGGAAAGGACTAGAGCAGGATGGTGCAGAGGCCGTGAACCTGCTACTCGGCAGACATGCCACACTTGCTCCATGGAGTGAACTCAGCTGAACGAGGCCACTGCTCCTGCAGATCCTGCTTTACTTTGGATTATTTCAGAGGGTGTTACTTTTAACTCTAAACATCAAGTCTGTAGGTATCAGGCATACACTTTCTGCAACTGACATAGTGACTTTCTTCAAATCAGTATGAAAATAATGTATTAATAGATAATTTCACAAAGGTGACTATTGCTACATATTTTTTAAAAGGCTGACTTTAAAGTTGTCTGCTGTACTCACTCATGGTATTATCTAAGGTTAATAACTTATCTCATTTTGTTTTCTTAATCTAGGTATTAGAAAGCAAGCCAAAATTCCCAATGGATAAATCAGTGCCTGGTGTTCTGAAGTGGGAAAAATAAATTAACTTCAGTAGGATTTATGTATTTTTAAAGAGAGAACAGAAAACAACAAAGGAATTTTTGTTTGGACTATTTTATAACAAAGTGCATAACTGGATTTTGAACATTTAAATCGGCATTATTTGGGAAATTTTTAATATTTTTATTCACATTACTTTGTGTATTAACACAGTGTTTCAATTCTGTAACTGCGCACTTGGCTCTTTCAAAAAAAATTCAAATTTCTTATGCTCCTTTGAAGTTATAGTGCAAAAGGGAAAAATACTTCAATGAATGAATCAAAATTACTCTAAACGGAGAATTTTCTAAAGTTCTGAAACTTCAGTGAACCATAATAGTAACTGGCTTATATATGTCCTATCATAGATTACTTCAGAAATGAGGCTCCTACTGTTTAAATAGACATGGACGCATTTGGTGCTGAGGAAGGAACAAACATGTTACCATTGGTGTCAAGAAGTATTACTATATAGCAGAGAAACTGCAATATATGTATTCAGATACTTACATCCCTATATAAAATTTATGTTTACATTTTAAAATCAGTAGATAAACTCTTTCTTTCTGTCAAGTGTACAATTTCATCCTGACTTAAGTCAGCTTTTGTTTTGGGATGAATTAAGTAACTGAGCTGCCCAACTCTTGTCTGACGTTTGGTGATGCTCCCCTCTACTCTTTAATTTTCCTATGGGCAGAGACCTTGTAAATGGCATTCTTAAAATTATTATTCTAGGGACTGCTATACGTAGGACAACTGTGTCAATGGGAAAGTCATTCTGATGATAGATGTGATACATCCAGAGATAATATGCATTTAAGTATATTAAACTGTTAGCCGAAAAAATTTCCTTGCTGACATAAAAATCATACAAACAAGTCCCCCAAACCACAACTGTCTCTAAAATACTTAGAAAAGTTAATGAAAAATATCTTTAGGATCTTCAACTTTTTCACAATTTTTAAATGTTCAGCTTTAAAATGAAGTAGTCTAAAACTTTTTAAATTATCTAGAATAGATGACATAATATATATGGATATGGGAACACTATCCTAGGTCATCTAGGAATCAGTCATACATGGTTTTTTCGTGTGTGTCTGAAATGTAATACAAATTAGCAAAGCACATAGCATTACATACTTGAGGTGTTGGTGAATAAGGGAAAAAAAAACTTTCTGTAAAATCAAGGACTGTGTTGCATAATGAGACAGCTGTGATTTTATTTTAAACTGTGAAACCATGTGCCACAACAGAATTTGGAGAATTTCTCTTTTTCCTAGATTTGAAAGGTACAGAAAGAAATCAAGTTACACTTTTAAGTTAGTGATGCTTAAGAAGTTTTCCTCCATTAACTAGTATTAAAATCTCAAGCAAGGTACTTCCAGTGCCAGGACACATTAGATAGAATTGGAAAGTGAGTTGGCATCCCTGTATTATATATCATAGAATTGTAAAGTCAACACCAACAACTAGTAATCATTCTGCACTCACTAGTGCCTAGCACGGGAAGAGGGGCTAGAGATGGACAGTCATCATGGGCAGATACAGCTGGCCAGATGATCCTCATCTACCAGGGCACACACTTACCAAAAGACAATACAGACAGCTTGATAGAAACCCAGAACTTTGACTGAGCTAGTATCTGAGCTATGGAATAGCTTCTCTGATGTACCTCTTTGCCTTAAATTGCTTTTAGTTTTAAGATTGTAGAATGATCCTCTTAAACTGTAATCTTTTCTAATAGAGATATTTTAATATACTTGCTTTTTTAAAAAACAAAACTACTGTCAGTATTAATACTGAGCCAGACTGGCATCTACAGATTTAAGATTATCATTTCATTAAGAGTCCTACCCCTGTACTAAAAACTTGCCAATATCATGGCCTTTGGATACATATGAGAAGATATATTTACTATCATTCCATGGGTCTTCCATCTGTCTGTCCATCTATCATCATTTGAGGGCCTAATATATGCCAGACACTCACATACTAGGCACTGGGATATGAAAAAGACTGTCCCTAACCTCAGTAAGTATTCAAAACATCATTACCACCCATTAGGTTCACCTCATTTCATTCTTCATGTAATAATTACATGTCTAAAAAATATCCATTTTAAGCACTCTTGATTTTCATGATCATATTTTATTAAAAATAAGTTAAAAATGAAGTTATATGCATGTATGTGTTATTAATAATTAAAACTATATTTCCAGTTCCTGAAATGTCTGCCTTTTAAATATAACACATACTGTTTGGCTGATTTTGGAAAAAATTAGTTTCAATTAAGAGGCTAAAGATTCTCACTTATTCTTTATATAAATATTCCTGCCCCACCCTCCAATCACCCAGACACTCTCAAGTAACTTAACAAGTATTGATTTAACACTCAATATTTTTGAACCTCAAGGGATCTCTTCTCTGAATAACCACCAAGACTCACAGATAATGATTAGCTGGTAAAATTTATCCATTAATAAAGTAAAAACATAATCCAGTCTTATCAAACTCTAAATAAAAAATCTCTTAAATAAGAAGTACAAATGATACAAAGAATGTTGAGTACTGAAGAGACTGGTTTTTAAACAAATAGACTGTGAAAAAATGGGCTCAATGGGAAGATAACTTAGTGAGCCTTCCACATGCCATATTAGTTCTTCATTATTCAGACCACAGTCTGTACTAAGATGTCTTGACCTTTGAGGTCAGGATGCAGTCTCCCAAAAGTACCATAACATACACATCCATAACTTGCCTTTTTTCAGGAAATCTTTATATCTTTACATAATAATTTTATTCACAACTGCTACCATCCAATTAGTCACTAGGCATTATTTTTAATAATGAACAACAAATTTTTCTTCTCTTTGAAACCTCATAGGAAATAATCACACTCATAAACATTCCCAATATTCAGATTCTAGAGGAAATGCAGTTCACGAAAATTATCATAGCACTAAGAATCTATCTTACCAAATGGTGTTAAAATATTGAATTTCTGGCCAGAAGAGATTTTGTTTTGAAAATAAGTTGTTTTGATACTAACAGTATAATAATTGATAAGTAAAAATTACCTTTTTCTATATTTTTTGTTTAGAATTCATATTCACAATCAATGTATTCAATCAATAGCTATATTCATTCCCAGCTACCAAAAGCCCTGGGTCACTTTTGAACACTTAAAGCATTTCATTTATCCTTCTAGCCAAAATGGTGCTGAACTATTTCAACTTGAATGTAAAATGTGTTAAGTCTTAGCTCATAGGATATATACATTTAATATATAACTGCTTCGCTATGAACTAAGTAACATGTGATTTGGTATTGTAATGTTTTTAATGAAGTGTTAGTTTCTCCCAAATTTTTTCAGGAATTCTAGTTGTAAAACATTTTTAACTTTTTTGAAGAGCTCTTATTTTAAATGCCCAGACACTGGCTTTATATTCTTCTTTATACTCTCACATTCTTTTTATTATATGCCTATAGTATGATTGCAAGATTATGTAAAAATGCCTTGAATAAATGATTTCAAGTGTCTATAGTGGTCATTTGTTGTTACATATAAATAAATGATATGAATTTCATTTTAGGTTAAAATCTTACAGCCATGTGTATGGTTGGTGGTTTTGCTTAATTGCCTTTTGTATTAACAAATTGTTTAGCAAATGCACATGACTTGAAACTTGTCTATGATGGATAAAAATCTAGCTGATGTTTTAAAAAGAAACCATTATACATGAATGGATCCTAACCTTTTGTCATCATTACCAACTACTTCCAAGAATGCAGAGCAGGCATTGTGAGAATAACCACTCTCAGTTTTGATTAGCATTTATAAGAAATATACATGAGCATATATATATCCAGGGGACACAACTCAAACTACAAATTAAATGAAGAGAAACATTGCTATCATAGTAATTCTTATTTAAACATGTGCCAGATTAACCTGCAAGCTGGTAACCTGAAAGGACAAATAGGCCCCAAACTGTGGGCAAGTGTTTTGGGGGGACAATTTGAAAGAGTATAACCCACAAAGACAATTCACCTTTAGGAGCGCTTGCAGGTAAAACAGATGTAGGCTTGTGGCTGGCAGTTTGCAGATGTGAGCTGTAGAGTATCAGTGATACTTGGAACCACCAATTTCCTGCTTTTCTCACCTGTTCAAGGCAAAATATGCTTTTGTTATTGGTGTAAAAGATGATTTCCTTCATCTCATCAGTGTTCAGTGTTATAGGTACTGCTCATTATTATTACCTCATTAACCAAAGACAGAGGAAGGCAGGTCTTTCCTTCTGCTAGAAAGCTTGACTGCCTTAAGTTACTCAGTTATTAATATTTCTAATTCTTGCCACAGATATTAGTAGGGAATTAACACAGAGGTTGAATAAATCACTTAAAGCATATATTAAGGAATTCTAACTTCACAACATACTCTACTCAAAGAGCCCCATACTAAAATACATATGGAAAATGTTATCTCTATGGTGGAGATTCACAATACACATTACCACCTTAAAGATTCAGAGAAGTCCTGCAGTAAAGAAATCACTTTATCCTTGTTAATCAGTGCTTCTCAAATTTGTTTTGCCGCAGAAGTCTTTTTTTAAAATAGCACTTGTTATCCTGTTAAACTTTTTTTTTTCTTGGAAAACTCCTAGATATGACATATTAAGTAATTCTCAATTCATAAAAATGAGATCATTTACAAATTAATTATGATCGTGATAGCATTTGAGCTGTAGGACACAGAGATACCTGAAACCCACCAATTTACTGCCTGCTTTGCTCCCTTACTAAAAACTGTGGGTTAAATAGGATTCTTTCAAAGGAAATGATTATTTCACTTTCTAAACCATGTTGTCTTTCAGAAGGAGATATAGATCTTTTCTGTTTGTCTGATAACTTGAAAGCTTTATATAGTGCTTATTAAAAATCTCTCTTCTCCTAGATATTAGTTGTTTTATAACATTAAGGATGAACCAGTCATTTTCTTCCTGGTTCATTCATTTTGTATAACTGAAATTATTATGTTACATAATAGCATAAATTAAGTAAATTTCAAGTAAATCTTAGTTACTTCTCAGATTGGGCAGGGAAAAACAAGATTTAAAATGAACGACTTGGAAGAATATATGTATGTAGTTACAATGTGCTGCCAATAATTTGGCATTTAACTATTGATAAGGCACCAACTTTGGAGACAGAAAAAATAGCCACAAACCAAAAGGTTAGCCATCAACACAAGTCCAAGAATATGCCTTTGCCACTTTTAGAAATATAATATTTTATTTTACATACCAAGTCAAATCAGAGTTCATGACACAACTATATATAACTGGGACTAAGGACAAATGTAATGACAGAACCTGGTTAAGAGATGACTTCTTTTAAAAATGAACCAATAATGTTGGATGTTTATTCACATATCTTTACTGAATTAATGCATACATTTGGACTCTGAAAAATTTGGAGCCAATGTTGCCAACCAGTCATTGGAAAACTAATGAATTATACCATTGTCATATAGCAAACCACTAGAATAAACAATTTTCAATTACTACAATGACATTTTTTTAGAGAAGATGGTTTTAGGAAAAAAAAATTTCTATAACACTTTCTAGTTGGGTTGCTGTTGGGGCATGGATACATAAACAATCTGGTGGTTGTGATCCCTTCAATTTTGTTTTAGGGCTGTCTGGTTTCTGGTAACAGAAATATATCTTAAGCTTGCTTAGTTCAAAGGGGAATTTATAGGCTTTTGTAGCCAAACAGAGGCAGAGCAAAAAGAGGGTTTGCCACCAGAGCAGATGGAACCAGGAAATCAAATACTATCAAGATCACATTCTTGCTGCCTTTTCTCTGTTTGATTGTTAACTTCATTTTCTTGGTTTAGTTTCTCCAAAAGGATGGAAATCTTGTCTGCAGATCTGGGTAGCCATCAACACAGCTTGTTGATCAGAAAGAAAATGGCATTAGCCTGTAACTCAACTGTGAAAAATCTAAGGGAAGGCATTTCATAGGCTTAGCCTAGGTCATGTGCCAATGCCAATTCCAGTCATTGTAGATACTACAACAGGTCCAGCTGAGTCAAGTGCTCTTCCTTATTAAATCACCAAAGTAAAGGAGATAAAGTCAAGTAAGAGAATGGCTGCTCCCATCCAAATCATGGGACTACATTCTGGCTTCATTAATGGATGTGAGGGGAAGTTGGGGGCATGGACAATGATAACTCCAGAGGAAGGGAGTGAGTTAGGATGGATATTGTCAATGAGAAGATTACTGGGAGCCAGAAAGCAAATTTATGTCCAGCAAAAAGATTAATAAAATCAACATACATGGGATCCAACTCATAACCTTTCTTTCCAAACTGTTCACCCACCTTGTTTTTTATTAAGTGAACCCCATATTCTCAGTATCTAAGGGCTGGCTATTCTCCCAGAAAGAAGTCATGCCACCTTGCTCTCCCTTTGAAGATTATTCACCTCCCCTATTGGTAAGTCTAAATGGCATGCTCACTCTCACCCTGCCTTCTGTTTCATGAAGCCTTGACTAGGGCATTTCAGGAGGGAAGCTCACCTTTACAAGAGTGAGAAGATCCTAGTTCTTTCTTATTCAACCAGTCACCTTGGAGTTGCAAAGGAAAAAAAAAAAAAAAGTAAATCCAAAGAAAAAAGAATACGAAAAAGAACCATTCTTTTAAGGCTTTGTTCCTCTACTTGCTACCCATAATACTATCCCTCTACCCTGTTATCCTGTTGTCTTTGACCAGCAGTGAGAAACTCCCTCAGGAAGGGGGATCTTAGAGAGAGGGCACCGCATCCTTTATTTCTATTAGCTACATTATACTTCTAACACATTTACAGTTCCTATAGAGTGGATACAATTCAGTCCGAGGGGAAGAAGGGAGAGAAAACCTCAGAGAAAAGCACAGCAAAATACTAGTGTTCTGGGAGAACTGCAGCCATAATGAGAGGCCTGGGTGAGAGTAACAAGCAGTCAGTTATACCCATCTCCCAATATTATCTTAGTATTCTCACCATTCATTGTAATCCACAGAGTGGAAAAATGGTTGATTCTGGGGTGAGGCAGGAGTGGTACACAGGTATGGCAACTCATCCCAGAGGTTTTTGAACCTGAGTCCAAGAGCATCAGTAACTGTATTAAATTTGCTTTGCAGATCTGAGATCTAAGTGGATGAGGTCAGAGGAATGGGATGGAAAACACATACATGGTGCAACTTCTTTACTAATTTAGGCAAACAGCTCTCTGGAAAGTGACAAAGCCAAGATATTCTCCAAGGCCCAGGCTGACCAGAGATGCCTCTTAGTCCACAGGGAGTTATTCTCTTTCAGAGTCTGAGAAGGCTTATCAGGAGCTAGGCACACAGAGCTTTATTTCCTGCCCCCTTCTCCCCAGTTTTCTGAAAGAAATACTTCTGAGTATTAGAGACATGGAAAAAAATGACATATTCTCGTTTTCTCTGGCCTCATGTACAGGATTTCACAATTTAGCAACAGGGGGTCCTCTAAGATTCTTTCTCTCTCAGTGATCAACAAGAGGCCAATATGAGGGCTTTAAACCTCAAACACTGGTCTCATTTGAATTTGCTTAGAAAAAAATCTAAAAGTTACACTTTGAGCTATCAGAATATAGTTCCCTTTTTATCATTTTTTCTCCATCTTGCTATTATGTGTGAAAAAACATTTTCACATACTTTTTTTTTTTAACAGACTACTTACTGTCTCATAGAATTTTCCACATTGTAGAGTTTGCAGATTGTATCCTGGTGGTGCCATTTAATTCATTCTTCTGTTCCTTGTATTTCCTATGGAAAGTCAGACCTAGAGGCTTGACCAGATGTAGGTTAGGTTTGATTTGGGGGAGCAAGAAGACTTGCTAGATGATGGTGTCCTTCATAACTGCATCATATGAGGAAGCCCAGGATGTCTCTACTGTCTACTTTTTTGTGATGTTAAGAATGATCAGTGGGTTCAGTGTTGTCAGACTGATCCATCTGCTATAAAAGATTTTCACCTACATACTTCACTAGCCATTAATGATCACTGCTAGATCCATTATCACATTTTCAAAATCAGTGATTTTTTTTAAAGAACTGTGAGTATTCCATAACAGTGTATATACTTTTACATTTGAACTGAACTATTTGTTTTTTCCATTAATGTGTTTTATTAAATTAAGTAACATTTAACATGATAACTGATCTTATTTTTTTTTCCTTTTAGTAATTTGAGATAGTTTTGGAACCTTACAAAAGACATTCAAGGTACTGTGCTCTTTCACAAGAAAAGACAAAACGTTGTTTTTGGAGCTGTTTTTGTCATGTGCCTGTATATTTTTCTCCCATTATTGTCAAATGTAATTTTAACCTTACACAAATGATCTGTTGATTTGAAATATCATGGGAAAACTTTGACCTAGAACATTTTCAAAGAGGTTAGTTACTGGAAATACAAGAAAGCTAAGGACATTTGGCAAGGTGGGTTATATTACATGCTTCAAAACTCTACACAAGTACATAGTTTTCTCCTTAGATTTTTCAGTTTTCAATTTGGTCTCTCAATTTCCTGTAAACTAAATTTCAAAAACCCTAAGTGACGTTCAAGGCCTTCCTTTATCTGGCCCTAACCCCCTCCTTTATCAGTTTCATACTGACCACTGCTGTGCAGTCTCTCCTCTGACCAAACTAGACAACTGACTACCCCCTGTGGCTTCTTGTCTCCTCAGGGGTAAAGTACCGCCCTGGGAACACACAGGGACTTTACTTTTCTATCTCTTAAGGTATTTTTTTCTTTTTTATGCATTCACATCTATGAACCCTCTCTTTCTAGACTTGTAGTGGACACTACTCTTTCTTGTGTAATGCCTTGCCTTCCTACTATTTAAAAGAAATTATTACCTTGATTCTTTTTGGGAGAATACTCCCCACATATGGCATTGTTAATCACTGTATCCAATAGCAAGCAGGAGATAGTGCCAGGCCCCAAGCTAGATGAATTAAAGAACACCCTCCCCCTAAAATTTTAAATATTAGTAGTGATTAAAAAATTGATAATGGTTAGAAACAATTAACTCAGATGAATTTCTCCAGAACTAATAGCTAATATTTACTGAGTTCTCTAGTCATCAAACCATAAGAAAAGAGAACAAAAAGAAGAAAGAGAAAAAAAAAAGTCCTACAGAAGATTGCTTTGGCAGTTTGGGGGTCTCTTACAGTTCCATATAAATTTTGGAATTGTTTGTTCTAGTTCTGTGAAAAATGTCGTGAGTATTTTGACAGGGAATGTTTATATGAGTTAAAAAATTCTGGTTTTTGAAGTGAAAAAAAAGGAAAATGAATGAAGGGCCATGAATGGCAAGGTATCCTTTTTTGTGGGTGAGTTGTATTCCATTACATATATATGCTGCATCTTCTTTATTCATCTATTGATGTGCATTTAGGATGTTTCCATATCTTGGCAATTATAAATAATGTTGCTGTTAATAGCAGGGTGTATGTATCTTTTTGAATTAATTCTTATTTTGTGGTTGGCTTTATTCCTTTGATAACTATGTAAGTTTAAAAAGCTAAAGCTCTAAACCTTCTTAGAAACAATGAACAGTACATATATGTAAATTTAAAAAATATGTGCGTATATTTTATATATGTATTTACATGCAATATATTGTACATGTGCAGTCAAACTGTAACAGTTCTACCTAATAAAACCGAAAAATGAAAAAATTAAATAAAATAAGGCAGTGGAAGAACCAATTTTAATTTTATTTCTTCCTTTCCAGTTAGCTATATCTATCATTTTATTTCTAACTTCACTGGCCTCAACTTTCAGAACAATGTTAAGTGAAAATATAATAACAATAATAAAGACAACCATCCTGGTTATGTTTCTAATTTCCAATATTTCTCCATTTAATGCAATACTGGTTATTAAAGATACCCATTTTCACAATGAGAAGTTATCCTTCTATTCCTACATTTTTAACTGTTTTGTTTAGAAATGGGTAGATTAATGAATCTCTTGGTCTTTAATGGGATAAAAAAAATTGTTTTAATTGATCTTACTGGACTGATATATTTAGTCAAATTCGGTTCCTAAAATTTAATTAACCATGGTAATGCTGGACAACATTAAAAAATACAGAGAATTTAGCTTGCAGTATTATTTGACATTTTCCCATTCACGTTTATAAATGATTCAGCTCCTCCCACTCCCCATTATATAATCTTGTTAGGTTTAGCATCAAGATTATCCAAGCTTCAGAAAAATATGGCAGCATGATGTAGTTGTTGACAACACAGGCTATCTAAGCTCACATGCTAGCCTCACCACTTATGGCTGTGTGACCTTCAACAAGTCCCCTGATCAACAAATATTAGGGTGACAGAATAGAATGTAAATTCCATCAATCGTCATAAGGTGGAAATGGTATAAATAACAAACATTGAGAAAGGAAGGAAAAGAAAAGAAAAATTTGCTACTTCTTCATATTTTTATAGCTGAGTCAAAAGCAGATAAATATATCCATCTGCTCATTCCTAGCATATATTAATTTAATCATCACTCAGAATATACTGTCCAAGGCAAGGGTCAACAAATACGGACCACTGACTAAATCAAACACACCTCCTGTTTTTGTAGATAAAGTTTACTAAAATACAGGCACACCCATTTGCTCACATATTATCTATGGCTGATTTTTATGCTATAACACGAGTCAGGTAGCCACCGGAGATCTCATGGGTTGCAAAGCCTAGAGTATTTACTGTCTCACTTGTTAAACAAAGTGTTTGCAGACTCAGGTTCTAAAGCAATAGACTATTAAGTGTGTGTGTGTGTGCAATTATAGTGATAAGGATAGCCTTTATTAAAAAATGCAAATATTTAATATTTATAAAAGTATCATGGACACACCTAAGTTGCCTAGAAAGAATGACAATGTGACTGACAGCTGACTTCTCAATAGAAACAAAATCAGGAAACAATAAAATATTTTCATAGAAATGGAAGAAAATAATATTAACCAAGATTAGTTACACTACTAGAATGTCGTTTAAGAATGAGACTAAAATAAAGACATCATTCTAACAGACAAAAACTAAGAGGGCTTACCACTAACAGATCTTCACTGCACAATGCTGAAAAATATGTACTTAGGAAAGTAGGAAAATGATACCAGAAAGAAGGCTGGAGACAAAGAAAATGAATGAAAAAAGAAATTGGTAAACATGTGAGTAAATCTATATAAATACTAACTGTATAAAGCAGTAATGATAATGTCTAATTTGGAGATAAAAGTAAAAGGCAGAACTAAAATATCTAACACAAATGCATGCAAGATAAAAAAGTGACCAAAGAGTTAGGAAGCTTATGTATTGTTTGGTAGGCTGGTAAGAGTTACTAAGGTTAACTTAAGTTCCAAACTTGTAAAGGTAATTCTAACAATCAAGAGATTACATTGTTTAGCTCTGCAAATAAAATATACCTAATGGATGAAATGATTATTTTTTAACAAAATTTTAAATTAAGTTCAGGTGAAAATCTAAACAGATAAATTAACACAAGAAAAAAAAAGAGAAAGTTGTCAAAATGCACCAGGCAGGCAGAAATTTTTTTTTTCAGGATTATTCCACTAAATCTTTAAAGAGCAAAAGAGGAACACTTTGTAATTTTCATAAATGCTTAAAAAGCATGTGATAAAACTCAACATCCATCCTTGATTTGTAAAAAACACACCTTGGTAAGAGGAATAGATCATAACTTCATAAAATGTATCTATTTAAATCTAAAAGTCAACTTCATGCTTAGGTGGAAGCACTAGAAGCATCCTCACTAATGTCAGGAGCAGACAAGGGTGTCTGCTTTCAGTATTACCATTTTATGTTGTACTGAAGGTACTAGCCATTCTACTCAGGTAGGAGAAACAGAGTTACAAAAATTAGAAGCAAGTAAAATGACCATTATCTTAAGAAGATAGAATTCTGAACCACTGCTACCACCCAGGTCCAAGCCACCTTCTCTCTTACCTGGATTATTCTAATGGCCTCCAAACTGGCAGCTGCAGGTATTTCAACTATATGAGTCATTGATATACGGAAAAAACTTGTATATATCCATGAATATTTATTCAAAATAATATTTATTCAAATATTTATCAAATATGTATTTTAAAAACAAATATTTAACTGAGTATCTACTATGTACTTCTGTGAATGTCACAGAAGAAAAATCAAATAAAGAGGGAGGAATAACCAGTTGATGTATTCTAAGGGAAATCAGAGATGTCTCCCTAATAAGCTGACATTTGAACAGAGACCTGCAAAAGTGAGAGAGGGAGGCCTGCAGATATCGAAGTGGAGAATATAAATTCAAGCACTAAAGTAAGAAAATTCTACACATTGATAATATAATTACCGTGCTTACCAATCTTTAAAAATTTCATAGGGCCTGCAGATCTCTCCTTTATCACAGGTGGTGCCTATGATTAAAAAAAAAAGTTCAGAACTAGTTCACACCTATTTCAGACATAAGCTAAACTGGTTGTTGTTGGTGTATGTGAAGACTATGAACTTCTGTCCATAACAGAGCTAAGCTAAACACTGAATAGTCATACCATGTTTAGTTTAAAAACAAACACAAATAACCCTCCTCCATTCATTGACCCTCTAAGTTTTGGCTGTCTTTACTGAAAAACATCCTTTTAATTATATCCTGAAAACAGCATGGAGAACGACTCCCTTTCAAAACAACTTTTTCCCTGAAGAGAAACACATGTTCCAAGTACAAACAACATTCCAGTATCCAACTTAAGGCTACATAATTTCTGCACAATGATGTCATACTTAGGCTACTGAACTTGCTCCTGTTCGTATCATTTCTTCTACAATTCTATAATGTAGGCCCACTCATGGAAGCAGACTTGCCAAGAAAATTCTGAAAAAAAAAAAATAAATAAAGACTGAGGAGTAAATCAGGCTACTGGGTGTCTAAATAAAATACAAAGCTATTCTAATTTAAAATATTACATTTTATCAGAGAAACAGATAAGCAGAAAAAAGAGCAAGTCCTAGGAACGTTGCTGTGATTACATGGTGACATTTCAAATCAACAGAGAAAGGATGACCCAACTACTCAAAAAAGCATTAGAACAATATTCATTTTGGAAAAACTAGTTTAGATCCCAACCACACATCATATATGTATTAGAATAATCCTTAGCTGCAGTAACAGATAAACACCCTAAATCTCAATGACTTAACCAAATACTTAGTTATTTCTTGCTCATGTGAAGTTCAATAGGTGGCTGGATAGGGTTGGGGGGATCTGTTCCGTGCAACCATGCAGAGACCCTGGCTGATAGAAACTTCACCATCTTCAAAATCTGTCTTGGAAAGTTGCCCAGGATGTCAACATCTAGCTGGAAAACAAGGAAATAAATGTGAAAGATTGCTTGGAAAGTTTTTTGGGGCAGGGAAAACCATGTAATCACTTTTACCCATATTCTCTTGTTGAGCATGTGCCAACTTCAAGGAGGCTCGGAAGTGTAATTTAGCCAGGTACTCAAGAAAAAGAAGGCAGATTAAGTGAACACTTAGCCAGTTTCCAACACAGTACATCCTTCTGGTTACCAGGAATCCTACCACACAGAGCACACTCCCTCCTTCCCCAAGTGAGACAATCCAAAATTCCATCCAGTTACTGCAACCAGCTCAAAGTCCAAGATCTCTGAATGATGTATGGTTCTTTCCATCAGTTCTAGATATGGCCACTTAAGTTCCAGTGACATTTGCACTAAGAACACAAGTTATGGAAATCTCTCTACTGCCAACAAGCCCAACTTACCATGGTAAAACATGGACAGGAGATTTGTAATAAAAATTGCCATCTGGTAAAGGGAAGATGGGAGACACACAGAAGGCCCTAGTCTACAGTCGCTACGATACCCTTCTGGCAGGCATTTTGAGGTCCCTCTTATCTAGCAATGGGACATTTTCTTGATTTCAATTTTGCTATCTGGAAGGAACTACTTATTCAATGTTCTTCATAGCTGTGGATTTACCCTTTTGGAGGTTTTTTTTGGTCCATTATTGCATTTTAAAAAATGATGAAGATTGTGCCTTTCTTGGGGGCCTTTACAGTTTTGCAACCCATCTCTTCCTTGAGCAAGTTTGGGAGCCCCAAAATATTTTTAATGATAGAACATTCAGAGGCTGCTGAAGGCTTGCAATTTCTTTGGCATTACAGGTAAGCAGAATAGGTTTTTTTTTTTTTTTCCAGAATAGGTTTTTGATGCTAATAGCATCCCCCTAAGTTCCTTCCTAAATATAATTCTCAAGCTTGCCTTATTTTTTTCCCCTTCTTTGCCAACATGGCTTAAAGCTATCATGTTTAGGAGGAAATGCCACATCTTTCTTTACTCAAGTCTGTGCTGGAGCTAGAAGTCTTAGTGAATATTAATCTCTTATTATTTGGGTCTAGTATCCTGGCTTTTCTGTGCTTTTACTTTTTGGTCTTTTCTTTTTACAAACTAACAAATTATTGCTACATCCCATTTCTTTTTTTCTATCACCTTAGTAAATGCAGACAGTAACAATCAACACTCACTACCAGCATTCCTTTCTCCAGCCTCTTTCCTTAGAGCTGAGGTCATTAAACACGTGGTCCACCTGTAATTGTAAATGACTGTTTAAAAAATTGTTTTGTCACTGCATGTATAAATCTCATTTTCTGGATAGCCCTGGATATTAATTTCCATCTTGACTGTCTGTTGGACCAATGCCAAGTGTTTTGGATTTTTGTTACAGTAGCATCCTTCTTCTAGCAATAATTTCTGCATCAGAATAATGACACCTGTACTGTTCAAAAAAATCCCAAAGTCTCTTCGGTTTAACATAGATATTTGTCTGATTGTAAGTTAAGTCCAATTGGCTTAAATGGAGAGAAGGTGGGTGGATAACTGATTTTTAGTTATTTAGGTTCCCCACGCTGATGGTCATTCCTTCATCTTAAAAAAAGGGCCTTCTAATGTCTCCCTGGGAATTGACATCCAGGTAAGGGACAAAAGAAGGTAGAGGATAAAAGGGGATATCATGGCTCAAATTTGGAAATGGTTTACATGATTTTCATTAATATTTACTATGCAATTCTTAAGTAACATGACCCCAACCTAATTTCAAGAGATGCTAAGAAATGTAGATTCATTGTATACTAGTTGGCATGAGAAAGCAGTTTGCCAATCTCCTTCAGAATACACATGGGTAAATTCCAGAGAGATTAAAGCCTATAGGTAAACATAAACCTATAAAAGTACTACAGGAAAATATAGTAGATTTAGGGATGTCAAGAACTCTAAAGGGTGAGAGTTCCATGGGCCTATACTGGGCACTCAGGAAAAAGAAGGGGGACCAAAAAAAGGTAAGATAAAACTTCCCTAGATGGTGCAGGCCTGAAAGAGGAGAGGCTACTGCTACAGGAAGGACACGGATACCAACCAGGATCCTTCCTTCCTATTGAGAAAAAAGCCTTAAGCCACGGTAAGGTCATCAAACACACTGTTAATCAGGGTACAGATAAAAACTCACTGTGGCTTGGGAAGGGCAATAGGAAAGAAAACCCAAAAACCTCTGTATCCTTGGGAAGGGTCAAGAATCTATCCGGTACCCAGACTACCAGATACATCTCCTAACTTGGGAAGGAGTGAGAAGCTACCAAACAAGATTCAGCATGGACACAACGAAGAGTTTAGCTGCTACAAGGAAGAAGGGCAAAATCTCTGAGAAAGTCATAATCCCAAGATCCAGCCATGGTCTTTAACTATGAAAACCACAGAAAAAGTTTTAAAGTATGAAAACCACAGAAAAAATTTTAAACATCAAGAGCTCAAATAATTCATTCCATGAGTCCTTTTTTGAAGAATCTACTAGAAAATGAACTTCATCCAAACAAAAGATGACTGGAAAAACTTTTGCAATTCAGCTTTAATATATGTAATTGCAAGTCTAAGACTAAAACTAAAGTGGGGATAAGGGTAGATGAATATGTTGTATAATAATGCTCTGTGTTATGTGATGTATGGTTGAATGAAGTAAAAATAATGCAACTAAAAATGGGAAGAGAATGCAAGTGGAAGGAGGAAAGAAGAATAAACTCTCTAGCTGTGGTCTAGGCAAGAGTTAAAGTTAAGGAATGTCATTAAAAATGGACAATACAGATGGTGAATTAAAAAATAAGGGACTAAAGGCATTAAAAAGGGTATAAGCACAAAGATAACGACTAGAACAGAAATACTAACCTTCTTAAATATTATATTTAGGAATTTCTTTTTTGAAAAAAAGGAACATAGTAAACACATTTTGAAGAGAAACACAGTAAATCTAACAAACATAGTAATTACAGCATAAGATAATCTGACAGAATTGAAAGGAATCATCGTCATCATATCACCAAATATTAAAGGGTTTAATTCACTGATTAAACGGAAAGATTTTCAACTTGGCTTACAAAGACCCAAATAAATGCTCTTTTCAAAGAGATACATCTATTTGAAAATGAATGATGAATGATTCAGAAAGGTTGAGGGGATGGGTATATATAGCTCAGTGGTAGAGCATATGCTTAGCATGCATGAGGTCCTGGGCTCAATCCCCAGTACTTCCTTAACAACAACAACAACAAACCAAAGAAAAAAAAAAAAAAGAAGAAAAGAAAAGAAACAACTCAAAGACCTATCAAAAAAGGGATGGGGAATTAAACTACAGAACATGTATACAATGGAATAGGGAAAAATATATTATAAAATTAAAAAAAAAACAAAACTAGTAAGGCTAAAACTGAAGGGATAGTCAAAGGTATTCCAGGCAAATGGAAACACAAAGCAGGAACAGCAAAACTGGTACCAGATAGAGTGAGACTTTCTATGATCCCCAATCTATATGCTAAAATGGAAATAAAAAGAGAAACCAGTACATCTGACTATAAGTGGCAAACAACATGAAAGAAACGTAAACAACATAAAGAAAATCAAAAGACAACTGACAAAAAGCTAAAAAGTATTTGCAATACGTATAACAGATAAAGGGCTAATATCCTTAAAATGTAAATAAATCTAAAAAATTAGGGGAAAATGATGAAAACCAATTCCTCATCAATGGAAAAACGGGGAAGACAATAGAAACAAAATCCACAAAAATTGATTTTAAAAAGTCCTTAAAATTTTTTTAAAGTATCCACTATGCCCATAATAAGAGAAATATATAGTAAAACTACACTGAGGTAACATTTCTCACCTACTGGCAAAATTCAAAATATAAAACACTGTACTCTATTGCAGAGGTGGTGGGGAAACAGACCTCTCTCATATGCTGCTAGTGGAAATACAAATTGGTATAACTCTCATGGAAGAAAACCTGGCAATTTTTAACAAAAACACATGTGCATTTACCATGTGACATAACATTGTTACCTCTAGGAACTTACCCCAAAGACGTATCTCCACCAAACTGAAAATACACATGTTGGCTTTTGTTTGTAACATTATTCATAACTGCAAAATATGAAACTAACCTATATGCCTATATGACTGGCTGAATACACTGACAGAGCTACCCGATGAGATGCTATGCCTTTACTTATCTATTTATTTATTTACTTTAGTAGCTTAACAACACAGATTTACTATCTTATAGTTCTGCAGGTTAGAAGTCCCAACCAGTTCTCACTGGGCTGAAATAAGGATGTTGGCAGGGCTGTGTTCTGCTCTGGAGGCTCTACAGGAGGATCCTCTTCATGGTTCATTCAGGTTGCTTCTTGAAGTGGTAAGCCTGAGATCCTCGTTTTCTTACTGAATGTAAACTGAAGGTTTCTGGAGGCCACTTGCATTCCTTGGCTCATGGTCCCTTTATCTTCAAAGCTGGCAACAATGGGGCGCAGCCCCTCTCACACTGCTTTTTTTTTTTAATTGAAGAATAGTCAACTTACAATATTATACCAGTTTCAGGTATACAAGATAGTTACTTGATATTTTTATGGATTATACTCTATATAAAGTTATTATAAAATATTGGCTATATTCCCTGTGCTGTACATTACATCCTTATAACTTTTTTTATACCTAGTAGTTTGTACCTCTTGATCCCCTTCACCTATTTTGCCCCTCCCCACAACCCTCTTCCCTCTGGTAACCATGAGTTTGTTCTCTGTATGTGTGTCTGTTTCTGTTTTGTTATATTCATTTGTTTTATTTTAAACAAGGAAGATCTCTATGGACAGTTTTGCAGTGATTTCCAGGATATATTTTTAAATTAAAATGAAGTTCACAAAAGCATTCAGGAAATGCCAATTTTTATGTAAGTAAGGAGAGGAAATAAGAAAATATACATATGTTTGTTAATCTGTGCAAATAGAAACACAGGAAGAACATAACAGGGATTAATGAGCCTGATTACATACAGGATATGGGTGGAATTGGATGGAAAGGAAAGAACACCTGGAAGGGAGGATTTCCCACTTCTCTGAGTATACTGTTTTTTGCAGCTCTAACTTATGGAACAATGTTAATGTTTCATGTAATGAAAAAAAATTTTAAATTACCAAGCATGAAGGAAAAATACCCTTAAAATAAAACACCATAAGAAACACATGAACAAAAATGCATTTCAGATGAATACTATGTGGAAGGAAAGAGAGGGGAAAAAAAGTATTAACCCAGGTAACTTTTTATTATTATTAAAAAAATTGAGATACAATTCACATACAATATTCACCCTTATAAAGTACACAATTCAGTGGACTTCTGTATATTCACAAAGTTGTGCAACCAACACTACCATCCAATTCCAGAAAACAACTCAATCCAAAAAGAAATGTCACACCCATTAGCAGTCACTCACTATTCCTCCCTCTTCCAGTCCCTACCAGTCACTAATCTACTTCTGCTCTCTATGGATTTACCTATTCTAGAAGTTCCATATACATGGAATCCTATTCTGCATTGGCTTCTTTCTTAGCACGATGTTTTCAAAGTTCATCCATGTCACAATATTTCATTCCTTTTAATGGCTGAATAGTATTCCACAGCATGTACACACCACTTTTGTTTACCAGGTCATCAGTTGATGGATATTTGGGTTCTTTCCTCTTTTTAGCTATTATGAACATTCATATTTAAGTATTTTTTAAAATAAGTTTTCAATTCTCTTCGGGTATAAACAGCTGTGACTGCAAATAGGGGTCATGAAACTCCCATTATGCCTATGTTGGTACACTTGATGGTTTCCTACACATTTTTGAGCGTCTGTTAATTTTTCATTGTTTTGTTTCTCTGTTCCTCTAACTGGATAATCTCAATTGACCAATCATTATGTTCACTCAGTCTTTCTTCTGCCAGATAAAATGTGCTGTTGAACCTTCTGTTGAATTTTTTGTTTCAGTAATGTACTTCTCAATTCTTAAACTTTTTGTTTCTTCTTTAATTTGTCTTATTACTGATATTCTCTATTTGGTGAGACACCTCAGATTTTTATCTTATTAAGATATGGTTTCCTTTGGTTCTTTGACTACATTTAAAATAGCTTATTTAATGTCTTTGTCAAAACAATCCAGAGTCTGGGCCTTCTTGGGACAGTTTCTATTGACAGCTTTTTTCCCCATGTATGGGCTATACTTTATTTTGGTGGATGTCTTATAATATTCTGTTGAAAACTGGGTATTTTAAATAATACAATGTCACAACTCCAGAAATCAATTATTCCCTTCTCCCTAGGGCTTCCTGTTGCTATTTTTTGCTGCTGTTTGTTTAGTGACCTTTTTGAACTATTTTTGTGAACTCTGCATTCTTTGCTGTATATGGCACTGAAGTCTCTGCTTCATTAGCTCAGTTTTACACTAATAACTGCATAAGGATTTCCTTAATGCCTAGAGTCAATACTTCTCTAAGTTTGCTGAGTCTAAATGTGTGTTGGTCAGGAAGTTGACAATTCCACCTTACCCTTCACTTCCTGCTTATGCAACTCTCCACAAATTCAGCCAGAAGTGAGGGTTTAGGGCCTTCTCAGCTTTTACCTGAACATGCACACAGCCCCATCATGCATGTAACTTCCTTAATTCCAGGAAACAATTCAAAAGTTATCAAAGTCCTTAGGATACTGAATTTTCCAGGGTTCCTTTTAAGCCATTTGATTAACTTATTTTTCCCAACTGTTACTCCCTGCTTCAGGTAGCTGTAATGTTAAACAATTGCCTCTAAGATCATTTCAAAAACTGATCTCAGGAAAAAGGCTTTTCACATTGCGTAAGCTCTTGTCAAGTTAGATAAAGACAGAATTGCCAGTGCGGTCTTCCAGTGAACTACCAAAATGGTCAAATAATAATTCTCAGGGAATGTGTCTTTGAATAAGCTCCACCCCTGTTCTGGCCCCAACAGTGGCTGCCAGACTGCTGGTTTTCATCATGATTGTGGGCTGTTGATTTTCAAGACACCATAGATCTGGGGTGATAAGATCTGAGTGGGTGATAAGAATAGGGTAAATTAAAGTGTCATAAAGATAACTTCTTATCAAGATTCAAGCATTTAAAATAAATAATACTCCTTGGATTGCTGTAAGCTTGTGGTTAATTCCATAGTTCTGAAAATGCTGATTCTGACAATATGGATAGTTTTCTTACTGCTTTTAATGAAGAAAAATAATTTTTCCATCTCCTTACTCAGCCATTTTTGCTGATATTATCCCAGGTAACTTTCAAACTTGGTTTTGAGATAATACGCTCTTAGGCTAAAGAAAAAAGAACTCTAAATATACATTAAAGTTTGGTTAGTAGGCTTCTGTTTTGCAGAGGTATTCAGTTAACAATTCTGAAGAAAACATCTATGTATTCTGGGGTTGAGAAAACAAGTAAATATATTATGGAAAATGAGAAACCATCTTCCTTACTATTACAGAAAGAACTTACATGCCAAAAGGACACAGGAGACAGCTTGAGGGAGCTCCCATTAATCAAATTAAGGATAATTTGAGCATCAAAATAAATAATGAACTTTTATTTCTCACCATTACGGAATAACAGGCACCAGATCTGCTCTTCTATACTAAACAAAATACTGGACAAAATATATGAAACAAGGTTTCAGACAAGGGACAAAAAGCAGTATAGGATACTAACACCTGAGAGGAAGAACACAAATGAATTGCATGCTACATGTTCACCAGTGCACTGTTTGAAGAGTTTCCAATATAGTGCAGGTGGGAGAAATTCCAAAATAGCCCAACTACCTTACTGAAAAGACATTTCAGAGTTCAGAGAGGTTAATCTGACTAGAATTTGTGAGGCAAGATACCGGAGAGGAAGGAAATCCGCAAAAGAAGATAAAGTGCTCTGGAGATCTACATATCGGTCAATGGTATTAGGCTGACCTGAGAAATGTGTATAAAGAGTCTAACAAAGTCATAAGGGAAGAGTCACCAGGAAGGAGTTGGCAGAGCCATCCTAGGAGCCTGTACAGCTCTAGGTATAGTCTGTGTTCTCACCAGACACAAAAGAAAAATCTTCCAACAGACAAAGCATTAGGCAAACTTCTTAGAAAGGTAATGCCTCAGTAGTGGCACTAAATGAGCCCCAGACCAAGGTTTCTCAGCCTGAGGACTGCTGAAATTCTGGGCTTAATAATTCTTTATTCTATATATTGTAGAATATTTAGCAGCATCTCTGGCCTATATCCACTAGATGCAGCACCCTTCTCCCCAGCTGTGACACCCAAAATATCTCTAGACGTTGCCCAATGTACCCTGTGGGAAAAAACTGTCCCAGGTTGAGAATCACTCCAGATAAGATCATTAAAATAGCTAATAATACTCCATATGTTACAGGAAGTAGAGAAAAACATGGACATGCTACAAAGACAAATGGACTATCACAGCAAAATCAATAACAGTGTATTGTAGGATTATTTGTAGAAGCAAAACGTATGTAAACAATAATACAAAGGCTCAGGGGAAGAAAACTGAAGCATACTGTATTAAGGTACATGAACCACAAGTAAAGTGGTATGAAAACTACTTGAGGTTAGGCTGTGATAAGTCAAAGATGTATATTATAAACCTTATAAGGCAATAACAAATAAAGTAATAAAAAATACCCAATTAATAAAAAATAAACAGAAAAATAGAATAAAGGAGGTACCCATGAGATAATGTGGAAATATATTTAAAAACTCAATAAAGAGGAGAGAATGGAAACTTCCTTATTCTAAAATGTCATCTAATAAATGTAGAAACAAGATGAAATTAAAAAAAAACCTATCAGTTACTATAGCAATAATTGTTTCAGGTAAGAATCATGAATTAATGTTAAAACTAGTGCATGAAAGTTTCAGGACACAATTACACACAGTATCAAAGATACCACTTGAAACAAGTAAGCCAAGTTAATATTACCAGTAATGGGCCATATCAATATCATTACCTACTTCCTGATATGATATACTAGGACAAATACAACATCCCTTCTGTAACATTACTGCCAGAAGTGCATAACTTGAATTTAATAGTGGGAATATTAGACAAAACCAAATAAAGAAACAATGTAAAATAAATTGATTTGTACTTCTGAAAAATGTCACTGTCACAAAATCCTAAGACTGAGAAACTGTTCCCAACCAAAGAAACATGACAGGTGAATTTAAGGTGACAAATGGATATAAGGCATGATGCTTCATCTTCTGTGGCTTTAAAAAGGCACTGGGGCAACTGGCAAAAATTGAGTATTTGGTAACTGGATTGTGGTAATACAAGAGACTAGAGAATGACTGCATTTTTAAAGAAAGAATATAAAGGTGGGAGAGAAGAAGAAAGAAATGAGAAAAGCGGGAGAGGAAGAGAGCAGATGAAGGGGGAGAGAAGGAGAGACTGAATGAGGGAGAATGAGAAAAAGAAGGAAGAGAAAGGGGAAAAGGAAGAGAAGAAGGAATAGAGGAGGAGAGGGAAGATGAGACCCAAGGATAATGTAAATGCAGTAAAACATTAGTATCTGGGGAATTTGGGTGAAGGATATTGTGCAGTAAAGAACTTGGTCTTGCCCAAAGAGAGAAACTGCCTTTGCCTTCAGCTTCATGGAGGCACTCTTCTGACAGGAGTGTCTCTGTTTAGGGCAGGAGGTGGCTGCACTAAAAAAGGCCAACCATGTCATTTAGGATGGGGGCTTCAGGTCATATGGTATCAGTCCATTTCCAACAATCATGTGGGCAATCAACTGATCGTGCCTACACACAGATGCCACAATAAAATTCTGGACACCAAAACCTGAGCAAGCTTCTAAGAATGACAATACTTTGTGCATACTGATGCCAGGACGGCAATGCAATCTGAGGACAACAGAAACTTTGCATTCAGAATGCTCAGACTTTGCCCTTATGCATCTCTTCCTTTGGCTGATTAAAATTTATAACCTTTCTCTGTAATAAACTAAAACTGGGAATATTTATAATAGGCTTCAGTGAGTTCTGGGGGGTTTTTCAAGCAAATTTTTGAACCTGAGGGTATGTGGGGAACCCTCCCCCCACAACCTCCGAACCTGCAGTTGGTGTCAGAAGTAAGAGCAGAGTCTTGTGTGGGCTCTTTCCTCTAACTTTGTAGCTGACACCTAACTCCTTGAAGTTGGGTTAAGAAGTCTTGGGCAGACTTGGCAGTCTGGAGGACAGTGTTCTCAACCTTGCAGTTTGGCTAAACCTGGGTAGGGACAAAGACATTATTTTTTAGCTTTTCCTGGAATATTTTTCATAATTAAAATTTCAACTGAAATCATTTTCAATTTGACATACTTGGAATTACATAAAATAAAAATTTAAAGGAAAAATTTTGCATTCAATACAACAAAAATTATTTTCTCTCTGCAAAACCTCTTGGAATCTATTGCTCTAGTTATCTAAATTCCTAAGCTGTGGAAAAAGATAAAAATGACTTTTCAGAGTTTCTGAATTCCTGCTAACCAGAATGCTTTTCCTGCCATTAACAGTATCAATGCACAGAAAACCTAGAATTTAGTTAGCATTACCTAGTTAACTAAGAAACTTTAATTTCTCCCAGAGTAGCAAAAAGTAAAACATTTGAAGGAATTTAAAAAATCCTGTTTTAAAATAACAGTACTATGAAGAATAAGGTAGTCCCTTCCTCAGTAAGTCATCTCATAACCTCTGCTCAACTATAAGGGGAAATGCTCTTTCAATCATATTTCCTTCAGAATTAGTTCTTATAAATTTCAACTATGATTCCTCAAAAAATGTTTCTATAAGAACAAATGGCCAAATAACTAACTACATGTTGTGTTACTACACTGGAATGTGAATGTTGCCCAAATAACTGAAACTTAATTCAGAAATCTAAAAATTTCCTGGGAAACTATTTTAGAACAGTCAAAAAGCACAAAATCACAAATAATTAAAACTATAGTAAAAATTAATATCTACTTGTATAATTTATTATCTGTATACATAATAAAAGTTACTATCTTAGTTTTGCTAACAAGAATAACTTTTAGCAAAAATGATCTATTTTAAATAGCTACAATTTTTTCATATTGTTCTATTATTTTAAATATACCTCAACATTTATTTTCAGGGTAAAGAAACAAAGAGCTAAACCAGTGAAACACATCATGATAAAACACAAATAAGAAAATCTGAAATAGCTATTATCTCAAAATTCTTTTACAGACGGAACAGTCTGGACATATTAAAAATTAATTTAAGTATGTACTTGATTTGTGACAGTTTAAATATAACCTGAATATACTTAGAAAAGAAAAATAAAGACAAAACCAAATTTATTTCTGTAAGCTGTTCAAAGAGACTTATTCCAATACAAATTTAAACAATGGGCTGGCTTAAAAAAGAAAAACAATTTTTATATAAAAAAGTTCACACAAAGGTACTAATCAATCATCAAAGGTAATTTTCTTCCCCTGAAACACAGCAATTTTAGATTGCTGTTCTTTTCGCCTCCGGCTTGCTTCCCATGAAGGATGAAGAGGCAGTTGTGATTTCTGTTTTGTATTTTCAAATCCTCTTTGTGTACTCTTATTAAATTGATTCTTGAACT
The DNA here is from genome assembly GCF_009834535.1 of Camelus ferus. Lineage (NCBI taxonomy): Eukaryota > Metazoa > Chordata > Mammalia > Artiodactyla > Camelidae > Camelus > Camelus ferus. Next base: position 84,177,495 of record NC_045698.1, on the reverse strand, counting down.
GAGGTTCAATTTGCTGAAAACCTGGAGAAAGTAAAATTAATGAAAACTAAGTTTTTACCTAAATAGCATACAAGAGAAATACATTTTATCTTATCAAATCAGTATCCAAGGAAGAAATTTAGTTTTACTTAAATGGAATACCTCACAATATAAAATCTAAGTCCAATAGGGAACAGTTTGAGGTTGAAATACACTTATAAGCAGTAAATTTGGGGGTACATGCTTTCAAATCTTATAAATAATGTTTATTGAGTGCCTCCTAGTATATGCTGTACTGTCTTATTTACACTGATATTAAGAAAGGAAACATAGTCCAGACAACATGTAAGGAAAAAAAAAAAAAGAGGGGGCATCTTGTATTTCTAAAGAAATATGATTCATTAGCTTATGATACCTGTGTGCAGAGCAATGTAGCCAGAAAACTCACGTTTTAACTAAAATATTGAATCCAACAATGCTGATGGGCGAGATTTTTAAAGGGCTGTTAATTGATTCCACTCCCTTCGGTTATTAAATAGAAAGTTGTGATTATAAGGTAAATTGCCGTATCTACTCATATTTAAGACCAACTTTTTTTTAACCATAGTTATCCACCAGATACGAGGGTGGCAAGTTGTATTCTATTCATTACAACCTCTTATATTACGAGAAACTCTTATATTATTTTGAACAAAGTACTAGGAGACATACTGGAGACAAAAGATTGAATCGATGCATATTTATAGAATTAGAAAGAAAAAGAGAGGCAAAAATTTTAATAAAGATTAATTAATCAGTCCTAGTGGTGTGTCATTTCTCCACTGTAAGTTAATCATCATTATCAGAAGTCTTTTAAGGATACTAAAAAGCAAATGTCCAATGTTATACAATCAAGTAAACAGTTTGGAATAACACTTCCAAAACAATCCTGTACACAGATTCAAAATGTTTCATATCTAGTACAAATCACATGTGCTCTAGAAATCTTATAATACAGAGTGGCTTTTGTGATTAAGAGTGAAGAATATAAATGTTAAATGAAACTGTTTCATGTATAGTGAGATTCAAATAAGGTAATATTTCTAAACTGATACGTATTTTACATAATTATGTAAAGTATATTTGCATGTGCAAATGAATGGATAAGTTAAATATTATAAATATATAAGCTAAGTAAAAACAAAAACTCGTTTCACTTGGGTTTCCTCACTGGGAAATTGTGGGAGTGTCTTAAGTTTACAATTGTCCTATGTTTGTAAATATAAGGCTATATATTTGCCAAAGCTAGTATTTTAATACAGTCATTAAAATAACATAAAAATTTGGCATGGGCTGTGTAGTTCAGCAGTAGGTAGTAAGGAAATGGATATCTGAGGTTGAAAAGGGAGCACCCTATGTGTTAAAGAAAAGGTAAAACTGCTGCCAGTGGAAACTTTGGAAGTAGGTTACAGGCTCAGGGAGTCGCAGCACCAGGGCAGATGGCTGTAAAGAATAAAAAGATTAGTGTACTGATGGCTCTTTGGCAATGTATTACAAAAAGAGTGCTCAGGAAAGAACTGGCCAGCTCACAGGCAGAAATGAAAGAGAAGAGAGGGTCCAGATATTTGGGAACTTAAGTTTTAGAAAAGCCTTTGGACTCCAAACAGTAAGTGATAAGACTGAGAAAGATTTTAAGCCCATACAAATTTAGCCCTGGAGTAGAGATAAAAGTATGGCCTTCTCAACAAAACCTGAAAGTCTCAATGCAACAGACACCGAATGATGGGGGGAGATGGGGGGGTGGGCAAGTGAAAAAAACCCCAAAACAACAACAACAAAAACAAACCACAAACATAAATAAGGCAAGACTGAAAACTAGCTCTAGGAAAGAATTTTTGGTGTGGTGACTAGCTCACTGATGGACTGATTAGAAACAAAGAAGTCAGAAATCCAGTATGTTTTTGAGGGCATTGTATTGTGAAAAGAAGCACAAGCTTGGGCCAGAAAAAAATCTGACTTAAGACTTAAAAATCATCTTCAGGATCAGTATTTTTACTAATCATGTGGGGCAATTCCCAGATTATACTAAATGTCCACTTCATGTGTGTCATGGAACAAAGACCCTCCCAAGAACACAGACAGAGACTATGGAGGACAGAGGATAGGAAAGTTCCTCACAGATCCTTCATAATTTTTGCTCAGGTAAGAGATGTGTTGCACACTTCCCATGTTTCCCTGCACAGATTCAGAGTCTTTATTGTAGTTACCTGGTCCCTGCTCTGCTGCTAAATATTTGGTCTGAGTTGGGGGCAGGCAGTTTGTCGTTTTAGTGCACAGGTCACAAAATTTTGAGCACTCACGTCCATAAGATTTGCCGGAAAATACTGCATTACCCCTCAGTGATTCTCAGCTTTTAACTGGATATAGTGACTGGATGGGACTTTGGGTTGACCTCCACAGGAAGGAAGTATACTCTATGTGTGGAGGAAAAGTGAAATTAGCATCTGGTGATCAAAAGGATGGTCAGTGACGGACAGTTATGTCTTCAAGAAATTCCACTTCCTTCTTCCACCCAGCCACGTAGTTAGACCGCATTTCTTAGCTCCCTTGTGGCTAGATGGGGTCATGTAACTGAATTCTAACTAATGAAATGTGAGCAGAACTGATTCCTGACACTTTTAGGCCTGGCCCATGAAAACCTCGTATTCTCCATGTACTCTATTCCCTTCTGTTAGCCGAAAGGAGAATACTAGGGAATAGATAAAGAAGGAGCCAAAAGATGGAAGGAGTCTGATCCTTGAATGACTATGAGAAACACAGTCCCTCTGCTGATTTATAGCAGACTATAATGTGAGAAATAAATTTTTATTATTTTAAATCAGTGGGAGTTTAGGATTACGTACAGAAGTCAGCCTAGCCAAATATATTAAACTTGATTTGTTAAGAATTAATCTGAAAATACTTTAGTTTTACTCTTAACCTTGCAAGTAACATATTTGCGCTCTATTTCCCTTTCTGTGGATAGTTAATTCATTCAGGCTATTAAGCAACAATAATTTTTCATCTTGCCACTTTGGTAAAGCATTGCTCAAATGCATATGGAAATCAGGCAGCCATTAATACATACCTGGAGTTTTGCTTTTTGGAACCTGTTCTCTGTAATTTGTAAAAGATGAAAAACACGATTAGGACATTTAAAAGATAAACAACTCATCTGACTTTAAGAAGATAACATAATAAAAATGTTGATAAAACACATTCAAAAAAACTACCATACTCCTTTATCCGCCCAGACACCAACAAAAAAAATAATGAAAACCCTGAGTTTTAGCGACATCAAAAGTTTGTTAGACCCCAATATTACCAAAGAAACATGTAGCAATTTTCCTCTGACCACCCTCAAAGAGACTTGTGGCTATAAAATATCCTATCTTGGTTACCTTGTACTCTTGAGGTCTATCCAGACAAAGAATTTCAGCGGGAATGAGTCACATGTAACAAAAATTATGATTTACACTTGTGGGAGAGGGCAGGGATAGTGGTGCATAATTCTCAGGTGAGGAAAAAATGTAGCTTTCTGAGGTAGAGCTGGGAGATATAGCGAATAATTTAGTAATTTTCAAGGCTTCAAAAATGGTTTGTGTGTATTTTCCATACCCTTACTTCTTTGGAAAATTTCAAAATCACATTTTCCTATTTTTAAAAATTATTCCTGACCCATAAATAATAGAAAAACAGTTTACTGAAGAAAATTGCTAACCATGATTTTTATTCTAAAATGTAAAGATATCCCCTACCAGATTAGAATTACAAATGAAATTAAACTTATTGATTTATAACAAAACAGCTGTGAAAAGTGGTGGTTAACAGCAGGGATGACGACAACATCACTAAACATAAAGCAGTCTGGAGGAACTCGGTGTTAGGGCAAGTAGCCTTATATACTGAAACAGGAATACATAATAAAATAATTGAGGTTTACAATAATGCCCTGGGTCATCAAGAGAAAAACAAAAATCCCACCATATTCTTTTCAGAAAGCTCTGTTTAAAAAGAGATATTATGTGAGACATTTTCAAAAGTTTTCATTAAACTGAACTCAAAGTTTCAAAACTCTGACAATTGAAGGAAGAAACTTAAATTAGCTAGACAAATTATTTCGCTCTATCATCTCATTTTCTGATGAGGTCGGAAAAATGTAGCATTATCATACGTGTATTTGTACCTTGGAGAAGGCCAAGTCCAAACACAAGATGTATTGTATAAACCAGAATTATGTATGAGAGACAGTATCTCAAGTCCAGGGATGTGTAGATATTTCATATCTTTCAAAAAATTAAGAACTAATAATTATTTCAGGATGAAAACATATTCTTACCTTCCAGAGCTTTTAGATCCAGATAAAGAATGGAAAAACACTGACTCAAACTTCCTTGCTTCTGTATGTGGCTTGTTTTTGTCATTTCTTATATCCTGATGGGTTTTAAGTACATCTTCTTCAGGTAAATATTTTGGGGGGACTCTTTGTTCCTTAACTGAAAAATGACAACTACTTTCCTTCTTCCGTGTCCGTTTGACCTTCCCAATGAAGAAGTCATCACCACTATCACTATCCTCAGACATGGAAGATTGTCTATAAAACCTTTCTTCTGTGCTATCATCAAAATACTCCTTCTCTTCTTCATGTAATTCTTCTCCATCACTGTTACTACTAAGTGAGCTATTGGACTCTTTCTTTTTTTTTATTTGACTTAATGTTTTTATTTTGGGGTCAGCAGGTATCTTCTGGGGTTCAGAGGGAACTGCAGAATCCTTTTCAGAAGGCTTTGATGGAGAATTTGGAATGTCCACTGCTTTGGGTCCATGTTCCATCTTGGCTATTTTTCCTTTTGAATTATTTATTGGTTTCTTTGCCAATATTTTGGCTTCTTTCTCTTCTTGCTCACTGATAATAGTTCCTTCATGCTGTAACTTACTGGCATCATTTGAACACAAAGTGTCCTTGGAATGATTTTCTTCTGAAGCATTCTTTGATGACTTAACTTCAACAACATTTTGTCTTGCATCTTTAAAGGCTTTGACAGCAGCTACAAGAGAAACAGCACATGACTTGCTTCAGCATTGAAACAAATAATATAAAACACCACTATTTCAATACAGTATTTTTTAAATTATTTGGCAACACTTAAGAGAATAACTGGAATTTATATTAACTTAATATAATGGGTACGAATTCACAAACAAATCTACTGACTTTTTAAAAACCAAACTTACAAAAAATGCTCAGAGGTATCCATTTTAAATTTCTAAAATTAAAAGAAAATTCATCCCCTCACATACTGGTATTGTGAAGACCAGTAAAAACCTCATTGAATATAAATGAATAAAATGGCAACTTTAATTTTTGTAGTAATAATGTATTAATACAATTGTAGTGTGTTATAAATTGTGCTTTCAGACATAAAAATAAAAATCTACTCTGACAAAAGCACTTAAACTTTTTCAATACACTTTATAATGCACACATAAATGAAAATTATGTGACTAAGTGGCAAAATCAAAAGTAATAATATGAACTACACTAATCTTTAGAAAATAAACTCTGTTCAATATTATCATGAATATATATATTTTAGAAATTTAGAAAAAATAGAGATTTAGATTTTTACTCAGATGTCAGATATTGTCCATATTTTCAGGCACTTCCCACATTTGGAAATATTTAAAAGAGACATTTATAATATAAAAAATCTTCAAAAGGAAGAAGAATCATAAAAATAAATAAATGAATGGCCATGTATTCAGATCATATACAGTACATGGCTTAAAGTCATTTAATTCATACCTTTTAGCACATCTACTTTTTTCTTCAGAAGAGGGTGCACTGCTAGTCTGGCAATTGCTCTTTCAGTTGCAGTAGAATCAGGCTGCAAATTGAAATAATAAACACATGGGAATAAAAACTACGTAGCACTACTAAGAAGTGAACAAAATACAATCCATTATAATTTTTAAAAGTTAAGAGTTAGGAACAGGAATTTGTTAATATTCTAATTTGATAACTCACCTGTATAATCTATGCTAAAGAAAACACACTGACAAAAATACTACTGCTCTCAAACAATTAAAATTATCATGCAATCAATTAATAAATATTCTTTGAGTACTTAATATCTTTCCAGAACTGTGGTAGGCATCATGTGTGATATTGGAAAAAAATGTAATATAGCTCCTGCATTCAAAGAGTTTTAAAAGATCTAGTTAAGAAGATTAAATTAATATGAAAAAAAGTAACATATTAGTACTAAGCTGCATGATACAATTTATGACTACTGTAATGCTTGAAGTTCCATTTATTAGAGACCTAGAAATTATCAAATGCTACATATTTTTATTCTGAATGACTAGTACCACTACTGTATTCTCAGAACCTTCCACCAGTGCCTGGTTTACAGCCAACAGTTTATAGATAACTGACAATGAATGAATGGAACCATATGTACATATACAAATACACAGTATTTAGAAACTCAGAAAATTCTTTATTCAGACTAATTGCTTTAAGTATCATCTGTAGGCTGAAAACTTCCAAATTTCTACCTCTAGCTCTAACTTGAATTCTGGACTTACATACCCAACTTGACATGTTAAAAGAGAATTTTTTGATTTTCTTCTCAAATCTACTGCTATAGTCTTTCCCATCTTACTGTATGTAACTTTACTTTTTCTGGTTGCTCAGGCCTAAACCTTGATCACGTTTCTCCTTCCTTAACATGTCATGATAAATATTTCAGCAAATTCTGTGGTTTCATCTGCAAAATATATTCAGAACCAGTCACATCACCACTTCTACTTACTATCTTTGACCAAATCACTAATACTTACCTTGGACCAGGTAATAATAAGAATAAGCTCACATCTGGTCATTCTCCATGGCATCTTGCTCCCCAACAGCCTATTTTCCATATATTAGTCACAGTGAGCTTTTGGAACGTAACCAGATCATGCTATGTCCCCATCTATTCTGTTTGGAGGATTTATCTAGGTAATGTCATTAAGAGAACAATTCCTTAAATTATACCTGGTGCAAATCCTGTGCCAGGATCGCCTGCTGTCTAATTACCTTCTGTATGGGTCAAATAGTATCCTCTCAAAATTCTATATCCAACTGGAAATTGAGAATGTGACTCTATTTGGAAACAAGTCTCTGCTGCTATAACTAATTAAGAGGAACATAGTTTAGAGTGGGCCCTAAAATCTAATGTGACTGGTGTCCTTATAAAGGAAGACATTTAGATACACAGGCACAGGGAGACAGAAAGGGAACAAAGCTGAGGCAAAGGTTGGAGTTGTCCTTCCACAAGCCAAGGAAGGCCTAGGGCTAACAGAAATTGGAAAAAGTAAAGAAGGGTTTTTCCCTAGAAGGTTCCAAGGAAGTGTAGCCCTACTGATGCCTTGATTTCAGATTTCTTATGTTTCAGGAGAAACATAAGAAAACAAATTTCTGTGGTTATATACCATCTAGTTTGTGGTACTATGTTACAGTAGTCTTAGGGAAACTAAAAAAACAGCTCGATTCTGATTCCTAGACATTGTCTCTGTTTAACCTTCTCCAAGAAATATAGTCCATTTGGAGACTATTCATTAAGTATAGTGTTAAGCCATTCCTCTGCTTCTTTAACTCCTTGCTGGATTTCCTGAAGCAATACAGGACTTCTTACTCACAACTTTTATTCAATGTGGTACTATAAGTCCTAGCCAGAACAATTAGCCAAGAAAAAGAAATAAAACGCATCCAAATTGGAAAGGAAGACGTTACAATGGTCTCTGAATACAGATGACAGATCTTATACACAGAAAACCTAAGTACTCCACCGGAAAATTGTTAGAAATAATAAAAAACAAATTCAGTAAAGCTACAGGATACAAAACCAACATACACAAATCAGCTGCATTTCTACACAATAACAACAATATATCTGAAAGAGGAATAAAGAAAACAATCCTATTTACTTAGGAATAAATTTAAACAAGGAGGTGAATGATCTGTACACTGAAAACTGTAAGACTTTGATTAAAGAAATTGAGGAAGACAAAAATAAATGTAAAGATATCCCATGTTCAGGGACTGGAAGAATTAATATTGTTAAAATGTCTCTACTACCGAAAGCCATCTATCAAAATTCCTCTAAAGTGCCTGTTGAGGGATGAATGAATAAAGAAGGAAATCCTTCCATTTGTGACAACATCAATGAATATGGAAGGCACTATGCTAAGTGAAGTAAGTCAGACAGAGAAGACAAATATTGCATAGTATCACTTATATGTGCAATATACAAAAAGCCAAACTCATAGAAGCAGAGAGCAGAATTGTGGTTGACAGTGACTAGGAGATGCTGGTCAAAGACAGAACTGTTAGTTATGTAAGTAAGTGCTGGGGATCTAATACTCAGCATGGTGACTATAGATAACAATATTTTTTATATACCTGAAAGTTGCTAAGAGAGTCAATCTTAAATGTCCTCATCACACGCAAAAAACAAAACAAAACAAAACTAAACCCTGTAATTATGTAAGGTGACAGATGTATTAACTAACTATTATGGTAATCATTTCACATTATATATGTATATATGTATATCAAACTTATACATTTTAAACTTATACAAGTTATGTGTCAATTATACCTTATTAAAGCTAGAAACAAAAACATTTTTACCAGAATATTTAAATTTAATATATCAGCATCTTTAGAATAAAAGAAACAAAAAGAAAAAGAAATGACTTCTCAAGTTCTTACTCATTTAGCTGAAATCTATTTAACAAAAATGTTGTCTTATAGGTATGTGCTGTACCTACTTTGTACCATAACGGTATTGATGTATGAACATCATGAACAGATGGTGTCTGAACATCTCAATTTGTCTTTGCTACTTCTAATTTTTATAAACTGGAATTCTGATAAAGTTGGCTATACAACACCACTGCGAAACATTTTAGGGAACAAACTAACCTTGTTATAATGAAATACAAGAAGTGTCAGAGTTGCTTAAGAATATTTTTTAAAAATCAAAAAATAATACAATGCAGAAATACCATAAAAATCTTGCTGGTTGTGTGACAGTGTTCAAAATAATTTTTTTTTCCCTCTGGTAAAACAAAACTAAACACTGAGAGGACAGCCCTGTCATTTTCATATCTGATGCAATAAAAATTTTAAAGGGAGACTAAAATGCACTACCAGAATGTTTGACCTGGAAAAGCTCCTTCTTAGAGGAATGAGAAAAGACAAACACCAGAGATGGCAAGTGACATGCCTGAAGTCACGCAGCAAGAGGCAGGCAGTGATGTGCAGAATGCAGAAATGCCTAAAAATTTAAGCCTCTTTACTTTGTAAACAGGAATCTTTGCAAATAGTATGGTAGACAAATTATAAATTATATATATCTTCTTTGGGTTACTTCTAGCCCTTCAAAATTTCTTCTATTTGGTGCTAGATGTTTTTAAATTAATTCATATCTATTCTTGATAGTCTGTTACTGATCTGCAAGTCTGAGTAGCTTATGATTTGGGGAGTAGAAAAAATATTCTAATGGGGAAAAAACTGCGCAAATGGAAAAACTGTTAATTACATACCCATTAGTTATATGCCTTATAAATAAAAGGATTTAAATTTTCATTCTTAGAAAAACCGATAAAAAATGTTATACAGGTACGGGCATATTTTGTTTTACTGCACTGTGCTTTATTGCACTTCACAGATATGTTTTTAACAAACTGAAGGTTTGTGGCAACCCCGTGTCTATCAAGCCTGTTGGCACCATTTTTCCAACAGCATTTGCTCACTTTGTGTCTCTGTATCACATTTTGGTAATTCTGGCAATATTTCAACTTTTTCATTATTATTATATTTCTTACGGCTATCTGCGACCAGCGATCTTCGATGATACTACTGTAATTGTTTTGGGATGTCACAAATGTGCTCATATAAGAAAACAAACTTAACTGATGTTCTGACTGCCTCACTGAACACTGACATGTTTACCACCTCTCTCTCTCCTTGGGCCTTTCTAGTCCCTGAGACACAATACTGAAAATAGGTTAATTAATAACTCTTCAATGGCCTCTAAGTATTCAAGTAAGTGGAAGAGTTGCACGTCTCTCACTTTCAATCAAAAGCTAGAAAGGATTAATCTTAGTGAGAAAGGCATGATTGAAAGTTGAGACAGGCTGAAAGCTAGGCATCTTGTCCCAAACAGCCAAGTTGTAAATGCAAAGAAAAAATTCTTGAAGGAAAATAAAAGTGCTACTCCAGTGAACACAAAAATGATTAGAAAGCAAAAGTCTTACTGCTGATAATGGAGAAAGCTTTGTTGGTCTAGATGGAAGATCAAACCAGCCACAACATTCCCTTAAACAAAAGCCTAATCCAGGGAAAGGCCCTAACTCTCTTCAACCCTCTCTGAGGGTTGAGAGAGGTGAGGAAACAAGTCTGAAGCTAGCAGAGTTTGGTTCATGAAGTTTAAGGAAAGAAGCTGTCTCCACAACATCCAAGTGCAAGATGTGGCAGCAAGTGCTGATGTAGAAGCTGCAGCACAGTATCCAGAAGGTAAGGCTAAGACAGACAACGCAGATGGCTACACTGAACAACAGATTTTCAATGTAGATGAAACAACCTTTTGTTGGAAGAAGATGCCTTCTACGACTTTCATAGCTAGAAAGGAGAAAATGCCTGGCTTCAAAGCTTCAAAGGACAGGCTGACTCTTGTCAGGGGCTAATGCAGCTGGTGACTGAAGCTCAAGCCAGTGCTCATTTACCATTCTGAAATCCTAGTGCCCTTAAGAATTATACTAAAGCAACTGGGCCTGTGTTCTCTAAATGAAACAAAGCCTGGATGGAAACAGCATATCTGTTTATAACACGGCTTAATGAACCGAATATGTTAAGCCCACTGTTGAGACTTACTGCTCCGAGAAAAAGATTCTTTTCAAAATATTCCTGCTCACTGACAATGCACCTGGCCACCCAAGGGATCTGATGGGGAAGTACAATGAGACTCATGTTGTTTTCATGCCTCCTAACTCAACATCCATTCTGCAGCCCATGGATCAAAGAGTCTTTTCAACTTTCAAGTCTTCATCTTTAAGAAATACATTTCATAAAGTTGCCATAGCTAGTGATTCTTTCTATGAATCTGGGCAAAGTGAACTGAAAACCTTCTGGAAAGGATTCATCATTCTACATGCCATTAAGAACATTCATGATTCATGGTAAATCAAAAGAGCAGCATTAACAGAAGTTTGGCAGAAGTTGATTCTAACTCTCATGGATGACTTTGAGAGGCTGAAGACTTCAGTGAAGGAAGAAACTACAGACACGGTGGAAACAGCAAGAGAACTAGAATTAGAAGTGGAGCCTTAAGATACCACTGAATTGTTGCAATTTTACGATAAAACTTCAATAGATGGGGAATTGCTTCTTCTGGATGAGCAAAGAAAGTGGTTTCTTTAGATTGAATCTACTCCTGACAAAGACACTGTGAAGACTGTTGAAATGACAACAAAGGACTTAGAATATTATATAAACTTAGTTGATAAAGCAGCAGGAGGGTTTGAGAGGACTGACTACAGTTTTGAAAGAAATTTTATTGGGGGTAAAATGCTATAAACAGCACTGCATGTTAGGGAGAAATCATTTTTGAAAGGAAGAGTCAACAGATGCAGCAAATTTCATTGCTGTCATAAAAAAAAATCGCCAAAGCCACCACCCTGATCAGTCAGCAGCCATCAACTTCAAGGCAAGACCTTCCACCAGCAAAATTAGTATGACTTGCTAAAGACTCAGATGATGGTTAGCAATTTTTAGCAAGGAAGTATTTTAAAATTAAGTTATGTACATTGTTTTAAATTATAATGCTACTGTACACTTAACAGTCTATGGTATAGTATAAACATAACTTTTATATGCACTGCGAAACTAAAAATTTGTGATTTGCTTCATTGCTGTTATTTGCTTTATTGAAGTAGTTTGGAATTGAACCCTCAATATCTCAGAGGTATGCCTGTAGTCCTTAAAATATGTGATTCTGAAAAAGTCTTAATTAAAAATACCAAATTTTTATAAATTACAGCAATCATTTAAATAAATTTAAAAATTTCTCCTAAGTAAAAAATTGTCAAATTTAACACTTTATACCTTTTCTTTATTCTTAAAACAGCAATTAGAAATAATTCATTTAACTTTTTTAAGTTCAAATTTTAATAAGAGGTAAAGGAAATAAAGATCAAAAATTTTATCAAACAATTAGACTAACAGTCTTGATTTTAAGACCACCGAGCCAGTTAGGAACAACCTAGAAGTCAAAGTCAGGTTTCTGAATTCAGTTTAGTATTCTCAACAAGTTTACTTCTAAACTATTTGAGATAACTTTCTCTCATTTTATGACCCAACTCCAAGCCCCCTTCAAATCTTTTTGTAAAGAAATTAAATATAAACATTAAAAAAAGGCTTGTTAATCAAGGGGGCTGAGGGTCATACCTTTGGCAGTGTTCTGGGTCTCTGCTGCAGTTTGGGATGTCTGATTTTTGCTTAAGGCGCTGAGCTTAAGTGTAGGAACTCACGAAAAAGTAGAACAGCCCCTGCCATGAAAGACTTCAAATCCTTTATCCCTCCTTATTTCTTTCCTGTCCATCTTCCTTCCTCACTTACTTTCTCCCTCTTTATATTTACATAAACACACCTTATTATGTACAGGCATGGTCTTACACATAAGAATACAAACATCATTTTTTGAGGCTCACAATCTAGCACTAATTTAAAAGGTTAAAACAAACGTACAAATAACTAATCCAAGGCAGATTGAGATAAACTTTATAGGAGAGACTGAAAATGTTGTGGAGGTTTATAGGAGAATTTAAATACAGCCATACATCTTAAATTTAAATAAAATTATTTTGAAGCTTAAAAGGCTAAGTAGTCTCTATTAACAAATAGTTTTTACACCTGTGTGAACCAGTCCTCACAATATTAGGGGATATGAAGGAAACCACAGCTTTCCTTATTTAAAGTTGACACAGTGTTTGCCTTGGAAAATTCTCAGGAAACTGTGGTTTTCACACACCTCCAGTTTCTTCCATTTCAAATAAATTAAATAAAAAAGGGAAAACACCTCATCGTTTAGTGGAAAAGTTTTATTTTGGCATAGGGTATTTATCGTGAACACAAGGCATTTGGTGTTCAATTTTGAAAAGAATCTTGAGAATGTACATGTGAGTATAAACAAGAGTCTAAAAATGAAATAGCTCTCTTACATGAAACATTCATTCCTTTGAAATGTTGCTTTAAAACAAACTGACTCTAAATCAACTGGTAGAGGTAGAATGCTAGCAGCAGTACTTTTAATATTAACTGGACTTCAATTCTAGGTTTTACCTAAAAATATAAACCAATACATTCATATTTGTATTTATTAAAAACATTCAGGGACATAATAAAAAACAGTCCCTTCACCTGGATCAGAATTGTGGCAAACAAAGCAAAATAAGGCTTAGAGTCCATATTTAAGGGAAAAGGAGACTTTTCTGTATTCACTAAACTCAAAATCTCTACGACCCCATGATTCCAAAATGTAGTCTTACATATATGGGACTTACTCCATCCTTTCATCCTAAATGTTTGTTTTATAGGCAGAGATCTGGTTTTACACCTTGGATCTGACATCTCCTACTGTCTAACCATAAGTGTATTTTGACCTTTCTGGGCCTGTTGTCTCATCTGTTAACAGTGGTACCATCATCTTCCCTGAGAAAGCTAATATATATATTAGGATCTAATGAGTCAGACAACTGGTAGATGTTAACAAAATTTGCTTCCTCTTATCCTGTAGTTGTTTAATATAACTTTTTTATTTTCTACTAGATTACATATTCTCCTAGAAAATATTCTGTGTCTTCTATTCCCTTCCTATCTTCCATAGTGCCTAGTGATCACTCTGCACACAACAGATGTTTTAAATTGAGAAGCCCTTGAAATTCTGGCAATAGCTGTCTGGAAATGTCACAGTTCTAGCCCCCAGACTCTCTAGCTTTAAAACTCTCATATAAATATTAACTGGCTACTTAACCTTTCTAATCCCTTTCTATGTTTGAAAAATGAAGACACTATTACTATTGCTACACACACACATGTGCACACATGGATGTTTTCTTTATGAGATCATTGTTTTAAGATCAATTGAGATAAGAATGTATATGAAAGAACTGTGCAAGCTGTAAAATGTTACACAAATTAGTCTGTTCTGCTCTATTCTGATGATCAGACAGCTTCAAATGTACAGAGCTCTAGACTTATTTCCTATTTGGTCATCCTCCACTAACCTTCCCTCCTATGGCAAATAATCAGTCTCCCTCCATGACACTCCAAGCCTGCCTCATTTTTAATTTAGAGATTTAATTTATTAATATATTTTGACACAGAAAAACATGAATCCAATGAAAGGATATAACAAATGAAATAAAACAGTAACAAAGTAGCTGAAATCAAATGGCTTGGGAGGAATCTGGAATTATTCTTAAGCAGGGCAATTTCCCTTGGCTCTAAATCCTCAAGGGTTCTATCAAGAACTTTGATGAAACAGAACTGTTTTCCTTTCGTCCTTGTCCACCTCCCCTTCCTTCCTTCTGTTTGGAGGAAGGTACAAAAAGGGCAAAAACATAATCAGGTTTCACTTGACAGTATTTCAGTTAGATCTTAAACTTTCTATCTGAATTACTATCATAAATCTTATGACTAGAAATCTAGTAATATGCAAATGAATTTACTATTGCAAAATAAAAATGTTTAAGCAAATGTAGGCACATTTCCCCACTTTTAGGATGACATTTCATACACTGGAAGGTTGAACAAAGGGTTGTAAATGAAAGAAGGTATCCTAAAAATCTGATTTTACAAATATTACACATACATTAACTAATAGTAACCTTCCAAAGTGAAAACTATCTGGCTGAAAAGTTAAAAAAAAACAAAACAAAAAAACAGACAAATGATATTTTATTATAGATATTTTCAAGTTCAAGTTAAATGATAAATATTGTGAAGTTTTATTGCTAAAATTTAAATAGAAACATAACATTAGGGAACTAAAAATAAATTTTTTTATTCTCATCACAAATTAAGTCTTAATAAGATAATTTTAGAATTCAGCAAACAGAAAGTTCAAAAAATTTATCCTGGTAAAAATCTTAAAATTATGATTTCTTTAAACTCTCAAGAGAAAACAAATATATTCTGCCTTATTTTTATACAATTACCACTATTCTATTTAACATGTCATTATTTTGTCAGAAATACAGACCAAGCCACAAGTTTAAAACTATAATAGTACTAAAATTTTTTCCTCTCTATGAATGAATGCTATGAAATAAAATATTTACTATAAAATCACGTTAGTATAAAATAAGTTAGCTGTTTGTAAAATCATGCTCATGACTTCTTTTGTGTCACTTTTCTGATAAGGACGAGGAAGATGACAACAACAAATCCTCCCTCCCCTTAAACATACAAAAACCTTTTATGTTCTGGCCTTCTTACAATAAAATGCTTTAAAATATTAACATAACTAATAACAATTAATTATAGAGAAGTGAGTGCTAGTCTACATGAACATAGAATCAGAGTATTACTTTCCTTAAGGCTGGAAAAGGAAAACTGACATTTATAGTTGGAAATTCCAACCTATCTTTCTTAATAATCACTGAAATAGGCAGGCAAAAAATGAGTAAAGATATAAATCACCTGAACAACACCATCAATCAGTTTGACCTAAATGACATTTATAGGACACTAACCCCAATATAACAATTCAAGTGCACATGAAATATTCACCAAGATAAGCCATGCTCTGGACATATAACACAAATAATAAAGTTAAAAGAATAAAAATGATAAAAAGCATGCTCGTGGATCATAAAGGAAACAGTAACAAAAAAATACCTGGAAAACCCCCTAACTGTTCAGAAATTAAACAATATACTTCTAATTAAACATGAGTCAAAGATGAAGTTTCAAGGTTAAATTAAAACATTTTGAACTCAAAGAAAATAAAGCACAACACATCATATTTATAAAATGTAGCTAAAGTGGTGCTTAGAGGGAAATTTACAGCATTAAATTCTTATATTGGAAAAAAAGAAAAGTTTAAATCAGCAATTTGAGCTGCTACATTAGGAAACTTGAGAAAGAGCAAAGTAAACACAAATGCAAGAAGAAACAGTATAGATTAGAGCAAATGTGAATGACAGTGAAAACAGAAAAGTACTAACAGAGTTTAAAAATCAATTAATCCAAAATCTGTTTTTAGGTGGAACTGTCTTATGTAGAATTTAGCAAAGTAGGTAGAAACAAAAAGGAAATACTAAGGATGAAACAGGAGTGACAAATCCAAGGAGCAGAAGATATGCCTGAAAGTCCCAACTGTGCACGTAACAGTGGTTAGCCGTAATTAGCTCACCTCATTCTTTCTGAGCTTCAGTTTCCTCACTTATAAAAAAGGGGTAAAAATAATTTTCTTAGGGCAAATTCAGGGATTAAATAAAATATTCATGAAAACTATTTGAAAAGAACAAAGAGTCTTTGTTCTAATTAGTAAGATTAACAGACTAACTGTTATCTAACACATAAAAGCCATATCCAGTTCAACATATCTTTAAGATCCTTGAGGGTATGATATCACAGCAAAGGAAAATTCATACATGACCATAAAAATTCTGGGGGTGCTTAATTTTGGGGGAGCTAAAGTGGGGAAAGATCATTATAGATACTAATAGTAAACGGCTTCTTGATCAGTTTTCTCTTCAAGGAAAAAAGTGACAAGAAAAAAGTAGGTCAACAATATAAATAATGAACTTTTAAAAGAAATACAACCCACTGCAGAAATACCTTTTTGCAGATTTTTTCGAAGTTGATATCATCACCAAGAGCAGATTTAGTTACTGTATCAGGTTTTAACTCCTGTAAAAGAATAAAACAAATTAATTTTTGTAATGAGCCTAATTTTAAACTATCATTATTTTTATGAGTTAAATTCTTTCCCATGTTTTGCTTTTAAGAAATTTGTTATTTAATGAAATTATTACTGATTTAACTGACATTTCAGGACATTGGCAATCTTCTCAATCCATAAAGAAATGCAGACATTTATAGAGAAACACTTAATGTTAATTCTTGATTTAAAACTATCTAAGCCACAAAATACTTTTCTATTATGGAAGGAGTTAATCCATATTTATTTTAGAAAATACAGAAAACACAGAAAAGCAAAGAAAAACAAGCAAAATTACTGGCAAGGTTTACGTGATTATAATTGTATTATACACCCTCTACAAGCTTCTTTAAGAGAATTTAAGTTTGATATGCATTCCACTAAGAGAATGAGGGATGACCTTAGATCACATGAAAATGCAATTTTTCTATATTAATAGTCATCAAGTTATTCTAATATGCATGAAAAAAATTAACATTTGAATGTTTTTTTCTAATATTGTTTAGAAGAAGGCTGAGTAGAAAAATCAGATAGTTGACTTTAAAACAACACCAAGTAACAGTTAGGTGGATATGTGATATGACAAACACTGTGCAAATATTAAGTGAAAATGATATTTAAATTATAGTTAGATAAAAACAGGACCATAGCATTTTGTAAACTAGCTTTATTTAATAACAGGGCAAATGTCCATTATTTTCTTTCTTTAACATCACTGCCCTTATTTATTTAACCAACCTCTTATTATTGGACATTATTATATTTTCTGACCTTTTGATCTTTTTACATAAATTAAGAATGTAATGACTATTCTTGTACATACTGGTTTATGTAACTCCTTCTGAAAAATTACCACATATTTGATATGAAAGAGCTCTACTGGGTTTTTGGAAAGAGAGTAGAATAGAAAAAAAATCAGTATTAATAATGATGATCCAATGTGAAAAAGATCAGAAAGCACTGTTTCTGAGAGTAAAAACTCAATTTCATTTCAGGTACATTAACATAAATTCAAAAATATGTATGTAAAACAAATCCATATGAACAGTACATAAATAATGGACTCATTTTTTTAAATTGTACGTGTGTATACATATAAAAAATTCATTATGTGACATATTTGGTCTGAAAATGTCTTAAGTTTAATGAGCTAATTTAAGAAATTGCTTTCTTTAAGCAGTTTCAAGTTAATAAAACTATTTAAATTATAGTTAAAAATCCAAATTTTAAGACTTGCCCTGCCTTTGTCAATGGCTGGCTACAAGTATCTTTTTTGACTCTGCAAGAAAATAAAAAGAAAACAGACTAAAGAGTGAATTGCTTACATTTCATTGCTAAAATGAACTTAAATAACTGAAGAAGATAATGGTATTACCTAAATCTCAACCCATTCATATATTCCCTCCAAAACAATAAATTCAACAAGGAGCACCAATAAAACTATGCTCATAGCATTATTAGGGGATCAAGGATACCATAAATTTCAAAATACCTATCAGCAGAGAAACCGACACCAAATTTAGCAGAGCTCCCACTGCTGCTACAAATTTGTGAATATACAGAGCAAGAGAATGGAAGATTAAGATACAGGGAGAAAAAGAAGAAAGTGAAGGATATACATTCAAGACAAACAAAAGGCACCACAAGAAAGCAAAAACTACTACAAAGCATCAAAATGCTGAACACTGAGACTTGGTAATTCACAGCATTGTCTACAGAGAAGGGAGGGTTTCAAAGTAAGTGATTCTGAAGGAGGAAGCCTCAAGAAGCACTGCTCCGAGAATTATATAAAAAGGGGTTGTGCACTTCCCTTCAGGTATAACAGTGTAGGCAGAGGAAAGAAAGATAAATTAAAGACCCTACAGAAACAAAAGAAAATACATGTAAACCAATTCCTCCTTTCATCATCCATTAAAAAATATATATATAAAACTTTGCCACACTGACGTTAAGTGGCCCCAAGAAATGACTAGGATTAAGAGAAGAAAAAAGTCAGATTCTTATAAAATTAATGCAAGAAGAAAAAAAAATGTAAATCAAAACATTTTATCCGATTCTCTCCTAGAACTAATCATGAAAAACACAACTGTAACATAAACCTGCAAAAATTAGGGAGCCTCAAACAAACATTTGGGACTTACACAAAACATATGAAAAATGAGAAATTAAAACACTAAGAACAGAAATAGGTAAAACACAGAAATGCATCAACAGTTGATAAAGCTTAGGAAATAAAAGAAAAACCATCTCAGAAAGGGAGAACGGATCTAAAGAAAAATTCAACAAGGAATAATGAAGAAAGTCAAGAAAACTACTAAGAAAATGAAAATGAGATAAAGAAAAAGGGACAGAAAGAAAGTGGCAAAGGATGATCCCACATACATGTAACTGCAATCTATGAAAAAGAAAAATAAGAAAAAACAATACTTAAAACCCTATAGTTCTAGAAACCTTCATGAGGAAAAAAAAAAAAAAAAAAAAACCAAAAGGCTTACGATGTACCTAGCTTAAAGAGTCCTGGAACAATCAACAATGCAACCTATTCAGGTTAAAAAAATTATTAGACTCTAAAGATAAAGGAAAAAAATCTTCAGAGTTCATGGCCAAAAAGATCAACTTAGTTACAAGAGTGAAAAAATTAAGCTGGTATCAGACATCAGGAACAATATACAAAGCAAGCATGCAGCAGTATTTCCTATATAAGCAAGTGTAAGCCAAGGATTTTATACTCAGTCAAGCAGCTCTACAACAATCAAGTCCAGAGAAAATAGTTTGAACCTAAAGGAATTCAGGGAATACTGTACACATCTGTCTGTCCAGAAGAATCTTCTAGAAGAGTTCAGCCAGAAAGAGATAATTTTGGTAAAAGGATTGATGATGCATATATATTTGTAAAGCTAGAATTAAAAGAAATGTGGGGGCACAAGAGAAAGAGTAATACATAAATTTTGTCGTAATCCTCAGAGCCTGTGAATATGTTATTTTACATGACCAAAGGGACTTAGCTAATGTAAGTACGTTAAGAATTCTAAAATGGGGATCCTGGATTATCTAGAGTGGGCCTAACATAACCACAAACGTCCTCATAAGAGTAAGCAGAAGAGTGTGAGTTATAGAAGATGAGAGAAAAAGAGAGAGATATCAAGGTATTGAGATCTGAAGATGCTCTGCTGCTGGCCTTGATGAATACGGAGGAAAGGGCCATGAGTCAAGGAAGGCAAGTGACCTCTAAAACATGAAAAGGATTCTCTCCTAGAGTCTCTACAAGGGATACAATCCTGGCAACATCCTAGTTTAAAACTTCCAACTTTCAGAACTGTAAGATAATAAATCTGTACTGCTTTAAGCTGCTAAATTTGTTGCAATAGCACTAGAAAATTAATTATACTTTTATCCCCTACCAATCTTCATATTATAAAGTAATTCATTACATCATATTATTTGAACAAGTGCCATGTACTATAAATAATTCCCCAAATTAAATACGTAGCTTAAAACTATAAAAGCAAAATCTAGATGCATTTGGATAGCTCAAACTTTCCTTATCACACCACTCATATCTCAGTATTTTGGGTCAATTCATTTTTACCTTAATTTAAAACACAACCCTATGTGTAGTTAAAAGAAAATGCTACCTCCTATGACATAGTTCATATAAAATTCTAAAATGGTTTAAACAGCAAAAGTGTATGAATAGGAATGCTGTGCCACAACTAGAATTTTGTTTCACAACTATCGTTAAGTAGACACTGAGGAATTTAATAAATCAAAGTGGTTTACTAGACAATGCAGTAAGTGCAACAAAATATATATTATGAAGTTATCCTTCCCCCTATACTTTTATTCAGAAGAGACCAGGAATTGTCTTTCAGAATAACTCTTTTTTTATACGTTATCACAAACAGATAGACAGCACCTCAAACGTTAGTACACCCTTCAGAAGATAAGACGAAATTAAACCCACGGACTTTCTGAATCCTTCTAAGAGTCTGCTGTGCAGTCTACTTGGGAAGTTCATGGTAAAGTGCCTGGATTTACAAGCTGTTTCTTAATTGCTCTAAACTCTAAATTTATACACATTCTGACTGATAATATTTAATATACTTTTAAAGGAAGAAGTTTTAAACAATCATTTTATTATTCTTGGATTGATTTAATAGTTCTAACGTTAGGTCATTATTTGACCACAAAATTTAATTTACTCATATTCTGCTTCAAGCGCATGGAAGAAGCAGGCTTGAACATGGTTAGGCAGAAAGCCATCTGGTCAAGAGGTCTGAGGAACTACATAAAATAGGGAACAAAGCTTGAGCTAATTAAATGCTAACTGAATTTAGCTTCTGAAATGGGGCTTAAGTAGTTTCTTTTCCTTAGATTTCCTTAAAATAACTCAAGTCTGAAAAATCTTCATCTTCCCACTTTCAAGCTTACTCATCAGTGAACAGGATTCTGTGTTGACTTGTGTTAAGACATACATTCTTTTATTTTTAGATATTCAATCCAGCTTTATTTTCTAGCATCAGTACAATTTGTTTCTTTTATTTAAACTTTCAAATAGTTAGAATTATCCAATCAATTTTAAGATGAAATAAAATATTAACTTCTTTATAATATCTATGATGGGAGTTACTAATCTATTCATAAAACATTAGAATTATAAGGGGCTTCAGCTATCATATAATTTTACATCTGTGTAGGAAAGGGTTAACTCAGCAGGCGTGGGCTGCTCAAATTTTGCACATTCCTGAGAAAGGCCTATCTTTAGGACTGGCCTTTGGCCAGCTTCTAGCAGATAAGTTCTGAGCCCTTGGGCCACAGGCTACCAATTTGATCAGAAAGTTTACACTAACAATGTGATTTATGGTGACTATGTCTTTGTGGTGGGGAGCTGGAGTCTGAGTAGCTGAGGTGAGTCATGCAGGTGATTCATGCCTATGTGACCGGCTCCCAATAAAACCCCAGACCCCAGCACTTCCATATAAATAAATATCAAATTACCCCACCCCCCGCAAAAACAAACAAACAAACAAAACCCCTGATACCAAGGCTCAAGTGAGCTTCCCTGGCTGGCAGCACTTTGCAAGGAGTGGCAGCACTACATCACTGCTAGGAATGCGTCCATGTGATTATACTGGGAGAGGGCATCTGCAAGCTTATGCCTGAATTTTCCTGGACAATCCCCCCATGTACCTACTTCCTTTTGTTGATTTTAATCTGTATCCTTAAATAAAAATAAACTGTAACTCTGAGTATAAAATTTTTTTTATGAGTCCTGTGAATCCTGCTAGTGAATCCTTCAACCTTGGGGAACCTCAGCCACTCAATTTTATAGAAGAGGAAAATGATAATTCAAGAAAATTTAAGATACTCATTCAAGGTTTTACCACAGGGCTAGGACTAGAATTTCCACATTTTGCTTTTTGCCATATCCTGTTGTCAGTGGTGATAAATTACAAATTGTTGTAATTCCTTCCTAATCACATTAAACTAACATTTTTCAAGTTCCCTACATTAAAGATAGTTATCCCCAATAACTAGACCCCATCAGAATGCTTCAGTTCCCTTATTCCACACTTTGCCTGATGCTACTGCTTTACTTACATTCAAAAGAGAAAATTTAATTGAAATTAGGTAATCCCAATTTTGCTTATTTGGCTGTCTCCTTGCCTTCTTCTTTCCAGAGGATTCTGTTTGAACAAATGAATATACTGACACATAACTATAAAACCAATGTGGTGTTGTCTCTGGCTGAGTGGGGGAAGTATGTTTGCAACCAAACTATTCTATATCAGGCTATGGGGAGGGACACTTAGTAAAGACAAAAAATAACTTGGATGCAGTAATCAACCAGATACTTCTAATTCCAAGAGGCTCTCATTAAGGTTGGGCTTTTAACTTCGTAAAATATAAAACATATCTGTACTTTGCAAAATGTGATTAAAATTGGAATATGATATTTAGAGTATGAGGGGTTACTTCCCAATAACAGGAATTACAAGGTGTCAAGAAAAGTCAGATTCTTGGGTTTTTGTTTTTTTTTTGTCTTTTTGAAAATGAGGCAAGAAATGCCTCCTGAAAAAAAGAACCTGAAATAACTCATGAGAGAGCTACTGATATCCAAATTCATGCTTTTCCACAGATGGCAATCTCATTCTAGTTACCCTTCAGTGACAACAAAAACTTTATTTCCTAAATATTGTTCTACTGTTTCCTAAATACAGTACCAGATGGAACTTCAATAAGGTTATACTCTGTCATCATATTGCCAAGGGATTTTTCCAAATAAAATATCTGTCTTCCTCCTTCACTTAGTCCTGTGTTACCGATGGCAATTAAAGGAATCTCCAGCCTCTGCTACCCAGGTTAGCAGCTCAGAGTCATCTGACTCTGTGGGCCTCTTTGTCATGCTCCCATCTCCCTTTCTGCCTTCTCTGCTGTAGTGGCTGTTGAATTTAATTCCCTCCTTTGGATTACCATTATCCTACCTATAGGTCAGAACTTCATTATGGATTGTGTGGATTATAATAGAGTTACTGGCTTTCCTGCCTCCAGGACCAGTAACTCTAAGGCCTGTTATGTCACTGTCTTGAATACAGAGTGAAGCCAAAAACCTCCAGTCTGATGTCAAAATCCTTTCATTACCTGGATTCAATGCATCTTTCTATTGTAATACACTTTTCCTAGGAGTCTCATATGCCATCCATTCAGTTTTACACAGAAACCCCTGAATAAATTTCGTATTCTCCCACCTCAGTATCTTTGGTAAATTGTCTGCTTTTAAAAATTTTATTGTGAAATGTCTCTAACTGGTCACCTATCTTTGTCACTCCCTTTCTCCCCACTCAAAATCTATTCATGTTTCAACCCTTGGTTACTAAGTATCACTAAAATGAAGCAAGGCTTCTTGGAGAAATGGCTGATACATATCTGAGGCAGGAAAGTATAATCCCTGAAACATCTTGTTATGCCAGAAAAGGAAAAACTAATTGGTTCTCTCAAATAGTCACAAAAGCTAGCTTAGAAAAGATACTACTCATCTGTCACATTTGGGTGTCAAACAAAATAATGACAGCAATGAATCATAACCACACTGACCGTATAATTTGTTGTTCAAACCAGGACCCATCTGAGAGTGAAATAAGGTTCCTCTATTAAAAATTATGCTGGGACAAGTGGTAATTACCAGGAGAACACCAGGGAAATCTCGTCATTTGGTCATTCTAATTATAGTATTTGTCAATTCTTGCCATTTCCAAATGCTCTTTTATTTTCTCTTAAACCCACTTCAAGCAGGTTTTTGCCCCAATTACTCCACCAATCCCGTTCTTGGAAAAGTCATTAATCTCCATGTTGCTAAATCTAATGAACAGGTCTCAGTGCAGCAACCCTCTTACTTGACACATCCACAGCATCTGACTCTTACCTTCCCTGGCCTATCACCAACTTTCAATAAGTCAATTCCTCCTTTCTCTTTGATATACTTTCTTCACTTGACTTACAGGACCCATGTTCTTGGCTGTTTTTTCTTAGCCTCCTTTCCTAGTTCCTCCTCTAACTACCTTAAGAATAGACCAAGATTCTGTCCTTGGTACTCTTCACTATCACCTAATATTTAGTGATTTCATCCAGTTTCCCCGACCTTAAAGATGACATACATGTCAACAACTCCCAAAAGCCTATCTCCAGCACAAACCTCCCTTCTGCACTCCAGACTTACATATCAAACCCACTACTTCACATCATCTTTCCTACTCCCTCTACTCTGCTCTATTTTTCCCACAGAACATCATCTCAAAATATATATAATACATAATTAACTTATTTATTATGTCATCTTCCTCAACCCCCCAGAAAAATAAATCACAAAAGATCAGGAAATTATTTTTCCCCCCTGAGGTACAAGGAAAAGTATAAGTCATTTGGTAAATGCCCAAAATACTTCTTATCAAAATAGATACTGAAGTTATGTTTCTTATTAGGTATTATAAACTGTTAAACTGAGTATCTCAGTTTTACCTTTAGTATTTGGTAGAGCATAAAGCCGACCTGCCAGTAAATACTGCTCCTGTTCAGGCACTGAATGAACTACAAAAGAGTACATTTAATAACTATGTCTTTCATTCAAGTTTATTATTTTTTTAAATTTTCTACATTAAAAACAAACAAAAAAAACCCTGTTAAATCTTTATTCTTGTCCATGCTGAGATGTGAATCTAAATCACTATCACACGTAATACAGAACTTCATGTAGGTAAACTAGTAAAATAATCTAAAAACTTTGTATCACTTTATTCTATAAGTGGTTTCGTTACAAATTTTCAAAACAAAGAGTACTGAAGATAATGGCTATCTTAAGTAATATTTCACCTATGTTATTTATGTGGAGCAAGACTACAGAGATTCAAAATCTTAAAAAAAATTATTAAAAGAGTACTATGCTAGGAACATTGATACTGCATATTTTATTTAACTCCCACAGCAAAGAAGTCAAAAGGAATTATTTCCACTTTCAAGTTGAAGAAACACTCAAGGACACACAATTAGTTAACGGTACAAAGAGTATCAATGCAATTTGTTAAAAATTTTAGGAAATGACACAAGTGGCTTTATTCTTCTTTGCTTTTATAATAATACCCTTTCACATCTTAAAAGTTATTAACACATTGTTGATTTTAGTTCAAAAAAACTCACTATATGAAATTCAAATTATTAAACCTAAAATGAAAAATAAACTAATAACAAAGTCTCAAGCACTATGATTAGATGGAGGATAAAAAAAAAAACTAAAAAATTACCAAACAACTTTGATAATCTTCTTTTTGATTAGAAAAATTTAATGTACTTTGTTATAATCTCTTAGAGCCTTCTATTGTGCAGAAGACTAGGCACTGTTTAAAAATACAAATTACCAGAAAGAGCAGCATTTCATTTTCAAAATAGCATGCAAATGACCTGACAAAACACAGAGGAAGACACAATACAAAAGACTGTTAAAAACTGATCACTTAAGTACTGTAAGTATGAAAATGAAGTAAGCAGGGCAATTTCTCAGTGCTGTAGCCCTCAGTGGTGGGAATAATAAAAGGATACCAAAATTCCTGGGGGGGGGGGCGGAGGTCTTTCTCAAATTGCACAAACCTCCCATCCATGATGATATACGCCCCCAGGCATGAATCTTCATGCATTTATCCTGTCTCTCCCAACAAAACCACTGGTTTAGAGGATGGTGAAGCCTGTGAAAATGACTCACTCTGGTTTTGTTAATAGTGTGTTGACATGGTGGTGAATTCTGCTTTGTTATCAGATAAGCTAGAGAAACTTAAGAACAGTATATGGAGGTGATATAATGTTGACTGCAGTATGCAGACAGACATGGGGATGAGAGATAAAATTGGTCAAGAAGAGAGAGGCCAACTGATGAAAAAACCTTTAATACTCAGGAGGAATCTGACCTGGTCTGGTGGACAACTGGAGAAGATAATTTAGGTTGTTGACTTGGAGAGTGATACAATAAAACAAAATAGGTTTACCATTAGGAAATTTTTACTAGTGTCAGGTTTTTGCTGGCAGCCAGTTAAAAGAATTACTAAATATCTACAAATAGTACAATAGTCTTCCCTTATCTGTGGTTTTGCTTTCCATGGTTTCAGTTACTCATGGTCAATTCCAGTTCAAAAGTATTAAATAAAAAATTCCAGAAATAAACAATTCGAAAGTTTTAAATTGTGTGTCACCATTCTGAGTAGCATGACGAAATCTTGTACCATTCCCATCTGTCCTGCCTGGGACATCAATCATCCTTTTGTCCAGGTATCTCACCCATTTAGTTATTTAGAAGCCATCTCCTATCAGGTTGACTACTGAGGTATCACAGAGCCTGACAGTAGGCAATTTAGATACACCAAAGAGAAGCTGTAAATTTTTTCTTTAAATGAAAATGAGAAAAAAATAAAAAAGCTTATGCTGAGGTTGCTAAGACCTATAGTAGGAACAAATCTTCAATCCATGAAATTAAAAGGAAGGAAAAAATAAATTCTAGCTAGTTTTGCTGCTGCACTTTAAAGTGTAGAAATAATGGCCAAAGAGCGTGATAATGCTTAGTTAAGATGAAAAGCCATTAAATTTGTGGAAGACATGAACACGAAACATATTCCAACTGACGTCAATGTGTTGCACCAGAAAGCACTAAGCCTATGGGAAGACTTCAGCAAAGGATCCCCTGAAACAAGTAATATCAGCCTCACTGCAAGTAAGGGATGGTTACATAGATTCAGCAATACTTTTGGACTAAAGAATATAAAAATGACTGGAGAAGCTGCATTTGCCAATGAAGAAGCCACTGCCACATTTCTGGCAGAGTTGAAGTTAAGGAGAGAGACCCCATTCACGTAACTTTTATTATAGAATATTGTTATAATTGCTCCATTTTATTATTAGTTATTATTGTTAATTTCCTACTGTGCCTGATTTATAAATTAAACTTTATCACAGGTATTTATGAAAAAACATAATATATATAGGATTGGGTACTATCTGCCATTTTAGGCATCCACGGAGGATCCTGGGATGCATGCAGGTAAGGGACTACTGTACTGTCTTACTTTATTTCCAAGCCAACTTTTGTGTTTAAAGTTGACTCTTCAAATTCTAAAAACTAAACAGAATTCATCTTTCAAATATAAATTATCTTCATCAAGATATGAAAATAATTACTGACATGAAAATAATTAAAATTTCAGTGAGCTAAAATCAGCTTGCATAATTCAAAAGTCCAAAAATTTGCATTTCACTTAAAAGGAGATATTAACTAAGCAAAAATATCATCAAATAATTTAGTCAAATGAAGCTCAAAAATCACCTTGTCACGATATAGTCCTATCTCTCAAACAGAAATATCTTTCAGAAAAAAAGAACAAAAATATGTGTTTATCAATCAAAGTAATTAAACATGATCACATTTTTATAACCTCCCATCCTGAATCTAAACTGTTCTTGGCACATAAAATGACCCATTTCTGTCATGTTCAAAGAGGCAGGCAGAGAAATGAGATAGGGCAACCCAAAGATTTTACATAGAACATTTCTGCATTCTAAGGAGTAAGTGGAGTCCAAACATTCATTTGTTTAAAGGGGCATTATTTTGTGGCAAATTTATGAGAAGTAAAATATTTAAAATCACTTATTTTTGTCTTCTTAGATTAACATGCTAAGAATAAGAATTATTAGGGGTGGTGAGACGTACATAGATATTATTTTTTATTATTTAGTATATCAAATAAAAAAGGACAAAACAACAGCTTGGTATGAATCTATTATATTCACTGTTTTACTCCTAATACGTTTTAATCTACATATACTTGCAAGTTTAGGTTTCCTTACCGAACCCCAAAGAGTTAAGGAAACAAAGAAAGAAAGAAACAAATACCTCAACCTTAATATAAGATCATAGCACATTTTTCCCCCACAGTGGAGAACCTAGGAAACTCATCGAAAGGTCTTAGGGAAATTATATTAGGTGACAGAGGCAATCTTTCTCTATAATTTTAGGATTATGACTAAGATGTAGGGATATGCTAAAAGGAGTATAGGGATGTGTTAAGAGAGCAGTCTTTCACTGAAAGAATTAGGAACACTTTTTCAGTCTCAAGAAAGTCAAACTATTTGTTATTACAAGTTCTAATTCCTTCGAAGTATCTTCTCAAGAAACTATAAGTTTCCAGTAGTCTTTTTCAAGGGTACATATAATTATAAAATACATACTCATTTCTTAATTATATTTCCATGTGTCAATAGTTTAAAGAGCCTATATCAAGTAATACTAGAATAAGGTTATATTCAAATTTGTTTTAAAAATACAGTGCCAAACTGGGTAAGGAACAAACATATTTTGAAACCTAATCATTGTTACCAATTCATAGTCCCAAGGGAATTAATATTTTGGTATTTAGCTCCTGGATGTTATTTCTAAATGTTAAATGGACACACAAATTCCTTTATGGATAACAAGACACTCTACATCTTTAGGAAGGCTCAACTATTCTAATTACATAAAATTAAAAATAAATTCTATTTTTTCCCAAAGGAGCCATGATGATATATTATTTCACTAGTACTTTCATTTTTGAATTAATAGTGATGATTAAAATTACAATGCAAAAGTGCATTTATCACAACTAATTATAATGTTAATAGAGTCTTATAAACATGGGTTACTGATTTAGATAAATTTGAACTGAATCCTGGCTTTGCCTTGCTCTAGTACTGTAACTCTGGGCAAAGCAATTAACCCTTAAATCCCCAGTTTCCACATCAGTAAAATGAAACTAAAAAGGAATCTTGAAAAGCTACTATGAAGATTAGAGATAATATATGTAGGCTATAGCAAAGAGTATGGCAGAGTAGGTACTCGATAATTAATAACTCAAAGTATTATTAAGTTGTTTATGAGCGATGTTCTTATATCTGAAATGGAGCTTCCTAGTGCTATAAATAATATGTAAGTCTGGAATGTGAAGTTGTTGCATGAAACAGTATCCTTGCTATCTAATTAGGATTCAATTAAAGACTACCAAGGAAATCATATCAATTTGATAAATCAGTAACATTAATCTTTTTTATTAAGCTTTTCCAGGAAACCTTCCCTGATTACTAGCTAGAAGCAATCTCTTGCTCTTTTACAATTTTCAAAGACCCTATAACTTGTCCTGTTTTTAAAATTGTGTATACCAGCTCCTTTCTGTGACAGTGCAAGATTTTTGCAGAGCAGGAACAATTAATCACATGGTTTATCACCTTCCATAAGGATAGGCTTAATAAATGCCTCCTTAATACACGAAAAAAATCAGTCAGTAACTGCTTTCTAATTAGTTATCTCACCTCCAGTCTCATTTCCTTTTAATCAATCCTCCACTGTCCTTCAAATTTCTCTTTCTAGAAAACACATATGA
The DNA here is from genome assembly GCF_009834535.1 of Camelus ferus. Classification (NCBI taxonomy): domain Eukaryota; kingdom Metazoa; phylum Chordata; class Mammalia; order Artiodactyla; family Camelidae; genus Camelus; species Camelus ferus. The sequence continues at coordinate 84,147,551 of NC_045698.1, read as the reverse complement.
TAACTCAAAACCTTTTGATTACCTACATTTCCTAAAAGGTTTTCAACTATAATCTTATCTACCACCTAGCCACCATCTTCAATTATTGTTCCTCCTCTCATTCTATATTCCAGCCACAACATTAATTCATTGAAGAAACACTTGCTAAACATCTGCTTTATGCCAATTAGTGCACTAAGCACTGGAAATAGAAAGATAACATTCTATTCTCAAAAAAGGAGACATACAAATAAATAATTACAGTGCAATGTGCTAAATACTATAAAAGAAAAAGAGTACTGAGCAGCCTTTCCAAATCAAACCATGTACTTGCAGACTTCTGTGCTTTGTTCTTGGTGTGCTCTACTTACCTAGACTACCATTTCCAAAATAGAATCATATTTATTGTTGAAGTTCTGCCTCAGTGCCACCAATTCTATAGAGTCTTCCCTAAATCCTATAAGTAATTAAATAAATTGATTCCTTCTCTAGGTTCCTACAACTCTTTGATTATAACACTGGTATGGTATATATATCAGAGAGACTCATATGCTTGTTTCCCACAGAACAGTATGCTCCCTGACAACAAATCTATTCATCTACCTACATAACAGGTTCTAATTTAAAAAGTATTTAACTAACCTGAGCACATAATATGGAAATCACAATCTGGAAATTCCTAATCTTTTTTTCATTTGTACATTTTTCTTTTCTGGTTGCAAATTTTATGGATCATAGAAGACCTATGATTGTTAACAAACTGGGATGCTATCTTAGATTGTGATGAAGAGAATAATTGTTATTAACTACAACCCAAACTCTTAAATTTTATTTTAATAATTGAGTTTCAACAAAAATCAAGGATTAAAAAAATGGGAATTTCTCTCCCTACTTCACCCATATATATTATTAATATGCCTTATAAAGGGTATAGTTAGTTTTTACAGAAGAAATGGGAGAATGAAAGAGAAATATACATTTTCACTGTAAATTGATAAAAAACCATTTTTATTTAGAGCAATCACTACCCTTGAGATTACTTTTATTTACTAGAAGACTACAGTTTACATAATTTAGTGGTAGGTAGAGAAAAAATAAAATTCTTTATAGTCAAGGGAAAAACAGAACATTACTGAGCTTCTTGCCATAACAAAATATTAATTCTTTGAGTAGCAAAACACTAACATTAGTTATTCTAACATATAGGAAAAAACATAAAGAATACAGAGTTTTCATTATAATAGAAATCTAACAACGTAAAATATTGATAAGGAGTATAAATGTTTGAAAATAATTTGTCTCCGTTTAACCCAAAATTCAGGTGAAATCCCAGCTGAATAAAAAGAAAATCCCATTTTTCAAAAAGTTATTTACTGTTCTTATTGTTACTTTTCTGTAGGGCCTTTTATCTCCCACTGTGTGTTTCCAACAAAATATGTTGTAGTATTCGCCTCTTTTCTCAATCACCACATTATTCCCTACTGGAACTGTGATAGTAGCATTGGTTGTCCAAATTTTTTTTAAATTAATAGTTGGAAAAGGGCTCTGGATACTTTCACAGTTAGTAGAAATGTTCTGCCCAGGTTGTAAGTTCAAATTTCCAAAATTAAAAAACTTAAAAAATCAAATCAAAACAAAACAGAAAGAAATAAAAAAACCCTCTTTTTGGAAAAAAAGCTCATGTGATACTCCTTCCTTCCTACCCCTATCCTGTTTACACATCCAGTAGCCTTTGAACTAGGCTTATCCGGATGGAAGCAATTCCAAAGCCAGTTTTTTATTTTAAGTATATATAATGACTCAGTAAATGGTAACAGGACTTCATCATTTTTACAAACTAGGACCTGTAACTTTTTGTTTGTTTTCAAATAGAAGCAAGAAGGTTCAAAAGCAGAGAACGCATACCACTTTTATTTGCTACAGCCTGCTCTAATTTAAAAGACAAAAATATTTTAAGGTCACCATAGACTTGATACAAGATCTTTATATCAACATAGCTTACAACGAAAATCATGACCCCTACATATTAAGGATTTCAGGAATATGAACTATTCAAAACACTGGCTTAAAGCTGTAGAAACCACATGCCAGGAAAGCAAACTAGAATTCCAATGTGATGATCTGTTGCATGAGTGTGAGGAAAGTGGTATATACTGATTTTTTTAAATAACACTATGACTTCCTGTTTATCATTTCAAATGTCACAAGCTAAGTACAGAAGGATATTAAATCAGGGCATCTTGCTCTGCCTTCAGAAGCAATGAAAGTTCTCCCTTTTAAAAAATTAAATTAGAAGTTAAGTGGCATTAGAGCACTGGCTAAGTTGACCATAAAAATGAAGAACCTATTCATTCTTCTGTTTCTGATAATTAACATTAAACCAACAAACAAAAACATACTATCTGAAGTCGAAAGTTTTTATCAAGGATCTTTAAAGTTACCTAAAGATTTCAAGAAATTACGATAATGTATTAGAGGAAAAAAGCTCAATAGGAAGTACAGATTTAATAAAAGAGACATAAATCAGACTTACAGTGTTCATCCTGTAGCTATAAAAGACCATGATGTGGGTATGCTAAGGAGTATGGGGAAGTAAACAAGAAAGAGAAACATTATGCCTCTCCCATACTTGGACCACTGTTTGCAGCTACTAGGTTTCAGATGTAAAGGAAGAAAATATGAATGTGGAAATGATTTCAGAGTTTTGAGATTTAAGCATCTTTTTATAGAAAGAAACAGGATGGGGAAAAGGAAGTAGGAGAGAAGGCACGCTTTGGATCACATAAGCAAGAACAAAACCCATTCTGGTTCTTCCAGCACAGTTCTGTAAAGTACTCTAGACCACAGAGAAACTACAAGTTGAAAAATTCATCAATAATCACAACTGAATAAATGAGTTTACATTTTAAAACTAATATTGCTAATTTTGAAAACAAGAACTACAACAGCGACATCAACACCTAGTTCATTGTTCCACTCTCTTGAAATAGTCTTTTTCACTTGTTTCCTAGAAACCATACTATCTTGGTTCTCTTTCTCCTTCATTGGTTACACTTTCTTGGTCTCTTCTACTGATTCTATCCCTTTAAGACTCACATTTATAGGTCCTGGGATGCTTAGGTCACCACCTCCCTGTTTTTAAGCTATTTACAGTTACTTCTAACTTCAACTACTTCCATTTCTGTGTATGACAGGCTAAGGTACTAACAGATAATATGATTAAACCTTCCCTCAAAAACCAAAGCAAAACATAAAATCTGGACATACTACAAAAAGCCCTACCTGAAGGTAAAGTAGAGTAAATGGAAGAAGACAAGCTCTGACGGGAAGAGTCTAAGCACACTGGGAGTAAAGATGGGAAGCTACACAAGTCACCATCTCTTCAGAGTGTAATCCAGACCTAACAGCAGTCGGCACAGTTCAGGAGCAGCGGTCACAGAACATATGGAAGAGTGAAGCCTGAGTACCTTATTCACTGAGAGAGCAGGGGAAACCCAGAAGGGAAGGGACCACACAATGGATCCCTAAACCTGAACAGCTCATGCGAGGAACAGATTTCAAGTAGCTCGCTAAAAGGCAAAAGATCTGAAACTGAAGCTACATGTGCTGTCCCAGAAACATTGTTAAAGCCTATTTCAAAAGTTAAGTGATAAAACAACCACTCAACTTTTCACTGGAGAACAATGACCAAACTCAGAATCTCTTCTACTTGATCTTCATAATGTCCAGGGTACAATCCAAAATACCCAGCAAATGAAGGACCAAAAAAAAAAAAAAAAAAAATTTTCCTTCTCTACAGGCAAAGATGGCTATTACCACTATCCTTGATGTTACAAAAAAATTCTTTTCAGTATATTAAAATCTTACCAGAGATATAAAAAAATTCCCAGCAGAGAAACAGAAACAATAAAAGTGTTAACTTATTCAGCCACAGATCATCAGTCACTGGGTAAAAAGACCCCAAGATATTCACAATGTCTCAAAGTTATCATCTCACAGATTACTTAAATTCAAACAAACACAAATAAAAGATGAAACTATCAAAATCTGGCAGACAACATCTAAATCAAGTGACTAGAATGCACCATTATCAGTATAGGGACAAACATGGATGTGATACAATGTATTATTATATTGTAGCATTATAAGTTTTCTATAGGTTTGAAATATTTTCCACAAAGTTGGAGGGAAATACAAACAAAAGAAATAAAAAGCCAAAAAGCATACTATCACAAATCAGAGGCAAGAATTAAAACAGCTGTCCTGGGATCCACTCACTTCCTTTACCAAGAGGAAATTCAGGGAAAAGTAGGTGCTGCAGTTTAATCTACTTGTTAATATACTGATAACTGGTAAATAGGCTAAAGGTTTTTTTGTTAGGAGGACAACGCCTAACCTGAAGAATGCTCTTAGCAGGATGGCCCCTGTTAAGGACGCTTATAGTAAACAAACTCAGAATCTATGGCTTTATGAGGCATGGAATGTTGAAGAATATCATGTAAGCTACATAACCCTGGGGTACAGAATGGATAAGTTTCAAAATCTAAATTTTGAAACTGCTATTAGGTAATAACTAAACTTCTTCATGTAAAGAGCTCATCTACTCTGCACTAGCAAGCACATATCTGCTGCAGAAAGGAAGGACCTATGGAATCATGCAGAGTCCTAGACATCTAGCTTCATCTGTGCCTTCTGATTGCATCTATCTTTGAAATTATTAGTAAAGCTAGATTTCTAGTTAAGATTTCTAATTGAGTCTGATTTGATAATATGATTCTTTGGATGGGCTTATAAATAAAAGATGAAACTATCAAAAATAATTATAATCTTAGGTTAACAATCCTATTCATACTATTACCTTAGTAGAGTAAGGGAATTAAATGTTAATTTGATACAAATAATCAACACTGTATACATTCAGGATAAAAAAGGCATCTTTTACCCTATGGAGAATTTCTTTTTAAGCATTTATAAGGGAAAAAAACCTTAAAACATAGTATGTGAAATTAGAGAAAAATCTCAATAACTTTTTAAAAAGCATCTATAACCTGAAAGACCTCAAAATTCTAATTAATATATGGATATATATGACAATAAACCTGCAACCAAGGCGTGAGTGCAGCTTAGAACACTTCTAAATATGTCCTCTGAAATAAGATTCTGCACACTTTACAGTTGCGGTGAAGTTCAAATGATATGATATACAGTTGACCCTTACTAACATGGGTTTGAACTGTCTACTTACAGAAAGATTTTTTTTCAATAGTAAATTGAAATTCAACCAAGGTTGGTTGAATCTGGCGATGGGAAACTGCAGATGTAGAGGGCCCATGGTAAGTTATACCCTACTTATACCCAGATTTTTGTCTGCACAGAGGGTCAGCACTCCAACCTCCACGTTGTTTAAGGGTCAACTGTAGCTATTTATATTATTTTGATGATAGACTATTTTACATGATTTTACACAGTACCTCTAAAGATCATAATCTACACCATTTTCCTATTTTGTGATCCACTGATGACAACCACTTAAAAACAGGCCATGATGGAGGATGAGACAAGGCAATCCTAACAGATGATAAAGCTCAAAGGAAGCTCTTAATAAGAGCTGAACATGTAAAAATAGAAGAATGAAACAAAAAGTGAAAGAGTTTTAAAAGAGAGAAGTAAAGGCAGCAGGCAGAGCAAGATCTCACAGAAGATATATAAATTCTCACTGCATGGGAATATTCAGCATAAGGAAAAGTAATGGACTCAGAGGAGAAAGGAAAAAAAAGAGGTACTGGTATATTTAGCTATGAGGAATTAAAGAATCTGAAAACTTGTTACATATCTCTGGGCCCTTCTTTCCTAGAGGGCAAGTATCAGGTTTATTAAATTATCTAATTCAATCTCTAGGAGAGTAAGAGTCTAGATATATTTGAGAAGTTAAAGTTTCATCTTAATGAAGTAGTACAGTGACATGGCTAACATCATCAGCTTTACAATTAGTTATTAAGCTCTAACTTAATATATGAGTTAACGCCTAACAACTATCTGACTTTGAACAAGCTGCTGAATGAACTTCTCTAAGCCTCAGTTTCCTATTCTTTAAGATAGGGATAATAATGATATCTACCTCACGAGATAGTGAATATAAAACACAAAACATAGTGCCTGGTGCATAGTAAATATCCAGTAAAAGCTAGTTATATTTCCTTTACTGTTAAGAAAAAGATTTCTTGTACATTTTGATTAATTTCACTGTATGCCTTAATTTTACTATCTCCTTCTCTAAATAATCTAGAGATCTGTAAAAGTCAATAAGCTACTTTAATTTCCAAAGAAAAAAGGAACTGTTTCAGAAACCAGTGTATATACTAGTATCAAAATTAAAAGTACGAATTTTATTAGAAAAGGCAGCAAAGATTTCATATTTATACATCTCAGTCTATAAAACAGGAACCTCTCATTTTATAGTGTCATAAAGATCAGGCCATTTTTTTTTTCCTTGGCCAGGAAAAAAAACAAACTCCCATTTCTAAAAATGTCCCAAGTTTTTTTCTTAAAAAAGTCATCTTGCAACAAAATACCCTATTATCATAGAAAGCAAGTATAGGACAGTACGTCATGAACAAGACTATAAAAATGTAGTGGTATATGAACCAAGAAAAAAATTCATCTGGAAAAATGAGTGTAAGAAGAGGTTTTTCTCCGAATTTAATTAAGACTGTGAGTTTTCTGTTCTGTGATTTTTTTCTTTGATACTCCCATGAACATGATAAACAGTCAAAATTAAAAATGACCTTTCAATTTTAAAAAATGCTTTAGGTATTTGCTTCTTTTAGAAAAGCATACTAATTTTGTAAAAGAAACATGAATGATGAAATCTGATATATAAAAAAAGCAAACATATAGATTTGCCCCTTTTTTTTCTGGTTTTTATATTTAGATTTAATCCACTTTCTCAACAGCATTACAAAAGGAGTTGAAGGCAGAATATCCAATCTAAACCAATTAAACACTGACATGAATTCAAGGAATATACATACTATTAATTTTATGAATTCAAGGACTATCCGGGTTATAAATTTTAGCTTTCTGTGAGGCAACAATTCCATAGTGGTCTTATATAAACACAAGGAAAAATTAAAAAAAAAAAAAAAAAAAAAACCAAACCAAACCAACAAACTAAAACTATGGTTATGATACAGCAATCTCGTAAACCAATGAACTTTAATTACCACTGAGTCTGATTTCCAATTGCTGATGAGTTCTAAAGAATAACAGAAAGCACGTTTCACATACAGATCAAATAGGACAACTTTTCTTACTAATTAACTAAATTAAATTCATTATTGAGAGTCAGAGAAGGGAAGTAGTCTAAAGAGTAACACCTTTTGTTCTGAAACTCTTGATACACTATACATAGGTTTATTATATATAATGCATCCTTTCCACAGTAAAGTAAAATCAGCAATTATATAGTAGCCCAAAGCCTCTGAATAATTTAGGACTACAAAAATGACTATTCAGAAGAAATTACAGGGAAAATTTAGGTAAGGAATGTAATTTGGTAAGGACCTTGGTTAAAAGAAGGTGAAAGACACAAAGGAATAAATCATAACTTCCTACCTTAGTGTTATCCAAAAAAAAAAAAAACTCTAAAGATTTTATTTCTCACAGGAATTTCATGGGAAAAAGAAGGTATATGAAAAAGTCTAAATGGATGTGCAAGATAAAGTGATAAAAATGATAATTCGGAGTCAGAGTATTTTGAGTGAAAGACTAGACAATAAGGGGATTAAAACTTTGATGTGTCAAATGGATTCCATGAAGTTTGCTGTCCCGTGAAAATAAAACAAGTAAAAACACCCCAAAAAACTGTCTCACACCAAAGAATCATGCCCTACGTGTGTTTCTATTCAAATCAATTGTGAAAACTTTGTCTTGTAAGATATTTTATAATTCCCTCAAAACGAAAAAGTGGTGAGAAGCTTTGATAATCTCAATCAACTAAAATATTGTTAGAGATTCTCTTGCTCTTTCATCTATCTCAAAACTTAGAAGTTCTACCGTAATGTAATAGTCAAACATACATGCAAAATGACCCTGCAATTAAGGTAATTGCTGGTACCAAATGTTGTTTTTAAGTTCTGCAATAAAACAGTCTCCCAGACATTTAATAGTATGTCATTTGGTAAATGAAAGTTTCCACAAAGTAAGAACAGTGAGAAGACCTAAAAATTATGCTAGTGAAGAGTCTGGCTGAAAGAAACAAAAATACGGATCATTTTGGTCCAATACTAATTTTATTTCAAGTTACTACAGAGCTGAATAAAATGCTGACACCACCACACAAAAATTTATTGAGTTGGCAATAGGCAAAGCATGATGTCAGCCACCAATATGACCATCCACATTACCAAAGAGCATGAACTTAACTTAGATTTAAAGTTACAGTAAAAATAAAAATCTTAGGTATGAAGTATTATTAAACATAGATGAGTTTAGTTTAGCATAGTTTTGACTCAAATTAGTCTAATACTTTAACAAATTCAGTAAAAAACATAGATAAATGCAAGCTTAAACATATTACAACTTCCTAAATGCGCTACATGCTTTACCCAACAGACCTACACAAATAGCCTTAGTCAATTCACACTAATTTTCAAATACGTAACACCACACACGTATAAAAGGTAGGCTGACATGAGAGATGGAACACACACACATACAGTCCATACAAGTCCTTACCTTCATGGCATGAATTTCTTCAAGCAGTCGTTGTGCTCGTCTTTGGTTTTTTAATACTGCATCTTCGGTACCCCTGCAAAATACACATTACAATATGCAGTCAGAAAAAGCACTTATCTTAGATTCATATAATGAAATCTCTCTATTTCTTTTAGAAAAACTGAATAAAGCTCTAAATAACACTGCTGCTCTGTCATCCTACACTGCTTTCTCCTGCCCTACCCAACACATACCCCAAATTCCATCAACAAATCCAAGTTTTTGGTAATAATAAGCACTGTCCAGGCATTATATTAATGACTATTATCACTGATAGACACTTTGCCTTCTAATTCCTTAATGGGAAGGTCAAATAATACATTCCAATCAACTGATAAATAGCACATTGTATTTCATATAATGTACGTTTCATAAGCTACAATTATGTTTCATAAGCTACAATTATGTTTCATAAGCTACAAGGCTGGATATAATTTTATTAAATAAAAATTTGTCCTCTGGAATGAAAGGAATACATAAAGATGTTAAACATATGACTGTATCAGAGAGGAGGGCTATCTTCTGAAACATTTACAAAAGAAAGAGCAAGAAATTAATCAGAAACAAAATAAATTTCAAGACTAAGTATTCATGCTTGAAGCATAAGAACTATAACATACTTTTTCTCTAATACCAGTGACATCAAAAATACAAAATATTATTTTTTCAAAAAATTAATGCAACATAATATTCTGACAAACATTTCCATAAGGTATTAAAGATTTCCAATTAATTAGCAATTCAAGGAATAAGATGATATAAAATCTTTACAACTGATTCAAGGTATCACTAGATTTGTTAAACTACATCAACATCTTAAAAAAAAAATTTCTAATAACATAAAACATGTAAATAATCCCAAAGGACTTTCATTTTGAAAAAGCCAAAAGGAGAGTTTTGAAAAAAAGCAGAATTCATCATATATTTTAAGTGAATACAGGCCAAACTATGCAAGGACATGCTGACACAGCACACTTTACGTCACTCAGATCCTGTCCACATATAAAACAAAGTGCTGTATGAATAATATATTTAATTATTTCTCTAGGTCTCCAATTTTGTAAATACTGAATAAAAACAACTTTTGACATTTTATTAGTCATAGGACCATTATTTTAAATGACTAACTTTTTTGACTTCAGTCTGTCAACACTCCTGACAAGTTTTCGGATAACCAAAACTCGGATTCTCTTCACTTCTTTTCTCATCTTCACAACCTTCGAGGAATAAAGCCAAAATTAGAAAGACTATTAATTCAAGAAGAAACATACCTTATTTTGAGTATTATTATAGAATAAGTCAATCACTTTAACCAAAGTTTTGTTTAACTATATTCATAGTTTGATAAAATTAAACTTCTTTCATAAATAGTGAATAAGGAATAAATCAATATTATAGACATATCTGAAGACTTATGAGAAACAACTTATGATTAAAAAAAAAAATCATAGCATTTCCAGTGGTTAGTATTTTAAATTACATTTATACCTTATTGGGCTTGGAACTTAATGAACTGGACTCACTGAGTACAGAGACCATCATATTCATCTTTGAATCTTTGTGGTTTAAAACAAAGCTTCACCCATAATGGCAGGAATTTAATTTACTCAGTGAGGTATTAACAAAAGAAAATGTATAAAAGTGATTATATTTTACTTATTTATAGAAAACCTTTTTCATTTATATTTAGTAATAAATTATTTCAACCAACCATAACTTGAAAACACAAGGGGGCCCACGTGCGTGCACACACACACACACAAACACACACACACACACACTTTAATTCATCCCATTAGAGAACTATGCTGAATTCTAAGGACAAAAAAAAAAAAAAAAAAAAAGAATTATTGGCCAAGAGATGGAAATATTCTAACAATAAAGAACTACATGTTACAATAGTACTTAGTACAATGGGATGCTATCATTCTGAGTTTATGTTTTTTCTATCATTGTTAGGAATCGTACATCTCGTAATTCCTTCTGTAATGTCCTTCATCCCTTTCTCCACTTTAGGAGGTACATAAAATTCAGTTCAGATATAATCTTTCCTGTGAAACCTTCAATGACTTCTTCAGTTAGATAACAATGCTATCCTTGGTGTTCCCACTACATTTGCAGTTAGCACCCATCTCACTGTACTGTCACTAACTGCTCCTGCGGCTATCTTTTTCTATAGTTTATGAGCTCCTGAAGGACAGGGGCCTTACAATATTTACATAGCATTTTCTGTGCCTTGCAAGAGTGCCTGGCACACACAACTCTTAAATTCTTCCTGCCAAAATAACAATGTCAACATCATTCTGTTTTTCCAAGGCTCTTACAGTTAGCTGTTACTTTTCACCCTTCATCAGTATCATTCACCCTCTTTATTCATTGAAGGTACAGGCAGCTAACTTACAATTTCTCTGCACCCTAAGTTTTGCCATCATTCTGGAAAATGTAGATGTCCACTTGAATAATCCACCCAATATTATATCCTCAGTTCTTGACTTCTGGTTTTCTAATGACCTAATCTATTCCATCACAGCCACCCACTTCCATGGTCACACTGTATTCCTTGTCATTGCTCAAACCATCAATTCAAATACTACGCACTGAGATCACAGCTTCTTTCAGTTTGCTTGTTCAATTCCACCCATCACAACTGTCTTTGACTTCACTGGAACTACCAGTTCACTGACCTCTACACTTTCTCTCAAATGATTTGTCCTTTCTTTTTAATTTTCCTGCTTTTATCCAGTTTAAGTACCTGAGCAACACTTGTCAATACCTTAAACTCCCCTACCCTCTGGTTAGCAATCCTTCTATTTACTCCTGGATAAAAAGAACATTCTGAGTTCGTTATCACAGTACCCCAACAGTCTGGAAATACTTGAGACATTCTATCTACTAAATGTTCAAATGGGCCCTTACACTTCCTAGCAATCCTATCGTGCGTGTGTGTGAGTGTGCGTGTGTGTATGCTTTTTTTTGTCAATTCACTTTACAATGACTATTATAAATTTGTGCCTGCTTTCCTAAAACATCTAACCTTTCTCTTTCTCTTTTTCAATTTCATGGAGAAAATAAACATTAGATGGGAACCATCATTTTAGAAAAGTGAAAGTAAATTTACTTGCATCATCCATCCTCTTCTATTAATAAAGTTACAATTAAGAAATATCCCTAAACTTTTCTGAGGTTAATCTTTTAACTGTGTTTTGGATCTCATCTTTTTCTGCCTTCCTAGAACCATTACTATATAGACTATCCCTTTACCCAGCATTGTCAATCTCTTAAACGGATGTTTCCCATTGACTTTTAACCATGCTTAAGTCATTTTCATTACAGACAAGACAAACAAAACATCCTTACTACAAAGATCACCAGAACCCTCTCTTCATCTCCCTCAGAGCCAGGCTTTTAGAGATGTTCAAACTCACTATCTCCATTTCTGCATGCCACATAATTCCATTTAATTTCTGATCCCATCAGTCCACTAAAAGCTGTCACAAAGGACACCAATGACTTCTAAAAGTCCCTAAATCCAATAGGAATTTTTTAGGCTTCGTTTTACTTTAAATCTCAGCAGCATGTCATACTGTTGACCACTTCCTCCTTCTTGAAATACTTTTCCCTTCGTTTCTATCACAGAATACTACTTTGGTTTTCCTCCTTCCTCTTTAGCCAATCTATCTTATTCTTCTTTGAAGGCTCATCCACCTCTAATAGTCTTGAACTTTCAGAGTTCAAGGGGCAGTCCTAGGCCAGCTCTTCTTTTCAAGATATACTTTTTAGCCCTAAGTAATACAATTTGAGTGATAATTAGGAGATAAAACTGTCAGGACTCGGTAATAGATTCATTGTGAGGGATTTAGAAAAGAGAGCTACCTATAATGAGCCCTAGGTTTATACTTGAAAGGACTGTTCCCTTCCTTTAAATATGAAACACCAAAAAGAGAGCCAGTTGAGAGTGAAGAACATGAGTTCAAGTGTGAGTTGGAGGTGATTTTAGGCATATTTGAAATGTCAAGTAGGTAGTTACACATTTAGGTTTGGAGCTAGAGATCTCAGCTGAAGGTAAAATTTTTTGAGTCATCTTTGTTTAGGTGGCTCATTATAGGTAGCTCTCTTTTCTAAATCCCTCACAATGAATCTATTACCAAGTCCTGACAGTTTTATCTCCTAATTATCACTCAAATTGTATTACTTTTTTTCTATCTTGACTTCCTAGCCCCTTGGCTAAGTTATTGGTAACTGGTTTCTCAGCATCCATTCTTGTCTCTCTCCAACAGTTATCTTACAACTCTGTCAATACACTCAGATCTGATGTAACACCATTACTTAACTCTCTTCAGTGGTTTCCAACTGCTCTGAGGATGGCCTCATGGGCCATCTTTTAGGCCATCCTCACCATGCTTACAACTACCACCAAATCTTCATGTCTGCTGTTTTCTGATAGGCGTACTCCTTCTCCTCGTTAGCTTGTTAACATCTCATCTTTGATTTTGGATCAAATATCATTTCTCAGTAAAGTGTCTTTTGGCCTCTATGAGAAGGTCGAAAAGTGCTTCTAGAACTTATTAGCTTCTAGACCCTTATTTTATGTTTAATATTTTACTTTTAACCTGACTATGCTTAATGCGTCTTTCTCTGAGTAGGTTATAAATTCCATGAAGGTCAAATATCTGGTTTTACTCAACACTGAATCTTACCACCTAACACAGTAGATAGCATACAGTAAGTGTTAGATAATAATACTCATTTGTTCATTCACTGTTTCAAGAGAGTAATACATTAACAGAATGTAGAGTAATCAGATTTCCACTAGATATGTTAACCTCTTTGGAATTTGTTTCAAAGTTAGGCCTATTTAGGAAAAAAATCATACTTACATAAACAAAAAGCCACTCAGACTAGGTTTAGGTGAAAAAAAGAAATGCTACATTTCATAAGCAGCATAAAAAGGGGTTATGATACATTTTTTGAAAGTTAAGTCTTTCATAAAATAAATTAATAGCAAGTGATAAATTATGCATTAAATATATTAGCATATGTTTCTAACTGCTATACACTGCACGTGCACAAGATGATTATATACCATTTGCTAACCGCTGTTAACCAATCTTAACTAATAAATTGCAGTGGGCAGAGTTGGTCCTCAGTTACATTCCAATCATGGAAAAGCTAGACTCCAATTTTAAAATTCCAATTTAAGAAGTACTATGTTTGTCATTACTGCATAAGGGAATTCTAAAAGGAAAGAGAATGCTTCATGTACTTAGTCTCATGCCAATGCCAAAAAATGCTTTTCTGGCTTATTAACTCTCTCAGTATTTGATAAGTTTAGTATATTTTTTAAAAAGTATATTCATTTATGTAAAAATGGAATTATTCTTTTATTTTTCTCACACTGTCCACTCCAAGCACCTAGCTTACTCCAAGGATTTAAATTTATTTTTGCAAAACTGATGAACAGCTACCAACAGCCTTTTAGTTAGGACTTAAAAGGCTGCCAATTCATTTGTCACCCAGGTATTATGAAGTTGGTTCACAGATAACCTGTAAATCAACAAACAGGCCTGAAATACCCAATACTGTCAGAAGGCCAAGGTACTACTTAAGGGCAATATGCCTTGGTGAATTCTCCAACCACAAGCAAATAGAACTGTCACTGTTAGAAATGTGAAAAGGTGTAATATTGTTTGGGAGGAAAAGAAGGAAAGAGAAATAAAATGAGCAAGGAGGAAACAGGTATAATGATGAAAATGAAATGTGCTGACATAGAAGAAACAAAATGAAAGAGAAGTGAAAGGGAAGAATTTAAAGTCAGAAATTGAAGGACAAAAATCTGTAGGTCATTAATCACCAAGACTGGTAAGTCAAGCAGCAAAAGAATGCATTTAATAATCTATAAGAACACAAGAAAAAGAGTTAAGACATATACACCCACATCCACACACAATACATGCACTGAAAGTGAGGTGTCACCTAGAGCCTAGGCACTGATAAGCCTTCAGATAACCTGATTGAAACTGAACACAATAATGTAACCAGGCTCAACTCTTGGGTAGATGGCACAAAAATGCAGTCATAAATAAATTAAGCGAAAAACTAATAAACCTGCTTGGGAAAAGACCATGAGCATACAGGTAAGAGTCAGCATAAACACAGGAAAGGGAACTGCAACAAGCAAAAGATGGCAATGTCCAACTCAAGAAGATTCTAAGAATCTTCTTGAAAGAAAGGTTTCACAGCTCAGAGACTTGGGAAATTCAGTTTGTACTAGAATAACTCAATTATGGAGATGGATGTATCATAGCACAACATTCAATCATGCAACTAAAACCCTTCCTGTGGTTCTACATTTCAAGCAGCTGACGGAGACCACAGGGAAAGAATTTGTCTTACAACGTGGGCATTAGTAACTACATTAGATATATTCCTTAATAAACTGGCTTTCTCATTTATATAGTCTGTTATAAGTCTGTGGTTGATGTGATTTTGCTTTTGAGAGAGTACTTTTTTTGAGAATATTTTTGGAGTGACAATGATAGCAAGTTTCAGATCTACAAAGCTAAGAGCAAACTTTGGTCCGGAGACAAAAGTAAATGTTACTTTGAAATAAGTCGTAGTTGGCTATCTGCTAGCCAGTCAACCAGCCAATCTTTTTTGGTAATGTACTAACATTGCTATGCATTTGAATTAACCTGTAACAAAAATTCATAGTTATTAGAAAACAATTATTCTAAGAGCTAGTTGATATTGGGAAGCTCGCAGTACTAAGAGTTTTCTGAATATATCTCTGTTTCTTAGAATACATTAAAGTTTCTGCTTATTCATTACCCACCTATCAGGTTGATAAATAAAAAAAATATGACAACACATTCTGCTCGTGAGGCGGTGAGGAAACTGGCACTCTCATACAGTGCTGATAAGAATGCAAACTGGTATATTCCTTCTAGAGGAAACTCTGGCAATACCTAACAAAAATCCTACTTCTAGGAATCTGTTCAGAAGACATACTTCCATCTATAGCAAAAGGCTATGCACACCACTATTCAATGAGGCATTTTTATAAAATGGTGCATAAGAGATAAAATGCCATATGTAAATAAACCATGAACAATGTATATTTTAAATCAATACAGGAGAGCTGCATGTATTATGGATAAACCCTGAAAATAATGTTTGGTGAGAAAAGTAACTTTTAGAATGATACGTATAGTGTGATACTACATTTATACAGTACGACATCACACATGCAAAGTTTAAAAATATACAACACAATACGCTGGGTACAAATATGGGTATATATGTTACTAAAATTACAAAAAAAATACCTATGAGAAAACCCTGAATGAGTAATGATTACTTCTGAGGTGGAAAAGAAGGTGGGTGCAATTAAGGATTATGATATGCAAAATACTGACATTTGCTAAATACAGCAAATAGATGATAAGGACATTTGTGGTATCGTTTTCCATATGTTTGAAGTATTTATTATAGTTAACAATATTAATTACTGGTTTTATTCAGAGGACTTCTAATTTGGCCTTTTGGATAACTTATAGTTGAATTATATATTTTATTCCTGATGAGCAACAATTTTAAAATGCTAGAGTGCTTTGTGATAATCTACAACTTAATCTTTATTGAGCATATGCTGCCACCTAGCAAAACTTCCCAGCATAGTTTAACAACCAAACAAAATGGTTCTCTTCCTATGGCTGGACTCTGACTTACTATTTCAGTAAGGGATTATTGAATACTTTATTAAAAAAATAGTAAAGGTAGAAACTTACATTACTTTCAAAAGAGTACATTTATTTTAAGGACTTAAGATTCTGGAAGTGTTCTAAATGTCAGCCTTTATCCTTGGAAAATAACTGAAAAAAATTTGAATTAGGGCTGAAGACTGAAAGTTAGCAAAATGTAATAGTTGTGTCTGCAGGAAAGCTTTTATTTTCACAAAAGACATTTTGGGAAATTAAATGTACTGTAAATTAGGTGGCCACATAGCTTTTAAAAGGAAAAGGCTATAATTAAAAACTACAGAAAAAGAAGTCCATTCAAATAGATCACAGATATGAATATCAATATCCCAAAGACATTATCAGAGATTTACAAATTTTTGCAAATGTGATAAAACCTACAGAATCTTTCCCCCTCTCCACAGAGACAGACATAAATACAACAAATTACACATAATTTTAGGCACTTACACGATCCCTTAAATACATTACTGAATCTCAGTTAAGGAGAGCTAATTTAAGTTATCAGGGATTATAAAAATGATGCCTCAAGTTACTTATTTAATAGGTAAGTACTGTGTATATGATGGTAAGCAAAAATTTACAGTCAGGTTGAGGGCCTCTCACATTCACATGCAAATACATTAAGCAAATCTTACAAATGCTAAAAAGTATTAGTAAATTAGTGCAACAGGAGCTTACAAAAGGAGTAAATGAAAGTTAAGAATAGTTTCCCTGAAAAACTGACAAAGTAGAAGTATGACATGAACTAATGAGAGGAAAAGAAGCTGTGGGTAAAAGGAACAGCACATGGAAAAGACCTGTTGACTGCTATGCAAGGTAGTGAAGGAAAGCAAATGCAGCTGAAGTACAGAGCCTGAGCAGGGGATGTGGGGAGTGGTAAAATAGAAAATGGAGAGATTGGCCTTGCTTAGATTGGTCTTTACCAAAAGCAACAAGAAGTCACCAAATAGGTTCTAAGCAAGGGAATCACATGATTAGATTTGTTTTAAAGAGAGCACTCCAGCAGTATTATGGAGATGAGATCAGAGGAAGAGAGTCAAAGTAGTTGGGAGGCTAGGATGGTAGTTCTGCTGGGAGATAGAAACTGGACTAGGACAGAGGTGATGATGGAAACATAATGGGAAGATATGAAAGATAACAGTGAATTTGAACTCCTTTTCAGATGTATTTCTTCTTTAAAGAAGCTGTTAATTCATTTCTTTTACTGGTTGTCCCTTTGTTTTTCCCTTTTTATGTAGACAAATGTTTTTTCCCTTTGTAGTGTTTCTTCCGTTAATTTTAAATTATAACACCTTTCTTCTACCATCTCCACTTTTTTTGTCCTATTTTCCCTACTTTCACAGTAGAACATGTAAGATTTACTTCAATGTGGGATGTATAAACTTCCAAATTTGGTAAGTTCATTCAATTATCCAGCAAACATTTATTGAGCACATATGTTTCAGGTGTTAGACATACACACAAAAAGAGAGAAACAGGTAAACAAGTTTTTCCAGAGCAGAAAGGACCCAGGTTGCATAAAGAACAGACACCTAGCCCAGCCTGAGGGGAATTAGTGAAGACTTTCTAAAGGTCAAATTTTAACTGTTATGAAGAGGTCTGCATACTAGCTAAATGGAAAAACAAAGAGCCTTAAATGAAGAGTGGGTAGATGACTGTCACCAATCCTCTCAGAGTAATTTCAGAATTGAACAGGAAGCTCAATAGCAGATCCAGTGAATTCCAAGGACATCACTCTGATTAAAATCTTTTATACCTCATAGATAATCCAACTGAAAAATGACCACCAAATGTTTTCTGGAACTAGCATGAGCTCAAGGTAATTTTATCAATATAAACTAAACACTTTCAGAATTTCCCTCTCAATATATACCCTGTTCTCCAATGCTAAGTGAAATCCAGACTTATTAACCTGGTAGTAATATATTTTAGCTTTATTTCTACTTCATCCCACAAGTTCTCATCAGTGGAGTTATATACTCCTGTGACACCCAGGGGATTTCCCACTCCCATCCTTACCCCACTTATACTGGTCCCTCTGGCTAGAATGCCTTCTTTCCCCTTTATTGAATCACTGAATGCAACTCTGTGTAAGATTCTTAAACACCGAGAACAAATAGCACTCACTTCATTTTGCCTTCTTTGGATAGTTTTCTGCACTACGTAACTTTTTGGGGGGGCATTATTCTGTATCACTGGTGGATGTTGCTCATCCTTTCCTGAGTATAGGTTGCTTAAAAACAGAAAGTATGGCTTACACAACTGCAATATGAACAGTGACTTGCACATAGCAGATACGTATATCCACTGAATAAAAGGACGAAGAATTTCCCTTGCTGTAGCTGACCCTTGCTTTTCCAGGCGACTTTAAGTCTTCGATGTCTTACGACTTCCTTGAATAGAAGCAGAAACTGGAAAGTGGATAACGACATAAATGGTAATATGGTGACATTTAACATATTATGGTGGAGGTGACGCTAGCAAATGTCTGATAAGACTGGATTTAAGAGAGAAGGAAAGAACAATTTGGGCACAGCAAGTATTAAAATTATGCTGTAAATGGAAGCAGAGAAATGGGGCAGTAGCTGGAAGAAATGAGATACTGGGCGAGTGTACATCGTTACAAACGATACGGTCTCATTCAAGATCAGCAATTCTTAGGAAAAGCTACAGGTCTCAATCTCTCCTTTGTAATTTCTGCAGTCAACAAAAGGCAAACAATATGTACTGAGAGTTTATATTGTCAGGCACTGTACAAACACTTTACATATTCCAGTTAATTTTTCACCAGAGCCTTGCGAAAAAGGTACTATCGTAAGATTCGTTTTACTGGCAGACACTGACTATAGAGATTAAACGCTCTTTCCAAAGCATCACAGATAAAAATTCATAAGGACTGAGAGCCAGAGACGCTTCAGTCGCCTAGAAACCGTTAAGGGGACTTACAGTCGTACAGCTCTGACTTCTGGAAAACTCGCCTGGGCGTTTAGGCGCACTCCCTGACTCGCCACAGGCCCTTCAGAATGACGTAGAAGAGCCATTCCGAGAGCCCTAAAAGTCGACCCCACAGGTTCCCAGACCTCGGTGCTCACCTCGTTATTGAGGTTCAGAGTTCCCGGCTCCGCCATGGTAGCTATAGAAAGAAGATCCGGGGCTGCCGGCACGTGAACGGTAGCTACTCGAACACGGCTGCGTCGCTACGCCTCTCAATGGTGGCCTCGCTGGCCCAAAATTCATCCGCCGTCCGATCGCGCCGATGCATGGGTAAAAGGTAGAGGGCCTCGGCGGGGGAGGGGAGAACGGAAGTGACAGAGAACAACTTCCGGCACAAAGCGCTCCGCGCCAGATTTGAGCGTTCCTGTGGAAAGCAGGCTCGGGCTGGAGCTTGGGAAGGCGCTCCGGAAGCTGTCGGCTTGTTGAGAAGTTTTTCAAGATGCTGATTTTATTGCATTCGATTGTAGACTGAGTCTAGCTTTGTAAGGACCTTGTATTTTTGTGTCCCAGTGAGTGAGAGCTTTTATGAAAGGCTCACTTGAACGACAGATTTTACTCCTATTTTTTTTCTAGCGTTTCTGAAGATTTCTGCGCTGCTAACAAACGCACCTCTTAGCTTCAGCTTTGTTCTTCCTTACTCAGGGATGGGCATATTTTTCTGCACACTGTAAGAAGGTTTAAATTTAGATAATAAACGTTTAAAGCAAAACTAGGTTGCACATTTGCTGCTGCCTGTGAGAATGGCTGTTTTGAAGTATTAGCCTGCATGCAGAGGAGACATGAGGGAGTGAGTCTGAATTAAATAATACATTAATAGTTAACACCTAGTAGTATTGAGCGTTAAAATGTGTCAAGTGCTGGGGCAAACCCTTTGCACGAATTTATCTCCAAAAAAGTCACAGAAATCCAGTGAGATAGGAAATACTATTCTTATTTTACAGATGGGGAAACTGACTTTCGAGGAGCCATGTGTCTTGCCCAGAGTTGCCCAGCTAGAGCCGACCACTGCTACAGGACTCCAGGGCTGGTTGCATATATTGTGGAGTCCCCTGCAAAATGAAAATTCAGGACCCCCCCATTCAAAAAGTAGGAATTTTCTTTTTATCTTCCGTGATGTCTTTTGACCTGTATGCGCCTTTTATTTGGTATTTAATGTGGTGCTCCCTCAAGCACAGGGGTGCCATGAGTGGCACTCACAGGTGCCTGGAGCCCCTGCTTCAGGACTCAGGGAGGGGCGGCTGTACTGGACCAAAGTGACAGCAGTTGCTGGACAGAGACAGGGAAGTAGGAAGCCAGAGAACCCGAATGGGATTATGTGGCAGGGAAGTACACACTTGACCTGAGACTAAGCCCTTGATACATTTTCCATTATCCCACTGGATTTCACTTACAAAACTCAATTTCACAGATAAGCTTATTAAGAATTTCGAGTCTGTGATGAAAAAACATTTAAGCCAGGCCCACTTATGAGCCTCTCTCCAAGAAGACGGACCTATGCCGACCCTATGCCCTTAGCTTGTGATTCTGAATTCACTCTGCAGTAACTCAGTAGCAGTAACTCAGACTTGGCTTTGGATTGGTATTCTTTTAATTTAATGTGTGATTTGGGCACAAGTGAATTAATGCCTGACTTCCTGTTTGACTAGTGTCGCATAAAGGTAGTTTTTGCCATTAATGAGTTGTATACCGAATTGTAATTGTCTCCTTACTCATCTACTGCTCCTCCTGGAGTGTAGGGGCTTTTAAACCAGGCTGGGGCGCTCCATACATAAGTACACAGGAAGTAATGTTTTAAAGATAAATGTAGAGCTTGATGGAAAGTGTTTCTTCTATTTGGGGAGAAAGGTTTAAGTATGATTCCATAATGCTTCAAAAAATGGATTCTTAGTCTGAAGTTTGTCTATAGTTCTTAAAGGCCCTGCTGTGTTTTTCCTTGACCACTCTTGTTCTCCAACATTATTTCTCTGGCCACCACAGTCTCTTCAGGCTCAGAATTTTTTTTTATGTTTTCTTAGCTCAAGCACTCTCATTTGCTTTTGATATTCCCTCTGCCACATCTGCTTTCTCAAGTGCTACTTTTCAAGACTGGTGCACATTCTATCCATCCTTTTTAAGAATTATTTTCATAGCCTTCGACAGAAGTTAATTTTTTCCATCAGCATTTCATTCCTATATAACTTAAAATAGTTTGCTCTAATTTGAAATTTCTTGTGTACTGTCTATTCTTTTACATTATAACCTCTCAGCAACCTTATGTTCATTTTTAAAGTGACTAGTAGTTTTTCATTGTCACTGACATATCACTTCCATGTCAATCCATCTTTGTCTTTTGATTCCACAATCTCAAAAATCGTTTTGATTCTTTACAGAGGTGATTCTACTCTCCAACCTATTCTCATCAAACTATACACATTTCCTCTAGTAATAATAATGCATTTGTATTAATCAAGCTGTAAGTTTCTCCTGCTTCTTTTATTCCTGAAGGGCTGACCTGGGTTGGTTAAATGCTGTCAGATATATGAAGCAACAAAACTATTATCATTAAGAGCAACTGGTGTGAGACCTTGTCCCTCTTTATTACACTGTTACAATTATTGGAAGTAAGGATTCACAAGCATGTACAATGGTGACCCAGGTTTTCCAAATTCAGGTTTCTTAAGAATTTCTCAAATCCCACTGTATTTGTCTACTCATGCTACAACAAAATACCACAGACTGAGTGGCTTAAACAAAATAATTTATTTTCTTGCAGTTCTGGAGGCTAGAAGTCCAAGATCAAGGTGCTATCATGCTTGTTTCTCCTGAGAGTTTTTTTCCTGGCTTGCAGAGGCAATCTTTTTGCTGTGTCCTCACATGGCCTTTGCAGTGTGCACACCTGGAGAGAGACTTCTCTGATGTTTCTTTCTCTTCTTATAAGGATGCCAATCCTATGGTATTAGGGCTCCACCCTTATGACCTCATTTCACCTAATTGCCTCCCTAAGAGCTCTGTCTCCAAACACTGTTACATTGGGGATTAGAGCTTCAATATATGGATTTCAGGGGGACACAATTCAGTCTCCAACACCCTCTTTCTTTGAGAAAAGAAAATTACCTTTAAAGTAATCTTATCAAACTTGCTTGATGACTGCTATTTCAATCATTTTGTACTTTTAAAAATTGTAGTCATACATTTCTAGATGACAGCTAAGCTCATGGATGTTTAGCAGTCAGAACAGAATTGAGAAATAGACCTGTGCGTATATGGACAACTGATTTTCAACAAAGTTGCAAAGATAATTCAGTGGAGGGAAGGTAGCCTTTTCAAAAATTGTGCCAGAACAATTGGATATTCATATAAAAAAATTAACTTTGACCCACATTTCACACCAAATACAAAAACAACTTAAAATGATTTATAGTCCTAAATGTAAAGCATAAAACTATGAAACTCCTGAAATAAAAGATAGGACAAAGACCTTGTGACCTAGAGTTAGGCAAAGATTTCTTGGATATCAAAACAAATGCAGAATCCATATAAAAATGCATTGATAAACTGGACTGAATCGACATAAAAACTTCTCTTCAAAATACAGTTAAGAGAATAAAAAGGTAAGCTATATGTGGAGAAGAAAATTTTGCAACTAAAATAATTTACAAAGGTTTTATATCTAGAATATATAAAGAACTCTCCAGACTCAACAAATACACAGAGAACCCAATAAAAAAAAGTTGGCAAAAGATCTGAACAGATACTTCACCTACAAAGATATGTGGATAGCAAATAAACATATGAAAATAATGTTCAACATCATCAGGGAAATGCAAATTAAAACCACAATATGATTAAAACCACTTATTAGAATAGTTAAAAAGTGATCATACCAAGTACCAGTGAGGATGTGGAACAACTTGAACTCCTAAGTATCATTTGTGGAAATGTCAAATGGGACGATCACTTTAAAAAGGATTTCGTAATTTCTTAAATTATACATCCACTAGCCGTATGATCTAGGATTTCCTCTCTTGGATCAGTAACGACATTAAAGCACATGGCCTTTATATAAAGACTTGTACATAAATGTTCAGATAAGCTTTATTTGTAGTAGCCAAAATACAGAAATAACTCAGATTTCCATTTAACAGACAAAGGAATAAATTATGGTGTACTTACACATAGAAACACACAAACACACACACACAATGGACCATCACTCAGAAATTTTTTTAAATGATACACACTACAATATGGATGAATTTTGAAATAATTATGCTGAGAGAATACAAACAAAAGGACTACATAGTGTATTATTCCATTTATGTAAAATCATATCTATATTCCCCAATCCAGGGAACAAAGGTGTTACACAATCAAGTAAATGTGATGTGTGAAAAACAATCTCATGTATAGTGACAAAAAGTAGATCAGTGTTTCTAGGGACTTCAGGGTGGAAGGATGGAATGATGGAGGGGAGAAATTAGAAAAGGTCATGAGGAAACTTTTGGAGATGATTGATATATATTCATTGTCATGATTTTGGTCATGGTATCAATTATACATAAGTCAAAACATATCAAACTGTATACTTTAATTATTGCAGTTTAATATGTGTCAATTACACCTCAGTAAAACTTAAATACACTTACCATAGAACTAGCAATTAAACCTCTAGAAAAATACTCTATAGTTATATTGGTACAAATTAATGATGCATGTACAAGGATATTCATTACACAAGTGTTTGTAATAACAAAAGATTTGAGACAACCTGTTCACCAGCACATAATTGTTTAATGGATCCATTAAGAAGAATAATCATCTCTTTATTTGCTGGAGGAAGGCTCTTCATAATATATTATTAATGAATAAATCAAGTGGCATTACATTATAATGTGCCACTGTGTATGTTTGCAGGAAGGGTACGTACGTATACACGTCATATTTACTTGATTGTATAACATCCTTGTTTCCTGGCCTGGGGAGCAGAGGTAGAGTTTTTCTACCATGTACCCTTTGGTATCTTTTAAGTTTTGTACCATGTGCTAGTATAAATTTTTAAAACAAATACAATTTAAAATACATTCTCATGGTTTTTGTTGCAATTGTGAATGGTATATAGTCTCTCATTACTGCCTATATTAGCTGGTAGTGGTGGTATTGATACAAGCTATAAATTTGTTTTTGGTGTATTTGTCATGCAATCACTTATCCAAGGGTTGGTTGGTTGGTTTTTTTGAGGGAGGAGAATTGTCTAGGTATGCAATCACATGATCAAAAAGAAAATTACATCTATTTTCAGTATTCAGACCAGTTATTTTATTTTGTTGTATTATTACATTTGCTAGAACTTCTGGAGAATATCCCTGGCTTGTTCCTGATTTTAATGGGGATGGCTTTAATGTTTTACCATTTGAAATTACATTTGGTGTTTATTATGGTGAATAGTTTAATAAAATTCAGGTAGTTTTCTGGTATTTTCTCTAGCTTTTCTTTTTTAATAAGTAGAAATGGTTGATGAAGTTTATCATTTGACTTTTCAATTTCTGTTGCTTTAATCATATTGTTTTTTTCCTTTAAAGCATTTCCCCCACATGTTCTAATTTTATTTTGGATGTTAGAAAGATATGGGTGTGGACCTTAGCATCAGGGCTAAGTACTGGCAGACCCCAGCAGTGGGCCTGTTCATCTGTGGACCCTGCCAGCTGACCCACCCACAAATCTGACTAGCCATCCTGCCTGTGGACCCTGCCAGTCGGTCCACCCAAGATCTCCATTAAATATTAAATTAAATATTAAATATTTTAATAAATATATATATATGTATAACTGCTGTACACCAGAAGTTAACACAACATTGTAAACCGACTACATACTTTAATTAAAAAAAAATGAAGGGGGCAGGAGAAAACTTTTGGAGGTGATGGATATACTAATGCATAGATTGTGGTGATGGTTTCGTGGTGTATACTTATCTCCAAAGTCATCAAGTTGTATATATTAATTATTTACAGCTTTTTGTATGTCAATTATACCTCGTTAAAGTGGCTTAAAAAAAAGAAAGCTATGGGGTTTTAAAAAAGAGAAATGCCACTCCTTTCTCTTATTTACTTGAGTAAGTGGATAAAGAGAACTTTCTATTGGCAAACTTGTCATTTTTTTAAGCATGTCATTTATAACTTTTAGTACTTGAACTATTATTAGTAATTCACTTCAGAACAGATTGCAACACACCTGAGTGCTTCAATCCCAGCTAAGAACCACTGCATTAAGTTTCTCAGTTATTCTGGCTCTGTACTTTCAATCCTCTGTCCCCTGGATGGCAGTGTTGTTCCCCAAATTTCACATTACAATTAGAACTTGGCATCTTAAAGAAAGCAATCTAAATGAATGGCTTATGATAGCATTTTTGAATTAGAAGGAAAAGAGATGGATCTATCAGATTTTGAATTTTTTAATGCCTAAGATTAACCCCTCAGATTTCAGTTTTTGGCTTGAAATGAATTATTAAACAATAATAAACCCTCTAATTGAACCACTAATGGATTTATTTAAGATTCAATGTTTTATATATATAACATACTGCAAAGTGTAACTAGTTACTGTATAGGAAACAGGTAGTTGGTAAATCACTAGGCAATATGTTTACTAAATCAATCCTCTAACATTACTTTTTGCCTTAATTTCATGTCACTGTTTATGGAGTGTTTTGATTAGATTTGTTACTTTGTATGTCTAGGAAATCTGAAGGAAAGTTTCTCTTCAAGGAATTTTAGATCTTAAAAATTTGAAATAGCTAGTTACTATTACATAGTCAAGTTTTACAAAATCTAAAGGGATGGAGCTGACACTTAGCAATTCAGCATTTTGTCTAAGAGCTTTGGCTCTGGAATCAGACCGATATCAAATTTTAACTCTCTCTCTTAATAGCTTTATGCCCTTGGGCAAATTATATTAGCTCTCTGTGACAAGATTCCTTTATTTATAAAAATGGGAATGAAAATGAACCTCTCAGAATTGTTGTGATGGTTCAATGAAAACACGGTAGAGTTCTTGAATATTTACCTCTCAATAATTTAAGCTGTTATTATTTTCCATTACCTCATTTGATCTTGACAGTAACTTGGTGAGATAGGCACGATACATATGAAGGATTCATGTCTTACGAATAACAAAAATCCTTAGGTCATAGGGGTAATAAAGGGTAATTCAAGTAAGTGTCTTGACATAAAATCACTGGTGGCAGTTTTACAACAACTCTGTGATATGGATGTATAAATTACATTAATAATTTATGACCATCATTCTTTCCCATTTACCTAATTATTTATTGATTGTTCAGTAATTAATAAGGCACTTTTTTTTTCTATTTTGAAAGAGGGCTGCCACTTCATTAGGCAGCTATGGAATAGGGATAAAATTCCCAGCAGAGGTAAATAAAAGCAAGGTAATAAAAGACACTCTATTTCATAAATAGAGTAAAGCATCTAAAAGATTTTTCACATACTCTTCAAGTTTCCCAAAATGTTGTTAGGCAGGTATAGAAATTAACAACTTTAAAATTTCTTAAATATATTTTCCCCACACATACCTCTTAAAAATATAGCTCTCTTAAGTTATTGAAATTTTTTTAAACTTTTTTTTATTGAGTTATAGTCATTTTACAATGTTGTGTCAAATTCCAGTGTAGAGCACATTTTTTCAGTTATACATGAACATACATATATTCATTGTCACTTTTTTTTTCGCTGTGAGCTACCACAAGATCTTGTATATATTTCCCTGTGCTATACAATATAATCTTGTTTATCTGTTCTACATATGCCTGTCAGTATCTACAAATTGTGAAATCCCATTCTGTCCCTTCCCACCCCTTGCCCCCGGAAATTTTTTAAGTGAAGCAAAATCTTTTGAAGCAAAAACCAAACTTCATGAATCATAATAGACTGGGAGAAGTGGGTTTTAAAATACTTGGGAATTTATGGATTTGTAAATGAGTAATATTTAAAGGCAATTTTGCTGCAGTTATGTTTAAACATAAAGATAGAAATTCAAGATAGAATGAAGTGAATGGTATAGAAGCCTGTTCAGAGAAAACATTTTTAATTTGAAAATAACATCAAGAAGCAAGGAATTTGTAGCAGGTCTTTGGGTCACATGTCTATCAAGAATAAGAGAGATAAAATATACAGCTTGGGGAGTTAAATTTAGCAGTTCATTTAGTCTCTCCTTGAAGGAATTCAGTGCCTTTTCTCTGGTAAGGATTAAAATTAGAGAAAAAAGCTCTGTTATTTTCCCCAACTCATAGTCCAGGTTCTGGAAAGTGGTATGTATCTCTGCTTCACTTTTTAGCTGTTCCAAAATTTTGGAATCCCCTGCTAAAACTCCACTGAACCTCTGCTTGTCAAAGTCCTGGGTACTTTGAACTACTGGGTACTTAACTACACCTTAGGGTGCTCTAGATACAAGGTATCATCACCCCTTTCCTTTGCCAGTTTGACTCACCTGAACGTGTTGGCTGAGCCAGTGACTCCTTTCCTCTTTTGTCTCCCCACATGTATCACTGTCTGCACTAGAAGCCTTGCCAGATGGATTTACTGTATGTAGTGGCCCTTCATACCGGACTTTTTATGCCTGACACTAGCCACATGGGCACTATTGATTTAACAAAGAATTATCCAGCCCAAATGTCACTAGTGCTGAGGTTGAGAGCTGCTAATCTATGTTCATGTCTGTAAGCACCCACTTTATAGCACAGTGCAGTACCAAGGGCCAGGCTGTGGAGAGGTCAGGTCCGGATATTAGAAATGAGGGAGGGGGCTGGGATGTGTCTGTATAGGATTTTAAGTCACTTATAATCCTGACTAAAAGTCACTCTGGTTTTATTATCATCATGCATTAGAAATTCTAAAGAAAAGTCAGTGATAAAAATTCTCCTTCCTGAACAAATATTTTATCAGTTGAAATGTAAATAACTAGATCAGCTTTACTGTTAAGTTTTAAAACTGTAAATGTAAGCTTCAAAATTAGCCAAGTTTTATTAACTTTAATAAGCATTGTATTCCACATGAAAGTCAGTTTGGGGGACTCTCAGCTATGCAGTAGGCCCCTGACTCAAGTGGACTCAGCAACACCTGTTCAGCAGTAAGTTTGTAATTGCTTGGAATCAACTGAGATCACTTTTTGACACAGTTCATTGACAATCTCTGTGATAGAACAAATTGCTGCATTTAACAGTGATTCAAAACAAACAATCATAGCTATGTGTAATTTTTATAGTTATCTTTCTTTTTCTAGTGTGAGGTTTTATATGAGGTTAATCAGACCAAAAAAAAAATGCAAACGGATAGAATTATTCATGAGCACAGTACAGTCAATACCAAGCTTTAAAATCATTTCTTGAAGAGAGGCATACAGAAAATGTGGGAAAGGATATTAATATATTCCTTCACATAGAGTGAAGAACATTCTTTTATATTCTAACATTTAATTAATTTTTTTCAGTTTTTAATTTTTTTCCTGCGTGATTTTTATATACAAAATTTCAGTAAAAAATAACTTCACTGTGTGCTTTCTCTCCTGGCCATTATTTGTTGTTTCTTTTTAGAACAACTTTTTGTGAAAATAACTTTTTTGTTTAGAGGACAGTAGTATTAGGAATGATTTGTGCTGGATGTATAGTAGGTTTTGCCACTGATATACTAATCCCTGAGAGGTACTTAAAATTGATTTGTCTCAGACTAAATTCATTATCTACCATTCATGCAGTAATGTTAAAAAAGCAAACAAACAAGGACTCCTGATTCCAGTGAAGGACATCATCATTCACACCATCATCCTTGACTTCTTCCTGCATTCAATCTTCACCCTCACCTAAACAGTCGATAATAAAGTTACTTAGATTTTCCTTCTTTCATCTCTCTCCTGAATCTCCTTGTTTCTGTCTATACAGCTGCCAATTTCAGTTAGGCCCTTCTCTTTTCTCTTGTGGATTTTATGGTAGTTTCCCTAGTTGTCTTCCTGCCTTTACATTTACCACTGTGTCTCCTTTCTTCCATTGCCAGAGATGTTTTCTAGAGAACGAATCATGTCGTTACCTCCATAAAACTTTCGCTATTTTTTCATTGCTTTCAGGATAAAAACCAAACTTCTTGGTATGGTATATCAGACTCTTTTTGATCTGGTCCCTGCTGACATCTTCAGGTGTACTCCCTGCTAAAACTTTGTAGTTATAAAATATACCCCAAATTTTGCATTTCTTTTGAAATTTTCTGTTGGCTATGTCATAGATATGGATTCTTGGCCTGAAATACTTTAACTCTCTACTCCTAACACTTACCCAGGGGTCCATTTATTGACTTCCATATTTATCCTTAGTCTGGATTAATGAACTCTGATGCTGTTCTACCCCCCAAGAAGTTGAGGTAATCTCAGTTTTGAGTTAATCATACTCCTCAGTTTATACACATTTTCATCATTGGTCAGAACAAGTTTCGTTTCTTATTTTAGTTATGTATTTCCTCTACTCATTCCAATTTCCCACTCTCCACCCTGGTAGGTAACCTTTCTATAGTATTTAATATGTATGTTTTTTGAGGGAGCAGGTATTTTTACAAAATGTTTATTACCTGAATCTGTTTTAAAATCTTCACTATTATGTTTTAAGGATTATTTTACTATGTGATTGTAATCTCGTGCTTCTAATTTTTTTTTTTTTTTGCTTCTAATTGTTACATGGGGGTAAAGAGTTTCCATTTTAGCTACTTTCTCTCCTAATGATTGATGTCTTTCCCTGTCATCTTAAATAATATAAGACTGAACAGCCTCCTACATGTTCACTTATGGGTTTTTGTGAGAGAATTTTTTTATGGGATTATGTATCAGTTTATGGTGGTAAATGTTCATCAACTTGCTCTCTGTAAAAAAAAGTGAGCATATGTGTATATGTATGTGTGTGTGTATATATACATTTACTTGTATGTATGTTTATTATAAATTTTATTGCTATAGAAGAGATATAGCACAAAATTTTCAAATGGTACTAAAATCCACATTTTAGTCAAATTGTATTTTGATAGAGCCAACTGATTCTCACAGAATGCTTTCACTGATTTTTTTTGTTGAACTATTGTATCCCTGGCCAAACTATGATTTCAATTGATGAATGAGTACAGTTCTGACATGAATATTAGTTGGTATTTTCATTTACGTTAATGGATAGATGAAAGTGAAAATCACAAAAAAAAGTTGAAACTTCATTTCTTCATAAATGACAAGCAACTTCTTTGCTGAATTGGATACTGGTTTTTAAATACTGGAGGAGCAGTGTGCTATTCACAATAAATGACCATAGGCACAGCAAACTTTTGAATTTAATCTACATTATTAACATTTTCTCCTTCACTGTCTAAAGTCCAAAGTCAATCAATAAAACAAACTAAGCCTTGACCTGTGTTATTTGCTGCTATTCATGGAATAAATACTCCCACCATTACCTATATGAAGCTACCAAAGCAATGTCACTGTGCAGGAAGATGAGATGTGCAATTGCACACTATTCTATAGAATCCATCATGTAGATCAAACAGCCATAAGCTTGAGAACATAGATAATTGTATGAAGAAGTAAAAAAGAAATAGGAAAGGATGATTTTTAAGTATCTATTGCCTTTGTTCCTAATATAGTTATTTTTAACTTTACATAAATTAACTTTTAATAATGGCTATGTTTTGCAACAGATTATCTTCTTGGTTATTTCCTCTCAATGTATGTTTACTCTTTAAGGGATGTCATTTACCCCTAGTGTTTCATCTTTCTTTTGAATCATTTCCCAAATTACGCTCTGTGCAATATTTCACAGCATTAGGTCTGGCTAGAAAAATCATTCTATAATCAAATACGTTTAGAATTTTCTGAATGATTCATAATGTAATGTAACATGCATAATGTAAACTAAATTCTGTGATAGTTCTGAAGTAATGAACCCTCTCAGTCATGTTAAACTAATCCTTTCCAATCTCCCTGGAGCACGGATCACATCATGGTGCATTTATTAAGTCTACTGAAACTTTGTATACTAGTTTGGGAAATACTGGCATAAAAATTGATATCTCCCCAATGTATATATCCAGTCCTTCCTTTTATCTGAACTCCAAGACTGGATTTCCAACTGTCTCTTATACATATAGAGGTACTTCAAGATTATATTGTGCAATATTAGACCCGTTACTATATTATTGACCTGAAGCTAAAGATCACCAAATCACACTTACAGTTAAACAAGTTGGGCTTATTACTGGTTGCAGTGAGGGGGAATGCACAACATACTGAAATGTAGGGTGTCCCACTAAGAGGTTGTTAGAAAGAACTTATTGTAAGATTTTGGTCTGTTTTGAATAATTTTGGAGAAGATCTAAGAAAGCAGGGGCTAGCTCTAGACTAGGTGCTATCAGAAAGCAGTGAACAAATCTATAATTGAATATCTCAATAAATTTTATGTCTAGGAGGGCTGATAAGGTGAGACTAAGCAGTAATTCATAGAGAAGTAGCAGTCCATTATTTTAGCTGAGGGAGGGGATGTGGTATTTTGTAAATTTCCCAAATCATCTTTTTGTCTTATTTAATCATGGTGTCAGAGTTACTGTACTTGATATTCATGTTTCGTGAGATTATTTATGTCCAAGAGCAAAACAATATGGCTTAAGTGTCAGCATCAAAAGAATTTATAGTGACACTGAGGCCTGCTTGTGTGTATCAGACCAGGTCTCCAATATCAGGAGCTGTTTTTTTCTCTTCCCTAGATCCTTTACAGTACTTTTCTTTGTTGTGTATTCTTTACTGGTATAATCTTAGTCATCCAAACAAGAAACATTTGGTTAACTTTCATCTCTCATTTCTCTTCTCCCTGACATTTTAGAGGATTTTTAATCACCAGTTTCAATCTTAAGTATCCACGAAATATCTTTCACAGTCATTCCTGCACCTCTTATCTCACTGCCTAAATTCAGGTCCTCATTATCTCTTATCTGAACAGTTGCAATTGCTAGCAAATGGATCTTCCTGATTCTAGTTTTAGAGCCAACCAAACATATATAAGATCATGTTGTTCCTCTGTTTTATAACCTCATTGGCTCATTTTACCTATACATTTTATTATGTAAGATATAAGTACCTATTCTGCCATTTAAGTTCCTTGGCAGTTTGGTACATCTTAACTTTATAATCTTACTTCATACCCAGTCCTAACAGTCATCATATATGATCTATGCTGTAAAATTCATTCAATAAATATTTGTCTAAAGTCTTTATTATGTGCTTTCTTTGAGCCATGTTATTTATCTTAAATAAGTTTTAAAATTAAATAGCTATTAATATGTTTATTTAATATTTGTCTCCATACTAAACTCTAAGTTTAGTGTCAGCAAGTACCATGTCTAGTTTTTCTCACTATTTTATTCTCCAGCATTGAGCAAACTATTCAGGCTATTAACACAGACTAACATAGTTAAACTCTGGGTGCAAAATGCACATAAGTTATGTTACAGGCATGGGATGGAATTGAGTACCTGTTTAAATTCAGAATATTTTGAATAGGAAATAGTAAAGTCAGACTTTCTTAATATCCAAGACTATTGTTAATAGTAGAAAACAAAAAGCTCTATCAATGAGAGCATCAAGGCAGATTGAGCAGTGGATTAAATGAATCCTCCTAAAATTGCAGAATTTAGCTAATATAAAATGACAATAGTTAGACTGACTTTCTGAGTCAGTGTTACATAGATCTGAAAATAAGAATTCTAAATTGATGTGCTGAGACCTTTCCAAGGTTGAGGAAGCTAAAATTTGATGACTAACTAGATGCTGCGAAGAGAATATTTGACTAGATTTAAGATCCATGAAATAGGAATCAGAATACTTCTATATGTGGTACTAATATTAAAACTTATTAGCTCTGTGGCCTGAGTAAGTCCATTCATCTTCCTGAACCCCAGAATCCTCACCTATAAAACTAGGTGAACAGATACTCTATGTAGATTATCTTAATTCTATAAAATAAAGATACAGCAGATTCTCCCCTACCTCAAACACTTTAGAACTCTATCAGAGTTCTTGCATGAAGAAGTGTCAGATTTCTACTTACCATTATGTTCTATTTAATCTAAAAGATATATTGATCAAGGATAATTTAAGGTGTTCCCTACTTTACATTTCTGCTTCTCCTATTTAAAAGACCAAATCTGGTCCAATAAAACATCACAGTAGATCCTTGAGAGGTTCAGCATACATTGAGATAGCTCTTGGGCCACCAACCACTTTTTACTATATATTGCCTTCTTCCATACCTTATCTGTAATTTGTCTCCCTTTTTTCTTTATCCTTTAAAATACTGACTGCTGAACTTTCTAGTTGTAGTCTCCCTCTTTTAGTGTACATTATCCTATATTGTTAATTCTATAACAACTATGACAGAAATTGAGCGTTTCTTCTATTATCTGTTTTCCTCATTTGATATTGTAAAAGAATCAGTGATTTTTTTAAGCTGAAACAACTAAAAGTATATTCAGTCACCCAGAATATAAATTCTATTTTAGGTAGATTGGCTGTCTTATCAATTTCTGACCAAAGAGGTATAAATGAAAGTGGTAGGTCCAAGCTTATAGTGAAGTGAATGTGCCTCTTGTTCTTGCTCCTTTTATTGGCTGGAATGTTGACATAATGGCAGGAGCTCCAGCAATATTTAAGAACATACAGATGAAGGCCACATAAAATAATGATGAAGTCAAAATTTGGAAGGAGCATGGGTCCCTGATTACTTCATTGAACTGTCATACCAAGACTGGGCTTTTCTTTAAGTGAAAAGAAATATGAAACAAAACTTGTGTGTTTAAGCCATTGTGAATTTGAATTTTCTGTAACATTAGGTGAATTTAACTTTCTCTGATATGATAGTAAGGGTAACCATATTTTTAAAATTTCATTTTATTTAGCTACCCATTTATCACTTCCTTCTGATACAATTACATATCTATCCAAAAGAACTCAGTGCAGTGTGGTAAAATAATATTATAAAGCAGCAACATTACATAGTATAAAAGTAAGAGTATCTACTTAATACTTTTACCTGAACCCTGGGAACGTCTTCCCTCCCCAGCCAGAAGGCCAAGAACTACTCAGAGCAGAGCATAAAGGCTACACAAAGTATTAGAAAAAAAAAGCAAACAAAAAGAAAAAAAATTTTTAAATAGCCACTGGCCAAAGCAGAATTCAGAAATTTTAGGTTATACACATGCACTGATAATTTTCTTGCTTGAATATACTGAATAGAGTGCATGGGCAGAGGAGAGAAAGAGTTGAGAGAACCATGGGGTAAAAAAGAACGTGCTGGGGAAATTATGAGCCTCTGCAAAAGTTTCAGAAAACTATGTTTCTTGATTACCAAAAGCCAGTTTTTGCCTAAGGAGTGGTAGGTTTCAATTAAAACGTGACTGTGCTAGTCTCACTTCTCCATCCAATACAACCTTTTAAAGGCAACCCTTTCTCTGATAGTCCAGGACAATTGACAGCTTCTACAAATGGATAGTGAGAAAGTTGGATGCCGAGGTTTGACTTTTAACATGAAAGGAAACCTTGCATCTATTCAAGGTAAGAAAACAGTTTGAAATTATGCATGAAATGAAACTGTTTTGAAGTTTACAAATATACAAATAATTTGTTGTAGGATAAAATTATAAAATATATGAGGCAAAGGGAAAAGAAAGGCAGGAAAATAAGATGGAAGCAGAACAAAGATTAACATACAAAGGGGATGCCACAGTCATATATATATTTTAGGGATGAGTCATGATTGAAAATCTAAGACTATAGTGCTAAAAAACAAGGAGAAATACAATAATTTTGATACTCAAAATGTCCATGATATAAAATATGTCTTGTTGTTTAGAAATATAATTAGTAATAGTACTAAGAGCACAGAGAAGCAATCAGTCTCAGTTGGGTCCTCCTCCCTGGAACCATGTCAATGAAGACATTCTCAACATTTTTATAGTAAATACAGTCATTTTACTTTCTGTTTACTATTTATCTGTCCTTAAAAGAATGCTTTCATTTTGTGTTCTACAGCTGTAGAGCATCCTAAGCATCCTTTGATTTACCAAAGTGTTTTTTCAAAAAATTAAAGATCAAGTTAAAAAAAGGCAGGGGTGTTCATCTCCCAGCCTTGAGAGACTAACAGGGCCTGGAATTACTTTCTGCTGTAAACAACTAGAAAATCGGATGAAATATATGGAATTATATAATTCATATATAATTTTCAAGCATTGAACAATAAGCAGCATAGGTCTATAAGAAAGCAAACAAATTAAGTATAAACTCATTTAAAGTGTTCTTCTATGCTCTGTGTCAGCATTGATTATATTTCTTCTAAATAACAAGGTATATTTATGTTATAAATATTTTGAGCTTTAAAATTATTTTATTGTGTTTTTTTAAATACTAGAATCACCCAAAAATACCATGGTGTCATTTAATCTGTCCCCTAATCCCTACATTTCCTGTGATTTGGTACTTAAATCTGGAAGCTAAATAGTATTCTAATTTTTAAAAAAATAAAAACACTTCATTTGTAATATTGTGTACTTTCATGAGAAGGCATGGATATTTAACTCCTGTGACATCATGTACTTATTATTATTGTTGTCTAGCTCAATTTCTTAATGGCTCCAAAATGGTGTTATTTTAATTGTATAATTTGTTCATTTAGTTTTCTTACTTCTATAAAGAAAAACTTTTCCTTTTCAACTATTTGATTATCATAGGGTACAGTCATATAGGAGAGACAAGATAAATACTTGATAGCTTTTTTCAGTTTTAAAAATGAATTAGTTGACTAGCATATTTGAAAAACTGACTAAAGATTTTTCTGGAGGTTTGCTTGGTTCATTTTTAGGGCTTGTTTTAGAAAATAAGTAGCCACTTTGGGGAGAAAAATCTGCCTCACTGGAGTCAATCCTATTCAGTTGACCAGCTGGTCAGGGAATAAGCAAAGGTAGATCATATTATTTCCTATAGCAATCAGAAGTTTCATATAGGCTGCTCAATTGCTTCTTCTCTTCTACTAGACTCATTTCAGGCAAATTGTAATGTTACTGTTCCTTAATAATGTTCTGTTTTCTAGGAGAAAAACAAAGTGACAGGAACAAGGATCCTGAGATAAGAATAGAGTAGGTAGGAAGAGAGATATGGATTATCTTAAGGTGGGGATTCACACACCAGTCAGGTTGTAGGGGCAGGCTGTGATTAGGCTGCAGCTTGATCAGGCATATTGATTTTCTAGAGGGAATCAGTATAGAAAGACCCAAAGAGGGAGAACAGACTGTTTTAGAACACAGAATATGTAAAAAAGAGGGAAACCAAGCTCTGTTACTAAGTTTAAGAAGTGACTGATGAGCTGAAAAACTGGAGGTAAAGAAAGAATGCAGAGGCTGCACAGGCCCTAGGACTGAGGGAAGATCAAGATCAATGGTAAAGTCGGAGTCTAATATTACTGCTTTTACAAAGTTGGAGAATTCAAGGGTTATTTTCATCGAAGCCATTTATACAAGACTTGAACAGAAATGTATGAAAGGAAGAAATTCTTAAAGTGCTCAAGTGCTCAGTCCTTAATTTATTCGGAGATGGCTTAATTTGTTTCAGATTTTAGAGCAATGGTTGATTATATGCTGTTTTAAATGCTGTATATATCTTTATCAGAATAGAACTCAGTTTTAAATAGAGTTGCTCCAATTTTTGCTATTTGGATGATAAAAAGACTGTTAATTTTAATGGTGCTTAAATTAAGCAATCATGAATAATAGCCTCTTGTCAGAAATCCTGGATGGAAGGATAACAATTGCTTGACAACATCATCAACCTACCATTTACAAACTACCTTCTTTATTTTTAACATTGAGATTCAGCAGCACTAATGTAGGGCTAAAAATGAGAAAAGCTGCTGGAATTCTTAAAGTTGCTTCTGTTTTGTTATATTTATTCTACTAAAAGAGGGTTATATCTTACTTAGTGTATGTCCACTCATTAATACATAAGAAACACTAGTAATTCAATAAAAAAATAAAACCTCAATCCCTACAAATCACAAATTCAATGGAGGCCAAAAGACCAATAGTATAAATAGTGTTCTTTCAGTGGAGACACATCAGGAAGGTTGAACAGGTAGAACAAAACTGGATAATTAAGAATCATGGAAACTGACTATACTTCAATAAACATATATATACAAAAAAGGAATCATGGAAATGTTTTAAAGAAATTGTATTTTATGTGAGAATGCTAAATGTGTCTACTGCTGATAGTACGTCAAATCCAAGTACTGACTAAAGTAGTTTAAGAAATGTCAGTTTTTATTAGAATTTTGACAATGTCCTAGCATTAAGTGATTTTATGTCCATTCAGTCTAGAATACTGTATCTAAACATAAGTGGAAAAAATGGACTTATGAACTTGACAGAATGGGGAATCATCTATAATAATTTTATATCAAAAAAGAAGCCGAAAACTATAGTTTCAGATTTTTATTTTATCTTATAACTAAGATTTTTGCAAGCTATCTTTCATAGAAAAGTAAAGAAATGGTATTTGCCTTTAGGATAAATGTGACTTCTTTCAGTTTTCAAGAACTGAGTTTTGAATTTTCATATTTGACATTTAACACAAAAAAACTCATTATACTAATATTTTTAATGTAGGAATCAATTGCAGTATTGTGTGATTGTATATTCTTAATGAAAAGTGATCTCTACATATATCCACTGATCAGAGAAATTTTATACACTAAGTGGAACATGATACCAAAAATAAAGATGTATTTATGAAATGGTTCTTAATTTTTAATTTAGCAATAGAGTTTCCTATGGTCATGCATATTTAATATATTTACTAGGGTTTAAGGCCATTCTTCATTGGCTTTGCACTGAGGTTTCAGAATAGCACCACTCTGCTGCCATAGCCAAAAAAAATTAGGTCATCACTGTTTGTAGAATAAAGGAACCACATGAGTTCCTATGTTAATGCAAGCAAAGGTATTGGAATAACATTAAGCTTTGTTTGATCCAACTCTGCAGTTATTCTAAGAAAGCAAAGATTATGCTTCCAATTTTGTTGACGCCATAATATATCAGGGTACATAATAGTACTAGGCTTATAATTATAATGTTAAGGCTCTCAAAAGTATTCCTAAATCAAAAATACAGAGATAATATATCAGAACTACTCTTTTCTAGGTATTTGCATATTTTAACTTATTATTGAATACTACATTTTTTCAACTGAAAATATTTTATAATGTGTTAATCTTATAAATCTCTCTTGATTTCCATGCTTCCCTCCTGGTAATTTGCATTCTTTGATCATGATGTTTGGGCTAGCAGTAGACAGGCAGGGAATGATCAGATTTTAGTTCAATATTTAAAAGCTACTTAGCAATCCATACTCATTCCCTGATTCTAAAACCCAAATTATCACCATACAGGTTCACATTTGTATTCAATCTCATGTTACAAAAACAATTCATTGTATTTCCCCTAATCACAGCCCTTTCAACTTCCATTAAATCCTCAGTTTTCATTTACTTCCTGAGTAGTAACTGGCTCCACACTCATCCCAGAAACCTGAGAATGTCATGAATTTTTCCCTTTATCTTGTTTTTCGTATCAGTTAATCTAGCCTGTTGGTTCTTTTTCCCAAACACATCTCATTTCTCTCCATACTTCTCCATTGCCATTGCCACATTTCTAGCTCAGGCATTAATCATCTGTCACCTGCCCTTGGAACAATCCTCTTAGCTGTCCTTTATACTTCTAGAATGTTGCTCTATCCTGCATCCAAAGTAATCTTTGTAATGAGGGTATATGATCATATCACTTTCTTCCATGTAATTCTTCAGTGGTTCCCCACTGCTTTCAGGATAAATTTTAAACCCTTTCCACATAGCATATAAAACCTTGACTTTCTCTGCAGCTTTAATATTTAGAACTCCCATCTTTGCACTCTATATACCACAAATGGTCAACTACTTGTGATTGCTGGAACAGCCTATTATCACAAACCTCTGAGAGTTTGCTCAGGCTGTTCCCACTGCTTGGAAATCCCTTCATTATCTGTCTGTATAATAAATACTCTTTCTGCATGCTTTTGGCAAGATTTTTTCCCCTCCCATCACTCAGAACTTCATCACTCCAGTTAGCCTTTGAGACTACCAGGATTATTCCCACCCTACCTTTGATTTTGGTGTATTTTATTCCCACTGGAAACCTCAGACTCTCATCCCCATAGGATTTGTGTTAAACTTTATCTGACTCTACTTTTTACCCCTTTTCCCAATTTCATTCCCTAAACTCTGCTAGCTCATTCTATGGAACTTATGATTTGCCATTATCAAAATATCCTTTATCATCAACCTCTTACTTGAACATTCCCTTTACCTTCGTTCTCTAACCAAGACTTGGTTGTAGCCTTACCACACTAATTTTCTTGCCGGTTTCTCAGGTGGTGGCTATTTTTGTTCTCCTATGGCTCTTATGACTCTGAGCCTCAAATTGAAATAAACACCCTTTCTCTCTGTTGATTCAAAACATTTTCTTTCCCTCTTTCCAAAAAGGCTCCAGCATTGAAGTTTCTGCTATCAGACTATGTCACTCACTATTATTTCTGTTAGCTACATACAGGCCAATCTCTCCCATTTCTTGAATACTTAAGAATTAGTGCACTATCACATTCTCCAGTACAACAAATATAAAAAGCTGATGATTTCAGTATTCACATAGATTCAAAGAGATGGACCTTCTTCTTCCTTGCCTTGTTTCTCAATTCTCCGACTTTCCTTTATTAACCCTATTGTTACCTTAAAACAACCACTCTCATGTTCTTACTCTAAGCTAGCCATAACCAACAACTGCACTTCTTCCTCCAAAATTTCATTTTTAAGCATACTGCTTTCTCTTCCTTTCCAGCATTTTATTATAAAAAGTTTTCAAACATACAGAAAGGTTGAACGAATTTTTACAGTGAACACCTGTATACTCACCAGTTGGATTCTATTAATATTTTACAGTATTTGCTTTAAGACATACCTACCTAATTATTTGTTTGCCGTTATAGTAATACACACACATAATTATTTGCATCTTGCTCCTGCTTTACTACTGGACTGTGATCTTGAGGGCATGCACAATGATCCACTTATATTTGTATCCTTATGGGCTAGCACAGGAGCATTTAGCAGGTGGTAAATAAATGCCAGTTGAATGAATGAATGTCTCTTCTCTCAGTAATACTAATATAGAAAGTTAAGATATAAGGATAAATCCCACTGGATCACTCAAATCAGGGTTAGGTTATCTTAACAAATCAGGCAGGGAACATTGCCAGTAAATGAGGACACTTAAGACTGAATTCATAGACAAGTCAGGCTTTTTGTTGAAATGCTTCTATTACTTCTTTACATCTCAAAGAAGTGAAAGAATTGAAATTTATTTCATGAGCAAAAGGCATTAGAGCTTAATTGCTTTCTTCAGAAAGCCATGCTTATCACTATAGTCACATTTATTTTCTATTATGGCTAAGCAGTGGCTAATATTTTTAGTTAGTTTAGTATGCCTAGAATAATTATAGCTATAGTCTATTAATACAGAATTACTTCCAGAGTGTGTTTTACCTTTGAGCTTGGTTAAGTAAAACTATATCGTGCATAAAGACACTATTAAGGAATAAAGTGTTCACATCAAATCTTGTTAGGTTATATGGATCAAGCATTTAATACAATGGACGCAATCTTACTTGGCTTTTAAACATCTTGTTGATTTTCCATGCTTGCCTGTAGTATAAGTTATAATGATGTTATCATGTTAATAAGAAAATTAAGACTATGTAATATACCATACTCTCAACAATGTAATTGGATAATTTATCCCTACTGCTACAAGAATCAGTAAGCATACTTACTGAACAGATGCAAAGAAAGAGAAATGTGTGCGGTGCTCTGACAGAATGACACCAGCCACAATACTAAACAAGGAGCATGTGTCATAAACGCCAACCTTATATAATAGAATAACACGTTTTAAAACACAAGTGTGATCATAAAACCATCTGCTTCATAATCAGCTTGCATAGTACATCTGGTATTGCTACACTGCTTACCAAATTGTTCCTAAATGCATTTTAAAAACATAAAGTGAATACAGATAGTCTATGGATTGAGAGACTAAATGTCCAGATGGCTTCCTTTAGTATCTTAACTAATTTTATCATTGTATTTCTTAATTAAGCTCTAAGTAAGCATGTAAGTGTTACCATTAAAGACACATATTGATTAAATGAGTGTTTGAAGGACTCAGTTAAGTGGTGGTTTCAATTTAGTTCTATAAGTTGAGTATAATTTTATTTCTACTTAATCACTTCTTTCTATTAAAACAAAAGAAAGTAAAACATCACAAGAGTCCTTATTTCAATCATAATGTCATATATAGTATGAAGATATTTTTAGAAGAAAGAGCAAAGCTCAAAATGATAAATTAATGTAGAGCACAAAATAGTTTCTGGCTTTAAACTTTTTTAAAAAGACAGTTAAAAATGTAGCCTAAACTCAGAATACACCCTTAGCTTTTATTATCATTGACATCAGACAATCTGTTACTATACCTTTTGTAAGAGTAACACTTGAGTTGGAGATAATTATTTCCTGGTTGATCAATATTTCACAGGCAAAGTTCTGTATACTACTAGAAGAAAAACTGCAAAGAATCTATGCAGGTTAGAAGTTTATGTTAATAATCATGCGGGTTACTCTTTTCATTGTATCTTTTCTGTAAGAGTTTGAACTGTTTTCTTGGTTAGGATTTTAGGATTTACATGTGCTTGTGTGTCCCTCTTCTATCAATATTGCTATTTTCAGTACAATCCTATTTTTTTCTCTCCTGGGGGGAAAGGAAGGAGTGTTTCTATTAGAATATTTTAACAACTTTTAAAATAAACATTTAAAAATATTTAATTTCTTATCTGCTGTCCAAGATGGTAGTATAGGAAGGCCCTAAACTCACGTCTTCCCATGGACATACCTACTTTACACCTACATAGAGACCAATTCCTCACGAAGAAGACATGAGGACTGATTGAACAGCTTCTATGAAACAGATGATAGAGGGACCACAGAGAGACAGATAGGAGAGATGGAGACATGGTATTGATGGGAACTCCACTCTGATGCAGTGACCTGGAGTAAGAAGAGAGAAGGCACCCAGACACAGACTTGCCTGCCCTGCGGGACAGTGAAAAAACAGCACTTTAAAGGGCACCAGACTACCTGAAGGAAACCCACTTACTAACGCTAGAGAGTCTGCCACATAGGCCAGGAACTACTGGAACTCTCTCCAGGGTCTGAGGTGCCATGATTGCATTTTTTGCATTCCCCATCCACCGTGATAATGCAGACAGAACATGGTCCCTGCACTCTAGCCAGCCTGCTAAAACTGCCACAGCATATCGCAGGCCCCCTGCTCACACCAGCTCCAGCCACATCTTCACCCCCTAGATCAACCGTGGCCCATAGTTGCTCCAACTCCAGTCATGCTGCCAGATGGGACTCCTCCAGCCTATGTCTGTTCCAGCTCCAACCACCTACCAGTGTGGGCCTGGAGTATAAGACTTTGGTACCTCTCTGGCAGACATCTGCTACAGCTTAAGCTGTCCCACTGGATTGGCTCTAGGGCAGCACACTCTAGGACACCACCAACCCACATTCGCTCCAGCCTCAGCTGGTCTGCCAAAATCTCCCAGTAC
Organism: Camelus ferus; assembly: GCF_009834535.1. Lineage (NCBI taxonomy): Eukaryota > Metazoa > Chordata > Mammalia > Artiodactyla > Camelidae > Camelus > Camelus ferus. The sequence goes on along the minus strand of NC_045698.1, from coordinate 84,104,235 downwards.
ATGCAGTCTACACATGGGATGGCTCTTACACAGACTATACTACAAAGCTACAGTAATCAAAAAAGCATGGTATTGGCACAAGAACAGACACATAGATCAGTGGAATAGAATAGAGAGTCCAGAAATAAACCTGCACACTTAATGGTCAGTTAATCTATGACAAAAGAAGCAAGTATATACAATGGAAAAAAGAATTTTTTCAATAAGTAGTTCTGGGAAAACTGGACAACTACACATAAATGGATGAGTTTAGAACATATTCTTGCACCTTATAGAAAATAAACTTCAAATGGATTGAAGACCTAAATGTAAGACCTGAAACCATAAAACTCCTAGAAGAGAACACAGGCAGAACAGCAATAGTTTTCTGCATCTGTTTCCTGAGGCAAAAGAAACAAAAGCAAAAATAAACAAATGGGACCTAATTAAACTTAAAATCTTTTGCACAGCGAAGGAAATCATTGAGAAAAATGAAAAATAACCTACTGTATGGGAAAACATTTGCCAATGATATGACCAATAAGAGGTTAATATTGAAAATATATAAATAGCTCATACAACTCAATATAAAAAACCCAGATAACCGAATTAAAAATGACTTGAATAGAAATTTTTTCCAAAGAAGATATACAAATGGCCAACAGGCACATTAAAAGCTGCTCAACATCATTAATCATCAGAGAAATGCAAATCAAAGCCACAATGAGATATCACCTCAGACCTGTCAGAATGGCTATCATACAAAAGACCACAAATAACAAATATTGGTGAGAATGTAGAGAAAAAGTAACCCTTGTACACTGTTGGTAGGAATGTAAATTTGTGCAGCCACTGTGGAAAATATTATGGCGGTTCCTCAAAAATCTAAAAATAGAACTACCATATAATCCAGCAATTCCACTCCTGTGTATGTATCCAAATTAAATGAAAACACTAATTTGAAAAGATACAAATATGCTTATGTTCATGGCGGCATTATTTACAATTGCCAAGATACGGAAGCAATCTAAGTGTCCATCAAGAGATGAATGGATAATGGAATATTATTTAGCCACAAAAAGAATGCAGTTCTGCCATTTGCAACAACACTGATGGACATAAAGGGTATTATGCTTAGTGAAAGTGAAGTCAGGCAGAGAAAGACAAATATTGTGTGTTATCACTTATAAGTGGAATGTAAAGAATAAAACTAAATGAATATAACAAAACAGAAACAGTCTTGTAGATTAAAGAGAATAAACTAGCAGTTACCAGTGGGGAGAAGGAGGAGGGAGGGGCTTGATATAGGGGTAGGGGTTTAAGGCACAAACTACTGTGTATAAAATAAATAAGGTACAAAGCTACAATGGTATACCGAATAGCACAGGTAATATAGCCAGTATTTTATAATAAATTTAAATGGAGTGTAAGCGATAAAAATTTTGAATCACTGTATTGTACACCTGAAACTAATATAATATTATAAGTCAACTATACTTCTTTAACAATAAATAAATGGAAGCAGACCAAACTTTTGTCTTCAGTCCCTCCCACTGGCTTCTCCTCTGGGAATAGCAAGAGGGAGATCAAGATGATGGATTTCTGATGATGCCTGTTGTGTGCACATGTTGTGTTTCTCTAACAATCAGCCTTAGTGACTTTGCCAATGCGTTTGGCTGTATTGAAGCTGTATACATTTGAGTCTCACTGGACATATATTTGATTAATCTTACAAGCAGACTAGAGAGCCTGAGGCTCAGCTCTCTGATTTGCCTATCAGCCACTGTCTGTCACAGTTTTTATAACAAAGCCTTTTAAAGTATAATTTGTTAATTTTGGATTATTCCATGAAATAGTTTTTAGTCAGCACTCACCATTACCAGGAGTAGGGTAATTCCGTGATTCTCCTATCAGTGTTACTACATATCTTCTTACAATTTTTCTCACTGAGTTTTGTTTATTGAAGTATCATTACATACAGTATGCTGTACAAATTTTACGTGTAGAATCATGCATATGTTATTTGCTTCTGAAGTACAATACTCTTGACTTTTGGCACTTGTAGCTTGAATGATTTACTGCAGTCTGTATTTAATTTATATTCATAGTATTTGTAATTTGGCATTTTTCCCTGAAAAGAATGGTTCAAAGTAGAAGATTATATCCAAAACAAAAATAAAAGAAATAATTCACATTTTAATCATTTTATTTTTAAAAAGTAATTTTTAAAATTCCCCTGAGTAAATAACAAAGCTACAAATTCACATAGTTTGAGGGAGCTAAGAGTAGACAAAATTCAAAACTTGACTTAATCTGGCTTACAGAAATTCTACCGCATTCTCTTTTGCACCTGTTAAATAGAATCTTTTCCCCACATTCTTATTACAATGTAGCATCAGAAATGGAATCTTATTTTATTCTCATTTTGCTTTATTTTACATGATCCCTAGTATTTCTGCCTCAAATAAATTTCTAGAATGTCTTTTAAGAAGCACTTATAAGTCTTTTCAGGCCCTTGGTATTTATTGTCTTTACAGAGTAAAGTACATATTTGAGTGGGAGAAAAAATCTGTAAATAGTATACATTATTTAAAAAGCTGCACATTTCATTTCTTGGCTTGGTTTGTAAAAGTTAATGTGTATAATGTCATATTGAATAAAACATTAGCTTTGAGATATGCCTGAAGATACTATCTTCTAATATGGAACCAAATTATTCTTTTTTTAACTTGTATAACGACTATGAATTAGTTATAGTAATTTAGGTTGGCCTAATTTTGATGCTTTTTTGAGACCATAGTCAGCTTCTAATTATTTTAAAATTATATTAAAGTTTTCAAAGTTAGGTAATTCTTATAGAGCTTTCATAAGTTTTGACTTGTCTGTTTATCACCCCTCCTATTACTTACTGAATATTTTCTGTTAAAATGACTCTTTTGAAAAGAAAACAAAGCCTAAAATAATGTTTTAACCTTTTTCTTACAATAGTGTAACAGTTTTCATGTATATTTAGTAAACACATTACCATTTAAATAAGAAATGTTTACCTGTATACTAAGTAACCATATCAAGTACTCAGTATTAAATGCAGTATATCTTGAGAATGACTCTATTATATTGTGCATAATTATGTTATGAGGGAATGAGTTGGTTTGATCATATCTCTAGTCTCTGAGTATGTTGCTATACAAGTCTACACTCTAGGTGTCCACCAATCATTGGGCTACCAAATTCTGGTAAAAGGACCAACCAGTTGGAATCATAGTTTCACTTTGGAAGTCTTAGACAAATATAGGTAAACTACTTTAAATTTCTGTTTTAAAAATATTGTGTTACATTAAAATATAAATTAAGGTACTGTGGTCTGGACAAATGGAGAATGGTCCCACAAAAATGTACATTATCTCTGTGGAAATTCTGACTGCAAAATCTTGTCTGCTAACAGTAGTGACATATTTAACTATTTGTGGGCAAAAATAAGAGACAAAAAGGAGATGAAGCTTCTCAAAATGGGAAGAATGGCTATCTATGATATTGATAAAGGAAACAATGGACCATTGCGGGGCTTTCGTAAAAGCCGGATGTTCATGGTGCTTCTTAATTTCCCATTTTTGTGGATGTGGGAAGAGTTAGGTTAAGTGTACAAATAACTGAGGTTGTATTACTTGATAAGTTCTAAATATATACTTAGAATCCAAAAGTCCTCAGAGTAAAACTAAAAATGCTTTTGATGTAAAGCAACCTAAAATGTTTTTGTGAATTAGAGAATCAAAGGAAGCCTATGGGAAATATTATGTATAATTTAAGAGATTAAGGATGTATTGGACATTATCAGATTTAGAGAATAGTATGCTGAACCGCATATAATGTTTAAACCGTGTTTTTGCTGTGATTTGATGTTCTGAGATTGTGATTCTCTCTTTTTTTTAAACTGAAGCACAGTAGGTTATAATGTGTAGTTTCTGGTGTACAGCACAATGTCCTAGTCATGCATATACATACATACATTCATTTTCATATTCTTTTTCATTAAAGGTTATTACAAGATATTGAATATAGTTCACTGTGCTGTCCAGAAGAAACTTGTTTTTTAAAATATATTTTAATATATAGTAGCTAGTATTTGCAAATCTCAAACTCCCAAATTTATCCCAGTAACCATAAGATTGCTTACTATGTCTGCAAGTCTATTCCTGTTTTGTAGATGAGTTCATTGTGTCCTTTTTTTCCCCTTTTTGTTTTTAGATTCCACATATGAGTGATATCATACAGTATTTTTCTTCCTCTTTCTGGCTTACTTAGAATGACGATCTCTAGGTCCATCCATGTTGTTGCAAATGGCATTATTTTATTCTTCTTTATGCCTGAGTAATATTCCATTGTATAAATGTACCATAACTTCTTTATCCAGTCATCTGTCGATGGACGTTTAGGTTACTTCCATGTCTTGGCTATTGTTTATAGTGCTGCCATGAAAATTGAGGTGCATGTATCTTTTTGAATTAGAGTTCCCTCCAGATATATACCCAGGAGTGGGATTGCTAGATCATATGGTAGGTCTATTTTTAGTTTTTTGGGGAATCTCCATACTCTTTTCCATAATGGCTGCACCAAACTACATTCCCACCAGCAGTGTAGGAGGATTCACTTTTCTCCGCACCCTCTCCAGCATTTATCATTTGGGGACTTTTGAATTATGGCCATTCTGACTGTTGTGAGGTGATACCTCATTGTAGTTTTGATTGACATTTCTCTGATAATTAGATAATGAGCATCTTTTCATGTGCCTATTGGCTATTTGTATGTCTTCATTGGAAAATAGCTTGTTTAGGCATTCTCCCCATTTTTTGATTGGGTTGTTTGTTTTTTTGTTACTAAGTTGTATGAGGTGTTTATATATTCTGGAAATTAAGCCTTTGTCAGTTGTATCATTTGCAAATATTTTCTCCCCTTCTGTAGGTTGTCATTTTGTTTTGCTTATGGTTTCCTTTGCTGTGCAAAAGCTTGTAAGTTTAATTAGATCCCATTTGTTAATTTTTGCTTTTATTTTTATTGCCTGGGTAGACTACCCTAGGGAAACATTGCTAAGATTTATGTCAGAGAATATTTTTCCTATGTTTTCTTCTAGGAGGTTTATCATATCTTATCTTATATTTAAGTCTTTAATCCATTTTGAGTTTGTTTTTCTGTATGGCGTGAGACAGTGTTCTAACTTCATTGATTTACATGCTGTTATCCAGTTTTCCCAACAGCACTTGCTGAAGAGGCTGTCTTTTCTCCATTGTATATTCTTGACTCCTTTGTCAAAGATTAACTGACCGTAGGTCTGTGGATTTATTTCTGGGCTCTCTATTCTGTTCCATTCACATGTCTGTTTTTATGCCAATACCATGCTGTTTTGTTACTGTAGCTTGTAGTATTGTCTGAAGTCTGGGAAGGTTATTCCTCCAGCTTAATTCTTTTTTTTTAATATTGCTTTAGTAGTCTAGGTCTTTTGTGATTCTATATATATTTTAGGATTATTTGTTCTTATTCTGTGAAAAATGTCCTGGGTAATTTGATAGGGATCGTATTAAATCTGTAGATTGCCTTGGGCAGTATGGCCATTTTAACAATATTGATGCTTCCAATTCAAGAGCATGAAATATCTTTCCATTTCTTTAAGTCATCTTTATTTCCTTAATCAGTGTTTTGTAGTTCTCCATGTGTAAGTTGTTCACCTCCTTGGTCAGATTTATTCCTAAGTATTTTATTGTTTTGGATGCGATTTTAAAAGGGATTGTTTCTTTACTTTCTTTTCCTGCTAAAGAAATGCAACTCATTTTTTATGTCAATCTTGTCTTCTGCTAAGATTCTCTTCTCTGCTCTAAATAATATATTAGTGTCTATAATTTAGGAGTTAATGTTTAGTAATTATTATGCGTGTGTGTTTTTATAAAGCATCTATTTATAGAATAAGCTGGGTTGACTAGAAAACTTGTTTTGATCTTTGGTACAGGATGTTTGTGAATTTAATAAAATTGCTAATTGTAATATTTTGAAAAGATCAAGATTTAACAGCAGGTTTGCTCAATCAAGTGATGGTCTTCTTTCTGCATTTCAGCAGTTTAATTTTCCTGATATATAGTCTAACTTACAATAAAATAAATTGAATTCTCTATTTCAGGAGTTTCATTTTTCTGAACTTATAGTATATCTTACAATAAAATAAATTGAATATTTTATGAATAACAATAGTCATTAAAATGAGATTTTGAATGGTATGATCATGTTCTGTATTCAAGCAGTGTAAGTTTGTGACTAAGAGCATAAGTTAGAAATCAGACAGATTTGGGAAGGGCTCAGTTTCTGCCACTAATCAGATGAAGAAGTGCTTTATAAGCCTCAGTTTTCTCATCTTTAAAATGAAGACAGTAAGAGTACCTATTTGATTTTTTTGTATGGATTAAATGAGATAATTTGCATAAACTTCTTGGCATAGTCCTAGGGACAGAATAAGCACTCTGCAAAAAGCTATTATTTTAAATAATAATATAAAAATAAATAGAGAAACTAAAGTAAACTAAAACTGATGACATGATTGAAGAAAACAAAATTTGTATGTAATTAAAGAGAGATTTCTGGTTAAGATTACCATTACCATATTGAAGAAAAATTTATTAGCAGATGGTTTAAAACATTCAGTTATCTTGTAAAGAAACTCTTTGTGGGAGCCAAGAGGATAACTATCAGAGCTGTGAAAGTAAAGTGGTGACAATGTAATTTTTGTAACTTATCAATATCCTTTGATGATTATTGAGAAAGGTAAAAATTAACTTTTTATTTTTAAATTGATGGTCATGAATTTCTTTAGGTAGGGACCCAGTGATATTTAGACCTGCAACAGTCAGTTAAATTCTGCTATGAAGTGATGACCCAATGTACCCTTACTTGTTCATTCATGACCTTTTCTTTTTGCATAATCTGTACAATCAGATTTGCTGCCTTCACACCTCTCCTCAAATTTACAGTTGCCCTGAGCTGTCCCAGATGTTAGAGAAAAATATATTTAATCCCTAAATCAACTCATTTGCTGATACATTTTAAGAAACAAATATGAAAAATAAAAATAACCACAAATATGGACAATGTACAAGGCCTAGGAATAGATGGTAATTGAAAACATTTTTACATTAAGTGCCATTTAGAGGTTTTCCAGATGCACCTATATTATGATTCAGCTTTTCCAGAAAAACTTAATGATTGTAAGAAATAAGCTTTTGATTGTGTATCTCCTCCCTTGTTTTCTTCTTATGCATTGCTCTTTTGGGAATTTATATAATATACTGAACTTTTAGAACAGTGGTCATCATAATGTATTTGCCTTGATAAAGAAGAAAAATTTTGATTCTCAAATTTTCAACTATTCTTTTTTTCTCAATTTATAATCATTGTCAAACATAAAATAGCATCTTGTCAACACACTCTTAGTTTCCAGAAACATATATTTTTGAGAAATTAGAAACAGTGCAATGTAGGCTTAAACTATGAAGCATATTATCTTCCAATAGTAAAATATGGAGGAATAATAAAAACAAACAAAAATCAGTGTGAATGATATGCCTTGTTATGGTAAAATTCCAAGCAATAACAAATATTTGAAACTTTAGTAAGTGATTTCTTTTTAGGCTTCAAATAAGATATACTTGATTTTACTATCAATTTATAGTAAAGAAAACTTGAAATGGAATTCTACTAAAATAATGTTTTTAAAATAAAAGTTTAGTGATATCATTAACATTAACATTTCTCTATTATATAACATTAAACATAATTTTTAGCAATAAAACAATGAAAAATTTTGAAACAGTATGCCTCCTAAATGCTTTTAAATTTTACTCTTGTACACTTAATTTTTTATTCGAAATTCGTTGTATAAACTGCTGTGATGATGATGTTTATTTTTTCTAACGTCTGCATTCATCAGAAGAAAATATAGTGAATTGACTGCAAATAGCATAATCGTGTTTATATAAATATCTGCCTTATAATTAAGCTGATTGACAGACCACAAAAACAGTAGATCCTGCATGTAATTCTCTTTTAGTAGGAAGAGATGCAGCTACATTTCTTTCCTTCACTTACATGTTGTATTTTAATGAGTGTAAACATTACTCCAGATGTTTTTGTGTCTGTAGAATAATAGTTATCAAATATACCATTTGGTCATGAAAAAACCATCATTATGAGAATGGTCTGATTTTTTATTCATTCACTCATCCATCCATCCATCCATCCATCCATCATTCATTCATTAATTCACTTATTGAGCTCCTAATAGGCACAGCCACTGTTAATTAATGAGAATAACATTACGAATAAGACTCACAGTCCAGATACACAGAGAGTCCCTTAGTCCAAAAGAAGAGAGATAGATCAACAAGCGCAGTGATGATGTATTATGATAAGAGTTAAGAGAGAGACACATCCAGGATGCTATGGGAACACGGAGAAGGGATACTGGAGCAGTCTGGGAGGCTTCTAGGATGAAGTGTTGATTGAATGTGGGCTGACTAAATGAAAAGTTAGCTAGGCAATAAACAGGGGGCAAGAACATTTTCAGTATGTACAAAAGTATGAAGGCAGGAAAGAGCATGATATGGCCAAAGAAAATTTCTTCTTTTTTAAGTGTAGAGTTGAATAGGTAGATAGGCATTGTGGAAGAGATTCAGAGAGATTAAATACTTTAATCAAGGTCGTAAATTTAGTTAATGGCAAAGAAAAAACCTGAACAATGGACTTTTGTTTGGTTGGTTTTTGTTTTGAAAATCAAATACCTTATGACAAGGAGTCTGTAATTCAACTTCTACTCTGGATTTCAAATTGCACAGCTCCAAGGAGTGTAGTGACTTCACTGTGTTCAGAAGTGCAGTATGATTGCCATATCTTTGTTCAGTTTTTGAGACCATTTCCTTTAGACTCTTGTCACCAGCATCCATTTTTAAGTGAAACATAATATATATAAGACCAAGCCTCAACTCTGCTGAGTATCTCATGAAAGTGACCCGTTTGGATCAGGATAGGGAGATAGGGATGGAGTAAATGTAAGAATAAGACTAGCTGGTTCTTAAAGCTCTGTGAAAGAACAAGCTAAGACACAGAGGTTTTGCATATGTTACAGTGATTTCTGTATCATGTGCTTCAGCAAAAAAGACTCAGAATATCTTAAGAAAGATGTTGATAAAAGCAGTACTTCTAACAGAAATCAGTGATACTAATTAATTTAATATCCAGTGCTCCCTGATTCTCAGCTTAGACCTTAACAGATACAGTTTATTGTTAGAAAATTGGAAGAACTGGTATTATTGTGTGACATGCTTGATAACCTTAGGGAGAAAATTTGTAAGTAACACAGTTTGGGCAGAACATTGGGTGTGAACTAGAGTGGGATACGAAATTGTCTACAAAATCAAATCACATTAATTTATATCATAAAAGTTCTTGATAGTTCTAATTTCAATATACATTAATTTACTAAACAAATAGTTATTGAATGACAGCTATATACCAGGCACTTTTAGAGTTTTGAAAATAGAAAGATGAAAACTGTTTTCTGACTTAAAGGAACTTACTATAGAGTAAAGGATGTTCATGATAGTAATAATTACCTTTCTAAAGTTCATTCTCCAATAACTGGAAAACTCACCTGTGTCTCTCTTTACAATAAACTCAATGAATTTAAAAAGCTCTTGTTTCTTGATATATTGTTATATCTGTGAACCTTTTGTCAAGTTCAGAACATATTTATTGACCAACCTACGATGTGTGCCAAGCATTTATTGAGAGGCTAAAGATAAGAATAGGATTTAGTTCTTGCTTTCAAGAAAGTTTTAGTCATGTGTGATCATAGAGATAAATATATCCTAATTTTAGCATATATTAATAAGTGAATCCAAAGTCAAAGGGAAAATGTTATGCACAGTCTTGCTTTCCTCTTCTCTATCCTCTTCTCAACTCTTGAGTGCTTTTTGTTCTTCTCCTTTGATGTTTGTGTGAGTTTGGATTAGTTTTGTTTAGATTAGTTTATCGGTTAGGATTCTTGGTGATGACCAATAGAAACTGATTGATTAACTTAAACAAAAAAAAAAAAAAGAAAGAAAGAAAGAAAAGGAATTTGTAGGCGGTATAAGCATTAATCATAGTAGAAAATGATAGATTCAACAACAGGATTCAGGAAAGAACAGAAACTCACTGTAGCTCCAGGGATCTCAGTAGCGAGGACTCATAACCATTTTCCCTAGAAATAAGTCATTTCTGTCTGTCTTCTACCTTTATATGTCTCCTCTCAGTATTCATATTCCTAGGAGACAGAATTTTGATTGTTCTTATGTGAGTAATGTATCCATACCTTGGATAGGGGAAAAAGTACGGCACAATTTATATTTCTACTAGAATCACATGGAATAAAGGAATAGTTTTCCAGGGGAAGAGTGGGATTCTATTACTAAAAGTAGGACAAAAGATGCTGGGGAGGTAGGAACAGTTTTTCTCAAGTTTGAAGACATTCATGGCCTCTTTTAAATGAAATAGAAATGATCACACCCTTCCTCAATGTAGTTTAAAATTACTTTTATTCATCACTTTCAATATTTTAAAATGTTCAAGCATTTTGTGCTTATTAAGAAATATACTACCCCCTTTTATAAGTTTGTTGAATGGGGAAGAGTAGAAAAACGATCACTATTTTTTGTTTCTTGGTTTAAAACAGCATGAAAAATTACATGTAATAATACAGTAATACTGTGTTTTTGTTTTTCTGCCCAGTGGTGCTGTCGACTGGTTGTTGAGGGTGGAGAGTAGCTCCCAATAATCTCCATACAACCCTCCCCCATAATCTTCAAAACAATCATCAATCAAATGCAAACATAACTAAAAGAGAACATAAATTTTTATTTAAAAACATTGCTTTACTGTGACAGATGATGTTGTTTGAAGAAACTGAATCATTGCTCAAAATATTAACATGAAACCAGCTGCTACAAGGCAGGTTCTTTTAAGTTTGGCATGCCTATATCACCATATGCTCAGGGATACCTCAAAATTTCCTTCACTTTTCTTCAGTGAAAGAACTTCATAACCATTGTTTTGAGAGTGTTCAGTGATATCCATTTAACATACATTTGGCATGAAAATGTTATTTGTATATTAAGTCCACATTTGTGCCTTTGTCATTAGCCTCAACAAATAAAACAAACTGTCTGGTTTCATTGTGATAGTAAAGACGAATGCAACAGGTGCTGGAATAAGACACACTTAAGTATAATGCAGATGTCCAGAATGTGTTTGTGTATAAATTTTAGAATATTATCAAAATAAACACATAAAATTGAAAAAAATAATTTTGAATAGAACTCACATACCCTAGTTGGGAAACAAATCTTTGGGCTGTCTCGTTGTGGAGGCAGATGAAGGACAGAAGCAGAAAGATAATCACTACAGGAAGGATGTGTGTTACATCTCTGCACAGCCGTCCTCTCTCTCCCTTACTTAAATTTGATCCAGTAGTCATTAGTGAATGCAAATAGCACTAATCAAGTTTCCTTTTGCTTTTACAAAGGTTTTTATTAGGTGGATCAGAATGAGAGAAACCATGCATTTTGTAAGATGATTTCCTATACATTATTTGTTGATACAGATCAGGAAAGCACTGCTTTTCCAAATAAAAGAAGTAGACTTTGGTTTATTTATAAGAGAAGACAGTTATCTTGAGATTATACCTGCAGTAGATCCTGTTTTACACTTGGATGGTTGAACTTGTGTAACTTCGCAGTTTGACCCAAGATGTAATAGAGCACCCAATTCCTTATTAGTAAATAAACTATCCCCTTTATAAGGTTGTTGATTGGGGAAGAATAAAAAAATGGTTGCCTCTGAAGGAAATGAAATCAGTATCTTGAAGACATATCTGTGCACACACACGTTCATGGCAGCATTATTCACAATAATCAAGATATGGATACAATCTAAAGGTCCTTTGATAGAGGAATGCATAAAGAAAATGTGAATGCATAAAGAAAATGTGATATATATATATATATATATACACACACATAATGGAATATTATTAAGCCATTTAAAAAGAAGAAAACACTGCCATGATTTGTGATAACATGGATGAGTTTGGAGGGCATTATACTAAGTAAAATAAGCCAGAGTTTATACTGTATGGTATCACTTATATGTGTAATCTTAAAAGAAAAAAAAGCTGGCTTCATGGAAACAGAGAATAGAACGGTGGTTGCTAGGAGCTGGGAGGAGGGTGAAATGGGAGGTGTAGACAAAGTGTACAAACTTCCAGTTATAAGAAGAATAAGATCTGAGGATCTAATGTGCAGCATGGTGACTATAGTTAATAATATGGTATTGCATACTTGAGAATTGCTGAGAATGATCTTAAGCATGCTCACCACACACACACACACACACGTTAACTATGTGAAGTGATAGATGTATTAATTATTTCAATCTGGGTAATCATTCCACAATGTATATGCATATCAAATAATCTTGCTATCCACTTTAAACACACACAGTTATATTTGTGAATTGTTCATCAATAAAGTTAGAGAAAAGTTGATTGCCTAATTTTTGCTTGTAAAGCACTGTGAAAAGTTGTCTCTAACTATAGTAAGACTGGGTATTTCTTGACCCGACTGGTGCATCACTTATTGGTGCAAGAGTATGTTCTTCATAATCTATATCAGTTTCCCTTCAAGCCACTCCAAGTGGACATAAAGTTTAAATAAAAACAGCATACTTATTATGAAATTGTATCTTCAAGACAAATCCACTAGCTATACTTAACCATGTTGCTGTATTTACACATAGAAATTCGGGAGCTTCTGTGGAATTTCTAGAGCTGCTGACTCATTGTCAACCCTCAGGAAGAGTTGGTTGGATGGATTTGACATGAGTAGACCCACAGATCTAGCAAATATTTCATGTTGCTGAAAAAAGTTTGCCTTTTAGTGAACTAGAATATTTCTATGTGAAGTCTAGTACATTTACATGGGAAAAAGAGCTTAAAGAACTTTGAAAGGAATTTGAACTATACAAATGTGAAATAAACTCTCTTTGCCAGGTAAGCAGAATAAACATAAAAATGGATTTATTTAGAAGTGATTAGGTTAGGATTTAAGACCTTCACTTTAATGAAACAGCAGAAAATGTAAACTTCATTTATTCTCACTTAGACTAGAATTTATGCTGGTTATCTGAAGTCAGAGCTAATAATCCCAATCTACAAAAGGTCAGTTCTTACATGTGGGTTTTACAATGTGAAAGAATTATTTAATGATTTCTCTGCTCAACGAGATTGAACAAAGATTTACTAAACACTAGCTGCAAAGATTTGTGCAAGTGGCTGTCAGGGAGACAAAGGTGAATAAAGCAAGAAGGCTGCAGATAAGACACATACATACATCATCATGACACATTACTGCAGTGCACATTCTGTTTGAGACCTGCTCTTGTATAGGAACAGAAACTTTGCACATAGGAGGTAAAAAGGGGGAATGATTGCTGTATCTCCGGGTAATATGGTAATACAGGGAAAAAAATAGATAACAGTCTTTGCCTTTATGGAGCTTGCTGACTTGTAGCAGAATGAAAAGTAGACAAGTAACTATGCAAATATTTAATTAATCATACATGGTATGAGCACTACAAAGGAGAAACACAATGTCAGGAAAGTATTAAGCAGAAGACCTAGCCTGCTCTGGGTTTTCAACAAAACCTTTTCTGGGGAGGTGGAATCTGAGTAGAGACGTTAAGGAGGCTAGGTGGAATTGGGAAAGGATTATGCTATTGTTGAGGAGGCTGACCACTGGGATAGAATCTTGGGCAGTGAATCCAGTGGACTCAGTAAGAGAAGGAGAGGTTTGCAGAACAGATCCAAGAGAACCATCTAATTGTTGGGAATCAGCATGATTTGAAAGGAAGCAGTGGGAAAAAGTATGAGAGAAGTTGGGGTCAGATCAGAGTGTGGACTTGAATGCCTTCATTGTATGCTTACCAAGGTACTTGGACTTTATTTTGCAGGCATTCATCTGAGCCAGGTATAATCAGAAACAGGACTTGAAAAGGTTACTCTCTCATGTATGTGCTCAATGCATTTATATAAGGAGGAATCACAGTCAGAGAAGTTGCAGTGGAGGTGTTACTGGACCTGAGAGTAGTCTGAATAAGAGTAACTCCAGTGGTAATTGAAAGAAGTTTGGGGGCTAGATGTTAGGGGGAATGAAGTGGCAAAAGTGACTTCAAGGCTTTGAATTTGAAAACAAACAAGGTGGTTGTTTGATGCCAGTGTCAGAGTTAGGGGACACACAAAAAAGGGTAAATTTTTGCTGGGACATGAATGTGGTTTATGAACTTCATGCTTATTTTTAAAAGAAAGAGTAACATCTAATAGGTAGATATGATGAATAAATTCATGTGACAAATTTCATTTAATAACAAATGTAGGAAAAAAGTCTAGTTTTTTTCCTGCAAATCTGCTTATTTGAATGGAATATAAATTATCTTTGTCTAGAAATCACTTTAATTTTTTAACCTTTTTCCTTTTTTTCTTGTTTCCCCATACTATTAACACTTTAGGTTTATTAAAGAGGCTGGGAAGAAATGTGTAGAAAAGGCTATTTATATTGTAATTTCTATCACTTAGCCAGCAGCCTAATGGCCATCCTCCAGGGAGAGGCAGGCAGCCGTTTAATAGTGTGAGTCAAAGGGCTAGGATAGAGTCAGGTAACTTGGCTGTCCCTTTAATGAGGCATCTTCATGCACATTTATAGTGGCTCATTTATTCTCTTTCCAGAAGCTTAATTTGTGACCCCAAACAATTTCTGAGTGTTTATGTAATTCATTTAAAAAGAAGAATCAACTAACCTCATTTCTGCCTGGAAAAACCAGTCAGGTTGAACCAAATCCAGGCCTCTTTTTAAAAAATTATTTTACACTTATAATTTAAGAATGCCTTGCTAGTCCACAACTGCTTTTTATTCATTCATTCTTGGAAGTCTTAGTCTGCTTACCTTGTAGTATGGACAGAGTCAACATGGTCACTCAATCTGCAGTCACATTTTACCCTCAACTGTGGAAAGAAGCTTGGTGAATCGACTCTCAGTTATCAGATGGAAGAATGCTCTGCTGGACAGTTCTATGCCCAGTCCTAATGCTAGTCCAGAAAGTATACTTTTTTCTTCATTTCCAGGGTACCAATGTGTTTGTGCCCTAGAAGATTAAATAATTTTAGTTTTAGCCTGGAGCAGCTTCTGGAGCTCACTTGTGGTGGATGGGGGACAAAAGAATCAGAGATGCTCTCTTAGTATTTAGGAGTGCATCTTCTGAATCTAGCAAAGAAAAAGTACAACTGCTATAGTCAATTGAAGTTTTGGGGTCAGTTTTATATTCATAATAAACCTGGTTTTGAATTAAGATTTTCATACTATTTGTTGACAGCAGTTGAAAGACTAAACTAGCTAAATAAGATAAAGCAAGTGTTTTTGTCTTTGCTCTTTTTCAATTTTAAAGATGACAGAGATGAAATCATGTATAATTTGAAAGAATTAGGACAAGGTTAAAAAGAAAAGTTCAGTCATTACTGTGCATAAACTTGAACCTGTGTCTCTCCTCTTTCCCCTACAACATTTATTTACCTTTTCTACGAACTTAGTATAGTAGTCATGCTTCATTTGATTGAGGACACACCTTTATGAAAATTTGCTTTAAAGGCAACATTTGGCACACAGAGTTTTTCTTCCATAAAAATGCTTCAAACACTCCTGATGATAAAATTTAAAAAGGAGAGAGTCAAAATATGAAACCTCAAAAAGAATTTCTGCAGACTGGAAATCTGCTGAAAGATCATTTGGCAAAAAGCATAGTGCCATTAAGCAATTTTCAGAGATTGCAAGTTGAATTGGGACTTGGATAAAAATAAAATGATATATTCAGTCCACTAGGGATAGAGAAGGTAAATGTAAACTCTATATATCTTCAAGTATTAGGTTTTGGTTTATTTTGCTCTCTATATTGTGATGTGGGAAGGAATTGTATTTTACTATTGGATATTCCATAGGAAAATGGGTTTCACTAAAATGAAGGCAGATTTTGATGAAAGAATATGCTCAGATTGGTTTAATATAGGACCGATGTGAAGCGCTGCAGCTTTGACAACGTGTTCTCACATCTTATCCAAATATACTTTTTCTCCAATGTTCTGTAATCTTAAACACTTTTAAAATATGTAATTCAGAGTGAAAGACTGGAAAAATTGTTAGACTTTACTTTTGTTTGCATCATAAATATCCTGGGGGAAATTGCACAGGGAAATGTGTTTGTTGTGTGTTTGTAGTGTATCCTATAATGTCATGTGTTATGCTGTTATGGCTGTAAAATTTCATAAATACTTCCCTGTATAATCAGAAAGATCAAAATAGAAAATCACCTGGGAACCAGTTTAAAGTTTTCTTATCTCCTTTAAGAAATGACACAGTCTAGTTAAGAAGAATTCAAATAAAAACATATAGAATCGTTTTTATTTTTATGTATTTCATTCCTTTCACTGATGCTTCTTACCCTTGAGACAATTTTTCTCCTCTGCAATTCAGAAGATGGCATGGAGAGTTCTTTATGAAGACAAATTGTTGCCAGCTCTTGCCAGGCAATAGATTAAAAATGATGTTATTTTTTGAAAGCTCCTATGGGATATGTGGCCACAACTGAGTAACAGTTAAGTTTATAAAATAAAATATCCACAGGTAAATAAAGTGCTAATAAGTGTAAGAAATAATTTGCTACTCTGAAAGTTTACTGACTTTGATAATCCCTCTCTTAAAAAGTAAGCCTTATTCTGAAGAGCTGTGGTCTTCCTGCTGTGAGCACATAATTAGCAGTAATGGGAATTAGATCAGCACATGTAGTGCAAGCTCATGCTTGCTTTACGTTGTGCTTGTCAAATGGGAATATAAAATGAGATGTGCTGTTAATGCTTCCGTGCGTTGTGGACATATGGCGGGCTTTTAGCAAAGTGGCACCCTGGGAGGATATTTGCTTATTCTTCGTGCATGGTATTGAGACTCACAGCACCCTCTCTCTGCTAATGTCTAGTAGAAGGTACTAAGAAAAACAAGTGGCAGTATTTATGACCTAACAGAGTACCCGTTCATTATACATTATGTCTAATGTGAACCTTCATAACTGAAGGTTATTTATTACATTTTCATTCCCTGGTATTCTTTTTTTTTTTTTTAAATCCTGTCCTACATTCTTCTAGAAAAGACTATAATCTCAAAAAAAAAAAATTCCTGTTACAGAAAGATTGGGAAATGTAGGATGGAGGGGAACATGTGGTTAATTTTTTTGAGAAACTACTCTGAGTTCAGCAATGTTTTAATGTTATTTTGTCTCATCTTTTCCATGCACTTTAAAGTTAAGGATTACTCTCAATTCATGAACGAGGAAACAATATGGTTTTGTATCTTGGCAGTAATCACAAAACTTGTTAATGACAAAGTTGTGATTAAACCCCAAATGTGTGGAACTATGCTCTTTCACTACCAGTATTGATCAACGCTCTTAAATCACCCTTACCTTTTCCTCCCCTGACCTGGAGGGATGAAGTTAAAAGTCTACTAACTCTGTACCATGATTCTCTCATTCTGTTACAAAATTCATACCCTCTGATTATACAGTTAATAATTGACTTTCAGTTTTCTCCTCAAATTCAGTGAGGATTTTGAAATGGTTCAGTATCTATTCTTTGCAGATCCTGCTATTATCCTGAGTAATTTCAGTGTCCATATGCATAATCCTTCCAACTTCCTCACCTCAAGTATTTCCAAGCTCCTTAGCATCAATATCTTTTATGTTTTCTACACTTCAGCAGACTAATACTCCTGGACATTATTATCCAGAACAGCTCTATCTCTAAAATATGAAATACTAACAGAACCATGTCAAAGGATGCTAGTTACCTATCTCCAACATTTTCCCCCCTTCATCTTGAGGATAAAACCCATGATTTGTGGTAAACGTGACTATCTAGAAAAAAATATTTTCCAGCTTCTCTTACAGCTTGTCTTAGCCAAGTGACTAAGTTCTGGTCAATAAGATATAAGGGAAAAATTGTGTAAGGCTTGAAGGGACTTGGGGGAAGAAATTGTCCTGTTTCCTACTTCTTGCTAGCTTGGTGACAAATGTGGTGTCTGGAGCTCCAGCAGCCATTTAGAACCATGAGAAGGAGCGCATAAGCTGGAGATTATTGAAGGGCAAGATAGGAGACTGGTTCTCTGATTCTGTAGAGTGCTCTGTCAGCCCTAGACTATCAATTTCTAGACTTGTTTTACATGAGAGAAGAAAAGAACTCTTTTTTTTTTTTTTTTTTAGCTAGTATTACTTTATTTCTTCCAATTCAGCCACACCTAAACCTCATATGTTAACTCTCAGGTTCAGTATCAAGTTGTCCATTATCTCACCCTTCAACAGCTCTCTTCTGATGTCCATCGCTTTTCTAGCCAGTCTGACATTCATAGTTAAACACATGTACAACTCTTTCAGCAGCACTGTACCTACTAATCAAAGAATACCATCCTAGACTTAATCCAGCAATCTGGGATTGCATAGATTTTCTAGAGCATACCATATATTTGCACATATTTTTCCTTGGTTTAGAATGCTAGCCTCTCCTTGACTCTCTGGAAAATCCTAGTCTCTTAAATATCGCTGTATATATAATATGTAATGTATAATAACTGTATATGTAATATAATCTCTTATGTTATTTTTATTGACATAATTGTACACTACTTCCTCCTAGCCCAGAATACTCAGATGTTTATATTGTCAGGCATATTGGTTTTCAAAATTTATTTTCCCCAGGTTTTCTATTTTCAACAAGTCTGACATTTCTAAGCTATCGGCTAAATAGCCAAAGAGTTTAATTAATGCTAATGGAAGAGAGGTGTATACATATATCTTTTAGGATTTCTGGAAGGAAAGTTGCAGTGGTAAGAGAATGTTCAGGGATGTTTCAAACATAATGTTCCATATTTGCGTTTGAATCTGACAGACATTTTCCTCCTCTATTTCTAAGAAATTGAAACATTTCAAATGACCTAGTGAAATATGACTTCCAACTTCAAAAATGCATATGTCTACCTTTTATTTCAATTTTGTTGTTTGTACTGTCAGATTATTCCTATGTAGTTGGAAGGAAAAATCTTTTGATTTAATTTTGTGTAACATTACAATGTACAGCAGGGTATTCATGAAGACAAGATTCTCATCAAAAATATTTATTATCTAATATTTATGAAATTTCTAGCTTAAAAAGCTGTGAAACAAGGTTGAGGCAGATCTTTACAAGCTATGTTAAAATCTCTACAACTTTGCTAGGCATGATACTATATCAGAATAAGTAGTGTATCAAAAAATGGTATAAATAAATAAGCTTTGCTATGTATGATACTATATTAGAATAGAGAGCATATCAATAAATGATATAAATGCCTGGAATTTTAAGTTATTTACAGAATCCTTAGAAAACTTGACAAAAATTAAATTTCTGAGAGGTTCAAATGAATCTATTAAGCAGTAAACTCATTTTTATGATAATTCTATTTCATTTTTTTCTCTTCTAGTTTCCCTACTATCAGGGATTATTAATAGCTGGTTATGTCTGCTACAGACTATAGAAGTTTCCTTAGGTAAGCTGTGATTTCATTAATCATTACTAATGATTAAGATAGGACATTTTAATACCTAGAAATATTAGCATTTAGTAAAATATAGTTTAGATTACATTTTTACAGGTGAGAAATATGAAGATTTAAGGAGATCTTTCTGATTCCTTATAATCATAAGGTTGTATTTTTTCCCCTACTACTCATGCTGATCAAAATCTTGGAGGAAATTAAATAATTCAATGAGTGAGTATTAAGAAGGATGGCCATGAAGGAGTAGGAATAATTGGAAGCACTGAGAATTGGTCAAAACCAGTGAAAATATGAAAAAAATTTTACTTACATGTGTAAGTTGCCTTTTTTTGCTTTAAAAATAATTTTACAAACTAGTTTTCTAATCACATTTGCTCTTTTCATTTTTTATATTTCTTTCTTTTTTATACAATTTTTAAAGGTTACACTCCATTTACATATAAAATATTGGCTACATTCCCTATGCTGTACAATACATCCTTGTAGTCTATCTTGCACCCATTAGATTGTATCTCCCACTTACCCACCCCTATATTACCCCTCCTCCTCTCTCCCCACTGGTAACTACTAGTTTGTTCTCTATATCTGTAAGTCTGCTCTTTTGTTATATTCACTAGTTTGTTGTACTTTTTAGATTCCACCATAAGTGATATTATACAGTGTTCGTCTTTTTCTGTCTGACTTATTTCACTTAGCGTGATACCCTCCAAGTCCATCCATACTGCTGCAAATGGCAGAATTCTGTTCTTATTTATAACCGAGTAATTTTCCATTGTTACCCACATATCACTTCTTTTTCCATTTATCTGTTGATGGACACTTAGGTTGCTTCTATGTCTTGGCAATTGGCAATTGTGAATAATACTATCATGAATATTGGGGAGCTTCCATCTTTTAGAATCAGTGTTTTGGGGTTTTTTTTTTTTTTTTTTTTGGATGTATACCCAGGAGTGGAACTACTGGGCCATGTAGTAGTTCTACTTTCAGTTTCTTGAGAAAGCTCGATACTGTTTTTCACAGTGACTGCCGCAATTTACATTCCCACTGACAGTATATGAGGGTTCCCTTTTCTCCACTCCGCAAGGTGCCTATTTATGTTTTTTTCCCATTAAAAAAAAGAGTTTTGCCCATTAAAAAATAAGTTGTCCTTTTCTTACTGATTTTTAGGAGTTTCTTGTGTAGTTTGTACATGAATATGTCACATTTTGTGTTCTAGGGGAGCAGATACTGAAAGTGAAAAATGCAAAAGGTTTATTAAGGAATAACTCCTTGTAAAGTCACTAGCTAGGGGCCTTGCCAAGAAGAATGTGACCTGGGCTACTACTTTCTTCGTCGGTATCACCCTAAAAATAGCATGACCTTGACTCAAGAACTGAAGGAAAATCCAAAGGTGTTAATAGCTGGAGGCTGTCAGCTAACCATACTCATAGTAATGGAGTACTTTCTTAAAGGGAATATACGTCTCTGCATATGTTCCAGAATCCTGTTGTAGTTATATACATTGCAAATATCTTTTCCTCTCAGTGGCTTGTATTTTCACACTTTTAGTGATATCTTTGATGAATATGGGTATCTAATTTTAACATAGCTTAATTTATTAGCATTTTCATTTATGTTACTTCTGAGTTCTTTACTGTCTATTCCCAGTTAACGATGGTATTCTCTTGATGTTACTAGAAGTGTTACTGTTTTATGTTTTACATTGAGATCTACATACCATGCAAAATTGATTTTGGTCAGTAGAAAAAAGTAGGAGTAAAATTATCTAAGTAGGAGTAAAATTATCTAGCTAACTATCTGTCTGTCTATCTATTTCTCTCTCTAGCATCATCATCTATATCTATCCCTAGACAAGACATTGATAGATATCCAATTAACCCAGCAGCATTTATTGCAAGATCATCCTTTTCTACTATCCTGCAATGGCATGTTTGTCATACAGTAACAGTCAATAGATGTGCAGGCTTGTTTCAAGACATTAAGTTCTTGCAGTACCCCTCTGACTTAATTACTGTGGTTTCAGAACTAATCTTATTATCTAGTGATGTCATTCTTTGTTCTGTTTCTTCGAAATTTTCTGCTAGGCTTTCTCAATTGATGTCTTCATCTGAACACAGAAAATAAAAAATGATTTGAGTGATAATTTTCTCAATTCTCTCAAGTATGCTACCATTCTAGATGCATAGGAGAGAAGTTAACTGATGAAATGCAACATTTAGGGCATTGGAGTTTAATCTTCTCTTGAAACTCTGGTTAAGAAATCCTGGAAAGCTACTCATGTTTCTTGCATATTCATGTAGAATTTAAAATAAGCCTGTAATATTTCCACAAAAATTTTATTGGGAGTTTTATTAGGACAGAACTTAATCTGTACCTCAATTTGAAGAAAACCAAAATCTTTACAATATTAAGTCTGAATTCACTAATATGACACATTTCTTCCTTTATTTAGCACTTTAATTTCTCTCATTAATGTTTTGTAGAGACCTGGTGCATCTTTCATTAGGTTTTTTTCATAGGTATTTGTTACTTTTGATGCTACTGCAAGTAGCATTTAAATTTTTTAAATTTTTAATTACTGTTGGTGTTATTCTGAAATCAGTTAATGTTTTGAACATTGACCTTCCAATCCATAGCCATGATAAATTTACACGTTATTTCTCATAGTTGTTCTTTGAATTCTTTTAGATTTTCTATGTGCAAAATCATCTATTGGATCTATGTGTGAAATAACTACAGGTTACTCCTTTCCCAATCACATATTTTTCTTATGGCACTGGCTGAGGTCTTCTTTTTGTTTTTTTTTAAAGATTATCTTTATTAACAATGTTCTTTCTCCTTTTAATTTCACCAATTTTTGTTACTAATGGGTATTGAATTATGATGATCATGTAATTTTTTCCTTTTAGAATATTAATGTTATGAAATAGATTGATTTTAAAATGTTAAAATAACCTTGCATTCCTGAAGTAAATGCAACATTGTCATTTTCCTGCATTTTACATCTTGCTGGATTCAGCTTGCTAATACACTGGTTAAGATGTTTGTACCTATGTTCTTGAGAGTGATCTGCATATAAATTTATTTTCTTTATGTGACTTTCAGTGATTACTATCAAAGTTATGCTAGTATTGTGAAATCCAAGCAGTCTCATTTTATGTTCTGAAAGTGATTGTATAAGATATATTCAATTTCTTCTTTAAATGTTTCTTAGAATTAATTGGTAATGTCTTTTGTGCCTGAAATTTTCTTTGTTTAAAAGTGTTTAATTATACATTCAATTATCTGATAGGTATAGGACTATTCAGAATTTTATTTTTTTCTTAAGCCAATCTTTGTAAGTTCTGTTTCCATGAACTTATTCATTTCACTTACATTGTCATATTTTGAGCATAAAGTCTTTTGTCTGTAGAAACAGACAATAATGGCTTTTGAAGTTTTCAGATTTGGTAAGTACTTTTTCCTACTTTCCAACACATATTTTTATATTTTATATTTTCTGGGTCGCTTTAGTTAGGATTAATAGAAAGGAAGTCAGCTACTCACAAAGCCAGCTTCTCCTCTTACAGCACAAAGCCCCATATCAATAATTTTTAAAATTGTGGTTTATAATTTTTTTAAATGTTAAATGGAACAATTAATGAACTAATAAAAGAATAATGCATATGTGCACACGTGCATGGGAGCACATAGAAAGAGAGCGAAACAAGAAAGCCTGAAGGGTTTGACAAACTAATCAATTTGAGAATAAACATTGAATAGGTTGTCTATCATGCTTTCTACAAAAGTTTTTCATAATTTTAATGTACTTCAACAAGTCTTGATCTAGGCACTTGTGTAAATAGTATAAATAGATTGATACTATTTCATGAGTTATCTATCTGTTGGCTCCAGCCTTTTATACAAGTACTTCTCAAAGTATGTCCCCCAAACCATCAGCAGCTTAAAGGACTTATTAAAAGTAAATTCCTGAATCTAACCCCACATCTACTGAATTAGAATCTCTCAGGGTGAAACCCGGAAAACTATTCTTTTAACTAGCTCTTTAGGGGTGTTTTAGCCACTGAAGCTTGAGCTTAACTTCTTTGAGATTAAATTCTTTAGATTAATTTTCTGCTGGTAATTCAGTAGACTGGCTTTCCCCAGTGTTCAAAACTGCATAGACTTATACTTGATGCGCTTTTTGTACAAAGAAAGATGAATATCTTACTGAGATATGGGCTAGCTCTCTCTAAAGACAGATGAGTGTTTCAGTATCTGTACAGATATCTGTACAAATGAGGTTATAAGAGTGAGATCTCTTTAGGCATTTCATTGATCCAATTTAAAATCAAAATTGTTTAACCCCTAAACTGTTTATTTGGTTGACTAAAGCCTCATTCTGTACTTTTTTTTTTCAAATAAGGGAGAAAAGGAATTAGATAGTTGTACTAAAACTTAACCACAATGAGTCAAAGTTGGATGTGATATATGTCCAGATGTTCAAAAGGAAACAATTATCATTCATCATTTCCCAGGCTCTCCTAAAACAATGCCAGTTTAGATGTGGGAATATGATCACACAAAACATATACCTTTGTAATAACTAATTAAGGCTTCCTTTCACATATTGGTGCTTAGTGAATTGTCTACCAATGTTTCAATATTTTTACATTCCAACAGTATACCTGATTATATGAGAGTACAACCATTCTTTCCAGTTTTGATTTTGAAATTAAAAACCAAACAATTCTCTAAGTAAATATTAGAATTTCTGATGGTAGTTTCTAGTGATAAGGAGCTAACAGCTATTAACCTGAGTGCTGGGTGCTGTGTGATGTTAATATACTGCTCTGTAGACCACAGATATCTGGGTTCCCTCTCTGCTGTCTCATGTCTCATGCTAGAATACCGTTCTCCAGGACAAAACAATGTTTTGGACAAAAATTCATTCTGTCTATACATACTGTTAGCAGTATAGTCCATAACTACCTAGCTTGAACTGTCCATGAAGCATTGGATGGTATGTATGAAGCTGAGAGAGAAGGTCTTCCCTTCTATGTTGAGCTTAGCTTACACCTGAGGATAGGAAGTTTGAGTAGTATGGTTAAGTGAATATGAATGTTTTGATCTGCAGTTTATGGAATGCTCTGCATTTGGTGATTTTTCTTCATTTGGTCTAGTAACCCTTTCATTTGGTTTCTGGATTGGAAAAAAATGTAAGAATAGTCTAATAAAAGTAATTTAATTCAACCACCCAAGGAAAATACTTCAACTACTAATTAAAAAACCCATAATATGCACAGACACAAACACATACACATATCTATCCATGTATTTGCTTATTAGAGCCATTGATTCCTTTATAAAAATATGTTTTTATAAAAATAGAAATCTCATCTCAAAAAATGTGGCCACTCATATTATAAATTGATATTGAATATCTTTACTAGTATAACTGCTATGGAGTACTGCAGGAAGTCTTTGTCCTCAAGAAGTTGTATGAGAAATTTATGCCTTAATCACTTTTTACTTCATAAAAAAGTAATAAAGCTATATATTAAAGTTTTAGATATCTCGTTGAGATTATTAACTAAATGATATATTATTATCATGACAAATTTTAGATACTCTGCTTTAAAAAGTAAAAATAGTGAACAAAGAATACTTAAACTTTTATATTAAAATACTATTTGAACTAAAAATATATTCTTGTAGACAATTTCTTTTTATTATTTTTATGTACATTAATTTTTATATGAAAACATTATCCAAAACAGAAATATCTTTCCTATTAAAATATATATGAATTTATGATAAATTACTGCTTTTAATACATGATCTACTTTAACTACTAATAATTGTTCAAAACCCCAGTGTAAAACAGTTATGTTGTAAACTGTTTAGATATCCTAAAACACCAAAATGAGCATTATAAAATATTACTGCAGAAATCTTTGAAACACTGTCAAATGTATATTTAAATTTGCCAGTGCAGTATTCAAAGAAAACAGTTCGGTTAGTTAGGTTAGTTAGCCTATAATTGAAATTAGTATTCAATTTGATTTTGTTCATTTGTTGCCCATTAAAAAATATATCTTAGTGTTATTTAAATTAATATATTTGATATTTAATGATGAAATAAATACTTACTTAATAAATCAATTGAATTATTTAATAGAAGGAAAGAAATATTATTCCCTCCCTTTATTTTCATCTTCCCATAAACCCATTATATAGTGTGCATTTTTTCAAAATATATGAAAGGAAAGAATCTTTCAGAATATCATAAAAATTTAATCAGATCCCTTGTGGGGACACTTAGAGACAATATGCTGTAATCACTTCCTTTAGTCTTGATCTTTGAGGTGTGTGTCAGGTAACATTGTTAATGTTCATTGTCTTTTGGGAGTTATGTGTAATTTTTCTCATAAGTCTCATAAGTCTACAACTATATGCTCAATGCTTTAATGAGAATTGCTCTAACCTTGTCTACACAATGCACTAAAAGAGAGTCAAATCCCCTTTCTGAACTTTAGGGACCCATTCCTTGCCATGTATTATTCATGTTAAGTAAGTTAATGTCATTGGGAGACAGAATTGCTGCCTTGTGTGATAAAAGATTTTGAGTGAGGTGAAGTT
Source organism: Camelus ferus (assembly GCF_009834535.1). Classification (NCBI taxonomy): domain Eukaryota; kingdom Metazoa; phylum Chordata; class Mammalia; order Artiodactyla; family Camelidae; genus Camelus; species Camelus ferus. Next base: position 84,077,884 of record NC_045698.1, on the reverse strand, counting down.
AATTACTTATTGCCCATGCTCTGGTGTGCTTTTCCATATGGCCTTTTTTTGGCATAAGAGTGGCAAGAAGTCATCAGGGCAAAGTCATAAGCAGAATTTTTATATTAAAACTTTAATGTATCAGTGCCCAGGGCGCTAGCTAATTCCAGTTTTCTAGTTACAGAACCTGAGTGAATAATTTAGCATCTAGTGCTTCTCAATATGCTTACTTTAGTTCAACTTCTGTCTCTTAAATCAAATACAGAATTATCTCCCAAGTGCCTCAATTTCATGTGTCAATGAGCTTGAGGGGAATGTTTTTATTAGCAGCACTCCAGTTTCCTCATGGGAAACATACCAAACTTTTTTTTTTTTTAATTTTTAACAGAGGTACTGGGAATTGAACCCAGGACCTTGTGCATGCTAAGCATGCACTCTACCACTGAGCTATAGCCATCCCCACCGCACCAATACCAAAACTTTGAAATCACAACTAGGGGTTTTGAAGTGAAGAAAATCCAAAATGTGCATAGTGGGAAGGGCAGTATAACATTTTAGTTGTCTTGGATCATGGGAAAGAAGATAATATGCTCCTTTACCTTTTCTAATTATGAAAGGGTATTTGAAAATATTCCTTGATTGACAAACACTTGTTCTGGTACCAGCCTTGTCAATCAATACATGTAATAATTATTGGAACTAAAGACTAGAGTGTGAGCAGTTGAGCTCTATAATGTCTACATCAGAGAAGCATGGGGCCAGCAATCTTGCTGAGTGGGTAGGTTGTGACTTGGCATCAGGTTACACTTGCATAGTAGACCACTACTTTTACTTCATTGGTCTGTTCATTTGCGAGTGGATTTGAGTCCTATTGCAAATTTAGTCTAAAGCTTCTTCCATACAAGGCCTTGGCACTGCTACTTCATATTGAAATTGTAGAACTAGGCAGGACTTCAAAGTTATTTTAGAGTAATTCATTTTATAGTTGAGAAATTGAGGGCTAAAAGTTAGAGTGATTCAGTCAAAATTACAGTTTAATTCTTTATGCTTTAATGCCATTAAAAGCTCTCTTAATTCTAAAATAAATTAACATGCATGCGTCATTCACTATTCCTAAACAGGTATCAAAAAAGCCCACAATCAAACCACAAATTTTATTTTTTCTTATTAAGTATTGGAAATGCTTTCTTTGCACTGCATGTAAGAATGTGATTACCAAGAAAGCTAGTAGCAATACAATGTTTTTAGAGAAGAAATTTTATATAATTTAAGCACAATATTTTAGTTTCATAATTTCTTTATTTATGTATTAGTGATGTTGAATTGCCATGCAAAAGGAAATTTGTGATTGAAAAAGATTTTCACTAGTATTACACTTGTCTTGTATTTTTTTGATGCTTAATGATAGCAATCTTTTTTCTTAAATGAAAAAAGGTACTTAACTATCATCTTAGTTGCCTTACACTGTAGTCATAATTTTATTAAAAAATAATACTTTGCATATTGTCCTTTTAGAAAGAGATTTTTGATAGATGGTAGGGGAAAAAAAGAAATTCATTTAATTAGTAATGAAATAAAACTTGCCAAGGAAGCAAGGCCAAGTCCAATTTAGTAGTGATTAAATAGCAATTATAATTTTAGAGCTATTAAGACAACAGTGTGAATTGATTTGGGTTCTAGTCAGTCCCAAGGAGGGACAAATGCACACTGTGTCGACAAATGCAGTCACTTCAGTGAATAATGCCCTGGAGTGGGCGTCAGGAGGGCTGAGTCTATGTTCGGCTTTACTGGTAATTTTGCAGAGCTCTTATTTTTATCACACGTTTTAAATCTATGGCTGTTATTCTGTTCTTACCTTTTTCTTATAGAAAGATTTTGATGGTCAGAGAATTCTGTAAGGGGGTGTTTGGTAGATTTAGATGATGCTTTGCATGATTTTAATGCATTTCACTACTATTAAGAGCATAGGCAAGGAAAGAAAAATGTCATTGATGGATGTTATAACACTTCAGTAGTTTGGGACAGTAGAGTGACAGCTACATGGATTAGAAGTGCTGTTTTTTCGATGACTAAAGTCTTAATCCAATATCTTTAACAACTCTCTTTCTTCTCTTTCTTTTACTTTTTCACATGATTTCCCTGTGCCAGTTTCTCTTTCCTTATTCTCAAGTATCACCCAGTGCTCAGTATCTCAAAACTCTTATCTTTTGGCTAATCTCTCTGCTAAGCTTCAAACTCTATTTATATATGCCAGTTGGATCTTTCCAAATGGATATCTTACAGGCCCTTCAGACCCACCAAATCTTCAAACTAACTTTGCTATCTTTTTCATTAAACACCCTTCTTTAACTCGTAAGCTCATTATTCATACTGGTGTTACTGTGGGCAACAGCAGGGCCACCCTCGACCTCGGTTCTTTTTGGTGCAACAAAGAATCGAGGAGCCACAACAGTAGCAGAGTATCAGGCAAGTTTATTTTGATAGAAAATACACTTGAAGAGAGAAGTGGGCCAAGCCAAGGGAGGCAATGGCCCCAAAAGCAGAGGATTTTAGTTTTTTAAGCTTTGGTGTTGCCTGGGGAGCCACGTCATTTTGATTGACAGCCAAGACTTTTGCTACGGGTATCTGAACTGCACATGTTTTTGCCAGAATTCATTTTGTTTTAATGAGATGAATATATGGGCAGAATATGTAACAGGAGATAATGTTTTAGGGTGGTAGGGTCACTGGAGAACAAGGGGTTCTAGGCTTTGCACATGTTCGGTCAGGGGAATTTCCCACTGTGGTTTTTAGTCTTTTCTCTTCAGTTGGTTGTTCCTTAGGTGTTCCGTGCAAGTGGTGGGACCGAGTCTCTTTTGAGTCCTCCCTGGATATTGTCCTCCTGGGCCTTACCATGTCTGACTGACTGCCTAACATAAGGACATTTAGAGCTGGCTTATATAAAGTTCTTAGCTCAGTGTCTGATACATTGTAAGACTTAAATGACTAGCAGTGATGCACTTATAGTACACGTACCATCTTTCAGTCAATTTGGCTGCCATATTTATCTCATCTTTACCTTGAGTAGACTTTATAATGCTGCACAAGTTCTTTCTACATCTCACTCAAGCTTTAAAAACCTTCCAAAACTCAAACTGTCTGAAGTTTTGTGGCATTTGAGGTCCTTACTGACGTATCCCAACCTGCAAGGTTCTGGGTTCATTCTGCACCACTACGCCACCTTTGGAGTACACCAGGCACACTCTTGCCCCTCGATCTTGTTTATTCTGCTTTTCTCTTTCTGAATTGCTCTTTATCCATTTTACTTCATAGCAAAACTTCACACCTAATCATTTTAATCTGTTTTGAAGTCTTTCCTGATTTTCACCCCTTGATGTATAGAGCGGTAATTGCTTCATGCTCTGGAAACCCTTCATCATTTGTTGACATTGCTTATTAAAATTGTTAACATTTATCCTGTTTTTGATACCCCCTACAAGTGTTTAACATGTATACATTTATGTATACTTTATGGGAAGACACTATTGTTATCCACATTTTACGGATGAGAAACTCAGGCAAGAGTGGTTAAGAAACTGCCTAAAATCAGACAACTAGTCAGTGGTGGAGTCAGGCTTTGACCCAGGAAGTCTGGCTTCTGTGCCTGCACAATTATTCACTGTTTATTGCCTCCCAATAGTATTTAACACTGGATGGATTCATGTGCCTCAGTCATATCCTTGAGGTTAAGGGAAGACCCCAGCTCTGTGTAGTACATGCATTAGTTTGGCGGTACAAATATAATTAGGGGCAATTAGGATGTAAGCCTATGCAAGTGATAACTGATTGCAAGTGATTTTCACTGTTAAAGTGCTTCTGAAAGTGTAATTATCCATAATCATGAACAATCAACTTATATTACTAAGGGAGTGATTATTCATTTTTGTGACTTGCTTTTTTTTGTCATTTACTGACTTCATCTCTGGCCCAACATTCCCACTTTTTTTTACTTTATCTGCTCATTAGAAGAGAGAGATCAATCCTAATAATTCATCCTTGTTGGCTACTAGAGTACGGGAACATTAAACTATTAGACAACATAATGCTTGGGGTTATAAGGTAAATTTTATGTGTATATACTTATTTTCCATTATTATCAATAACCAAAATTTATTTAAATTTTTATAGATTCTGTTTTTATAAATATACCACTTTTTAATTTTTATTTATTTATTTTTAATTTAATGGAAATACTGGGGATTGAACCCAGGACCTTGTGCTTACTATACATGCACTCTACCACTGAGCTATACCCTCCCCCCAAAATTTATTTAAAATTTAAGAACCATGTGTTGAATATTTACTATGTGCTAGGCTTTGTAGACTACATTAATCACTATTTTAAGAGGCAGAAAGGGTAAACTTCATCTTATATTTTCACCTTTTAATATAGAACCAATCTGAGAAATCTTACGAAATAATTTTTGACAATACGCATTACTTAACTTAGCAGTGTTCATAAATACACCTGTGTAGAAATTCTGGCTTTAGGAAACTTTGTTCATTTCTCATTGGGTGAATATATCTGAACTCCTTGCTTTGACATTTACAGCCTCCTCCTATCTTACATCTTCGTTGTACTTCAATTTCAAGTCCCAAAATCTTCCCCAGGAGCATTCTTCTGACCACACTGAGGGGGTTCCCAAACACATCACATACATGTGCTCCAGGACCTTTGTTGTGCCTGTTGTACTCTCCATCTCTCATCTCTGTTGTGCATTTTCCTCTGCCATTGAAACCCAACCAAACAGGAAGATCTCAAGGGAAACATCTCTGGGGAACTGCCTTGTTACTAGTTTGTCTCTGTACCATGAACTCCTGCAGTGCTTGTTACATCTATTGTTGACACTTATCCCTGATACATTCTATTTTATCTCCTTTTCTGCCTGTCCTGTCTCACTTATTAGTGTTGTTTATATAATAAAAGTAATACAAAATGTCATTTATTGGGTACTTTCTCATAGTCAGGCACTAGCACTTAAATTTTAACAAATTTTATCTCATTGACTGTTCACAATAGCCCTAGGAGGTAAGCATTACAAAGCAACTAACAGAGTCTCAGAGAGTTCAAGACCCTTGCCCTGAATTTCACAGTAAGTGGTGGACCCACTACATTTTTTTTTTCATGATTCCCTCTAAGACCAGAAATTTGTTTCATGGCTCATGTGTTTCTCTGCAGGTTATTATGAAGCAACAGTAAGATAAACCTCATGCACAAAGGGGACCCTAATCATCTTTGAGTAATCATACTATCTCTTACAGTATGATTAAAAAGTGCATGAGTGAAGAGGAATAAAAACACCAATAAGTACTTTATCTGCATAATTGAAAAAATCCCTCTAATGACATAGCACTGTAAATAACAATTTATTGATAAAGAAATTATATGAGACTACCATAATTTTGGAACTTACTGGTAACTATATAATGGTAAGCAGGAACAACATATTTTCGAATGTTAGGTAGTTACCTAGATCATCATCATATGACAGAAAAATGATAATTTTTGAAAATTTTAAATCATCAAAATGACTTTATAGTTTTATTTCCGAATTTCTTACATCATCAGTGAATCATTTCACAATGCAATTTTTCCCTGTTGCTTTCCAAGTTTTGAGAATGTTTGACTTGAGAAATGTTATTTTCTAGTTTTCATTAACACTGACAACAATCTACACTGTCTCTATTAATGGGGAGTAACCTCTAAAAGGTTGATCAATTATATAAGAACTGTCTCTGAATTTGAATATACATACCTATATTTAGGTTTCCTTTACCTAATTGTCATCACACTCCTCGATTTTTCAGGTGATATTATTCACTTTTTAAGGAAGAGCCCAGCAACTCCAGGAGTAAAATCTGATTATCATGTTTAAGCTTTGATGTTGATTTTACAGTTATAGCCATGATCAAGGTGTCTACTGAAATAACATTTTTCTTTCTACTAACATAATGATTTATGACACCTTTCTTTTCTTTGACAGACAACCTAGAATATTTTCAGTTTATCTAGTATATGTCTAATAAAAATCTATTTATACTTCTGTGGGTGGGCACAGCAAAGCATGAAATAAGGCTGAGTGTCAGCAGTGACTCTCTCATTAATAAAAATCTTGGAGAAAAATTTGACTCAAACAGCAGGGGTTGGGGTTCTCTTTCTTATCTCTTTTGAAATCTACCTAGTGACTTTTATTGCTACCTTTTAAATCTTGTCAAAAGGCTAAATGCTTAGTTATCTTAACATTCTAAGCAATCTTTTCACTATATGGAGTTTTATATGGTTATTAGTAAATTGAAAGTCTCACACTATGTGTATTTGATCCAGGAGATGTCTTTTTCCAGTTTTTGTTTGCTTAAAAATGTATCTTTCATTTTCAATCCACTGTGAAAATACACATGTGGGTAATTTTTTGAGGAATTGTTTTTAAATAGTAATTATCTTAAGTTATATTTTATTTAATGGAATTAAGTTAGATGTTTTTCAGCTTGGTTTCAGGTTGTTCAGTGAGCTGAGGTTCATGTCATCCAGTTGTATGATCATTTATACATCTTTTCAAAACCATCCTCCTCATCTCTTCCATATTCAGGAAAGACCTTGGCAGTTAAGATGAGGTTTTCCTTTCCCTTCTATCCTCTGCCTTCACTTGTCTGATCTGATCTGTTTGACCTTCTCAAAACCCTAGCCTTATGGTCCTTTGACCTTCTCCAGTTTAAAAGTCTTAGAAATCCATTCCACTTAAGCAGTTCCCACTCAACATTTGAAACATCACTACTTCCAGCTGCTCATCTTATAAGATCTCATGTCTTTGATACCAAAGTTTTTAATTTCTATTTCTGCCATAGAACTTGTTCTTTTGCTTCCCTTGACCATCAGTTGCTTCACTGAGATTTACTAATTTCCCAGTCCTCCAGGCATTTCCAGATTTCACCTGTCTCTATTCACCCTAGATTCTTCTAGTCAACAGATCATGTTCTCTCACTCTGATAAACTTTTGGTGTTCCTGCTTTGTCAATACCCAAACTTGGAGGGATACAAGCATCTGATTTGTTTTTACTTGCATTATAGATTTATTTTGTGGCCCAGAATCACATAACTTGATAAATTTACCTCCAGCACAAACACCATTATTTCCAAATAAGAGTATTATAAAAGAAATAGAGACTTGAAAATCTCTCTCTCTCTCTCTCTCTCTCTCTTTTTCCAGAAAAGTTTGAGTAGGTTAGTGTTTCAAGCTGGGTGGGGAATAAAGGAGAAAGTAACTGGAAAGGTGAGTTAGCTCTAGGTCATATAAGGATCTAAAATATCATGCTAAGGAGTTGAAATTCATCTTATAGTTAATAGGGAATAGTTGAGAAAAATCTAAGTGGATAAATAATATTCTTAGAGCTGCACTGCACTTTTAGAAATAAAATGTGGCAATAGTGTGGGAGAGTATTGTTATATGAAGAAAATTGAAGTCTATCAGACTAGTTTGGAGGCTTTTGAGACTTTGCAATCATGAAGCATTATCGCCTGAATTAGGCAGCTGGAATAGGAACGAAGAACTCTTTCTCCTTCACTGTGTTCTTTGGCAAACTAGTATCTTGCATAACATTCATAATGATCTGTAGCTCTATAGGCGACCTTCAGAAAAGTTTCTGGGTTCTTTAACAAGATAAGGTGTCAATTCAACTCTCTCATAGGGAACAGATGAGTTTGCCAAATTGTCTTTCCTAGGTAAAGCCTGGCATTTGTCTTTCCATGGGTGGAATTATTATATATACTGCAACAGGGGGCTGTAACATGCAGGGCTTGTAAAACTTTTTGTAAAGTGTTTCATTGTACAGAAATTATGCCAGCTTACTATTTAATTTCCATCAGAGAAGAGGGTCTTTCCCCTCAGAGCTCTAAATGTGCTAAGAGCATTGAACCTACCTGAAATGACTTAAGAGGATTATAATTGAATTGTCACCAAGATCACACAATCTCTGCCAGGGAGGTTAAAATTTTTTGGAAATGCTTTCTACTTTTAAAGCAGCCACCAAGCTTAAGCATAGAGCCTGTTTGGGAGTTGTTGGTCAACTTCTCTGTGTTTCCCCTGCGAGCCTCAGTGAGCTAGGTTAGTTAAAAGTCCTGGATAACTCTGATTAAGAACTCACAACTTTGGAATAAGGATGTCAGCAGCAAGAATAATCTGAATCTTCCTTGGCATTGCCATGGATAGGAAATAAAGGTGTAGTATAAGTTCTTTTGGCTTGTTTCCTCTCTATCTTTTGTTACCCTGATATTTCCAACTTACTGTAAAAGGAAAAAAAAATTGGGCTGAAGAGAAGAGAAATTTCTACTTTTGTCAGGTACTGTAACATTTCTTATAGTCAAGTGCTTTTCCCTTTAATTTAACATGATTTATTATCTGCAATGGTAGAATAGAAGTACCTAAAACCTTTCAAGTGGCAACCTATCTTGAAAAAAATAACAATAAATTACAATTATATTCTGACTACTCTGACTCAAGTTCCTTGCTGCATGACCTTAGTTTTATATTTTTCTGTCATTTTGAAGATTTTAAGAGCCTACATAAATAAGTGTTTGTGTTCAGTTAGCTGTGTCATGGAGCAGAAATTCAATCATTAATCTTTAACAAAGTCCATAAAGCAGATATTTATTAATTTAGCCTGCTCTACTTTGAATGAAATTTATGTTTTCTATAAAATTTTATTTATCTCTTATTGTAGTTCTCCTTTCCCCCTTCTATTAAGGTTTGTGTATACTTGCTATATTTTTCCCAACCTCCTGCTACCACCTTTTAAAATTTTAATAGGATCAAAATAGATTTGTGTGAAATCTATCTCAATAGTGCAACTGATATCCCAGGTGAAAAAGCATTTTTATTAATATCTTAAGTCACTTGAACTTACGTGAATATTGACAGGACATCTTTTAAATATTGTTTTATTCAACAACAATGCCTTAAGCCCTTATGTTTCAACTTTTTTGTTAGTGACTTGACATACAAAGAGAATCCATGAAGTCCTGGTTATCATTATAATAAGGGTAATACTTAATTAGAAATTGGAAATCTATTTAATTTTTCTCAAAAAGAATCTTTGAATTCTTCTCTTGACTAATTCTTCTTGTTGCATGACATTAGACACTTACTCTTTAGTGGACTTCAGCGTGATAGAAATACAATAATTAGTTCTTGCCTTATGCGCTGTGTGGATAATAAGGAGTCTATCTGAGTAGGGAGAAGAAATGAGTTCTTATAGTTTTCAGTATTCCAGAGCTTTTATTCTTTTAGTCCTTATCTCACATACACACAGAAACTTATATCAAAATGGCTTTATATATATATAAATATATATATTTATATATATAAAAGCATATATATGTATATACATGCTTACATATTTATATATGTATGTATATGCTTATATATGTGTGTGTGTATATGATATATAAGCATATGCTTATATATATATGCATATGTATGTATATGTGTATATATGTATGCTTTGGGCCAAAGCTATTTCCATTCTAGCATTATCATTGAAGTGGGAAAGAATGTGAAAAGAAGAATGTATGTTCTTACCCCTAATGATAAATCCAACTATAGGTTGTATGAAATCCTAGAGTTTAGATGCTTCACATTTTTTTATTTCAATAATATTCCATGTGTCTCTTGCATTTCTACACGTCTTATAAACCAAGACACTGTCTGCCTTATCTTAGACTATCTATTTAAGAATATGGAAGAGGAGGACAATGTCTTGCTCCAGAGAAAAGGGCAGTTTGGATTACTGTTCACTATAATAAAGATAACATCTGCCTCTGGGGCAAAGTTCAAGCAGGTTTACTGCCCATTACAAAATATTTGGATTTCCTAAACTCCAGAGTTCCTTTCCTGTAATGTACCTTGCTCTACGTTCTGTTACACCTGGCCCTCTTTGCAGTGACCTGTGGGAATTTTGGCTCAGAAAACTGGAGCAAAAATAATGATATTCTGGCTACTGCTATTGCTATGAATAACAAATTGTGCTTAGTTTCTGACTCAGGAGCGTAGTTCTTGAAACTGCCATTTCAACCAGGGCAGGCTAAGCTTGCAAGAAGGATAAAAATCTCAAACCTTTCACAATTTTTAACAGATACAAGAGGTTGATTTCCTCTTCATTGAATCAAATGACACTAACAAGTGGACCATCCTTAAGTATTGATACCAAGTTGTTCCCTTTTCCCCCCAAATCATACACCTTTATTACTATTATTATTATAGATATGACAAAAACAAGAACAAAAACTTGAAGCCTACAGGCAGAAATATTCTCCCAAGGAATATTATAATAAGATAATTGCATGTTGATTGCATTGTTTATTGTTGTTACTCTGCTAGTTAACTTTTAGGCTCTGAACTTTCTACACAGAGCTCTATTTTATCATTTTTACCTCTTCATGATGCTATTTCTTTTGGCAGACAAAGCCTAGGGGCATTATGGGAGGTAGGAAGAGCTATAAATACAGAGTATTTGCAGGACAAGCCTCATTCATGACCCTGTGGGGAATCGAGTAAATGGCAAGCGTGTTCTAAATGCAATGCCTATAATTTCAGTCCTTTCTTCTGTCTTTTTTGCACTGGGGCAGATTTTCATCACCTATTTCACTAGAGTCTATATTGAAGTGAAACTTTGCCAAGTATTTTATTAAACATTATGCGAGGATTAAAAGAAAGACACTGCTGTAAGGTTTAAGAGTGTGTGTGTGTGTGTGTGTGTGTGTGTGTGTGTGTGTGTGTGTGTCTGAGAGAGAGAGAGAGATAGAGAGAGATGAACCCATATGGGAAGCTTGGAATGATTTTTCCAAGTCTATAATCAACTTCTCTCTTCATAAAGAGAGTTCTTGACAGACAGAAATGTGAAAAATACAATTCCTTTGCTCTGCGTTTTCTCTGCATTTTTGTTGACTATGGACTGTTCACTAACACATTTTTAAAGTAAGCCTATGAATCAGGTAGTGGGCTAAAGCAAATTTTTTTGTGTGTAATTTGGTTCTGTGCCAATATCTGTTTTTCTTTAGACCATTAACTTCTTGAGGGCAGAGCCTCCACCTTATTTATCTTTGAATTCACATCTTTGACTCCATTGATTCTGGATCAAAAGAGGTGCTTAGTAAATGTTTATTTGTTTGAATTAATGAAAAATAAATGGATTAAAAAATAGTAAATAGGTTTATTTTCAGCAGAATTGTTGTCGAGAGAGAATTAAGAAAATGGTTTAATTCTGGCACAACAATGCCTCTCATTTCAAATATCAAGTAGTTTTAAAAATGGGACTTCAATAATCTTTGTTGTTTTTATAACTGTTTAATTATTTCTTATTATAATGGGTAAAATAAAGAAATAATTATAGCAAAGATAACTGAGAGCAAGTGCCAAGTATTGTTCTCATCTCTCTCCATATTATCTCATTTAGCCGTCAAAAAGCTAATAGAACTATTATTATTATCTCTATTGTGCAAATGAGGAAATGGGCTATAGAGAAAATAGATAACTGGCCCAAGGACACACAACTACTTTTCAGGACAATATGGAGTCAAAGGAAGACTGCTTAATTCTAGGCTGGGGTCTTAATCAATACTACCTCTTAGAGAAAGGTGGACGTGTAAGTGTATACATTAAAGGCGATCCACAGTTGCAGCAACTAGCTGGAAGAGGTTAAAAAGAAACTGAAATGCAAACTATTTTGAAACAATTTTCTGTTGTAGCAAATTAGAATTTGGCCTTAAAAGCATTCTTGTTTCTTCATCCTTGATAAGAGTTTATTTTCCAGAGATTCTGGCAGGAGCCTATTAAACATGGATACTAGTAGGGAGAAAAAAACACATATTGTACTTGACCTCAGGTTGAACTTCATAAAGACCATGACACATAACAGGTGACAATAAATGCTTTTATGATAGACTGAGGATGATATTGGATTTTAAATTGCTATCACATTTTAAACTGATTAGTTTAAACTGATTTCAGTTTACAGACTATCTTATGCCCATTTCTCCTTTGTGTCCTTTATGGGAATGTATATCCAGATTGTAGGTTATAATACAACATTGATTCTGCAGTAATTTTTATGTGTCTTTTGCATGGTATCACAGTCAATTAAGTAAATAGGAAATATTTCCTGACGGTGATTCAATTTACTGAAATTTTAGAGTAATTCTATATGTGTATAAATATACAGGCAAAAAAATAAAGAGGTAAAAAATCAGAAGTCCTCGAAGCTGGTGAAACTTTAATAATATTACGTAAGGAAATTAACTTCTTCAAAATTGTACCTCTTACTGAGTTCTTGAAAGTTTGACATTTATGTCTAACGGAGTTCAGGAATTTTTTGAAAGAATAGCCTCGAATTTTTTTAAAATTGCAAATAAAAATCTAAAATTAATTGGTATAAACATATTTGGGGTCATCCAGAAGACCACTTATAACCAAGTACTGAAACAAGACGTGACAGTTGGCAGTTGGCAGTTTTGGCTTTTGCCTTGGGTGGGTTTTTCAACCTCCACAATACCAGCACTTCAGACTACATGATACTTTCTTGTGGATCTGTCCTGTAAGTTATACAATGTTTAGCAAAATCCCTGGTGTCTAGATGCTAGTACCCTCTCTTCCAGTCGTGACAATCAAAAATATCTCCAAATGTTGCCAAATGTGCCCTGGAGGGCAAAATTGCTCTGATGGAAAACCACTGTGCATTGATGTCTAACTGTATTTAAGCAAAGAGATACTTTTTTTTTCTTTCTTTCTTTTTTCAATTGAAGTATAATTGATTTACATATATTATATTAGTTTCAGGTGTACAGCATAGTGATTCAGTATTTTTATAGATTGTACGCCATTAAATGTTATTAGAAGATGATGGCTATAATCCTGGGTGCTATTCAATATATCCTTGTTGCTTAACTATTTTATACATAATAGTTTGTGTCTCCAAATCCCATACCCCTATCTTGCCCCTCCTTCCTTCCCTCTTCCCACTGGTAACCACTAGATTGTTTTCTATATCTATGAGTCTGTTTCTGTTGTGCTGTGCACTTTTGTTTATTTTTTAATTCCACATGTAAGTGATATACATTGTCTTACACTGTTTGACATTTTACTGAGCATAATACTATCTGGGTCCATCCCCATTGCTACAAATTGTGTATATATGCCACTACTTCTTTATCCATTCATCTGTTCATGGACACATGTATTGCTTTGATAGCTTGGCTATGGTAAACAGTACTGCTATGAACAACGCAGTGTGTATATCTTTTTGAGTAAGTGTTTTTGGATTTTTTGAGTGTATAACCAGGAGTGGAATTTTTGGATCATATGGTAGTTCTAGTTTCAGTTTTTTGAGGAACGTATGTACTGTTTTCCAAACTGGCTGCAATAATTTACATTACTACCAACAGTGTACAAGGATTCCTGCTCTTCTCTATATTCTTGCCAGCATTTGTTATTTGTAGACCTTTTGACAATAGCATTGTCTTTTGTTATAGCCTTTAAATTCTATTTTGTCTGCTATGAGTATTACTACCCCCACTTTCTTGTTGTTTCTATTTGCATGAGATCTCTTTTTCCCATATCCTCACTTTCAGTCTATGTTTGTCTTTAACTGTGAAGTTAGTCTCTCATAGGCATTATATAAAGGAGTCTTTTTAAAAAAAAAAATCCAATCTGTCACCCAATTTCTTTTGTAGGAGTGTTTAGTCTGTTGACATTCAAAGTAATTATTAATAGGTGTGTACTTATTGACATTTTATTACTTGTTTTCCAGTTCTTAATCTTTGTACTAGCTTATTTATTGCTCGATCCTCAGCCTTCACTATATATTTGCCTTTATTAGTGGGATTTTTCCTTTCCTCTAGTTTCTTACTTTTTGTTATAGCCTTTTATTTTCCAGTTAGAGAAGACCCTTTAATATTTCTTTTAAGGTAGTTTTAGCATTGATGAACTCTTAGTTTTTGCTTCTCTGATAAGTTCCTTATCTCTCTTTCAATTCTAAGTTATAATCCTGGGTGGAGTATCCTAGGCTGCAAATTTTTTCCTTTCAACACTTCTAATATATCATGTCACTCCCTCCTGACCCACAAAATTTCTGCAGAGAAATCATAGATAAGGATTCCCTTGTAAGTGACTCTTTGTTTTTCTCTCACTGCCTTTAGAATTCTCTTTTTATCTTTAACTTTTGACATTTTAATTATGGTATGTCTTGCTGTGAGTCTGTTTGAGTTCTTCTTGTTTGAGATCCTCTGTGCTTTCTGTATCTGGATATCTATTTCCTTCTTCAGGTTTGGGAAGTTTTCAGCCATAACTTCTTCAAAAACATTTTCAAGCCCTTCTCTCTCTTCTCCTGGGACCCCTATAATGCAAATATCAATATGCTTACTGTTATCACAGAGATCCCTTAAACTGTTTTCATTTTTTTAAATTTGCTTGTATTTTTGCTGTTCTGATCAGTCATTTCCATTATTCTATCTTCTAGATCTCTGATGTATTCTTCTGTATCACTTAGTCTGCTATTCATTCCTCCTGTGTTTATTGATTTCAGCTATTGAATTCTTTATTTCTGATTGGATCTTTTTAATATTTTCTAGCTCCTTAAATTTTTTTTTTTTACTGTGTAGTTCTATTCTTTCCCTTAATTTACTTAACATTTTTATTACCAGTGCTTTGAATTCTCTACACATCTTTATCTGGTAAATTGTTTATTTCTGTTTCATTACTTATTTTTTCAGATGTTTTCTCTTGCTCTTTCAATTGAGAGCAGTTTCTATTCTTTTTCATTTTGCTTAACTTTCTCTGCCTCTGAATTTAGGTGAAAAACAGTTACCTATTGTGGTCTTGAAAGGGTGTTCTTATGTGGAAGCATTCCTATATAAACTGTGTGTGCCCAATGCCTTTGGTAGGAGTGCTGAATTTTTCATGGATGCAAGTCATCTTTTATCAGGGTGTGCTGGCAGCTATCACCTTGTTAGGGTGTGGGACTGGAGTTACAGGGGCTATAGCTGGAGCTGGGCATGTGGCAGGATTTCCCCTGTGCTCATTGGCCACACTACCCTACCAAGGGTGGGGTCTGATCCCAAGTTTCTGGAGCAGAAGCCCTGAGGTTTGGTCTGAACTTACTCTATTCCCTTTAAGGATACCTCTGTCTGCACGGGGACTCTTTCATCAGAAGGGAGGATTGCTAAAGCAAGTGGGGCCCATATAGACTCTTGGCTAGTTATTAGCTGCAGACAGATGTCTGAGCTTTTTCCAATGTGCTGCCCATGCAGGTGCCCACAATTGTTTCCCTTAGTCCAGTAAGATGAAGCCTTTGGTGCAAGTCTCCTTTGAACTTCATCAGATCGCTGCCCTTAGCCTCCGTCGTCCTAATGCTGTTGTGGAGCCACATTGTACGACAGGCAGGGCCCACGTGATCTCTTGGTGTGTATTGGGGGATGAGCTGTGGTGTAGTGGCTGTTTACCCAGATCTGAGCTGCTTCTGATGTGCTGCTTAAGTATGCACCAACAGTACCCTATGCCACCCTATCCAGGCTTCACCACAGGACCGAGTTGTGTCCTGCTATTGATTGTTCTTCCTGACTGTGACTGCCCCAGATCCAGTGCCATGCTGTGACGTGGAGTGAGTAAGGCTGAAGTCGTTGCTCAGCTCAGGTTGGGGTACTTGCTGAGGTGGTCAGGGGAAACCCAGCAACCACTAGAGCAGACTTCTCTCAGGGCAAGGCAGTGCCTGTATACATTTCTCATGAGAGGAGTCCAGCCTTCCCACAGCCCTTTTGTTAGTCCTAATAGTTCTCCAACCCATCAGGGAGGCTCGTCTCCCCCATGTAAGACCCCCGGGGTGGGGTGCCCAGTCTTTGCCTCTCACCACTCACTCCCAGGGTTGATATCTGACCATGAATTCTTCCTTTTTCTCTGAGTCCCCTCCCAGGGGCACAGGTCTTGATATGATCACTTTTGTTCCCCTACTACCCAATTACACGTGTATCTTTCTTACAGACTTGGTTATACAGGAGTCCTTCTGCCAGTTTACAGTTAGTTTTGAGAACTGAGAATTGTTCCATGTATAGATGTATTTTTGATGTGTTCAGTGGAAGGAAGTGAACTCCATGTCCTCTTATTCTACCATCTTCATTGATCTCTCTGTGAAGAGATACTTTAAATGTGAGATAATAAGAAAAGAACAGGGAAAGAACTTAGTACATAAATGATGCACTGTGCATGCACAATTGAAGGTTTCACAATGGTTTTAATAGAGAAAAATCTTAGAACACCTGAATCATCAGATATCACAGGATAGTATGAGCATTCTGAATTAAGATGACAAACCTGTTAAGTATCAATATTTACATTTCATTTAGTGTAATAACCTCATCTATCACACTAAATTAATGTTAATTTGAATTTTATTGCTTTTATAATTTTGTTTGTATACATTGTTAATTCATTTTGGTTGCAGAATTAAAGCTCTAAGCATAAGGAGTTTATACTTAGTTTTGTGTTTATACATATTTAACAAACATAATAATAGAAATAATTTGTCAACCCTAGAAAGCCTCAAGGATGATTTTTTTCCATTGAAGGAATTAGTGTATTTCTGAAGTTTGAGAAACGCTGGATTTGCGGTATCAGAGGTAGAATGGAGGGAAGGGCAGCAGGCCAATGGGAGGAGGTCATGGCTGAGAAATTTGGGGAAAACTCCAGACTTAGATACTGAACTTATGCTGCACCATTTTAACTTGTGCCAAAATAAAAAGCCATCTTCTCTTTTTATAACCAGCTCACAAAATGATAGAGAATGCTAACTGGGTTATTCTATATTTTTCATTTTGACAATATAAAAAAGTTTATAAATACACTTCTGTCTTGTGTAAACTGCAATGTGGAAAGTATGATTATTTCAGCAAGAGAAATTCAGTTTTGATCACAACTGAAGACACCAGAATCAGATATAATTGGATGTACTTTTCAGGTGACCTTGACAATTTATTGTGCCACATTGTACAAACAGTACATAACCCCTTGTGATTTCAGAGCAAGTGTAATGGCCTCACAGGCTGAAGAACATGCTCCCTTTATCTGATATGCTCCCATTCTCTTCATCAGTTGTTGTTACCTTACTTCTCTGTTGTATGGATTTGCCTGAAGAATCCTTGAGATTTCATGGCCCTATATACCAAAGGAACTGGAAAACCTTCCACTTTCAGTCATAATCCTCTTTTTCCTTTTTTTATCTTCCCTTAGGGAGTGTTTGGACAGGTGGTCAGTAAAGTAAAAGTAAAATTGATCGTAACTGGTCATGGTTTCAATGCTTGAAGTGGAAGAGCCCAATCCTTCCTGCTGAACCCATCTCTTTTAATTTCTAGAATGGGGAGATACCTAGAATGACTAACCTCCAGCTCCAGGAGGGCTGGGGATTATGCTCTTCCCTGCGCTGCAGGACAAAGGAATGTGGAAAATTAATTAGGTATTGGATGGCATTTCTTAGCTTTCTGGGAGGAGGAGGTTCCTTTCAACCTGTGTACCGTGGAGATAATGGGCGCCTCTCCAGCAATGGCCTGGACACCTACATTGCCATAAAGACAGCCAAGCCAGAATCTCTCTGTTTTAATCTAAGCTCTAATGAAGCAACATTGATTTTGAAGACTAAAGAGAAAAAGCCTCGGAAGAGAGAGAAGAGGATTTCTGAGGAGAGAGTTTTGAAGAGCATTTGCAGTACATTGGGAACATTTTTGTCCTTTGTCCGCTCTTCCTTTAGGGCAAAGTGGGCTGTTCAGTTGTATCATGTGTCTTCATGGAATTTGGGGCCATCTGAAGATTTGTGTTATATTGCATTTCTAAAAGGATCCAATAAAAATACAAACAATAAATCAGATAAAAATTACACTGCATCATTAGGATGAACCTCTGCTAATTAGGATCATGCCTTCAAAAAAGTTAGATGATTCAGGTAACATTTTAGAAACAACTTTTTGAAAAGAAACATTCTTTGGTATTTAGTGTAATATAATTATTACAAAGTCTTAATGAAAAAAAGACAGTTTATGCAGGAAGTTTTATCTGTCACTGTACAAGCTCTAACGTGTACTATTTGTGTTGAGGTCCTGATGTTTCAAAAAGGAAATTCTTCAAATTGCTGTGAGTTTGGAATCAAGTATCTCACTTTTATAAATATACTAGCTGCATTATTTGATAGAAAAATTAGAGCCACTGTTTTATAATGTCAAACTCCAGTAAGGTCAATGAAAGTGGAGGCCTAGTTTCTTATAGGAACATTTGTCTTGTAAATGCCAACACGTTTGATGGACGTAACTTGTACTGAGCTGGTTAAAGCTATAAAGAATGCTGGAGAAATGGGACTAGAGACTTGAACTTTCTGAAAGTTCTTAAGCTCATTGAAAATTGTCTGGACATATTCCTGATTATCTTTGTAAAAGAAACAAGGTCTGATTTCCTCTAAAAGCCCAGTCTTCCAGAAGATGCACAAATGTGCTTTATATAGTCACATATTTCTCAGAACTCTAAATTGCTAAAACCAAGTTGATCTGAGATTTTATGAAACAAATTCTCTCTTGACTATTTTGTTTCTTGTCTCTTGAATTCGTATATATGTTATAAGGGGATAGGCTGTCATGGTTATTTTAAAATTGTATTTTTATTTTACTTTATTATATTTTTTTTTATTGAAGTACCATCAGTTATAATTTGTCAATTTCTGGTGTATAGCACAATGTCCCAGTCATGCATATACATACATACGTTCTTTTTCATATTTTTTTCAATAAAGGTTATTACAAGATATTGAACATAGTTCCCTGTGCTATACAGAAGAAAAATTTTTTTAATCTGTAAAATTGCATTTTTAAATTTACTTACATTATGGGTAAATCTGGCTCTATATGGATAAGAAATAAAAAAATTAAGTGAGGCAAAAATCACTCCTTTTAAATGTATTTTTTATTTTGTGCTTTATATAGAAGCAACTTCTAAATGGAATGCTTTCAGGTATGTACATTACAAACTACCTATTATTCCTTATCCTTGAGGAAGAATTCTTTTCTAAGAGGATAATGCTGATGACTGTGGGAATTGAAAAGCTGGAATCAGAGAAGAAAATTTTCTTTCAAACCTTTGATCTGGAATAAAGAGCCATCTGAATGAAGCAGAGAATCTTCATCAACCACAGAGAATCTAGACAACCCCTCCCCTGGAGCTGGTTTTAGAGCACCTAAACACTTTTTTTGTTTTTTAAACCCATTGCAACTGATGTTCCTGTTATGCGTGTTTTTCAAATACAAACTAAAGAGCTGTGTTATTATACTTCATCTGTGCACCAGAGAGGAGAACCTAAGGAATATGGAAATATATTTTCACAGCTGAATTTTGAGACATTTTCTTCCTTTCCCCTCAAATCCTCTGTATTTTCTTACCTTTCTCCTCAGTTTGGGAGATTTCTTCTCCATCAGTTGTAGAATTAACTTTGTGTGTGAAGGAGGGCAGACAGTGTCTCAGATGCTGACGAAATTTAATTTTCAGCTGAAGCATTTTTCATAAGTGTTCAAAACATTAAAGAGAGATCTAAAAAATTTCAGTCAGGTACGGAGTTATAACTTTCATGAAACTGGCATTCATTTATTCAACAACTACTTCCTGATGGCTGAGATGAGCAGAGTACAGTGTATAGGTCCAAATATTAATTATAAGTTGTCCATGCCTTCCTGCAGGAAGAATAAATACTTATCTCAAATTAGAATTATGTAAAAATATCATAAACCCATTTGAAGAGCCACGAACCCTCCCTAGAAAATAGATGGCATTTGAGCAGGATCTAATATATTAAAAAAAAAAAATCTTATCTCCGGAAGAATAAAGGAAAAGACATCCCAAGAAGAGAGAAGGATGTATTCAAATGCAATGAGGTAATATCTTGAGAAATATCAAGAAGTGTGGTAAATTATATATTTAATCTTTTTTTTCAGCCCAAGACACAACTTATCACTGACTTTTTCCACTCTTAACCAGGCATCTTTATCCTGTTATGGACAGCGTCTTCCAGCCATGCCTAGCCACATCAGCTGGAAGACCTGGCACAGCTTTGCTTAGCCCTTAGGACATTACTTGACTAGAGTAAAAAGCTTTATTGGTTTCTTTGGTCTCAGCAACAGTCAGAATCTGGAATCAATCCTGTTATCCTGGATCCAGGGTCAGCTGTGCTAGGGTGAGCTCTGACAACCAGGGGGTCCCTGAGCTGCATTCTACCTCTGTCTACTTCTTTGGTCCCTTGTGCCAAACTTCAACCCATGAGATCTCGAATATATTGCCAGTCTCTTCCTCTGGCTAGGGGTCCTTCTCCCAGCATCATTGTTCCTGGATGCTGTACTGTTTTGAAGGAATTGATTGGTCCATACTGACAGCACAATTGCTTATGTGAAAGTATAGTTCATGCTCTTTGTTTTCCTCCCAATGTGGATTTTCCCCTGGACTGAACCTTCTTTGATGTCAAACTTTGACAAAACCAAGACTGATGTGGCCTCATCACTTTGATACTGCCCTTGGAATACTGACTTTGTCTATCAGCATCCCTTCTCTCTACTTTGAGTCCAGTTCTGGACTCAGGCCAACATCCCAGTGAAAAACTTAGGCTATTTGAATAAAAGTAACAGAAACTTACTTGAGCTAATCTAAGAATGAGACTAAGAAATATTTATTGGAAGAGTATGGGAGTTTTTCACACATAGACAAAAAAGCTGTAAGACTAGGTCTTTAAAAAGGCAATACTGAGGCTAGAGACAGCAGGAAATGATGGGCTGTTTGTTCAAGATGCTGTCACCATGGGATGAAATCATCTGCACATGTTTTTCCTTGAAATCCTGAGCTCAGTTTCAGAGAGAGTTAAATTCCTTAGAGCAATAGTGTATGTTTGATTAGCCTTGATTAATGTATATTTTCCCTTCCCTTTGATAGGTCAAAGGAGGGTCCCTTAATTGACATCCTACCAAGACCTCAGTCAGTGGAAACAGAGTAAACCTTCAAACAAAATGATAGTGCTGCATACAAAAAAAAAATTGGAATGGAGATTGAGCAAGCAATACCAACATATCCAGTCTCAGTTATTTCCTCCTTACTGGCTGACACTATTGAAGTCCAATATCCATCAAGACTAAATCCTCCCATCCTCCCAATTTATGACAATACTGGAATCTCTAACATTACTTTTTTCTTTTTGAGGCTTCTTTTTGGAGGATTCTTTTAAAGTCTGATCAGACCTGGGTTGCTTACCTAATATAATCAAAAACCAAAATCCTCTAGTCAAGGAACCACATTTACTTAACTTCTGTTAGACCTGAGGGAATAACAAGATATGATATATCTATCTGTAATTACAAAACTGCAATTAGGTTTTAAAAATCTTAGTATCTGAAACACAGTATCAAGATTTCCTAAGCCTCTAAATTTAGATTGGGTTAAAATTAATTATAACTAATTTGGTGATGTCTGCTGAACCTTGAAAATGAAGAAAGTAATTTTAATACAAATTGCATCTTTGCCCATTGTAGTTTAATATACTTTGAAGCTATTAGTTATGTAATTAATAAGATTTGATGTTTCTTACTGTTGACTTTAAAATTCAATACATATTTTCAAAACTTCTTTAACAATAATACTGTAGTACTTACATTTTTTGTTTTGCTTTTGTAGGAGAGGTAATTAGGTTTATTTATTTAATTTATTTATTTTTAATGGAGGTACTGGGGACTGAACCTAGGATCTCATGCATGCAGCACACACTCTACCACTGAGCCATACCCTCTCCCATCTTGTAACATTTTAAATGTATACAGTCCTTTTTTTAAAAAGTTATTTCTAATACCTGCCCTCAAGCAGTTCTCACTCTTCTCCATCTGATCAGCTGTGAATTTATTTATTCTTTGATTTCTCTTGAACAAAGCTGAGTGGTTAACATATCAGGACAGGATGATTTTTAAAGACATTTTCAATTAAAATAGTCAATGATTCTGTGACTCTTCAGTATATTGTTCAGCTTTATCTTCTCCTGTTGTGATAAGCTTCTTACCACACATGAAAGAGTGCTTGATTCAATAAATTATAGCCAACTATAACTCTTAATTTAGTTCAAATGTGACGCTAAGTAGGTCAAAATGATTAACTGTAACATTATGTACAGCAGGTATTTTTTCAGAGACCTTCTTTCTCCTTTGATTATTCTCCAATTACATGTTGCCCCTCAACCATTTTCTAGATATGAGTGTGTGTGTCTACTGTCACCAGGGAGAACAAGTATCAGGTGAGTGAACAACTCAGCATAACTCATAACCAGGACTGGAGAAAAAGTAACTTAGACTTGCTTTTTCTCCCCTCTAAGAATAGTCTTGTAATATTATCTCAGCTGTTGGATTGTGGTGCACAAGTGAAATGGTAGAATAGTCAGATTATAAGAACCTCAATTAAAAAAGTAGTAAACAACAACAACAACAAAAAGCCATTTTCAATTTATTTCTTTTATTATAACTACTATTTATAGCAATAATCATCAGATACTCCTGACTGGAACTTAGCTTTCTGTGCAGCACATTTCAGAAATATTTCATGAGAGCAAGAAAAGAGTTGTCTTGTGTTAAAGGACAGTGTACATGTTATAGGAAGGTGAAAGAGACTCTTGACATTAAATATAATAAGTTTTATGATTGCACTTCTTAGAAAGCAATGGTGCATTCTTAATCTGGGCTCAGCTCCATTGCTTTCAATGAAGAATTCTTACTATAAATGCATTGAATCAATCTGGATTCAATGGAAAGCGATAATTGCAGAATATTTCTCTCAAATCTTTGCTGCCAATGAATCACCTCATGATATAATGCACTACTGATTTCAATAAAAAGTTATTAAGTGCATAGTTTGAGTATATAAGAATAGTTTAAAAATAGTGTAACCAAGCAGCAAAAATGCTATATTTGAAATTATTGAGAGATGTATATTAGGAAGTACCTCAAAATACGGCTCACTGAAACACATGACTCTTTTGCCATGAGACATAGTAGAGAGATATGTTATCAAAGGAAGAAAGAAATCTGAGATTGGTATAAAAACATAAGATTCATAGAAAGTCCTTATGAAATCCACAAATCTATATTAAATGCCTATTATATCTCAACATTGTGTTAACATGCTAGGATAATGATTTTCAAAGGATAGAGATGGGGACATAACAGAATATATCATGATTTTTCAAATAACTTCTCTAGAGGACTGTATCAGTACCTGAGAGCAGGTGGCACATAGGGATAATTTTAAAATACTTACCACCTCACTCTGCCAACTTACTATTTTGAGATCATCAAAGTCCCTACCTGTATCAATGTGCAAGGTGTAGCAGGAGGTAACATTTTTGGAAGAGTTAGATTAAGGGGCTGGATATCCTAGCAGCCAATCTGTAGGAAACCTTGGATTTCCACATGTGACTCCTCACACAACATTTCCTAATGACATAGTCAGTTTCTATAATTAAAAATTTCAAAATGAAAACTGCCCTTAACCTTTATTCACCTAAACAATGACATAAAAGGCACACTGTAGGCCATGATACAGCCCTAAACCAATCAGTTGGCAGTCACCTGAAATCAGCAGTCGTAGAAGCAGAATTTCTGAAAATTAATGATAAATGGAAAGAATGCAATTTACTAGAAAAGTATTTCATTTTGCCTAAAGTTTAAGCCCTTTAATATTGCCTTCCAAGACATTGCTTGTTCACAGTACTATATAAGAAAACTCTAGCAAGAACAAAAACTGTAAACAGGTTGGAAATGTTTTGCTACCTCAGAAGCCAGGAAAATAAAATACATCTATTTTGGAAAAGAATTCAGAACTATATTCCTGTATATAACCTTTAATTTTTTTTCACTGTCTGTAATATGATCCAATTGTGATTGAGAAAAATGTGAAATGAAAAATAATCCAAATGAGCTCAGGTATTATGCATGTAATAAATCCTGTAGTCTAAATATGAAAAAAGAGATTTACGTTTCAGTGAATATAAAAAAAATCTAGTTTCTCCCTCCAAGGTAAATGCTAAATTAATTTTTCATTTCATTTTTATTTATTTTTTATTTTTATTGAAGTATAGTTGATTTACAGTGTTATATTAGTTTCTGGTGTATAGCATAGTGATTCAGTTATACATATATATCATTTTCCACATTCCTTTTCATTATAGGTTATTACAAGCTATTAAATATAGTTCCCTGTGCTCTACTTTAGGTCCTTGTTGTTTATCTATTTTATATATAGTAGTTTGTATCTGTTGATCCCAAACTCCTAATTTATCCCTCAAACCACCTCCTCTTTTCCCTTTGGTAACTGTAAGTTTGTTTTCTGTCTGTGAGTCTGTTTCTGTTTTGTAAATAAGTTCATTTGTGTTATTTTTTCTTAGATTACACATATAAGTGATATATGATACCTGTCTTTCTCTGACTGACTTTCTTCACTTAGTATGATAATTTCTAGGTCCATATATGTTGCTGCAAATGGCATTATTTTATTCTTTTTTATGGCTGAGTAATATTCTGTTGTGTTTGTATGTGTGTGTACCACAACTTCTTTATCCAATCATCTGTTGATGGACATTTAGGTTGTTTCCATGACTTAGCTATTCTAAATGAGAAATTTATATTTAAAGGCTTTGGACTTAATGGAATCCTAGGTTATTAGTCTGCTTGGAGTGTCTTGATTTGCTGCCAACTTATAAACGTGGAATAAAATCTAATATAAGATGGCCTAGTACAGTCATTACTAATTGTGATGGACAAGGAGGAATTCAGGAAAATGTTAAGAATTGATCCAAACCTTAAAGGGAGTTCAGGAATTGATTTATAAAAGAAAATAATGGTCATAAGGGACTTGTTGACTTATTTCCTGAGACTTCTTTTTTGTCCATTTGTGAAATGCTTTTGTTTTAGTTAACTGGATTTTTAGTTCAATAAATCTATAGTCACATATGTGGCTGCAAACAATATGTTATTAAATTTCCAAAATATCCAGTCAGCATTTTTAATTTTTAAAGGATTTTATAGTAAGAAGAGGGAGATTGAAGGCTATCTTTGTATTTCTCTGGATCCTTCACCAAGACATCTGATTAGTTTAGTGACTAAGATATTTGAACAGTCTTCATTTTGCTGAACCTTGACCCCACATTAACTGTAGCAGCCTGAAATCCATTACAGAGAAGGTAAGTCACCTTTGTAAGTTAAAGATTCTCATAAATTATTTTCATTATAGACTAATGGTCTGTGAAGATTCAACTCTTTCCAAGAGTTGAACGTACTGTTTTCTGCATACTGTGGTGTAATAGGGAAACTAGAAGTTAGTTTAAAGCTTCAGCTATTTCTAGAAAATCAATTTAGACTCCATCAAAGTACCATTTAAGTCATCTCCTAACCAGATATTTTATGGAAATTAGTGCAGAAAAACAATATTTCTTTTACAAATAGTGTTAGTGATGGATATTTCATGCTCTGGTTTACTTTCAAGTTTGGGAGGAGGTCAAATTAAATAATACCCATTTATAATAATTTTGATAAACTACGATTTTCTTTGCCATGTCCCACTTGACATAGCCTAGTCACTGTGATAAATGCCTTACACACTTTAATGTAGCACTCTTCAGAACCCTTAGAGGAAAATTAGAAAACCAGGGCACAGAAAGCTCAAAAACTTACTCAAAGTAACACAATTGGTAAATGAAGAAGCCAGAGTTGAAACCCAGACCTGCATTTTCAATCCCTTCTCCATTAAGTGGGTATAATTGCTTTCCCCAAATCACATGGCTGGTGTGTTAGCCAAGATGGTTTATTGAAAGTAACAGAACCAGATAAAATACCTTATGAAAAGAAAATATGTTGGGAGGGTATAGGGATGATCCACAGAATTTTAAAATGTGCTAAAGAAACCATAGTTATTTCAGAGGTCAGGGATTCGATAAATAAAATCAGATCGATTTCTCTTTTCATTTCCTATATTATAGTAGACTCAGAAATTTTACACATACTATTTTATATCTTTGCCAACATTCTGTGGATATGCTATTATTCCTTTTGACAGCTGTGATAGCTAAGACATAATGAGTGAATTGATTTGTCCAAGGTGGGTGACTTACTGGTCACCCCAGACACTCCAGCCCTCCAGACACTTGTACTGTCCTCTGCTAATCTATTTCTCTTTTATAAAGGCCAACTGTATCACTATAAGTATTAAAGATTTCTTACTTTTAGAGAGGCTGAAGGAAATATTAATACATTTTAAAGAGAAAATCAATTTAATATTTGAGATTCTTATATACCTCATATATTCTTGTCAATATGGACCATATAAAGCCCAGGAACATCACCTGGGCAATGAATCTACAACTTATTTAAAGTGTTTGATGCTAAAGTATACTGTTAAATAAAAGTTACCTTTACTAATAAGGATTTCATTAATTCTCTGTAAAAATTTTACATTAAAATGCTTTTCTAATAGGTAGTTATTTGGAATATAACATTTAGTTTTTAGCTGATGCACAATGGGGAAAAAACTCTTTTGATAAAAATTATTCAGTATTCTTTTCTTAACCTTTACCATATGTAGACATGCTAATAAAATAAAGATGAAGCTATGGATTAGTTTCTGTGATACTTAGGATTTTTTTTTTACTTTTTGTTATGTGATTTCAAATAGACAGTTTTCCAAATTAGACCCCTTATCCACAAGATGGTGTCCTAACATTAGCAACCAATAATCTGAGCTTACAAATAGTATTGATGTTACCTGGTAAAAATGTTTTTCAAGTTGAAAATGCCAAGTTGAAAAAAAAATTATTCCTCAGCCTGTGGTTTTGTGCAAAATGTACTTGGGAAAATGTGCTGTTCAACTCAACTTGATTAACTCTTGTCATAGATTTGTATTTATTTACATTAATGCTACACTGGAATACTCAGTTCATAAATTTCTAATTTAGCTAAAATGAAGAGGAAAACTGTTTTACTTGAAAATCATAACAAAATGTCAAATGGCACACTAGTTGAGCTTTGTGTAATATACATTGTTTGGTATGTCATGGGAAATACACTTAAGAACTTAGTATTTTTTATCATGTTTTTAAAATTTCCTTAATGATTTGCTTTTGAAATCATGGATGGCAACATTTAGTTAATCTTGCACCTGAGTGCATTTAAAATTTGAATGCAGTAAATGCTGTTTTCTGCTTTTAAAAACCAAAATTTATTTCCCGGATCCTGAGAAATCTCTGGTTCTAATAATTCTTACTGGTTATCACTGACTTTTGAATACATATAGACACTTTCCAATACCAATTCCTGAGGGAAAAGAGGTTGGATGCATTCGATTTCTTTTAAGACAGCCTGAATTAAAAAAAGAAATTGTTTCAGATAAAATTAAGTAGACTGATGACCTCTAACTCTGTTTAACACTAACTTAGAAGAAAGCTAGCCTTCTCTTGCATTGAAAGCAGTACTTCTGCTTTTAAAAGATGTTCTCCATGTTTTGTTAGTTGTTAAAAAGTTGTTAAAAAGAGTGGTTTGGGGACTTTTCTATATTTTCATCCTGAAAAAGAAAGTTCATAGAAAATCACTTGGCTATGTTAGAGGGCAAGAAAGAAGTATATCAAAGTGGGATGTATAGAATCACTTCATAAGTTACTCTTCACATTAATCTGTATTTTATAGAGTTTTGAAAATAAATCTGGAAATATAAGTTAGGACAAACTATATACATACTCCTGAACCTAGTGCTGCTTTTTTTAAAACATTTTTTATAGATTTATAATCATTTTACAATGTTGTGTCAAATTCCAGTGTAGAGCATAATTTTTCAGTTATACATGAACATATATATATTCATTGTCACATTTTTTTTCTCTGTGAGCTACCATAAGATCTTATATATTTCCCTGTGCTATACAGTATAATCTTGTTTATTCTACAATTTTGAAATCCCGTCTATCCCTTCCCACGCTCTGCCCCCTTGGTAAGCACAAGTTTGTATTCTATGTCTATGAGTCTGTTTCTGTTTTGTATTTATGCTTTGTTTGTTTGTTTTTGTTTTTTTGGTTTTTTTTAGATTCCACATATGAGCAATCTCATATGATATTTTTCTTTCTCTTTCTGGCTTACTTAACTTAGAATGACATTCTTCAGGAGCATCTGTGTTGCTGCAAATGGCGTTATGTTGTCGGTTTTTATGGCTGAGTAGTATTCCATTGTATAAATATACCACATCACTACAGAAATAGAAGCACCAGTCTATTAGGGCATATGTACAATACTACTCCAGCATTTTTCATGGAAGCCAAAATAAAAAAATACTGTAACAAGGTGAATGCCCATCAAAAGATGAATGATTGAATATACTATTATATGTCTATACCATAGAATATTATTTAGCTGCTAAAACAATGAACTAAAGCTATGAAGCTATACAAATTACCTAGAGAAAGTTATATAGGTATTATTGAAAGGGAAAATTAAGGAATTTATAATAAGACCCCATTTTAAAAATAGAAAAATCATACATTTATGATACATATGAATATGTATATGCCCATATATGTTTGCATGTGATTAAGTAGTCATGGAAGGACACATAGAAGAGTTCATACTAGCTTATTTACATGAGATTATTCTTGTGGGCTTTTGCAGATCCCCCAGAAGGCAGATTCAGAGATAGGGACTGGCATGCAGGAAGTTTATGGAGGAGTGCTCCTAGGGTCAACCACTGAAGGGTAATGAAGGAAAACAGGTTAAGCTGAGGGAAGGACTGGGCTGGGATGCCTTCACAACAGCAGCTCGGCTGATCCCATGGAGACCTCTGGAGCTGGGGATGTTCCTGCACGGTCATTCCAAATTGGATTGGAGTCTTTTTGCTCTAGCTTCTCTGTTTGCCTTACCCCTCCTAACCCTCTTCATTAACCAGTCATTGAATGTGGACTGCCCCCAGGAAGGAGGTGTGCTGGAGCTCCAGCTCTTTCCAGCTGAGGGTAATCCTTAGAAGGGAGCTAACAACTGTCAACATTCCCAGCAACTGATGTAATAAGCACTTTAGTCCTGAAAGGGGTAAGTGACACACCATAACATTCTCAAAAGAATGGGGTGCAAAATGATGTAGTTGAATGGGGGAGGAGAGAGGAAGAGGTGGCCACACAAGAAAAGAGAAAAATAATTTTAATAAAAGCATTTAAACAAGTGGTAAATGTGCATCAATACTGCAAGTGGTATGAGAGTAGCAATGCTATGAAAAATTCATAATGTTTTACCTGGAAAAACCTTCCCAAACCTTCCCAAACCTTTCTTTACCTAGTTTTCTGGGTCATCCTTGCTTTTCAGTGTTTCACATTTTCTTTGACAACACTGAAGGGATAAAATGTTCAGCTCAGTAAAGAAGGATTGAGAAGTAAGCTTAAAGATTTTCTTTTCAGAAGGAATAAATGTCTGATGAAGGAAGTTACATAATTCTGTACACTTATTGCATGATTTTGGCTCTGGTAACTATATTCTTACTGAGATACTATATCTGAAGAAAAAACTTGTCTTGAGAGAGATAAGCCTGTTGATAATTTACTGCACCTTCATGTATTATAGTAAGGCTTTCTAGACTTTATATACAGCTTTGTAGTTTTCATTTATTGAATAGCTATCATATACCAGGCAGTTTATTAGGACCTGGGGGACTCAAAACTAAAGACTTAGTGATCAGAGCCTTGTAGGGAAGACAGATGAATCAATAGTTAATCACAGAGTGATAAAAGCCATGGTATAGACAGCTAGAGTGCTATGGGAGTTCAAATAACTGCCCAAACCAGAAGATTGCAGGTTGAAGATGTCAAAGGATGAAATGTCTCTTTCAGGAAGAGAATACTTCTGAATTGTGGGGTGGATATTGGGGCAGGTGAATAATAAGGACGAAGATCTAAGGGTAATAAAGACACACTCAGGGAGCTGTAAGTAGTCCAATGTATTGCAGTCAAGACTGTAAACTGCATGGATTGGAATGAGGGCACCAGTCTCAGGAGACCATCCAGGGGAAAGAAGCAGGAACAAGACCATAGTCAGGGTCCTGATAGAAAACACAGGGAACAGTCAAATAGGATTATTTGAAGAGACTATAATAAAGCAACTATTTATAAAGATGTAGTGAGGGAGTAGGGCAAGGGTTGGGCTGGATATTTCCACCCAAAGCAAGAATTAGAGGGGTTTTTTAGAACCTGGAGACAGCGGGGCTAAATAGAGGGAGCTGCCTTCCTCACAGGAGGCATGGCTTCTGTGGAGAGATGCTGCAAACCTTCAGTGACATTAAAAGGAGGGAGCTAGGAGAACAAATACCTTGATGTGACCACTGGGGAAGTGAGCCCATTGATGTGTCCTTGTAGGGTAGAATGGAGAGAGGTGGGGACGAGCAGAGAGTGGTTCTGGAGGGGCAAATAGAAAATCTCTTCTTTGCATGACAGTTGCAGAGTTGGAGATTAAGTAGGAGGTAAACAGACGAAGAAGGGAAGGAAGCAAATGGAGCAACATGTCACGATTCTGTGGCAGGAGTGTGCGTGGTGAATCTAGAGACTAAAATGATGCCAGCGCTGCTAGCGGAGAGAGAGCAAAGAGGTGGGACCTGAAGTTACAGAGGCAGACCATACAGGGCCTGTCACGCCAAATTAAATACTCTTGTCTTTTTCCCAAGAGCAATGCAACACCATTAAAGAGTATGATCATGGGTAACAGTGAGTCTGGGAGAGTGATCATGGTGACTTGCACTAAGGTGTTAGTGGTGAAGAGGCGGAAGATGGACACAATCAGGAAATGCTTAGAAGGTAAAAATTAACAGAGCTTGGTGACAGTTTGGATATGAAGGTTGAGGGTAAGGAAATTGTTAAGCATGGTTATTAGGTTTCTGACTAAATCAGAAACACTTTGTGAAAAGGTTCCTTTTCCTTCCCTGGCAATTGTAACTCTTCTCTGTGTTCCCACTAACTTTTCTCTCAAGTCCTCATTCCTTGTAATGATCATTTCTTCACTTACGCTTGGCCAGTTTCCCTGTGTGGCATAATGAACTCAGCTCCTTTTGTTACTTACTAAATCATTATGTTTCACAGATTTCCAGCATGAGTTTTATCCTATAGGTTCATTCACTTAGCACCTTACTTCTTTCCAACTCCCTACCCCTTTGGATGCAGTCTGTATGAGATTAGTGATGGATTAGTGAACGAGCATGCTACTGATTAGAAGTCTGTTGTCATTAAAATTCCTTCGGGTTTGTGACACTGAGATTACCCAATTATTTCTATCTTGCTGTTTCTATCTTCTTTATAAATACCCCTCTGGTTATCAAAGAAACATGTCTTTTGCCCTTTCAAGATTACTAACATACAGTGTCTGGGTATTTCAAAGCACAGAGTAGCCAGAAATAGCATGGTTTATCCTAAAACTGGTAAGGTGTTCTTTAAGTGTATTTTATATTAATCTCAAAAGAAAACTTTTGAAACAAGCCTATTAAACATTTTCCTGTTTCAATGTTGGATAGACTCTCCTTAACTCATGTCAATAAGGAGAAAACAAAGATGCTTCAATTATTTTGTGTGAGTACTATTCAGTCCTGTTTCAAGAAGAGAATCATCTTTCCATATGACCATATGAACCCAATAGTGGGTACACACACACACACACACACACACACACACACACACATATCTCATAAATGACAAAGGAGAATTAACAACCAAGAAACTGAACTCAGGTACTGCTGACATTTGTGACAATTAATGTGAAGCATGTTGCGTTTAATGCCTCGGATGAGGAACTCTGCATAGATCTGTTCTAGAAGTCTTTTCTAGGAAGGCAAAGTGATATAGTGAAAACTCCCAGAAACTGAAATAGAAACATCAGAATTTGAGTCTAGCTTAACAACTTATGAGTTTCAGTTTCTTCATCAGTGATACAAGATAACGTCTAAATTATAGGGTTGTTGTGAGAAATAAATATGTTAATGTATGAATTGTACAGTAGAATGCTAATATTACTTATTGTTATTAGACTTTAAGAACACTGCCTCTAATTCTAGTTTCCTTGAATTCACAATAAATTGGTTCCTATTTTACTATGTATAATAATTAAAGATATTTATTTGAATGAAGAAAATGCCTGACAAAGATCAGGGAAAAAAATCTTTAGAATGATGTTCTTAACGGAGACATCAGTTTCCTGCTTTGGTGAATATACAGATAATTCTAGTTTTTCAAGTTAGTGCAGGGCTGTAAAAGTGATCTTGCAAGTTGAAACTATGCAAATAATCATTGGGAAAAATTAACAATTGTTGTGTGACCTTTAAACATTTTTTTTTTGTTGAAACATTAACTACTCCTTTAATGTTGATTATAAATGTAAAGGGAAATGGAAATAATAGTAAAACCAATATTTATTTAATACATTATAATTTAAAACATTAGAAACACTGAGAAAGCATTTTACTTCTTTGAAAAAAGTATCAAGTGTAGTTTGATCAGTGTTTGCCTTTTTCTTCTTATAAAGTAAACTAGCATATGGAGAAAATTATTTTTTTCATGTCTTGATGAATTGTCATATTCCTTTCAAAATTTGAACTCATTTCCAAAATTTTATCTTTTGCATTTTATATATTATGAAATATCTCCAAAAGTTCTTTTAATATGAATTTTTTTTGCTGGTGTCTCTCCTCTGGGATATCATCATCCTTTTTGTCATAACTGCTCAGTTAGGTCAATAAGTTCTAATAATATCCAATTTTACCTCTAGCAGTATTATTGCTTTTCACTCCTTTGTTATACTTTCATATTCTGATCAATTTCTCTTTAGATTATCCAATATTATAAAATGTCACCTGGGTTTTTTCCTGAGAGACAAAGAGGCAACACAACTATATGCTTTATTATCTGAAGGTAAACTGAATAACAAATGCACAGTGACCAGTCACTGACAGACTTTTAAAAGAAGTGACATGACTGGTACCTAATCATGATGTGCATCTGCTATTTATGTAGTCATTTGTGGACTAAAGAGTTATCAGCAAAGTTTGTTCTTCATGCAGTTTACTCACAGTAAATTTACCATGGTAACTGAAATTTGAACCATGTTGTTCAGGGACTGTTTTTATTTAACTAAACCGTATTAAGTGAAGTTTATACATTTGGAACAGTGTGAAATGAATAGTTAGTTATCAACGGCTAACCATAGATATGCAAGCAGATAGTTAATAGTTAATAGTTAATCAATGGCTAAGGAGAGAACAAAGAAACAAACAATTTTGGGAAATGCCTTAGGCTAGGAAAACAAGAAGAGAAATATCAGTCCTCTTCCAACTTTGTATTTGGATTATTTCTTAATTTAATGTAGGACACATTATAGAGAAATGCAGTGTATGTTTTCTGCTTAGAAGTGAGTAAACTTAATAGCAGTTCCTATTTATTTCCTATATTAAAATTTCATGATTTTTAAAAAGGTGATCATTTCAAGTGGTTAAAATTTTAAGAGACACAAAAGACTGTAATGAAGGAAGGCTTACTAGTGCCCCTTTTCCAGCTAGCAGATTCTCTTCACTGAGGGCAACTGACATTATCCTTCCAGAGATAGTCTTTGTATATAAAAGCAAACATATTCACAAACACATTCACAGAATGTTCTCCCTTTTTAAAACACTCATTCTAAGCAGCTAATATTTCTTGAGCGTTTGCTATGTACCAGACAGTGTGTTGAATGTTGTATGTTTTATTACATTTAGTCTCCCAATACACTTTGAGGTAGGCTGTAATTATGGCAGAGGGAAATCTATCTCTGAAAGTTTAACTTCTTTTCCCAAAGTCATGCATTAATATGTGGTGGAGCAGTTATTCTCATGTAGGTATTCTGGATTCTCAAGTGCAGGCTTTTAATGACCAGACTGTACTGTCTAGGATCTGCATAAAGGTCATGCAATAGGATTTTATTAGTCCAGCAGTCCTTTTATGGTACTGGAAATTCTTTTTGCTAATTCAGTCTATGAAAATACAGGGCTTTAGGGGTTTGAGAGAGACTAAGGTTTGTCTAAAAGCATTAGATACCTCTCTCAGGAGGTTGTTTGGCTACCATCTGTACTGGGAAATTGGCCAGGTGGCTTGGAAAGAGCCCAACTCTGAGTGCATATCTATGGTCTGTTCTCTGAGACTGTCGGACAGTCCCTCTCCTTGTTGGGCATTGGAATTCTGTCTGACACTCAGCAGGCACATGAGCACACATACACACACAAACACAAACACATATCATGCGTGTTCATTTATTTATTCCAAAACAAATATAACTATTAAGTGTCTTAAACTTACACAATAGAAATATGAAGCTTAGGAATGCCTAACAACATTTGCTAAAGCCTGTGCCACTTTTTTATTTCATAAACTGAGTGCTGCTTGGCAGTTTATGTCTAACAGTCTCTTGTCGGCAGAGACACTACCCTGGTCAGGACTGGTTAGCAGTTGTGCATGTTTTCTAGCTGTCTGCTTCCTGAATGTGGCTCTTGGAGCACTCACTCTTGGAGGGGGTGGGTGAAAGGTCTTATGCTCCCTTCTCTCTGCTATGCACGCCTCTCATCTTTCTTTATTACAATGGAGGTGCCGTATGTTTTCTTTGAGGCCTTTTATTTGAGAGTGGAAAGCTTAAAGGTGAAGTTCAAAGTTTTAAAAAATCAAGTGAACTTTGTTGGCTTCAGGAACTTTGGGTCACAGTTTCATGAAGAAATTTATACACACACACACACACACACACACACACACACACAGTCTGTCCTAGGATATCTTGGCATGCAGACTAAATGCTTCTCCAACCAAGTTTTACATGAACTAGACAAAACCTGATTAACAATTGAATGTAAAGGAAGATGATTTTCAACAGTGACTAGTGTTAGCGGGAATATGCTGTATTTTCCTGCAAGTCCGAAGGCCTTGGATATTGGCATCACTGAGTGTTTGTGTTCAAGAGTAAAACAATCTATCATGATATTTAGGGGCTTGGAGTCATTTCTTTCTGTATACTAGGTTTTTGTTTAGAAATCTAGCCTCTGCTTGGCTCAATAACAGGCCTATGCTTTTTGATTTGTGAAACCCCAGTCTTTGCTTTATAAATATTAGACAAAGAATAAAGATTATATCCATCTGTAAAATGTCTTATATTTACTATTTTTGTAAAAATATCTGATAAATGAAGTTAATTAAAATATCTCTAGATAGAGGTAGCTGTATCTCAGTAGATAATCTCATTTGCTACATTATTTGCAAGTTTGAGCTCAGCCAGTATAAGCACCCTCAATTTGCCCTCTTCTCATCTTAAAGTTTATGTCACCTTCTCCCTCTTTTATGCATTCTGTTTTTTGGAGAGGATGTCCTTTCAGGTCATACCTGGGTTCTTTGTCTTGTGTTCCATTCTTCACTGGAACCTCATTCTATTACTTGCTTCTCAAGTCTTTCCCTTTTACTAGCTTCTTTCCTCGTCCTGACAGCATTCACAGCTGTCCTCTAACCTCTGGTACCTTTAATTGCTTAAAAAAGAAAAACATTTCAAATGAGAATTCTATATTCCCTATTCTGAAATAACCAATGACTTATGCCAGATTGCCATCTCTGATGGCCTTTTTTTTTTTTTTAATTGAAGTATTGATTTACAATGAGAACAAACTACTGGTTACCAGTGGGGAGAGGGAAAAGGGAAGTGCAAGATAAGGGTATGGAATTAGGAGATACAAATTACTACTTTGTATAAAATAGATAAGCAACAAGGATATATTTTACAACACAGGGAAATAGAGCCACTGATCTGTAATAACTTTAAATAGAATATAATCTGTTGGCCTGTCAATCTACAACCTCATTAAGCTCTGCAGCATTTAATGGAAACTCTCCTCTCATGGCTTCCATTGTTGTTTCTTTTTTAGTTTTGCTATTTTTATGTTCTTTTTCTGTATCCTGTCAAGGCTTCTTTATCTAATCTCCTCTAGATGTAGAGCCTCTCTAATTTTCCAAGTTTCTATATTTGGTTCCTCTCTTCTGTCTTTCTTTTCGCTCCTCTCTTCTTTGTCAGTTCAGTCTTTTCAGTTTTACTTATGATCTCTATGAAGATAACTTCCAGATTTACTTCTCTGATACTAACTTTTTGAATGACGCAGACCAGCGCTTCCAGCTGGCTTCTGGATATCTTCACTCACTCACTCACTGACTCACTTGCTTAGTCATTCACTTACAGTCGTTGAGAACCTATAAAGATAAGTACTGCTGTGGAGCTGTGGAATTGGTAGTGAACAAAACAAAGTCCCTGCCCCACAAAGCTCATGTTCCAGTGAGAAAAGAAAGTATAAGCAAATAAAAAAAAATGTGTCAGGTGGTATGGAGAAAAACCGAGTATGAGGATGGGATGGAGACTGATGGGAAATGTGGTGACTGATTTAAATAGTAAAGTCTCTATAAAATGCCATTTGAGCAGAAACTTGAAAGAAGTGAGAGTGCACATCTGGGGCAAAGTGTTCCTTCCAAACAGAGGGGACAGGCCCTAAAGGGAAGAGACAGGTGGAAGAGAAAATACCTCTTTGACCTAATTTTAAGTATATACCTTGTAATTGTAGTGCTTCTTACACTTTTACACACACACACACACACACACACACACACACACACACACACACACACACACATCTGTCTATCTATGGTACACATAGAAGTATCAGGAGCTTAAATCACAGAGGGCCTTGTTGGGCATGATAAGGACTCAGACTTTTGCTGCAAATGAGAGTAGAAGCCATTGAGAGTTTTCTGAGCCAAGAAGTAACAAGATCTGAGTTATACTTACAAAGAAACACTTTGGCTACTTTGTTCAGTAATGATTGTATGTGCTCAAGTGTGGAAGCAGTTAGACCAGTCAAAAGTATAACCTAAAATATAATTATACAGGGGAAAAAAAGGATGGGAATTTGTAACCAAGGGGCAAAGATGAAGATTGTTGGCACTAGTAAAATTCAGGATTTTGCTGAAGGTCTGATGTAACCTATGAGAGAAAGATAGTACTCAAGAATGACTGGGCCTTAAAAACTGGCAGAATGGGATTTCCATTTATTATGAAGCAAAGGACTTTGAACAGGTTGTGGAGGGTGGTGAAATCAAGAGTATGGTTTTGAACATATTATTATGAGATGTCTATTAAACATCTGAGAGGAAATATCAATTAAATATTTAGATATATAAGCCTGGGGGCAAAAATTAACTATACAAGCATGTTATTTGTCAGCAGATATATATTTAAATAAAAGTCACAGGACTGGATGAGATCTTTAGAAAACAAGTATAGATAAAGAAGAGGAGAGATCCAGATGTGTGATGAATTCTGAAACACTCTAATGTTTAAAGTTCAGGAAGAGGAGGGCGTGTAGGAAGGTAGATGGAGGTAAAGAACAGTAAGCAAGAAATGAGAAGTCCTGTTAGCTGTTTGGGTAAGAGGAAGGCTGAGAAATCACCACTAGATTTATTTTTAAAAAGTCACTGATGATCTTGACAGAAGAATAAAAAGATTGGTGTGGTGAACAGTGAACACAGCCTTAAGTTTGGAGGGACCAAGAGATAACAGAAGAATTGGAGACAGGAAGCAGAAATAACTTTTCCCAGAACTTCTGTTGTAAAAGAGAGGGTGGTAGTTTAGTGTTTGCTGGAGGGAATATAAGTCCAAAGGTAATCATTTAAGAATTAAAAATTAGGACAGATAACACTATTTTTGCTTCTCATGGGAACCAACCGATAGACAGAGCAAAATTGATCATGCAAGTGAGAAGACAGGTGTAGGTGTGATGTCCTTGTATCCTTGAGTATGTGGGCAAGTAGGGATTCAGGGCACAGTGGGAGATTGGTTTTAGAAAGCAAAATAGATGCTTCAACCATTGTAGCAGAACAAAATGCTCTGTATTTGAATACAGATGCACAATATGTGATCAATTTAGTGAGGAGAAGGTGTGAGGAGAAATTTAGAAATTCATTCTAAATTTTCAGTGAAATAAGAGGATTATCAGTTGACGGGGGAAGGGAGGAGATTGGGAGATTAAAGATGAGAATGAAAAATAATTATCTAGGATAATGGCTACTAAGTCTTTTTGGCTGCAACATAGAATAAGAAATATCACCCTCCAGGATATAAATACATGAACATACACACAAGATAAGAATTTCAGGAGACAATATCCTTACTCCACTTACTTTCACTTAAATTCTATTTTAACAAAAGGTAGATAGTAACTTACTAAACAAGGACTGTGTTGGCATACTAATGGGTTGCAATCTGTAGTTCTTCAGAAGAACTGAAGAGGACATTTTCTGAAGCAATGTCATAGCAAAACAAACCAACTTAAAGACAGAATGTAAAGTGAGACTGATCAGCATAATCAAAAGCAAATCATTATGCACTCCCTCACCCCAAGATTTCTTGCTTTTTTATTTTTAATTGCAAGTCTTCCCAGAGCCCTTAAAGTGCTAACACACATTGTGACTTTCCAAGACCAGCATTGATACCTTATGTAGCTTTTCTCGAATTTATTTGATGACAAAATCCTTTAAAAACAGATCACACTTTGGGAAAGGGTAAAAGTTGTCACAGAATTTTGCATGTATGATTTTTACAGTACTATGTATTCTTCATCTTGTTTTAGTTATTTGCATATTCATCTTACTCATGTTTCCACTTTAGCCTTTAGCATAAGATCTTGAAGATAACAGACACATTGAAAATCATGGAATTTTAGTGAAGAGGCATGAACTGGAATAATATTTGGTTAACTGGATAAATTTAGTTTGCATCAATTTCAGTACCTTTTTTGCAGTCTTTTTTATACCATCTCATCCTTGGCTAGGAAAATTATCTTGATGCTGGACAAAAAGCCAGTGTTAACATGGGGCTAAATACTTTTTCTCTACAAATCACTTTATTGGGACAGTATACCAGAAGAATATAAAAAGGTAGAGGTTCATTTTAAGGGCAGGAAAGCATTAAACAGCTGACTCTGGGTCCTGGCACACCCTGGGCGGTGGAGAAGGCAGCCTGTGGATTAGTTCTGATTGTTTTCACTTCCAAGGGTATGTTTGTCAAAAAGGTACTCCGCTAGGCCAGAATCCGGGGCCCCCATCTTAACCAAGTTTTGCACGTGGTCAGCTAGTTCTTTGATAGACTTCACCTGCTCATTTAGATAGTGGGTTTCCAGGAAATCGCACAAATGGGGGTCGCCTTTGTCTGAAGCCAGAGTGTGCAATTCCAGCAACGACTGGTTCACATTCTTTTCCAAGAGCAGAGCACACTCCATGGCATTCAGCCCACTTTCCCAGTCATCCTGTTCTGGTTTCTTGATGTCCTGCAGGCAGATCCGTCCTCCCCGCTGGTTCTGCAGCCTCATCAGCTTCTCCGCGTGCACAGTCTCCTCCCTGGACTGTCGTAGGAAATACCTGGCGAAGTTGTGCAAGGCCACGTCGTCTCGGGAGAAGTAATAGGCCATGGACAAGTACACGTAGGACGCGTAGAGCTCCAGATTGATCTGGCGGTTGATGGCGGCCTCGGAGTCCGGGTGGAAGTTCTGGCGCACCCGGGAGGGGGCGCAGGCGGGCCCTATTGGGTCCCGGGAGGCGGCGGCTGCGGCCAGCGGACGGCGGGGGGCGGCGGGCGGAGCGCCCCAGAGGCGCCCCAGGACCCAGCGCGGCGGGAACGCAAATCCGTGGCGCGCACTGCGCAGAGACACCAGCGAAGTGCTGATGTGTTTGGAGAGGGACCAGAAACAGGGCAGCATGGCCCCTCCCCTGTAGAAGTGGGGAAACTGAAGCCACGCCGGCTCAGCGAGCGGTGGGCCCCGGGGTCGTCAGGTCTGAATCAGAACGCAGACTTAAGCGACCGCGACTGCGTCACACGCCCCTTCTCTTCCAGAGGCACCGAGTTCCACGGGGAGGGCGTCTCGGGTCGCGTGAGCGGGTCGCGGTTGGGAAAAGACCTACGACAGTTACAGACGTTGTCCCCATCGTCGACGCAAGATTTGTGTCTTGGGCCTTTGTAATTTACTACTTCCCGAAATTTTAAAATACTGTTTAAAAAGTAGGAAAAAAGTAGGCTGTGACTTGCAAAAGAAAAGGGCAGAGGCAAACCGTACTTGCCCTCCCTCTCTGACCTTTTTCTGTCCAAGGACCAAGGAATGGGGGAGGCAAGGGGGTGAAATAGGGTAAAACAAAAATCAGCACCAATTCACCTGAGAGAGTAAATAAAGGTGCACATCCAGAGTGGATGTTCATAAGTTGACTTCCTGATTGTTTTAACAAATTTAAGTCTGGAAATAATTGCCAGTATATTGGGCAAATTTTCAAGAGTCTGCAGTAAAACAGTGCTGTCTTTTAAAAAGATAAATTTTTAAATATAAAATTTATATTCATTTAAAAAATTAGATATTGTAGAAATGTAGGAAGAATATATAAACTAGCTCTAAATGTGTTGCATTCTTGTCTTTGCTATGTAGGTACATATTTTTAAAAGGACAATTAAAAATTAAATATAAAATAGCATTTGGTTTTGAAAGAATACACATAACTGTTGTAGTGCATTGAGAAAATAATTAACGCACAGAAGAAAATTCTAAAGCTTCCTAATTCTTCCTCTACCCAGAGAAACTATTGTTAAAATGTTGATGTTAATTCTCACAGAATAAAATAACATAATAAAAACATATCACAGATGCACAAAAGTAAATATATACCTTTTAACAGCTTTGTAGAGGTATAATTGACATAAAATAAACTGCAGATACTTAAAATGTACAACTTGATAAGCTGTGAACCCATCACCAAAACTGAGATAATGAATGTACTCATCACCTCCCCATTCCCCTTTGTATTTTATAATCCTTCTTTTCTGCCTCTCTCTGCCTTGTTTCATCCCAGGCATCCACTGATCTGCTTTTCCTCACTATATAGGTTAGTTTCATTTTCTAGAATTTCACATAAATGAAATCAGTATGTATTTCTTTTTTGCCTGGTTTCTTTTACTCAGCATAATTATTTTGAGATCCATGCTGTAGTGTGTATTAACAGTTTTCATTGCTCAGTAGTAGTCCATTGCTGAGGATATACCACCGTATTTTTATCCTTTCACCCGCTGATGAACGTTTTGGTTGTTTACATGAAGCTGTTATAACTATAAACATTCCTATACAAGTCTTTGTGTGGTTATATACTCTCATTTCTCTTGGGTAATTATTTTGTGTGAAAAGGCTGGATCATATGATATGCATATGTTTAACTTGTTAAGAAACTTCAAGTTGTTTTCCACAGTGGTTGTACCATTTTACATTCCTACCAGCAGTGTGTGAGTTCAAGTTTATTTACATCCTTGCTAACCCTTGCTGTTGTCAGTTACTTAGTTTTAACTTAAAGTTTAAATTTTAGCCATTCTGGTAGTTGTATACGGGTATTTCACTATATTTTTAATTTGCATTCCCATAATAATGATGCTGAGTATATTTTCACATACCTCTTTGCCAACCATATATCTTTGGTGAAGTGTATGTTCAAGTCATTTTCCCATTTTCATATTGGGTCAGTTCTTTTCTTACGGTTGTTTAGTTTTTATGATTAATATCTGGGTCTTTAGTATTAGTACTGCTCCTATTCAGATCTTCTTTATATTGTCTCAGCAATATTAATACCAAAGACCCCTCTGGTGGGTGGTTG
Organism: Camelus ferus; assembly: GCF_009834535.1. Lineage (NCBI taxonomy): Eukaryota > Metazoa > Chordata > Mammalia > Artiodactyla > Camelidae > Camelus > Camelus ferus. The sequence goes on along the minus strand of NC_045698.1, from coordinate 84,036,061 downwards.
AAAAGACTAAGTAAGAGAATGTATCCAGAGAACTTAGCGTAGCGCTCGACATAGGATAATCACTCAAAATAGTCTTTATATTTTTTACTGGATAATTTCTATTTTATTTCAAAATCCATATTTTATGTTATTGAGCAAGCAATGGTTATTATTATTTAGCAAGACTTACACATTTTATAAAGAATGCTGACAAGTATTACATTGTTGCTATTATGTACAGGTAGTAAGGTAGAAATTCTTTTATTATATGGACATATTAAAGTTGTAGTTTTGTAGTAAGCTCCCTGGTCAAAAGTTATCATATATAAAGATGGATGCCTGAGATCTAGTTGCACTTAAACTCTGCTAGTAGAATGTGATTGATATTCACCCAGAAATTTCTCACTAATTTTTGCCCCTCTATACCCATTTCTGCTTTTATTTTCCCTAAACTTTTTCTACTCCTAAAATGTTGTTCCCTAAAGAGAGGTTATGAAAATGATTCTTTAGAGTGGTATTAAATGCCAATTGCTGCTACTAGTGTTTTAGGAGAAATGATACTCTTTATATAAATGCTTATCCCCAAAGTAATAAAAAAGCATAGATGTAAAACAAATGCAATACATGAGATATAATGCAAAACAATGCCATCAAATACAATACACATTTAAATATTCCATGTTAACTTGTCAAAAGTGTTTCTTTTCTCATTACAAAGTTTGTCATATATTTTGCTGGACTTTGAAAACGCAAGGATCTGGTAGGTGTTACTTTAATCTTATGGGCACTTTGATTTCTAGTACGCACAGTAAAATTAATGTGCTACCAAAAATACAAAAGTAGACCATTGCCCACCACTTTTCAAGATGGTTTCTTCTCTTCCTTGAACATCCCCTGAAGTTTTCATGCTTCTCTGGGATTCCCTCTGCTTCCTCATCTTCCTTTTCTCCATTCTTTTACTTCATCATGGAATTAATCTCATTTTTAAGGTCCCATCAAATATATTACCATTTCTGCAAGTTCTTACATAACCTTATTCCGATGAACTCAAGTGCAGTACATGCTGCCTCTAAAATTGGAAGAGGTCTGGCAAACTGTTTTATTCATTTTATTAATTTATTTTATTCATCTGTGGTCAGAGATGCAAGGTGCACTCTTACTTTACCTTGGAGGAGGTATTTGGCATGCCTCAAACTGTTGGATTCCTAAAACTGTAGACACTGGGTATCTTCCACCCTCTTACCTGAGTATCCAGAGTGTTTCTTTGCTCATCAGATAGAGATAATCTTAGTGCCATCATTCTAACATGTTGCTCCCTGAACTGTTCAGATGAACCAGCTGTCTTTGGAGTTATTGTAACAGAGAGCAGGCAAGTCAGCATCACTCTGGAGCAAGATTAGGAATATAACTGCTGCCTGTTCTAGGTGAATGTGAACTGCCTCAGATACTTCTTTCTGGTGGATATTGAAAATAATACATACACTCAGCTCAAAAGTCACATACCATGAACTAGAAGCTGAGTCGGTCTGTTTTAGTAAAGATTCTATACCTAGGACAACAACTTCAGTTGGTGCTACTGCTTGGATAAGTACACTGTGCTCCATTAGGATTCTTCTGTTTTTGCAGAGACTAGATTGGTGAACTAAATGACAATATAGTAGGGACCATTACCCTTGCTTCATTTAAGTCTATGGGGCTGGCACTGGTCCCTGCCATTCCACCAAGGATGTAGTACTCATTGGTTTTAAGAACTTTGATGGATGGGAAATTTCAGGGGTTTCTTCTCAGCCTTTCTGTCAGCTCTTATTCCATGTGTCAAGGAATTGATGTGAGGATCCTGGGACCTGCTAAGTAGGTTCATTCCAATTATACATTTAGGAACTGAGATGATAACAACTGGATAGATTCATGGTTACATTCAACCCAAAGCAAGATAATCCTGGGCCAGGACTTCTTTTGCACATGACTTCCATATTCCCTTATTGTAAATAGTGAGGCCATGGTGGTGCTTTGGGTCTCTGGATATTAGTATGAGTTGGATTCTGTATCCAATAGTCCTAAAGGGTCTTACTTTTTTTCCTCCATTGTATGATTACCCAAGAAAATGTCCATAGGACACTTTGGGAAAGAGAGAGGAAATTCACGCTTGCCATGGATTTGGTGATTTCTTTGAGAAGACACAATTCTTCCTTCAATTGATGGGTTAAAGTGTGAGAACTGGCTCTTGTCCATCAAGGTAGCAGACATCATCCCTTCTGGACTTATTTTTATTATATCATCTGTATCAAATTGGCTGCTTATTTATCTTGCCCTTAATAACACCATGGTCAATAGACATTACTATAGGTCCCTGAAGGTCAGTGCCCCCAGGTCACATTTTGATCTTGGTGCCAAAATAATAAGTAAGTTCACCTTGTTTCTGGTGGTTAAGTGCTGTTTTCTGGGCTTGCTGTTCTGGAATAATTTCATATCCATTGATACTAGGGAACCCAGTCCTTTATCTATAACAGTACCTTTTCTACACTACTGAGCTTCTGAATAATGTTGATGACTGCCTCACTATCTTTTTTGTCTTGTGTAAATACTGAATATTTTCAACTAGTAAATTCTTTGGTCTAGTATCGTAGATTCAACCTAGCATGCTTTCTGAGCCTCTTCTCTTCTAGAATTCTTCATTGTCAGTTCTCAATTCTGCATAGGTGGTTCTGCTATTTCCATCACATTTAACATCAATTACCAGTATTTTAAAATTCTGAAGAGCCATTCCAGTAGTTTATTAATGTTGGTTCTAAGGGATCTTGTCAAGAAATTAAATCCTGACTGCCTCCATCAATAAGACTCTTCTTTTCTTGATCTTATACTCCAACCTCCATTCTCCTGCTGTTCAACATCCTCAGTATCCATGCTTCTAAGCATGCTCTCCCTGTTTATGCCAGTATATAATAACCAAGTTTTGTCACTCCTTCTACATATAACCTGATATACTTCTCTTTTCCTTAGCAAGTCCGTCATCTTCCTAGTTGGCCCATGCTGAGATTTGAGCTTAATCACTGATACAGGGGTATAAGAGTTGAATAGTATCCCCCTAAAATTCATGCCCACTCAGAATCTGTGAATCTAACCTTATTGGGAAACAGGGTTTTTGCAGGTATTATTAAGTTAAAATCAGACTCAAAGAAAATAGAGTAGAAAATCAGTCTCCCTTGCTTCTCTGTGGCAATTTCTTTCTGGTTCCAGCACACTTGCACTCTCCCTGTACCTTCAGTATTGCTTCAGTCATTATGAACTTCTTTTTAGACACTGGAAGGTACCCTTTGCTCCTCTCCACAGGCTTCTGCTTGCTGTGCCCACTACCTGGAGCACTGTTCCACCCAGAAGTAATCCCAGAGGGTTTGTGGGCAGGGGGTTAACAAAATCTTTTTCACGTCTGCATGAGGCTTTAACTACTGGTTAGTCTAGTTCTGTTCACATGCAGAGTATATGTCTAGGCAATCTTGCTTGTGGAAAAATTACCCCTGATTTGCAAATTAACTTTGAGCTTCCCTGAGCATAGTAACTTTTGTTCCTGGGAATGCCTTTAGTGGATTTACTACAAGAGATATTGGTTCTTGTGGGACACGAGGCTTTTTAGCCAGGGCATCATCCATACTTACTTTATGGGGATCTTGATAGGAAGCTTGGTTTATTCTGCCAGTAAGCTGTGGTTCTTATCCTATGTCGTTCAGAGTGGCATGACACTTAGTCTTGTAAGTATGAATGTTTGGTTGAACCCAGGAAGGCCCTTTGGTGGTTGCTACAGAGAATAAACAAATTAACATGAATTTATCCTCTGACAAGCCCCCTGCAGCTATTGCTTTCCCATAGGTATGCGACTGGGTCTACCACTCCTCCTTTTGCATCTTAGTCTGCTGGCTAATTTCCACTCTTTTGATCATATCTTAAATGGTTCTTAGAAGCCTTCAGGGAGTCCCACAACCCCTCTACTTATCCTCTTATGAGACTGAATTATAATTATTTATTTAGTTTTTTACCCCAGTAAATTGAAAAATTCTTGTTGTTAGGGAAATGTCTATCTTTTCTTTTATGTATCTAGCATTTAGGATGCACTCAATAATACTGCTGAGGAAGTGAATTAGGGACTAAAATTTCCTCAAGTCCCCAGATTTTACTGGTTCCAGATAATGCTTAAGGAACAAAGTTGAAGGGAGTTATAGTTTGCTTAATGGTTTAGTTGTAGTTCATCTCGTGGGTTTTGTTGTTGTTGTTGTTCTTGTTAAGCACCACTACTAGTCAAGGCTGGAGAATAGATACTAATTTTGAGCCTTATATTCTTAAAGGTTGAATAGAGAGTCATCGTCAATTCAATTTGACTTGTTTTGATTCAACTCCGAATATACATATTGAACACCTGATGCTTGAAAAGTAAGAAACACACGATAGTGTAAAAGAGTAAAAGAGATTTGGATTTTTAGGGCATCTGTGGATTCAGGATGAAGTGGCCACATTTAATCATAGAAGGTCGGCTGTATTAGCATCTCAAACCAGGTGCAGGACAATTAGCCTTGTAGAGGTCAGATTTGAATGATCTTAAAAGAAGTTGGGGGATGAGAACTCTATGCAGAAAAGGCATCATGGGAAGCTCCCAAAGATGAGAGGATAGAGTTACATTTGGAGTAGAAAGAATGTAGGCAAAACTTCTGTGGTGTTTGAATGCAATATGGATAGTATGTATGTTGCAACTTAGGAGAGAATTGATTTAAATTGGATCAAGATTTTGAATCTTCTTTTTATCTCTAGATAATTTAGTGGCTGACAATGTCCTTTCTTACTGTAATATGTTGCAGTTTGAAATATTATGAATAATAAAGTGCATAAAACATACATGTGGTCTTTATATATGCTTCGAGTAACTAATTTAAGTGCTGGAACCCTGGGACACCATTTCCACCAAAGATGTGGTTTGCCATTATTACTCAAGTTACGTAACACAACATTCTTTCAGTTTATGGGTTAGACCTAGATAAACCAACAATGATTGATGATTGATGAGAGTAAGTCTCCTGCTTGTTGTGTTGTAACTCTATCAGTATTAGCTCAGGAATAAACAAGTTTGATAGTATTACTTTCTTTGTGAAAGGAGCTAGACATTGCATATTTTATGTCATAAAAACTTTTTGATAATGATTAATTATTTAATTCTGCTATTCTGAATGATTTTATGGTTTAGAACAGGATATAGTGATATAGCATTTAAACATAAGCTCTAAACATTTTCCAATGATTATAATGAAGAAAGGTGATAGTCACTGATTACCTGTATGTGGTAAGCCCTAAACAAAGTATTCTAAGTGCATTCTCTCACTGAATCTTCACAAAAACATTGTGCAGTAGGAATCAGTATATCCATTTTTGCTGTTTACAATTTACAGAGAATATATGCATATTTATGTCCAGTTTTATACAATTCAAAGGGATTTAGGTAAAAATGTTTCTAATTTTATTTTCAACAAAAGTAGGAGGAATATTTTAAAAGTTGAATAATAAAGCAATGCTATCTTTATTGACATAAATTATAGGAGAGAATTTTAGAGCCAGAAAGGACCAAAGAGTGTGTATTTCATACCTTATTTTGTGAATGAAGAAGCTGTGTGCTAGAGAGTGCTGGCACAGAGTGACAAATTTTGAGAGCAACAGACCTGCCTTAGGACAATATTCTTTCAAGTATATTATACTCACCTAATATATGATGTATTTTCCCAGTAATGATTAGTGTATTAGAATGCAGCAAAACCATGAGATGCTAGTGCTCACTTAGGGACAGTGGAGTGATGATTTACATTTTTATCAAACAGAATAAGACAACACTTTTTGATAAAGAGTTGCCTATCACCAGAACCTCCTTAACTGAAGCTTTAGATGACTGTGTAGAATCTATTGCTATAGGAAAAAATGAAATAGCCACTCAATTGTATTTGCTCAGAGTGTTTACAAAGATCAGGATAGTCAGCCACTCATTTAACTAGAGTCTGCTAACACCATTTAGTAACCACCATATTTTAGACTGTTATAGGAATCCTGTGGAATCTACAAATAAATCCTGTTCTTAAGAATCTCATAAAAAACCTTTTGTTTAACAATCCTACTTTGAGAAATTTATTATATGAAAAATATGGTATATAGTGAGTACATAAAGATGTATGTTAACTTAATTGCAGTGTTGTACATAAGAGTAAAATACTGAAAGTAAGCTGTCTTTCAGTGGAGCACTGGTAAGTTATAGGAGACATACAATGAAACATCATACTGCCCTTTAATAGAATGAAGTCATTCTCTTTGTGTTAATGTGGAGAGGTAGTCGTAAGATATTTTTAATGAAAAAAATCAGTATGTTTGTGTGTATACACAATCCCATATTTGGAGGGGAAAAGTGTATATGCAAGTGTAAAATTTTAGTAGAGATAATATTAAGATAGAAGAGGTGTGAGAAAGATTAAGAACAAGTGTGCTTGCTAGAAAGGGGAATGGCAATATGTGATAATCTAGAATTTAGATTCTAGATGATTGCCTTAGAATCTAGGGCTGTTATATGGTTATAGGTATTGCAGTGGTTTTGATATTAAGTCATATTTTTAAAATGTTCACATTTTATCAGCATACACTACCAGTGATATTTTCTATTGATCATCATAATTTGTTAACCTAAATATGACTTACAGTTAAGAGAATATAGGTCTTACTAACATCTTTTTTCTTGGTTAAAAATAATAACAAATTTCAGTTCAATAACTTTTACAATAACTTTTTGTTGCCTTTGAGCATGAATAAATTTCTGTCCAAAAATCTCCAATGTATTTTAATAAATCAGAGTTTTGTGGTTCATTTAATTATAAGCCTAAAGCTAAGTTGTGTATTTATCTTCATGATATAGAAAAATGGTGCTATCAAACTTCTCACTCACCGAATTGATGACATGCACTCATGCATGCCCACTGGAAAAACAGTAACTAAAATAAATGAAATATGGAGATATTTTAGGATAGTGAACGCAGGACACTTTTTAGACTGCCCCTCTTCACCCAATAATTGTTTCTGTAACTGTAGATATTAATCATTTTTACCCAACTGATTTAAAAAAAAAACCTCGTTTTATTTTTCCTTCTGCATAAAGTAGGATTTTATTGCTTTGCATTTAGTAAGGAGTCATCAGGTACATGGCATTCACAGATTAGGTCCCTGTGTGTAGTTCATTTGTAATCCAATCTAGAAAATAGATGGCTTGAACAAGCATGCTGTAAAGGTACTCTTCCTTCCTTCGTTCCTTCCTCCCTCCCTCCTTCCCTCTGTCTCTCTCTTTCTTTCCCTCCTTCCCTTCTCCCTCCCTTCTTTCCTTCCTTCCTTCTTTCCTTCTTCCCTCCCTCCCTCCCTCTAGCAGATAAAAGTTCCCTGGGACAAAATCAATCACAAAGCTTGCTTTCTGAAATATCACTGCTGTGGAATTCATAGTTATTACATTTTTTTTGGCTTTGGGATTCTCCTGATGAGCCTTCCTGAACTCTGGGCTGGCCTTGAAATCCCCTAGACTTTAATCTTCTCAAGTTAACTGTTTGTATTGGAGGGGTGGCAATATGTTGGAATGTTTGCTGGTGGCCTATGTTGCTCCCCAATATAATCTGAATCTCCCACCTGGAAGAGGACTGCCATGTGTAATTGCACAGTTTGTGTTCTTTGAACAAGTGGGTGTAACTGAGGAGTCTATAGGTGGCCAAAATCCTGCCTATGCTTCCTGCTTAGTCTGTGTCCATTGAAGTAAGGAATGCTCACTGTACAACAGCATTGTTCATGTGCCAATCTAGGTCTTGCAGGGTTGATATTTTTTAACTTGTACAAAGGCGCTGTATGGCTTAGCAGGAGTCTTGACTTGGAAGAATTTTAATTTGATTCACCTTCCAATGATATTGAAATTGGGATAGTGATCATGTACTTCAGCCTTAGGTCCAAAGGTCCAAATTTTAAAAGTTTAAATTCAGTTCTCAGCTATGAGTTGTCTTCTTTGTTCTCTGAGTTTCCAGTGTCTTGGGTATTGACTAGCACATTCAACAAGTAGTTGATAAGTGAATCGGTAAATGAATAAATAATGGATTGCTTCACTCAGATGGCTCCAAATACTACATGTATAGATAGAAATTTAGGTGATGAGGAATGGCACCCTTATAGAATAGTAGCCTGGGTTTCTGTGAGTGATTGGTAAATATTTTGCTTTATTTTCTGATGTGTACAGGAAAGGTTATAAGCACTTCCTCTAGAAGTGCCACTGGTTGCTCCAATTATGCAAAGACAAGAGTCCATATATACTTGATCTATATACTAAGACACAAGTCCAGAGGTACCTGAAAATCTGTGATGGGGAAAGTGGAATGCCACAGGCCTTCTAGAGCTGAATGAATCCTAGAGGAACCACAGAGTTTCCTGTGGGACCCTAAAGATTTGACATCACCTTGAGTCAGCCCTTTAAGATCCCAGCATATTGGTTAGTGTTAATGGACTGAATTATTTTCCCTGCAAGTCCATATGTTGAAGTCCTAACACACAATGTGACTGTATTTGGACATATGTTCTTTCAGCAGATAATTAGGTTAAATGAGGTCATAAGGAGGGGGCCCTAATCTGATAGGGTTGATGTTTTGTAAGAAGAGGAAGAGACACCAGGAGTGTGCTGCGCAGAGGAAAAGCCGTGTTAGGACACAGGGAGAAGATGGCCAACTATGAGCCAAAGAGAGAACTCTCACCAGAAACGAACCCTGCTGGCACCTTGGTCTTGGACTTTTAGCCTCCAGAGCTACAAGAAAATAAATTTGTGTTGTTTAGGCCACCCAGTCTGTTGTTATGGCAGCCCTAGCAAGCCAATGCAGCTAGTAATCCTTTGTTACCAGTAGGATTTAACTTACTGTCACAAAAATTCTGTGGAGAATGCTAAGGAACAGACAATACAGATGGTCCCCGACGTAGAATATTTCAGCTTATGACATTTCAACTTTACCATGATGTGAACTCTATAAACATTGAATAAAAACTACACTTTGAATTTTGAATTTTGATCTTTTCCTGGGCTAGCAATATACTGCATGACACCCTCTCGCGACGGTGGTCAGTGGCAGTGAGGCGCAGCTCCCAGTCAGCCTTGCAATCACAAGAGTAAACTATAGAGACGCAATCATTCTGTAACCCATAAAGCCATTCTGTTTTTCACTTTCATCACAAGAGTCAAAGAATTGCATGAGAAACTCATTATAAACTAGGCTTTGTGTTAGATGATTTTGCCCAACTGTAGCCCAATATAATTGTTCTGAGCACATTTAAGTAGGCTAAGCTAAGCTACAATGTTCAGTAGATTAGGTGTATTAAATGCATTTTCAACTTACAATATTTTCAACATACAATCAGTTGATGGGACTTAACTCTGTGATATGTCAAGGAACATTTGTAATTTAAGCAGGGACTCATCAAGACCATGTAGGGCCATCATAGTAATATGAAAACAGAGAACATTGAAAGATTTTTTGGTTCAGGCATTTTTCAAAGTTTAGTTATGGTAAGAAATGGAGGAAAGTTAATAAAGGAGGGGAAAACTACTAAAAATATCATTCTTTCCCAGTTAAAATCAGGTAAGTAGTATATTACATCAAGGAGGAGTAATGGCTGAATTGTACTATTAGGGTAAGATACACAAAGGGCAGAGTAGAGACAAAATAGAGATTAGACAGTCCAACAAAATGTTCACTGTGACACTCTTATCTTTGGGTAATACATGTTCCCATATGTGAAAGCTGTTATTTTGGCAGAAGCTGATTAAGTAACTACTAAATCACGTAAGATACTCTTTCTCAAAACACTGACCTTCTCATTGCTAGGGTAAGCTAATAATTATGTGTTTATAAAGGTCTTGAATAAGACTTTGTTTTCACATTGAGGAATCATCCCCAGAGAAAAGGGCAGCCATATTGTTCTAAATTTAAAGCTGACAAATCAAATAATGGTTAAAAGAGCTATTTTCTAGTAGAAATTAAAAGTAAAGATTTATGTTATTTTATTGGTAATCAGATTTGGTGGGGGTGCCTATGGAGTGAACTTGAATTTTTAAGTGACACTTCTTAGCATTCATTATTTCCTTTTAAAATTGTTTAACTTGTAAATCTTAGCAGTTTGATACACATAAATTCATGCATGGACCCTTTATGCTTTGGTAAAAGTATATTTCAGAATCATTTCAGATGACAAGCTGTTTCATTATTCTACACAGTATGCGCAAGCCTTAATATATAATGTGTGTGTGTATACATATTTGTGAACAATTCTTATGTGAACTTGTATTACCATTTATGAATAACCTCTAAATTGGGAACAATATCTTTTACTTATATAATGAAAGCAGTTAGGAAAATAAAGTTATCTATATGTATTTAAAATTATCTAATTCTTAGCATTCTCATTATGTGCCTTATGTGATTGCTAGAAAAATTTTAAAATGGCATTCTTGAAAGTGATGAATCATTTCAATACAGGGTATTCTGAAAGCCTTGAGGAGACTATTGTGCATTGACGTGTGATTTTTGCAGATACGCATTATCATTAGAATTTATCTTTTTTCGCATCCAAAAGTTTCAGTTTAGGGCTAACCACAGACAAGAGCCAAGTCAGAGAGACAGATGTTCTGAAAGGATTTAGTCCTCCAAGCATGACATCCTCTGAAATACCAGTGGGTCACAGGATTGACCTGACCTGTCTTACTTAAAAAAAAAGAAAAAAAAAGTAGTAGGCATCCAATATGATTCTGATGATCTGATACCATGACTTCTGTCTTAAGAGAGTGAAAAATGTAACAACCTGATACATAGAATGTATTTAAAAAAAGAAAATCCTTTAGAAAACTGTGAAGGGCCAGAAGTGGTGACTCATTATTGAAATTGAAAATGAATCCTTGATGATACTTGTATATAAAGAATAATGTAAGTAATTTGGAGCAAGACTTGAATAACATTTTTTACTTTGAGAAATAATGCATTGAATGACTATGCAGTTAGCAGGTATGGATGTTACACATATTTTTGGTTAATACTCTTGGTTTTCCATTTTTTATTAAAAAATCAAATGTAATGATATATCTGGAATGAATCAAGTTTTTCAAGGCTTTTACATTTTTTTATCTGTTTTTATCTACAATTTAACCCCTTTGTACTGAATCTGAAAAATATTGCAGCTAAACTGAAACAGAAGTTATGCTTCATCAGATTTGATTTATGCTTTAAACTTGAGTTTACTAATACTTTACCTGAAGATTTTATAATATCATTTCCAAACAATAAAAAGACACTTAATAATTATTTGATAATTAGAAATTACATGTGAAGGGGATTGTAAATAGTGCAAAAAGTTCAAATTGGTTTCTTACAATGTTAAAAATGGCCCACCTTCGAAGATATATCTTACTCTATATGAAATATGTTGTATTTAAATGTACTTATTGGAGCCTTGCTCCAGGAGGTGCGAATAACTGAATTAGTCATTGATGAATGATATTTGAATCAATGATCACAATGAGAAATGGCTGCTGATTAAACAGAATTGAGACTTAGAGGATATATTTCCAAGAGAGTTTCAACACCATACGTACAAGGCAGCCTTTACCTTCACCTTGGGTGATCCCTACCTCCTGGTATCCACACACTTGTGTAATTCCCTTCCCTTAAGTGTGAGCAGGACTTATTGACTTGCTAATGAATACAATATGGTGAACAATATAGAATATCACTTCCAAGGTTGGGTGAGAAAAGACTAAGGCTTTTATTGTGGATGTTCTCTCTTGCTCTTTCTTGGATCATTTAATCAATGTGGAAATAAATTGCTATGTTGTGAGGCAGACCTGTGGGGAGGGACAAGTGAGTGAGCTTGGATGCAGGTGTTCTGGGACCTGCCAACAGCCACCTGATGCACCTTGGAAGGGCATCTTCTCCCAATCCAGTCTTGTGATAATAGCTTGTTTGCAATTTCATAAAAGACTTTGAGCCAGAGGCACCAAGCTATGCTGCACCTGGAGTCCTGATCTGCAGAAACTGGAAGATAATAAATGTTTGTTGTTTTCAGCTACTAATTTTGTTATATAGCAATAGATAACCAGTACACCATGTTTATTAATCCATTAACTAATATTAGCTTATTAAGCCATCTGTCACTTTCTTATTTTAATTGATATAATTTTCAAATGCTTTCTTACTAAAGACAACTTGAATTGGATAATGCAGATACTCTGTGTAGCATTTTAATTGATTTACATTACACATTATTGGTATTTTTAGGGAGAAATTATGTTTAAAAAGGAATAGGAAAGTTTTATATATGTTAGAGTATATTTGATTCCTAAAATTCAGGCATGCTTGCACCCAGGAAAGGTGGAAAATTTTGAGATAAAAATTATAAAATGATGAGATTAAATCCATTTGCTTTAAGAGACTATCTTTTGGTCTATCAGATGACCTTTGGATATCTCTTTATCTAAAATTAATTTTGTGTGGCTATTTATAGCATAGAGTTGAATATGTTATTTATATCCTGAACATGATTTTTTTCTGGCTCTCCCTCATAACTTGCTTCAATGGATCTATCCCTATTGTTTCTAAGGACAAATAAGTAAATAAAATAGAAATATATTTCCAAGTACATTCTACTAACGGCTTAGGTTACAGATAGATGAGTTTCTTACATGGGAACATACCATCTTAACAAATTGCAGAGTACATAAAATATTCATAGTATTTCTGAATGTGTATCAGTACAATGAATAATGACAAATTGATTATGATAGTTTCCACAAATTATTCAAAGTACTTTTTTCGGAGTAAAATTCCCATTTCTGATGCAGTTCCTAAATAACACAATGATTGCTATCTTTATGAAAAATACACTTGAATCTTAAACTTCTATTAATAAAACAGAGAAGAGTAGCATAGATACAGAATGAGAAGGATACAGTGACATAAGCATATGCCTGCCACCTCTCAACTTCCAGAGAAAAATCCAAGCCTTAGATCATAATGCTAGTCTAGCTGGATCCAATAGCCACCCCACCCCTAACAGACCATTACTCTGTTTTTACAGCGGCTGCCGGTACTCTCTGCTTAGGTCTCCATTTCTAAAAGTGGAGCAAATGCTTAATTTCCTTGAAATGGGAGTCAACACATAAATCAAGGAATTGAGATAAAACCTTTGGCTATGGAGAATGCAGGCCATTTTGGAATAAAGAGTAGACAAAGCAAATGTACTTGGCTTTCTGGTTAAAGTCCATCCTGAATTACCAATTATGTAGATTGCTCTGGTAGCCAGTATTCTAGCCGCTGTCCATGGCTGTCTGAAAACTGGCTCAGTTGCTGCTTCTGCTTGGTAACTGTCAAAAAATGACCTTAGCTACAAAGTAGCAAAGCTAAGAACTCTGTCACTTGCTTTCCTTTCCTTCCTTTGTTTGTAGTGTGTGTATATTGGGCAAAATTTCATACCCGCAGTCCAGTGTAATCATAGGCTTTTAGTTTGCAACAAAGCACCAAAATGTCAGGCTTAATGAGAAAGGAAAGCATCATGCAGAGTGAGCACTTTCACTATTCTGGAAATACATCTTCCTAACCAGGATAATCGGGTTTTGCTGTGACACCTGTTGCACTGCAGGATCATGGAAGAATCTGAAATGAATTCTTATTCTTCTTCCCTCCTAGTGCACCGAATGAGCTATGGAAAGGTCAGAGGAATCTGTCTCGAAGAAACAGCTAAGTAAGTGATTAAATTTCTTGATATAATGTGAAACAAAATGTAATAATCATAATACTCTATACTGAATCATTGCTTTCTTCCAGAGTTGTTAGTGGCCTCTTGCTCTATCATCTTCCTGATATGACAGAGAACAGGGAGGTGCTGAAAGCCATGGATATGGAGGAGGTGCTGTGGTAGAACTTCGGCACTTGCTGCTTCAACACTATTGTCTAACCTGTCATAAATTGTCATTTTACTAAGACACAAACTTGAATTGTGTGCTTGGTGTGTTAGAGTGAGGTGGGCAATGAGTTGCTGAGCTTTCTTGGTAGCCTTGCCTAGTTTTAATATCTGCAGTTCAGGAAACTTTCGTTGGTCCTTGCTAGAATTCACTATTTCTTTGAAGTGTTCTAGTATTTAATAATTTGGGGAAGCACAAAGTTATTCTGATTAATTTCATAGGAATATCAGAGACCTACTGGCAAGTAGAGTTAATGCTGCCAGAGAACCACTGAGATCAATAGAACTATTTTCCAGGATTGGGTATATGATTTATGTAAAATTGTAGGGAGATATTAGGCCTTATGATTGGTTTGGTACATTCTTTCCAATTAGAGAACTCAGCAAAAACTGGACAAAGACAAGGCTGTTTTCTTGACTGAGGAACTATAAAGAGTGAGCTTTCATGACTCTCTGGATACCCTATTATTTCTATTATTTGAGTGTTGCTATTCCAGAGGGAAGAAAGTGGCCAGAGAGTTGTTAGTGGTCACAGCTTTAAGTTTATAGAAAATGTAAGATTTTATGGTCATGTTTTGTACTTCAGGGTCTACTTAGACAAGCACATTTTCAGGCACTGACATGGTCCTTAAAAGTCATGGTCAATTTTTTTTTTTTTTTGGTTTTCTGCAGATATTCAGTGGAAACAATTTTCCTCTCAAAAAATTTCAAAACACATTCTTCAAGCTAACTTTTGGTGGTTTCTTGGGAAGTAATAATAGTGGCAATTTGCAGAAACTACACCATAACTGTTTAAGAGGTAATGTTTTCAGCAGATGCTTTGTAAATCAAAGATAAGCAAAAGGCCATTTTGGGAATCTTGTCATTGCACTCTTTGGTGGTGATCCAAGAAAATATTGACATCCTTGATAGAAACCTACAGTCTATACTTTACTTTTTATTTTAGATACGTAGAAGCCACATACTGTAATGAGCTAACAATAAAAAGAAAAAGAAGATAAGTTAAATTATGCTTAGCAGTGACAACAAGATTTTGAAGAATATGTGTGATAAAGGCAGATCACAAGTGGAGAAAATAGGACTCTATATCTTGGCCAACAGTTGTTAATGGTAAAATCACTATCTTGCTCCTAAAAGGGCAGACTATTAAAAAAAATCTTTGTAATATACTGTCAAGTCCTCAAGTTTGTTGGCTAGGAACTTTACTTTATGTGAATATTGATGGTGCAATATTGTCTTACATATTTTTTCTCCACCAAATCTTGGTTACTATTTTTCCCCAGGAAAAGAAAAATGTCTATGTTAAAATGGGAAAATTAAGACAACCATAATGGCTCTTGCTCTATAGCAAGGCATGCTGAACAGAATTGTAATAACAGTTAATGGTCATAGGTGATGGATCTTAAATTATTTCCTAACTCAGCCCTTCTTTGAAAGTTCGAAAGGAGCTCTATAGGATATGTCACCTTCCTGGAAAGCACAGGATGTATCAGTTTACTTATCTCAGTGGAATCCACACTCATAATTCGAGCCTAGTACTGGAAGGTGCATGCTTCCTGGAGCTCATGGGCCACTGAAAGCAAAGGACAAGTTTTCTGTTATTTCCCGTTAATGGTCCTTTGGGAGGTATATCATCTCTGTCCCTGTGGCTCTTCTTTCTTTGTGACAGTTCAGTTATGGGAAGTATGCACAGCATTGGCCAAGAGCAGAAACATAAATCAAATTGACATATGTCCAATTCAGAATCATAAATAAATCTGACAAAAGTTGAATTTTAAAATGTAAGAGCCATCCAAGATTGACTGTGATCCTTTGAAGATGTTTAAATAGAAAGAATTGGACATGATAAATCATTTTGGGAAGATTTTAGGAAGGGTTGAGATATATACCAAAAATTCACTTCGGCCTCTAGGAAACATAGCCATCATTGAAACTACTCCTCTAGAGCATTTTTTTTCTTTTTAAAATTGATCGTGGCAGCAATTACAGTGACTTACTCTTCCATTTGACCTCAGGTATATATTTAGTATATTAGATGTCGTCAATGAAAAATTCAATTGTTCACCTTATTTTTAAAATTTCTGTTCATTTTATAATGTATCATTAATTTACATATGTCCTCTTATTTTTTCCTGTCACCTTCACATATAATAATTATCCAGGCAGAGAAAATAACCTTTGAAATTTAAGGTTTTAATAATTCAAATCTTCCTTTACCCCCCTGAATAAATCACTCAGTGCCAACAGAATCCTCCCAATGACTAAAGCCGTGTTCTTGTATTAGGGGATATAATTTTAAGCTGCTAGTAAAATACAGTTCTGAGAACTTTGTCCTCCTATGAATGATTACATGTTGTGTTAGTATTGATTTTTTTTTAGCTCTTTATGTCATTTCCTAGAAGCCCATGATGTATCTGGATTTAGTAGAATTTTGTTCCTCTCGTATATGCTTATTATTTGGAGGATTACTGGTGCATGACTGCACTTAGAATTTAAGTCTCACTCTTTATTACTAAACTTGAGAAATCTAGGTTTTTTCCTTATATGCTATATACCTTCATGTACATATTGAGCACAGTAGCGATATTATCTGGAAGTTTTTTGTTACTTTTATTTCTCCAGAATTATAGATTTGAAGATGGAGAAAGAGGGAGTTCTTGCAGGAAATACACACACACACACACACACACACACACACACACACACACATACACATAAACATTTCAGGAAGGTGGAGGTCTTCTCATGCTGGCTGCTGAGTCTTCACTTGTAAATCCATTTTCCAGGGGCTGCTTATATCCTGTCTGGATGAAGATGATGTCAATCCCCATTGGTTCTTCTTCCTCTCCTTCTTCTTTTCCTTCTTCCTCCTACCCTTCCCCACTCCTTCCATCCCCTCTCCCCCTTCCCCTTCTCCCCTTACTCCTTTCTTCCTCCATCTCCTCCTCCTCTCCTTTCTTTTCAAGGTGAAAGTCATGTTAGTGAAGAAGTATGTCATGGTAGAAAGAAGGTGCAAATGTTAGCTGACATATCCAAAATGGCTATGAAATTTTGGACAAGTGTTTAATTCCTCTCAGGTCCAGTTTTCTTATATGAGATGGTAGTTTCTTGAAATGCTGAGTGCTACAACTGTGAATCTGTGAATTTATTTTGAGAGCCGGAAAACACCAGCTATCACCATGTATCTCCCCTAGTTTCCATGCTATTCTCCAGAATTGTCTTCTATCCTCATCTCCATTTCCTTACCTCAGCTCAATGAGCTGCTCAGACATTGTAGCAGATGGCATTTGTGCCCCACTCCCATTCCCTCAGCGCATCCTGAAATTCACCAGCAGGAAGGATGTCAACGGCTTCCTGGGTCTCTGCTTGAGGCATTCTCTGGTCCTGGGAGTATGCTGTACCCACAGATGGGCCAGAGCAGCAGTACTGGGGAGTTAGCTGCCCCGGGGGCAATCCCCAACCAATGAAGAATGGGAATTGGTGAAAATACCACAGCTTCCTTACCCGACAAGAGACAATTCTGAGAAAGTGTTCTTTTCCATCTCTCAAAGGGTGCCCAGTAGGAATAAGTTCCAGTTACCCATAGAGCAACATCACCTTTATTATCTATCTTCCTTTCCCTTTCTGACCCCACAAGCTTCCTGCAATAACTTCCAAAATGAACTCCTTGAACCCAAATCTTTATCTCAGGCTTTGTGTTTGGGGAAAATACTTGTTTTGTCTACTGTCTACTCCCTACTTCTGAGACAGCACTGCTAGTTTGCAATTTTAAGTCATCAGATTCTAATGCGTCAGTCAGAACATGCTTTCTTTTTTTTAAAGTTTTTTTTTTATAGTCAGTTTACAATGTTGTTTCAATTTCTGGTGTACAGCATAATGTTTCAGTTATACATATACATACATATATTTGTTTTCATATTCTTTTTCATTATAAGTTATTACAATATACTTAATATAGTACCCTGTGCTATACAGAAGAAATTTGTTGTTTATCTATTTTATATATAGTAGTTAGTATCTGCAAATCTTGAAATCCCATTTTATCCCTTCCCACCCTCTTTCCCCCCTGGTAACCATAAGTTACTTTTCTATGTCTATGAGTCTGTTTGTGTTTTGTAAATAACTTCATTTTTGTCTCTTTTTTTTTTTTAGATTCCACATATAAGTGATATCATGTGGTATTTTTCTTTCTCTTTCTGGCTTACTTCACTTAGAATGACAATCTCCAGGTCCATCCAAGTTGCTACAAATTGCATTATTTTATTTTTTATGGCTGAGTAGTACATTATATATATGTATACACCATGACTTCTTTATTCAGTCATTTATCAATGGATATTTAGGTTGTTTTCATGTCTTGGCTATTGTATATAGTGCTTCTGTGAACACTGGGGTACGTGTATCTTTTCAAATTAGAGTTCACTCCAGATATATGCCCAGGAGTGGGACTGCTGGACCACATGTAAGTTTATTTTAGTTTTTTGAGGAATCTCCATACTGTTTTCCATAATGGCTGCACCAAACTACATTCCCACTTTCTTTTCTCCTAAGTTTGTTAGCATTGGGTGTGTGTCACTCACACAGTATCTATGCAAGAGACAGTTCTATGGCCCATGCTCTTCTCTGTGCTGGGAATACCCTGCCCTTCTGCCTTTTCTCCATGTCTCTGCTCACCTTGCCACAGACCAAGAAACACAGTTTATTTAACTAACTCTTGGTCACCCTTCCAGTCTCATCTTAAAAATTTTTTCCACAGGGAAATCTCAGTCTACACACTTCAAAGAGAATGATGCCTCCCCACCCACAGTGGCTCCCATTGCCTCCTGAACTTCTATTATAATATTAATTACATTTGTAATTACTTATGGACTATTTTTCTTTCTAATGGCATGATAAGCTACACGTCGCTTTTGTTCACCTCTGTAACATCAAGATTTAGCACATTCTCCAGCCTTTAACAGACACTAAGCATGTATTTATTAGAGTAACTAACTGGACCTGAGGAATTACTTAAAGCAAACATTCATTTTGTACATAAGATCAGTGCCCCAAAGATATAAAATTAAGATGGAGGCTGGAACTAGAATTCACCCTAACTCCCAGTGATTACATTAGCATATACAGTAGTTCCCACCCCTCCATCTGTGATGGACACATTCCAAGACACCCAGTGGATACCTGAAACCGCGGATGGTACCAAATCTTATGTATACCATGTCTTTTCTTATACATAACATACCTATGATAAAGTTTAATTTATAAATTAGGCATACTAGGAGAATTGCCAGCATCACTAGTCTTGCGTTTGGGGGCCATTATTAAGTAAAATAAGAGCCACTTGAACACAAGCACTCTGATAACCCAGATGGCTGCTGAGTGACTAATGGAAAAGATATGCAGGACAAAGGGATGATTCACGTCTGGGCAGGACTAAAGGGAACAGCATGAGATTTTATCATCCTACTCAGAATTTAAAATTTGTAAATTGTTTATTTCTGGAAACTTCCATTTAATATTTTTGGACCATGACTGAAACTTTGGAAATGAAATGGCAGATTAAGGAGGACTACTGTATACTATGCAATACTTCTCCTTTTCCATCTCAGTATCTGTAATGACAACCTTCATGTGCAGCAACCCCAATGACAAGGGCATCATGGCTCAGACGATGTCCTGTGCTTGGGGCTTAATGCTCTGTGGTAGGTGTCTTGAAATTCTGATTCATGACATCTTTGAATTTTTGTGTTTTGCAAGTGGAGTCTCCTGGGATGATGGAGCAAGCATGGGGCTTGGGGCCTTGGCTCCCTGTGGTCTCCCTGGCTGATTCTCCCAGCACCCTGACCCCCTGGCCTTCTGGGCCCCACTGACCTCCTTCTCTACAGCTCCCCCCACCCCGGGGTCTCTGCCATCCTCCATCCCTGACAGGGGCCTGGGCGTGGGTGCAGGAAGGTCAGGGTGTGCCTATGGCCCTTGCAGTGTCTTGGGGCCTGGAATGATGTTACCTGTTCCTACATGAGGCTAGCAGCACCTGCCTCGTGGTCCATTTTGTAGAAACTATGTCTGTCCTCTCTCCACCCTCAATCCAGGTATGAGTGCCTCCTAGCACAGAAGTTTAAAGATCCTTGAGGGTCGCCTGTCTGTCATGGTGGGAGAGCCCATGCATCAGAGAGACATGGGAGTTAACTTCTCCAGATCCACCTTCTCTGAGGCACAGCTCCAGCATCTGCCCTGGGCCGGCACTTACACCCTGCCTCACTGGACAGCCCCACACTTTTCTCCTGTGAGGGTCTACACTCATCCCACAATCCTTGTGCCCCAGAACACTCCTGAGGCTGCCCCTTACCCTGGGGTGGGCCTGGGTCTCTTCTTTTTCTTCCAGATTTTCTGAGTCTGTGTTGTGTTTCTCTCCTCCTTCAGGCTTGTGGTACCCTCGGGAAGAGGCCACACAATATGAATTGTGTAATTTTGGTGATTCCAAATATAAGTTCAAAGCTTTGATTTTTGCACTTGAAACTAGAATTGCATCATATAAAACAGTAAAAATCATGCTCATGGTTTAAAATAATTTTTCTTCACGGAAATGGCATGAAATAGCAAATAGAAAAACAGGGCTAGAGAAACCATGAAAGAAGAAGCAAGCTTTTTTTGTACATGTGATAGCATTTCTTTCCCGCTTTCTGAACAAGGGGCCGCACATTTTCATTTGGCACCGGGTCCCACAAATTACGTAGCCATCCCTGCCACTGCCTCACCATCCTGTCCCTGCACAATGAAGTTTCAAACTTTACCAAGTAGGACATATTTATCACCTAGTTGGTTCTTCACAGAAAGCCTACAGGTTGAACTAATTGCTTGTGTAAAGAAAAAATTCAGGTAAAAAATTATGGTCTGGTCATTCATAGTTGTAGAACAAATTACCCTAAAGCTTAATGACTTAAAACAACAACAATTATTTTATCTCTTACGGTTCTGAGGGCTGGCTGAGTTCAATAAGGCTCTTTTCACTCAGGGTCTATCATGCTGCAGTCAGACAGTGCTGGCGAAGGCTTCCTAACTCACATGTCTGGCATTGAGGCTGGATATTGGCTGGGATGTCAGCTGGGACTGTCCTTTAGAACAGTTATATCTGGCTTCTCCATGTGGCCTGAATTCCTCAGAGCATAGTAGTTGGGCTGCTGGAAAGAAAGAGAGAGAAGCAAAAGCACTATTATCTTTTCTGAGCTGACTTAGGCTGGGAGGTCATACAGCATCCCTTCCCCCTTTCTATTTATTAGAAGTATTGACAAGTAGAGATTATTGATTATATGAGCATAGGACCATCTGAGTCATAGGACTCACCAGCTGGGCTCGGGAGCTAGCGAGGTAACATGTTATCCATGATTGATGCCAATAAATGGCAGTAACTCCTGTCATCAGAACTCCTTTTCTGATATTAAATATAAACCAGAGGATGTCTTCACTTTTGGTTCTTCAAAGACCACTGTTTTGAATATTGGACTTCAAATCCTAATTCTACCCAATTTCTAGCTGTTAGGCTTTACTCAAGCCTTTTAAGCTTTCTGAGCAGCTGTTTTCTATGCAAATTTGTTCTGCAAATTAATGATAAAACATGTGCAAAATCACTTTGTAAACCATTTAGGGTGTATGGATGTGAGTTAGTAAAAATTACAGTTCCACTGGCAAACTTGATAGCAATTCTAATTAATTAGTTCTGTAGATGTGAGTTTTGTTTTTATGATGAAACTTAATATTTTGTATGGAATCATGACCTCCTGCCCTCCCCCCTCCCACTCTGTCCTCATTCACTTATTGATTGGTTGTTTCTTAGAACATATTACAGATCATACCCTGTTATCTTTTCATTTACTATCCTTATAATTTTTCTAATCATATTACCTTCACCTTAGCACAGTGAACTCTTTAATATTTGTGGTTTGGGGAGTGTGGAAAGAGAAGGAAAAGTGGAGTAGCAGGAGAATGATTTTATCCTTAAAAGACGGCTGAAGAAGGAATCCCAAGCCAACACAAACAATTCCAACACCTGCCAATGCAAATTTTTTTATTAATATTGACTGCTGTCACTCTCATAGCCCATCATAAAACTGGCACTTATCACCTTGTACTGAGTTTTCTTATACATGTCTTATCCTCCCATTCATCAGAGAAGAAACCTAAGTTTCACAAGTTTTTGTTTCTTTTTTCTGTACATGCTAACATGTTCTAGAGTAACTTACGCAGCATAGGAGTTACAATTCTCCTGATGCATTGATCCTTATTAACATTTCATTATTGTATACCCCACATTCTCTCACTGTTCATCATTGAGTGACAAATCCTCTTATGACATTTTCTGGAAACTTTGTTGCTAATGTAGTTGATAATTGTGCCTTTTCTTTTACTTGTTTACTGACTCCTTCTGCTTGATATGCTAACAGCCATTTAAGGAGCTGATATTTCTGAAAGTAAAGATAATAGAATTTATGGTAAGATTTAATAACAAATGCTTACAGATCGCCTATTATGTCTGAGGCACTGGATGAGTCTGGTACCACCATCATTTTATCTTACTGGATACAATAGAGCTGTTTTTGTGGTTCATCTGAAAAACCTGGCTACATTATTGTTTATTGGAGTGCAGTGTTATAACCTCTACATGTTCAAATGAAATCTCTGTTTTCTCTCTAGGGCTTTTAACATGCACTTTCATTACAGAGTAGAGAGAATGCTTCTCCACTAGATCGTGTCCTCTGTGAAAACAGGAGCTGTATTCAACTAAGTTCTAATTCCCAAAATGGTTAATACTATGCCATCCCCTATACAGATGCTCCATTACTGTTAAAAATGGCACTGTAGATAGTGCCTCAGCAGTATTTTAAGACTGTGATTCTAAATTCCCTTTGTCTTTCTCCTCCCCATCCAGTCCTGATCTGTACTTTTAATTTACACGTGTGTCTCTGAATGGAAGTTAAATTGGGAAAATCAGTTCTTCCATTTTACACATAAACTATTTTTATTTCATGCAAGTGCCTCTTTAGGTGAATTTTGTAGCTTTGTAAACCTTGATGTATTTGAAATGAAATTCAGTACTAACCTTTTCTTCAACCTTCAGTTTTTGGCTTTTTTTCCCTGGTGACTTTATACTTTGTACTATGTGATACATCTTGTTAACTAAATCAACAGTTCTGAAAAGAAAGGGAAAAAATACACTTAGCATAAGTTATGTGGTAAAACATGAAAAAAGTTCTGCTCAAGTGTTTGAAAAAATTTTCCGTGGTAGAAGAGTTCCAGTGTATTGTTTTCAGAAAATAAGAGTGAGCTTGCCTTTTTGTATTTTTATTTCTGTAATGCAAGCATACCTCAGAGATGTTCCAGGTTCAGTTCCAGGCCACAGCAATAAAGCCAGTCATGTGAATGTTGGGAGTTCCTAATGCATATAGAAGTTATGTTTACATCATATTGTAGTTTGTTAAGTGTGCAATAGCATGATTTAAAAAAATGTACATACTTTAAAAAAAATTACTTTATTGCTAAAAAAATCTAAACCTCCCTCCATTGTAATATTTCAGCAATGTAACATCAAAGATCACTGATCACAGATCACCATAACAAATATAATAATAAAAATGTTTGAAATATTGCAAGAATTACCACCTATGACACAGAGACACAAAGGATGCAAATACTATCGGAAAAATGGCACTGATAGAGTTGCCCTATGCAAAGTTGCCACAAATCTTCAATTTGTAAAAAATGCAAAATTTGCAAAGCTTCATAAAGAGAAGCACAATTAAATGAGCTATGCAAGTATTGGAACCAGTTTCTACAATAACCCAAGAATTGTCTTTTTCTTTCAAGGCAGAACAATGTCACTCCTTTAGAAGTCTGAAAGAAAGGCCCCTGAGGAGCGCTAAGTTGCTATAAGGCAGGGTTCTCCCAACTTAGCATGCAACAGACACACCTGCAGAGTTCATTAAAACACAGATTGCTGGGCCCACTTCCAGGGTTTCTGATTCAGCGGGTTAGGGATGAGGCCTGGGGATTTTCAGCTCTAACAAGCACCCTGGTGATGTATGCTGCCTTCCAGAGACCACACCTTCAGGCCTACTACTGCACGCTTCCACCGAGAGTCACTCCTAAGGTGGCTTTTGTGGGATTACAAACTGCTAGGCTCCAAAAAATTTCCAAAAGAAAATTTCTGGAAACCAAAGTGTATTATTAAATGAACTGAATTTCTAAAAGTAACTTTAGATGAGTTAGTAATTTTTTTTTTACCTGCAGAACTTTTTTGTGTGTATATACGGTCAAAAAAGGAAACTCCCATCTGAACAATGGCACCTACTTAGGTTTGCATTTTTCAATAGTGCCTTCTGTATTCTACAGCATCTAAAATTACTTCCAACATATTCAGTAATTTATTCCAAGAATATTCACCGGGTGTCTACTGTGTGCCAATCTCCTGGGAGCGATACACTAGTGCACAGCAGAGATAGGGAGTTTACGTGTGGATTTCTATTGTAATGCATCGGCTATGCCTGTACTGATTCTAACAGCCGTTTGAAAGCAGAGCAGGCTGAATGTGAGGGTTATGATTAAAATATGCCCTTTACACTTCTTGTCATTAGAGTTCATCCATTAATATAAAACAGTATGACAAGACTGTATTTGAATATTTGAGAAAATAAAAATTTTAAGGAATTTTATCCCATTGTGAAAATCGATGAACAGATGGAGTATGAAATTAAAAGCAGGAAGTTGGCTGACTTTCTAAAAAATTTATTAATTTTTAAAAATTAAACACTGAGGTAGCTGGGTTTTATCTCTTATCAGTTCATTTCATGTGGAGTAGCTAATTATTCCTAGCCACTTACTGTCTACATTTAAATACATAGCACGTATATAGCATTTCTTATGTGCTTAGCACTTTATGTATATAGATGAACATTTAAACTGTTCTAAATATTTCATATATGTAAATTCTCTACAATAATCTATGAGGTAGGTACTACTGATTGATTTACATATTTTATAGATTAGGAGGTAGTCCCAGAGAGGTCAAAAAACTTGTCTAAGCTTCACAGCAGGTAAGTGATGGAGTCAGGGTCAGATTCCAGCACTCAGGGTCCAGAGCTTACTCTCTTTGCCATTAAGTTCAACTGACCTATGTGATATCTCTGATACTTGTCATGTACTCTGCTTTAGCTCGTAATTTGCTTTCTAATAAGTAAATATCTTTCTTTTCTAATTAATAGTAAGGTCTTTGAGGGGAATTTCCAGGTCTAACACCTCTTGTAGCCTATAAAAGGACAAGCACAATACTATACTTGTGATAGGTGTTTAGTGTAAATACTTTTCAATAGACTGATTGTGAAACTCCTAATTGCTCAATTTGAGAAAATATGAATCTGTTTCTCTAGACAGATAGATACAGAAAGCTAGGACTGTGCATATTTTCTTTCTTGAAATGTAAATATGAATCTTCCATACATACCTAGATCAAAGAATATAGTTATATGAGTTCAGTTAGTATAGAAGATACTGTTATTAGCTTATTGGTCAAGACAGGCATCAAAAATTGAAATGAATTCAGAAAAACAAAATATTTTAAAGCTAGATGGAAAATCAGATTTCATCTCATCCAGCCCCCCTTATTTTACTTATTTAAGCAGCAGAAAAAAAGAACTGTCAAGTTAAATACTGTAGGTCACCTCTAGATTTTGGATTGAAAAGAACTAACTCAGGTCTTTTGTTGGTTTGAAAACTGGCCCCATATATGTAGGGCAGGTAGATACTAAAGAAAGAGACAGACTACTCCAGATTGATAGGTGGTGCTTCTAATAAGTAAGGGAATTTATGTACAGTTTTTGTCTTCACCCACCCTCCAGAATCTGCAAAGTTTATATAGAGGCCTTAACTGGGTTCAGTTACATATACCACCCAGATGGTCTCAACAGCCTATTCTCTCAAGCTGCGTCCTTGCAAAACAGCTCCCACTGTGGGAACAGTGGGCAGAGTGTATTTTCAAGGATGGGGAGGGGGTGAGGTGTCTTCAATTGCCTGTATCCAGCTGTGGTCAATAGGCAGTCACGTCCTCTAAATGATCTGTTTCAAAATCTTGCAGTTCTAACTCAAAGCCTTTTTTCCCCAATATATAATTTATTCTCTGGTTTTTAAGACAGTACTTCCTGGGCTAGTGTACATACATGTTTTAAAATAAGTTATAACTCTTCCTAAAACATGTCTTCCTTTTAGCAAACAAAAAAGTAGGTAAGTCTTGTATATCGGTTTGTCTTTGCTATGTAAGAAACTAGTATAACAAATATAGTGGCTTAAAACAACAACCTCTTGCTTATTTGGGCAATCTCTGCAAGGCCATCCTCAAGGTTAAGCGTTGCTTCACTCAGCTGGCCTTACTAATTCCTCAGCTGTTACTTGTCAGGCCATTTAGGGCCTGGCTGATTCTGGATTACTTGATTCACATGTTCGATTCTCGACGCATGCTCAGATGGGGATATAAATACGACTAGACCACGTGATTTTTATCAACCAGCAGTGTGTTCGCATGGCGGCCGTGGCCAAAGTCTTCCACGCAGCAAGAAGGTAAGTTCTAATATGCAAGAGCTTTTCAAACTGATATTTGTATCCTGTGTGCTCATGTCTCATTTACATGGCAAATTACATGGCCAACTTACACTGAAGAGGTGAGAAAACATTCTGTCTTTATATGAGAGGAGGGAATAATAAGTATCTTAATAATCTAGTATAGTTTGTCCTTTGAGCAGAGTTTACTTTCCTCTCACTTTCAAAATACCCCCATCTCCTCTCAAGTCTGCCAAAGCCTCATTGAGTTCCAGTTTTAGGTGGTCCAGAATCTCAAGGTCTGAATTTGGCTCTTGGACGTGTTTCTCTTGTTCCTGTGAACTACCGACAACTGCAAACTATAGTTACTAGTTATCTGTCCCCCACGTACAGTGGTAAGACAGGGATAGGTAGAGTAATTATAATTGACTTTTACATTCAAAAAAGGAAAAAGCAGGAGGCAGTTAGCAGGCACTGACGCATGCAACTGAGGAATCTCACAGCAAATGCTCTCAACTCTTCTGACGCTGGACCCAGGGAACGCTATTTGATTAGGGCTCAGTTCTGCTCCATAGAAGCGGCTTCCCCATGCAAAATTCCTAACTTCCTTTGCGTGCGGTTTCTTGGTGCGTTCTCTGCGGATCTTGACTACATCATTTGGGCTCTTGGCTCTATCCTCTGAAATGTTTTTGGTTTTTTCCACAAAAATTGCTTGTGTTTGCAACTGAGTAGCTTTTTAAGCTTGCTTTTCCGCATAGAAAGTTGAAGTGCAGAGGGTTTTTTGTTGTTGAAATTTTAACAATCTTGGTTTCTTTCTGTCTAAACTGTGGCCCTTTTACTGATATAACTCCCATAAAATTTTTGTGGGCTTTCAGATTCTAGTCTACTCTAATCAGTAAAATCCAAAATCTCAATCGTTTTTGAGACTGCCTCTCTTTGTAGACTTAATAACTGCTTTTTTGGGGATTAAGCTTTTGTGTTGGCCACACCCTTGTTCTTAGAAGCCGCCTATGTATCTCTAAGAGGTTGTTTAGCACTCCTTGAGTCTTGCAGGATTTTACCAAGGGTTTTACAGACACATCCTTGATTGTTTTCAGTTCAGTCCTCATTTTATTTTGGAAATCATTTGCTGGTTGGAGATACTGGAAATGAGTCAGTTTTGTTTTCCAGCCCAAGTCATACAGCTTTATTTTCCCTTTAAATTCTGCCTGAGAATATAACAGTTCCTTTTTGGCTTGAGTCTCTCTTGCCACACCTTATCCTACAAGATAAAAGAAGCCAACTGACACTTTGAACATTTTGCTTGGAAGCTATCTTGTGAACAAGTTTATCGGATAAATTTTCTGTCTTCTGTGTCCCTGCAAATGACAGTCTTGCCAATTGTTTCACTTCAGCTTTTGCAACAGTTTCCTCACTGATTTCCAGCTTCAACTTACAACCCAGCCCTAAATCCAATGCCACACATTTTAGGTTAGTCAACAGCATCCAACTCTTTCTAGGTACTTATTATTTGTGTATGAGCTAATTTGTGTAAAAATCCCCCAAAGCTCAAAACTTAATGACCTGAAAAATACAGACTTTTTTTAGCCTATGATTCTGTGGGTCTGCAATTTGGACTGGGTTCAGTGGTGGCTTTTTTGATCTGAGGTGGGCTTGGCCCATCTTTGTGGACTAGCCCTTGCACCTGGTGTTAGTTAGCAAGTTGACTGGGGGAGGCTGGCTGATCCAGGATGGTTTAACAAATTTTTCTGTTGATTGGCTGGCTGATATCTGGACAGATAAGGTAGCTGAGTCATGTGTCTCTTGTTATCTACCAAGCTAGCCAAGGCTGTATTCAGATGATAGTGGTACCAAGAGATCCCCAAAGTGGCAAATGTCTAAGCTTAAGTGTGTAAATGCTTTTCAAGTCTGTCTTGTGCCACAACTTGTTAATATCTTATCGGCAAAATGAATTCACATAGCTCATCCATATTCATGGGTTGGGGAAATAGACTCTGCCTTTTCATTGAAGAAATGAAGAATTGTGGTTATTTTAACAATCTACCACATCCTGGAAATAATTATCAATAACTATGGTCCAGTCCCCACAGTCTAATGATTTCAGTACCCATGGAATTCACAAGGGAAATGGGGCTTTTCTCACATTTACATTTTTGAGGATGCATTTGCTAGAATAAACTACAATTCTATTTATTGTCTATATATATAAATAATATGAATATAAAATAAAACAAGTATTTACCTGACCTTTTAAGCCTTATTGTGCTGTTGATAATCAATATGTACATTTCCTTGGTTACTATTTAGTTGTTCTCTTTGATTACTAATCTAAATATCTACATAAGACAACACAGGGAAAGCATATACATGATAAATATAGAAAACGCTACAACTCACTTCATGGGAGGTCAACTTTTCATAAATATTTACATGTAAATTTTAGTGTTTGTAGTACATAATGGTATGCTGGCTCATGCAGTATCTGCTTTATCCCCTGGTTTGTTTTCCTGAATTATTGAGGCTTAAAATCTAAAACTAAATTTTCCATACTCCTGGCAACTTACGTTCTTCATGTTTAAAGTCTACCAGGCAGATTTACTGTTGAGATTTGGAAGCCAGAGGTAAGTTACATTATGTATAGCTGAATGCAGGAAGAGAGCATCTTATAGGGGAGGATTTGTTTTTTTCTGGGATAGCTAAACATGTCTTCAGAAACAAAAATGCAAATCTGGTTTTGATCCATCTGAGTATCAACTGGAAACAAAGGACATGCTTGTCTGTTTACAAAGGGACTAATTGTAAAAGTGTGAATGGTATGTAAGAGATCCCAATGAATATAGCAAGAACCCTGGTCTTGGAGCAGTGGAAATGTACCCTAACCCTATCCTGAGGGAATGAGAAATGGGGTAAGGTTACTGGAAGTGAGAGAGAGTTGTGTAAGGCAATTTGCCTTGAACACAGCCATACTCAGGCAACCTAACAGAACTGGAAGGAACCTAAATGCATAAATGCCATAAACTCGCCCTCTTTCTTCTTCTAATCTTCTCCCAGTAACCCCCTGGTTTAGCCAAGGAGCAGCCACAGGGGTCATTAGCCTGTTAATATAGTCTGGAAGATCAGCCTCTTGAGGCAGAGAGCAGAGTGGATCTGGAAGAGAAAGTGATAGTCATGTGGGACAGGTTCCTCGTAGCTGTCAAATATTTGATCCGTTGTGTAGTAGGTGAGAGGCAGAAGCCCCTGTGGGGTTTTCACTAGAAAAGTACCAACGCTCTGTTCTGACTTCAATTCTTCTAGCTGTCTAGACCCCAAATTTGGTTCTTGGGCTGAGGTAGAAATTCTTTCAGCTACCTAATACCCTAATAAATCCTTTTCTGATTACAAGGTATTCTGTTGTTAGGAACAAAGAACCCTAACTATATACTAGTGTTAAGGATGAATGGATGAAAGAATAAAATCAGTGAAAATAACCTATGACCTTACTTAAATTTGGAAAATCAAATTAAAGTATAAGGTAAATGTAAAATTATGTTAACCTTAAAGATAAAATACTAACATTCAATGTAGTAATACAATATATTTGAAATGACCAGTGTGTTTAAATAAATCTTAGAAGATACATAGAAGTAGAAGCAGAGAAGAAATATCACCATCAGATGTATAAGAAAACTCCCCTTCAAAGACTACTGAAGATATTTTTCTATAGGTTGGTTATCTACTATAAATCCCAGAGGTTTGTGTTTATGTGATAAAATTCATTATGATTTAGACACTTCCCAATACCCCAACCAATTTGGTGTCACTGACACAGATGGGCCTCTTCTCTTCAGGAGGAAAAAAAGCCTCCTATAAAATTTCAAACTTGTGGAATCCTTGAAGAATATCTGTGAACTTGAAGTTACCAATCCTTGTTTCAAGGAACCATGAACAAATGAGATAATTTGATATATATGAAGGTTCATGCTTATCACATGGTTAGTGCGAATACCCCTTGCGATAGCAATCCTCTTGTTATTCCAGAGAGTCACTCAGTGCATCCAATGTGAGCTGGCATATTTTGTGGCACTTGGTCTAAGGAGAAAGTACCTTGATCTAGAGGTTTATCAGCCTATATAAAGAGTTTGCTAACAAAAACTGAGATGCCTCTAAACCTGCTAAATAGCAGAACTGATCATTTTCTTCGGAATTTGTAACTATTTAAGAAGTGTGTGACTTTGCATCAGAAACTATAATTGGCTTTTATTTAAGTTTTGAGCTCAGCAAGTCACATATTTCCTAAAGTCTGTTTGAAGCAAGATAGGCAAAGCTGGTACAATTTATATATAAAATTGGGAAACTGTATTGAGTGTGAACTATTAAGTTTATATTAAATTGTTTTACAGTTTAAAACTGTGAGCAGGAGAAACAAAATGTGTAGTCAGAAAGGTGTATACATAGTGGTATACTGTGAGTGTATTTGAACATTCTTTTGTCACTTATAAATCAGCCTTCAGCAGTGTGTCTTCAATAACAAAAATGCAAAATATTTGCTATTTTAAGTAATTTTGAGGTAAGTAACAGGGTATGTGGTACATATAACTGTTTTCCCCTTGCTCCCTACATGTTACACCATCTGGACTCAGATAGTTTTTAGGTGGTTGAATAGGCTTTTGTTCTTTTTTACTCCTTTTTTCGTTGTTGTTTTGTTGAGAATCAAGACAAATGAAGATAAAATGAACTAAGAAAACAAAAATCATAGTAGAATTGTGCATTAAAAAATGTGTTCCAGATGGAGAAACTAAATGGAGAAATAGGAACAAGAGGGATGTATGAGGAATAGAATTATTTAATAGCTGGGTGGCAATAGTGCCTCCCACTTTGCTAACTAGAGGTATTAGTTATTTTTAAAACTTAAAATACAATCATTTAATGTAGTAGTACATCCATTATGAGTTACCATGTATATTTAGTTTTAAAAAATAATTTTTTAATCAGAAGCTTCTGAGTTGTCCAGTCTTTTGGTTTATTCTCTGTGCAGCTGCACTGATCTTCCTATTTTATCACTTGGTCTTTTTGGAAATCAAATAAGCTTTCAGCAAATGACTTCTTTTATATAAAGTTATAAAAATAAGTTAGATTCACTTTGTAAGAGGAAGGAAAATTGGAAGGCAAGTTAGTTGGACTTTGAAACTAAATTGTTAATGAAATTCTTCATCACCACCAATATACATTTGAGAGACTGAGTATGCAAGTAGACAATATATAAAAATAGAACTCTGAACCACAATCTGCAGCAAAGTCAAACAACAACCTGTAGCAATCAGTGCTAACCATTCAGTTTTTGATCAACAACTGACAGCTTCCCTAATTTTTGCCCTTGCTTTCACTTTAGGATCAACTGGAGAGAGCCAAATAGGTACCCCTAATCGTCAGAGTATGTCCTACTTGTTACTCCAGCCATAGCTTCCCATACCAATAGCCTCCAATTAGGGCATACCTGAACCTTCCCGTTTTTTTTTGCTCCACTAAAAAGCTGTTCCTCTCATCTCCTTGTCTTTGGGTGGCTGCCAAACACAAGCCGTGTCGGCTGGGCTGACTCCCTTGCTATAACAAACTGAATAGACTTTACTTGTTATCATTTAGATCTTCAGTTATTTCCATGTTTATTAAGGTCTTCCTCTCTTAGAACTCTCAGATCAAACCTGCACTGGCTCTTCTCATTATAGAAAGAAATATAGAAAGAAATTTCCCCATAAAAGTGAGATAACCTAGAAGGAAGCATGCCTTACAATGTTGAACAAAATCTGTTACATAGTAGGTTCTAAGAAATACTTACCAATTTATTTGTTGAATGGATGGACTCTATTCTTAGCACTGTGTCAGTAGCAGGACACCAAGTGATAGAATACAAGAACTCTAATCTCAAAACACTTAAAATTTCTCAATTTTTCCAGGTAAATTTGCTGATGCAAATTTTGATGATGCCCAAAGGTAATTAGATAGTTTCCAAAAACAAGTTAGCATCTTTTTTGGATTCAGGGACTGCTATTTAGATAAAGTATTTTTACTAGTTTCATAAGATTTCATGACCCATTAAACCATTTTACTCTTGCTCACTTTTAGATCAACACCCTATTCAGTAGTTTCATTTTGGTTTGTTCTTAATGGAAATGTATTCCTGCCAGCCCATTAAAATTCCAAGTTCTGTATTTAATGGTTTAGAACCATATTTAGTCTGTTTTATTCTCCTTTGTAGTCTTATGCTAGAATTTATTCATAAATTACTACTTTAAGTGAAAGAAGTTGATCAATATTTAGATAAAAGTTAGTATTCCATAAAAATCCTGCTTCTGTATTCTTTCTTTGAGAATGTCTTACTTTTTTTTCCTATATTCTATTCTATTCATCTGTTCTGTTCATAGCAATAACCAATAGAATATCAAAAGCCAGCATTTTATTTGGCTATGCTCATTCTTCTCTTCTGCCTAAAAGTCTTTTCTCCCAGTTGCTTATCTTTTGGAAACAGAATTTTTTCTTTTTATTTTTCTTCCCCTGCCTCCTTCACTTGCTGTCATTCTTCAAGTATTTTTGAGCACTTACTGTAAGAGGTATTGGAGATACAGGAATGAATTAGATCCCATCCTTGTCCTTATGAAACTTGTATGAGAATGGAAGAAATTTCACAATAAGTTGACAAATAAGACAGCTAAATATTGTGGAAGTTTTTAATTAAACAGAGTGATGCAATAGACCAGGATTGAGAATTGACTGCAGTAGTTCTTCATAGAATGCTGTCAGGGGAAGCCTTTTGGAGGTGTATGTATTTAAGATAAATATTTGTGCCTTTTTCTCTTATTCATCAGCTTCAAATAATACATTGTGAAATACAAGTTTCATAGATTATTTCATAGATTAATTTCACATACTATGACATCACTATTTGCTGCAGGATATGGGCCATAGAGGAGGAATTAAAAGTTCTCTTATTGAGAGAGTTACTATACAGTTATAATTTAACCAATGAAAATTTTTTATTGTTTAAGGATAATTATAGAACATTGCCTATCACAGTAGACTGGATACCGTAGTTTCT
This sequence comes from Camelus ferus, assembly GCF_009834535.1. Lineage (NCBI taxonomy): Eukaryota > Metazoa > Chordata > Mammalia > Artiodactyla > Camelidae > Camelus > Camelus ferus. The sequence goes on along the minus strand of NC_045698.1, from coordinate 84,002,406 downwards.
TCAACTGAAGAAAAGCAGAAACAAATCTACCTCAAGAGTCAGCAAACTTTTCCTGTACTTTTCCTGTAGTGGGCTATATAAGCAAATAATTTAAGCTTTGCAGAACACATGGTCTGCTACAGCAATTCGACTATGCCATTGTAGGGGGAAAGCAGCCACAAACAGTATGTAAATGAATACGCATGACTGTATTCCAGTAAACATTCAATAACAAAAGCAGGTGGCAGGTCAGATTTGGCCCCCAGGCTCTAGTTTGGCCACACTGACTTTTCTGATGGTGGTTATGAGGAATAAATGAGGTGATGCATTTATGATACTAAGCACAGTGACTGTTACATTGTAAGTCCTCAGTAAATATGTTATGACATTTAGTAGAATTATGATTAGCATCATTATAGATCTTACAAAGACTAAGGGTGTCAAATGCTGGGAAAATTTCTGAGCTTAACCCACTATCAAACATTTATTTCTGTCCTGTCTCTAGTTTTTCTCTCATTAAAATTTAGTTATATTTGGGTTTCCTTTGAGTCTTAGACAAGTGAGCAATAGATATGTGTTGAGGAATTAATGGGTAGTCATGATCCACTGTTAACCTTAAATAAAAATATATTTAGATTTTCTTGTTATTTTTATGGCATATCAGCTCTTAGTGTCTTTAAATAATATTAAGAATAATAAATGCCCTCTTGTCTTAATGCATGGTATTTCAAAGGGCAATGTGCTATAATCACTATCCCTGAAAACAGTAGTTTGTAGTCAGTTGGCAATTCTCTATCCTCTCTGTTCTGAGTCCTTTTTTTCTTTACCTGTATCAGTTCTTACAATATGTATCATCCCTGGAACTCTGTTTCATTTTCTTCATGTATGCTGTTGTGCTTAACCTCATAGCACCATGTACAGTTTAGAAACAGATAATTTAAAAACTGCTGCTGCAGGTTGTCTGAAAGGTCCTTTAAGTTAGGAGAATATATTTAAAAAATTTTGACATTAAAAACAGTAGGATGCTTAGTTAGATTAAGCATGAAGATTTCTATTTGGATTTATTAATATATACTATTCTATTTTGTGTTACTTGTATTCTTTATTATGTAATGCATTTAAGTACATCAACACAGAGCAAGTGAACAATGTAAAATATTTATGAATTGTTTGAAGATTTTTTTCAAGCTTGAGATTAAGCATTAGGCCAAATAGAACAGTGCTAATGTTAAGGAATATACAAAACTTGACCTTTTAAAATGCTGTCCTTATTTATTATTGTAAATATTGACAGAATAATAAATTACCTATTAATTTACACTTGGTTTGATTTATAATTATGGAAGATTAATTCTGTAATTTCAGTTTGGTAATATACCTCAGAATATATATCTAGCAAGTCTGGAGGAGAGAAAATCCACAGGTATCCAGAAAGCACATCAAATTGGGTTGGTGGGGAAACTCTAGTCCGTAAAAGAGAACATGTGTCAGTTAGGCGAGGACAGCATTGCTGCTTTCAAATTAACAAAAAGCCTGATAGGTTGAAGAGGTATCAAATTTGTAGACTGTAAAATCCTCAGTGGTACAACTAGGAGGAATGAGTTTTTGCAAGAACACAGAATTCATGAGGTAAATCAATAGCTCTGAACCTGTTTTGAGTCATTGAGTTGATGGAAGATGTACTTGTCAATAATATGCAAATATTTACTTAGGACGTCAGGCCCATAGATCAACTACTTTGGGGTAGAGGTGTCCATAGATCCGAGATTAAGGACCCCCTAGAGTAAGAGAAACTTTCTAACAAAATAGAACTGTTGAAAATTGTGTTTAATTATTTGTGTACTTTCTCTTTCATTGGTCTTCCCTATCGCTCTTTGATCAATAGTTGTGTTTAGATAAATCAAAAAATATAATATCCCCTACTCATGAGATTTGTTGTATCTTTTCCTTGAAGTATTTAAAACTAGGATAGCTGAATACCTTCATCTATATAAAAGTGCCTGCACAGAAATGAATCAGTAGTCAGTAAGAATTCTTACCAAGAATCATTTGAAATAATTATGAGTATTGAATGTGCTCTGTATCTTATAGCAGTGGAGTACTGTGTTCATTTGCATCTTATCAATTATTTAATTTTAAAGATAAGGTTCATAAAATCTTCCTGTTTAGAGATTCCTCTGAAAATTCCTCTATTTGACTTGTTAGAAAACTTAGGAATCCAATATTGGTTTGAGAATTTTTTTTTTTTTTTGAGGGAAAGAGATTCAAAACTCCTAACTAATAAAGAGGAAATGCAGTTTACTTAGATAAAATACTAAAGCCAACCTTTTGCCTGCTTTTTTAATGATAAAATTGAGTGCAGATACATTATCTAGCCTTTTAATAAAGCTACCTCAAAGAGGGAAGTGATGACTACCAATTTCTCCTGCATTTTCTGAGAAACTAAATGGTATAGTTGAGATGTCAAAATATGGTCCTTAGACCAGAACATTAATATCACTTTTAAGGCACAAATTGCAATTCTTGGCCATTGCCTCAGCCTTCTCCATCAGAATCTCTGGTGATGGGAACTAGCAACTATTCTAAAAAGCTCTCCAAGAGATTTTTATGTACCCTAAAGTTTGAGAACTACTGATATAGTTGAAATTAGATGGGCTTTGGGATCAGACAAAACATTGATTTTAATCCTGATTTATTTACTAATTTTGTAAGCTATTGCATCGGTCTGTGCTTGTTTCCTATAATGCAGGGATAATGGCATTTTTTTAGAGCTGCCAGAGGATAGATGAAAGTTTATAAAAAGTAATGCTCCCAGAAGATAATAGGAGGCACAGGAAGTGGTGGTTTTTTCATATTGGGATATGATGTGTGTGATATGTGCTATTATGAATATTTACCTGGTACCCAGGCAACTGCTTTACATATGTTGACGCTCTTGACCCTTATAACAACCTTATTTGGTATATATTGTTTTATGCATTTTATAGAGGAAGAGATTGAGGTATGGAATAGTGAATTTTCAGCTCAGTGAGCACTTGAAAACTGAATGAATGTTAATGTACAATTCAAAGGTAAATATTTGTATTGAATTGGCAGTTGTTATTAAAGGTACTATGTTTGGTAATGGTTCTTTGTCTTCCCTTTTGCATTTTAAAAATCCAAAAAAAATTATTTGCCCTGAAGTCTTTATCCCCAGATTAATGTTACCTGGTTATATCTCACTGTGTCGTCTACACAGTGGGTTTTTTCAGTGGTTTACTAATGGCTAGTTTGACAATCTCTTCATCAGCTTTAAATCATTGCTGATGATGCTCTCAGCTAAATAATACCAGAGGTCCAACTGATGGCTACATTTAATCATTTGTAATATTTGTAATTTGAATAGAACTTCTTTAGTGCATTCTCTGTTTTGTGGTACATGGATTGAACCTAGGGCGAATGACATATTTTAATCTTAACCACCATTTTCAAGTTCAGTATATTCTAACTATAGAGTTCCTAGACTGTCAGGTTCTTCACTGTCACTCTAAAAGGGTAGTATATTTTCTTGAGAAAGATGTCTTGAAATCATGGCCTTTTGATGGAAAAAAAAACTGCTGAGTTAAGTTCAAGGCAAATAAATGTGTAAAATATTTCTTCAGGCCTGGGTCATGCACTTTTCAGATGAAATGCTCACATGATACTGCTGTGAATTGAAAATTACTGCCCCCTGGCCTGACAGCTTCTGATGGCACTCTGAGCACTTTTAATCAGAACTGCTCTCCTGACAGTGAATAGTGAGACCTCAACGATTAGTAATTACTTTTTTCATGATTCCTAATTTTTCCCCACCTCTTGGTTGCAATTATTGTGAGCTCTATGGGGTATAAACTTGTAGTATCAAATTTTTCTGCAATACAGATGGGAAGGCTTAATTATTTCTCTTGTTTTGAGCCTGTGGGAAGCTAAAGAGATTTCTAAGAGGTAATTTGAAGTTAACTAAGAACTGGGTCAACAAATACATTTTGTGTATTCTTTTGAATGCAGGAACAGTAAAAATGGAAGTAAATTTCTAGAGGAAACTACTTTGAAATTCAGTGCTCTCAATTAGCAAAGTAATTTTCTTCTGTGCTTGTTTGAAACAGAAGACAGCAAAGTACCCCATTGTCAGTCAAAATTAACATCCTTGCTGCTGACTTAATACTTGATAAGCCCTCATTAATTTTTATTGAATGTATGAATTTATTTCCTTTGTATAATATCCTAGAAAGATGTTTCAGATGCATTTTTAGTTTTCACTATATAGGAGATATTTGTTCTTATTTATACAAAGACATTAATTATTTTTATCTGTAAATTAAATCAATGTTTATTGTTGGGTTTTATTTTTTATGTTTGAAATGGTTTTCCCTTTTTTTTTTTAGCTTTTTCAAAAAGTGTGGTAATAGTGTTAACTATATTGACTAGTTACATACTCATCTTTTTCTATCCTTATTTTTATTTCTGTCATTGTCCTTTGGAATGGGAATATTGTATAGAAGTTTTGGACAACAGACTATTTTAGTAGAAATAGCAGCTGAATGTTTGCAGATGAACACCTGAAATTAGAAGAGAGGGAAAAGGAGGGAAGAGGGATAAATAGAAAATTCATAGCACACAGTCTGTTTAAGTAAAGTGGATCCTATGAACACACACTTCAGTAACTTGTTGCCTTACGTTAATCTAATCAAAGAAACTTTTCAACCGGTGCTAGCCCTGTCCGTTTCAGGTAATGAAAACTTTAAAAATATAAGTCACCGTTGTTGAGCTTAAGATGTCATTTTCTAGGGATAGCCTCACTCTATGTAAAGAACAGTCTTGCCCTGGCATTAAAAATTGTGGCTAAGATTTTTATTTGACACAAAAATGACAAAAAATATTCATCCAAAGCACTCACAAACAGGTTTTTCTATCATATTGATAGTTTGGCTCTATGAGTATATAAAAGTTCTTACTGCTTGTTGAATCATGACAAGTTAGTAAAATAGATACTGGGTTATTTTGGAGAATTAACGTTAACGTTAGGTCTATTTCTTCAGTTTCTGTTTTTCTTTTTTAGTTTGAAAACCCATTAAAAAGTGACTCTATTTTTTTATCTACAGGTCAGGATTTTGCTATTAGTATACTTAAAGAATATATGACAGACCAGTTAATGGGAGTACAAACTGTGAAATTTTAATCTATTAACGTATCTATCTGTTAATTAGATAAATATGAAAAAATTGAACATATCAGGAAATATTGGAAGTAGTTTAGTCCCTACATTCTTTAAACTGTGCATTTCCACTTTTCAAGTTTTTCTTTATCTTTAGACTCAATGATTCCAGACATAATTAAAATTGTTTATTTTTCTATCATGAAATTCAAATAAAACTTAAAACAGTTACTAGGCCAATGCTCCTTCTCTGGGCAAATAATCATATTCCTATTTCTATTCCTCATATGTCTTTGTGACATTTTGTAGTTAAAGTTACCTTTGTTTGACTAGTCTTAGCAAATCTGACTTTTCTTGGCAGTGAATGTGCTGCCTTGGGTTGTTGCTTATTACAATTTCAGCATAAAATACAAGCCAGTGTCATGTTAATGACTGGTTTTATGCATATATCTGTACATACATACATATTAGAAATGATAATATAAGGTATAAGAAGATTGAAATATATATGGGGCGGGGAGGAGAGCCCTGGAGAAGAGTTTAACATCTCCTTGGACTTAAGTTTAGCTGTTATCCATTATACTTGTTTGGGTTTTGATGTATCCTGTTCGTAATCATTTCTAGGATATCTCATTAATAGCATTCTGCCTACTCCTAACCCCCTCAAGAATTCAAAACATTATTCAAAACAAAAATTCCTTGACTATGCATGTCAATAAAAAGCATCATTTTGTATCCCAATATATATCAAAGTGCTTTGGAATTCTATATTCCCAGTGTTCCCTTCTTTGGAAAAATAAAAATCAGTTGGAATATCTGCCCTACCAGTTTATTTTGTTTTTATACACTCTTTCCACTTCCTTTCCCTATAAACTTCCTGACATCAATTGTGTGGACGTTTTATCCCATACCAACCAATTCTTCTACTCTCTGGACGTGAACTGGGTGTCCTACAGCTTAGTTCAGTTCTGATACTGTCTGGACTTAATGCAGATCCCAAAGACTTGTTTCTTTTTTCTTTCTCTCTCATAGCCTTTAACACATTGCCTTCTATTGAGCATACTCCCCAAATGTGTTGAATGGACTCTGTTTAAAATAAGCACCAGAATAGCTTATTGAGATTTTAATACTTTTTCGTATTAATAAACATTAATTATAAACATTAATAGTGACCATAACAGTGAGCCCTTGCACAAATTGAATGTCACTTATGTACCAAGAATTATATTGGGTTCTTTATATGCATTCTCTTTAATTCAATATTTTAAGGTATGTCTTACTTTTCCCCCGTTCAATACATTAAGCTCAAACAGCGTAATTGGTTTTCCCATAGCTACAAAGCTGATTTCAAATATAGGACTGTTTGTAATACATTGCTCCCTATGCCATAAACTTTAAAAAAAATGTTCCTTGTGTGTATTGAATGAGTTTCTACAAAATGAAACAGTTTGGGAAGTTACAGCAATACATTTACTGCCTTACCTTCTAGTTCCTTAAATTTTATTTTGTCTCCACTTCCATTTGAAGGAGTACTTCTTTATATTTCTACATCTGGCTTATTTTAATCAAAATTACAATATTGATGATGAGAAGGAAAAATGAAATTAGATCTGTGTCATGGTATCATGGAAACCTTACATCAACTAAGTGAGTATTTTGCCTTAAATTTTAAGAACAAAAGGACATTTCCCCCACGTGGACAGCTTTGTATTTGAATACAAAATAACAAAACATAGAGGTGAATATATATACAATACAGTTTTATTTCTAGAGTCTTTACTTTTTAAGGAGAGCAGTCATTGCCTTCTCAGTACCTTTTTTTTTTTATTTTTGCAGAACAGCTACACTTGATGCTTTGAGTTTTATAACAAAATCATTAAATAACCATTGCAACATATTTTATTCCTATCTTATATGTAGGTGGGAACACTTACCCTTTGCATTTTGTTGTTCAGTAGTGCCAGAATTTTAACTCCAGACATTCTATTAAGGATGATAGCTATTTGGATAAGAGGTACAGGCAAGCTGTTGCTAATAAATGTGGTACAATGATACTAACAAAAGTTGCAGAGTCTGCAGTTTAACTTGCATAGTGTGCATACAAAGAGAAAAATCACATTGTCCGACAAATTCTAATGTTTCATGCAAAATTCTTTTCTGAGTTGTCTATTTTGCATGAATCTGATGGGAATTAAATAGCTCTCACTATTCAACTGATAAATCGACATTCAGAACTAATCTGTTGTCAAATTTGGCTCCCAGTTTTAATCCTATGCTTAATTAAAGCATCTCAGATATTTCTTATTTCTCATCTTTTTAAAAGTTCTGTGTAGAAATAATATTCAGAAATCTATGATTCAACCATATAATTAAAAGATATTTTGAGCTGGCAATAGTTTAACAAAAACACAGAATATTTTGTGAAGTTAAAGTAGGTTAAAAATGTTTCACTATGCAGTTTACTCAGCCATACTTTTGGCAGGAATTCAACCCCTCCAGCTTTCTAGTTCCTCTGTGGAATACTTCATCATCTGTGTACAACCTCAGTGAAACCACAAGGTGAGTGTGACAGATTAAAGTGAAAGGAAAAGAAGGGATTATGGAAGATTATATTAGTGTTACCTCAAATACACCTCTCCTTCTTGAAAGAGGATTAGGATCCCCAACCATTTCTATGTAACATGTTGTGTCTGTGGTGTGAAATAGAGACTCCTACTCCAAGGACATTGGGCTCTGGCTAATGGAATGTGATCAGAAGTTAGATACACCACATCTAAGCAGAAATCTTCAACAACCATTGTGTCTCTTTCCACCAATCCTCTTGTGAACTTTTCCCCCTGCTGTGAGAATTATATGTCCCAGATAGATGTCTCACCTTTAGTAAGAAATAAGCCTTGACTGTTGTAAGCTATTGAGATTTACAGCTTGTTTATTACCATAACACAGCTGACTAATACAAGAAAATGGTAAATTCCTTTTAGGATTTAGAGTAAATAAGTGAGATTAATCTCATTTTAGAACTACTCCACTTTAAACATAGATTCAAGAGTTATAAGCACAACCTTCAATTGTGAGTATGTAAAAATGGTTTATCATTTAGAACTTAATTATGTTGTGATATGAACAATGCATAGCTGCTTTTGCAAGGATGATTTTTTTTGAGTCCCAAAGGCAAACATTTTCAAGTCTAATTCCAATCAAATCTAAGAAACTGTCAAAGCCTTTTGTTGAACCAAAATGGAATTTTATTGTAGTGAATACTTCAAAAATAAATAGAACCTAAACTATAGTTTGTAAATGCTTTCTTATGCTTCATTTGTAATAGTATTTTTTTTCTAAACTCAATTTGCATGTAGTGTTTATCTGGTCTATTACCCCAAATTTAATCTAACAAATCCAAATAGTTAGTGGATGTTTAAAACAGTTACAGAACTATGAATATTTTGCAATCATTGGGGTTCCCTTTCTTAAATATTTATAATAGCTATAAAAATAACATATTTACATATAACCTCATGCTATATGAAGAATGGAATAGAAAAGTTCAAAAATTACCTCTGTTTCATCCTATAATCCTACCTCTTAGAGGTAATAACTGTTAAACATTTCTATTTTTAGTTCAAGTTTTTATTTCCCCTGTCGAAATAGCATTCTTGAACCTTGATTTCTTTCTTGATTTATCAACTTTAGATTTTATCAGTTTATCTGTGATATTGTAAACCAGTAATTTACATCCCTCACACCAGTTTTTGTCAAATTTTAACACACATACACAGCACCTGGTGATGTAATAAAAATACGAATTATAATTAAGAACATGCAGCCTCTTAATTGTACTCCCCATTATTTGGTCAGGTTGGGATGGACTGCTCTCTAAACCTGCTGAAAAGATGATGTTGTACAACTTCTTGTCAGCTCTCCCTTAGGGTCATTATTTCTTGGGTCTCCTATTTCCTTTCTATTAGATTTTATGTCTTAAGAAATTTCCTTGATTATTGTTTCAAATAATTTTTCTTTATCCTTTTATGGCTGCAAATGTCTTGATTTTGTTTTTAAAATCAAATATACTAATACTTTAAATGTAGGATTTTAGATTCAAAATCTATTGCTTTTAGAATTTTGAACACATTGCTCCATTTTCTGGTTTCCAGTAATGCTGATGGGAAATTTGATGCAAATCTTATTTTTATACTCTTGAAGGTAAACTTAATTTTTTAGATGACTTTAAAGTGTTAAATTTATTCTTGGAGGTCTAAATTTTATTAGGTGAATCTAGGTTTGAGTTATTTCAAATTCATTATGCTGTGCATGTATCTAAAGATCCCTTAAACCTGAAGACCTGAGTCTGGCTTTCAGTTATTGCTTCTTAGATGTCCTTATTTCCCATTTGCCATCCTCTACCATACAGTCCAGCATCTGAATAGTCTGTGAGTCCAATTCTGTTGATTTCTTTGTTTTTTGATAGGGTGTTGTTTTCTCTATTGTGTCTCATAATTTTTAATTGGTTATAGGCATAATGTCTGTAATTGATTTTTAGACATAATGTCATAATGTAGGAAAGACTGGGTAAAATATTAATGTCTAGAAATGGGCAGGTCTCTTCTTCTACTATGCTCTTAGAGAAAATTGTGGAGTCCATCTTGTCAGGAGTTGAGCTGAGTCTAGAATTTTTTGTTACTGTGGTTACTCTCAGTGCACAACCAGCTTCGAATTGCTCTAGTGTTTCCTCATGTTTAATCTGGGGAAAGGGGGGTTGTTGGAAGTTTTTTCTCAAAATTCCCATGCACCCTCAGCTTTCTGTCTCTCCTACGCCACAATGCAAGTATCTCTCCATACTTTTCTTCTCCTCCAATAGTAGACAGTTGTTGCATATTCTTGGTGTTTTCTAGCCTCGTGGTGGGAGGTCAGGGGCAGGGGGTGATGTCTCTTGTCCTGGTCCAGCTTGGGTCTTAAGTAGGCCTTGCATCCTTCAGTGAGGGATGTCTTCTATGATCCTGCTCCTTGTCCCCATGGCGGCCAATCTCTGCCTTTTATATTTTTCAGACTTTGTGCTAGTTTTTCTGCCTTTCCCCGTAAGTAGATCTCTCTTGGTATGGGATTTGGAATATTTCTTGCCCATCTGTCAGGGTAGGACTTTCTGTTACCTTTCTGCAGCCACAGTGAATCTTCTCCTGTGCCCTGGGTTGGCAGGACAGGACTTTCTTTTTTGCTTAAGGTATTTGAGGGTTTCGTTTCATAGAGAAGTGTCTAATTAGGACTTCAGGCTTCACTTCTGTAGACCTCACCACTAACAAAGTCTCTCCTTGGTCTACCGCTTTGCCCCTAGTCTTTTTCTTGAGTACCTGTTGGAGGTCATTGGAAAGGAGACTGTGAGCATAAACAAAATCCCATTGTGTATACAGCTTCCCAGGGTTCTACGCTCTCCTGCTAGCCCACATTCAGGCTTTGGCAATCGTGATTTTTAATTTTACCAGTCAGCTCAGCTGGCCACAGTGCCTGGATATGTAATCAAACTTTATTCTAAATGTTTCCATGAGGGTGTTTTTGGATGAGATTTTTAAAATAGATGAATATTGTGTATAGCCAACTGACCTCCACAATATGGGTTGGCCTCATCCCATACATAAGTTGAAGGCCTGAATTAAACAAAAGTCTGACCTTTTCCAAGCAAGAAGGAATTCTGCCAGCAGATGACCTTTGTATTTGAACAGCAGTATCAGTTCTTTGCTGGGTTCAGCCTGCTGGCCCATCCTGCAGATTTTGGACTTGTCAGCCTTCATAATTCAAAATTGTAAGCCAATTCCTTAATTGTGCCTGTCTCTCTCTCCTATTAGTTTTTTTCTCTCTGGAAAAAGCTGACTAATACAGCAATTAAAAATAAATTTGCCTGAATTTTTATAATCTTAAAATTTTATGGTGCCTGGATTTCTTCTTCCCATTTTCTGCCACAGGTGAGCAGAGCTTACATCTCATCTCTCCGAGGAGGGACCTATCTTTCCCTGGATTTTAGGCTACATCATTACCTTGCAAGCTCAGTTTAAGAAAAATTAGGATTACTTTTACTTTATCCAGCATTTTCTTGTCTTTATTGTTGGCACAGTGTTGTCTCTAATTCCTACACAGAAAAAAGAACTTTCACTAATAATCTTCCTTAATCTCTCTTAGCAGAAAACTGGAGCTTTTCTTTTTTTAAATTTATCTTCTGCAACTCACAATATTGATATTTGGCCCAGGGTTTTATTGTTAAACTTGAAAATGGAAAGTTTCTTTTCCACGTTATTTTTATTAAACAGTGTGATGATCCTAGTTTGATGACTCGTGTTTCTGGATGAAGACTTATGCTGGTTAGCGTAGACAGATAGTGGTCAAAGTTCCTACGTCTATATACACTAAGGCCTCTACCCTCAGTAGAATATCTGGTAGTAAATTATTCTTTATGTGTACAGATTTTGTCACCTGGAAGGCTACCTTTTTGTTCGAAAATTGGAAAACATCCAGGCAGTCCCTGAACCATGACAGCCACTAATGTCAGCATTGTCCCCTCTGGTGGGCAATACTCGAACGTGTTGTGTTCCGAGATGGAGCTCCTGTCCCTGCCAGCTGCACTCCCGCAGGTCCATTGCAGAGGTGGAGAGTCACTGCAGGCTTTCACCTGCCCTCTCCCCATTCTTAACGTTCACATCGTGATTGGCCACTAGGATAATCTTGCTCTTTATAAAGTACTTTTTAGGGCCCTGGGGGCAGATTCAGGTATTTTATGAGTAGCTCTATAATTAATACATGGTGCTTCTCTATACCCCACCCCTAATTTTCTATACCTGCCATCTCCAAGCTTGAAACCTTTTCAGGTCTTCACCAGTTTTTGTCAAATTTTAACATACGTACACAGCACCTGGCAATGTAATACAAATACGAATTATAATTAAGAACATGCAGCCTCTTAATTGTACTCCTTAGTTGGTCAGGTTGGGATGGGCTGCTCTCTAAACCATCTCTGCATTGGTCTTCTTTTGTTAATACTTGTTAACACTTGTCTTGTAATTTCCTCTGGTCTGATTTGTCTGTGATTACACTCTCATGTACATTCTGTCTGCTGGAAAATTTTTCCTTCATCAAAGGCATATTTTCTATTTTTAAATTATATTTTATTATTTATAGTATATCTTTAGTGTTATTTCACTATGACTTTTGGAGTCAATAAAGAAAAATGTGTGCAGAGAATCCATCATCTTGAACTGGACATTTCCTTATAGACTTTTAGTCAAAGAATAAATAACCATATTTTTGGTGAGTGTGATTCATTCCTGCTTAAATAATAATTGACCATCCATCCTACTATTTATTTATTAATTATTTATTCAATAAATATTGAGCTTTTTATATACAAGGCACTGTTTTAAGTGTTGCAGATATAGTGGAGAACAAGACAGACAGAAGTCAGTTTATGTTATATTAAAAAGATAATTAATTCATGACTTAATTACAATTGTAATGTATTCTACAAGAAGAAGTTAGTTTGGAATGAAAGTATTTAATAGGAAGCCTGACCTAATCTGGGAGTGAGGGGAGATTTCTTCCATAAAGTAAAATTTGAGTTCTGAAGAATGTGTAGAAATTTCTAAGGAAGGAAAAGGTCAGGAAAAAGTATTTTATACTGGGAAAATGGCATCAAATGAAATCACTATTATCCTTGGGATTCAGTGAAATCTACCTCCTCCTTCTTGGCAAAATCAAGCCCAGAATTTCCTTTTTTCTTACATGTATAACTGTACTCAATAAATTAATGTCAGAAAGTCAAGAGATGAGTTTCTAAAACCTGTTCTGTTACTGATGAAGTTCTTTATTTTTGGTAAGTTACTTTATTTCTTGAAGATTTGATGCCTTACTGAATTGTTTAAGTTTTTGTAATTGCTACAAGAATTTTGGAGAGAAGATAAAATAAGAGATAATGATAATAATCAGGAGATGTAGAAATGTTCGTTTGTCTTAGATACTACTACTGTTGTTTAACTCCATACAAATAGTTCAAAAATAGTACCAAGCTAAGTACGCCAAATGTTCATTGAAGTATTGTACGTAATAGCAGAAATATAAAAATAGGCTTAATTTAATAATATCAAATTAATGAAAAATTATTCAGCTACTAAAATGAATGGCTATATGGAAGCATGGGAAACTATATTCTAAGAGTTAAAGGAGTAGATTACAAGTTTGTATGGATTTGAAATTTGCAAAAGTGAAAATAGTTGTGTTGATGTTGTAACTTATAGAATTGTTTTCTTTTTCTCAAATGATTCTTTGATATGAATATAGTAGTTTAGAGGGAAAAATGACAGTGTAGCTATAACAAAAATCTGCCCCTTCTGACTTGTCTTCTGAGGTTTAATGAAACTAAATATGTTAAGTTTTCTGAGCTAGACATGGCAATTTTCAGATATTCATGGGTAACATGTTTCTCATGCTCCAAATACAGAAGATGATGCAAAGTGAGAGATGGTTATCAAATCTCTCTCTGCATGTGTCAGATTCAATCATATGAAAATCATTCCTTTGGGACTTGAGCCTATCTGTCTTTATAGATTTCTGCTAAAATATAGATGGTCCTGGGAAGAGTAACTCCTTAACGCATTGTTAACTAACATCTTTGCTGACCGCAGTTGGCTGAACCCATAATTTAGTGACAGAAAGTTATGAGAGACTCTAGGGTGAAAATGGAAAAAAAACCAAGTTGGTAAAGAGCAGAGAGTAGTAACTGCACTGAACTTAGTAAAATGCCCAACAGATGTTATTCCAGTGAACAATTCTGCCTTAGGATTAGCCTCATATTTGTGTTTGCTTTTGAAAAAACTTACTAGTACCTATCTGTCAATTTATTACACATCAATCATTTACTTTCTTTTCAACCATGCACCCCAGAAGAATATAGCAAGGTATTATATTTTTAAAGAAACCTAAATTGGAAATTGGAATCAAGGAAAGTAACTGTTAGTAGAAAATACAAAATCCATTAAAAAAAAAAAAACACCATTGTGGTAAGATAGATTAACAAAAGATGTCACAGTTGAACCTTAAATTTGGCTTTCAGTTTTCAGCAAGCCAAAGTAAAGGAAGAATGGAAGAATGGAAGAAAGGAAGGAAGGAAGAAAGAAAGAAAGACAGACATGATTTATTATGTATTTCTGATCACAACAGAAGAAAGGAAGCATGCTTGTTTCACTAGAATCAAAGCATGTGATTCAACTGAACAGTGAAATATTTCTTCACAGGAGACAAAGCCCACTTTAAACTCCTCAGGCTTTTCTTTTCAAAGAAAGGGCATGACTAAGTGTACTGCCCCAGGGTTCTGTACATTGAGAAGATTATCTCTTGCCACTGACTTGCAAGCCATCCCTGAGTGAAGATAGTGCAATTTCTGGCCATTTTTGGCTTGCATCCACCTGCCAAACTGTCCCAACTCTGAAGCTCAGACTTTTTTTCCTTGGTCAGCTACTTGTAAGAAATGCCTCATAGGTCCATAGATGTGAGCGGAGGGAGAGCTACTGGTACAGCGGGAATGACATGGAGGTGTGGCCTACATACTCATGCAGTGTGCTTGTGACCTCGGGTTCTGTGTGTGCTAGACATATCTTAAGACAGATTTTTGTTGGCCCACTGTTTCATACAACTTGATGCATCTTAAAATACCAAACTCTTGATGGGCACATATGGTAGCAAGATCACTTAGTACCTCCTGGGCAAGCTGTCTATCACAGAAGCATTCCAGAGGTTGTTCTTCAAAAGGTGATGAATTTGAGCTACAGATTGCATGGTCTTGCTTGAGACCTCTAGCAGTTTCCATTGTGATTTCGTTGGAGCTTTCCCTGAGTTCTACGTGAGCCTTTTCCCACCACCAAAAGCTTTAAGACCATAAGGTCTACCAGTTGTTTTGCTCAAGTAGCTCAGCTGCTTGCATTGCAGTTTGGATGCTCAGCAGGGCCCTTCCTGCTCTGGGTCCCATGGAGAGCTGCTTAGGTTCATCTTTGTTCACAAACAGAGCTCTTATCATGGCGGGGCAGATCTGCCTTGATTGAAGGTTTAACCTTTTTTGGAGTTGGGCTACTCCAACGATTAAGTCTTGGGCCTGCTCCTCAACTTTCTCTGCCCTCTGCAACAGATTAGTGACTCTTTGTTGAGCTACCGAGGAGACCCTCTGGCTGCCATCCTTAGCCATTAATCAGTGACTAAGTGCCCCAGCTTTTCTCTCTTTTCTCAGAACATCCGTTGTTCTTGGTAGTAACCACCCAACTGGATTCTTATTTATAGTTACTATTTCTCCCATATTTCTCAGATGCTTGACGCAATGTACCAACTAATGTATTTTGCTACACTGACATAACATCCCTATTTATGGCTCTGGAGAGTTTTAACAATTTGGGCTGCCACTTGTGCCAGAGACTATGGTGCTCCGTCTGTGACTAGCCATGGAGGAGCGTATTGCCAGTAGGTAGCAAGTGATCCAGTTCTAAACCTCCATCTTAGTGCTCTTTCTTGGAAGACTTCCAGTACCAACTATTGCAGATCTGTTCCCTGGGGATCACCCTCCAAGATGCAGTTTTAACATATTCTACCTCACCCTATCCAAGACTGGCTTAGCTTTCCTCTTTCCTTCTCTTTATTTTTTGAGGAGGTATTGGGGATTGAACCCAGGACCTCAAGTATGCTAAGCATGTGCTCTACCACTTGAGCTATACCCTCCCTCCTCCTCTTTCATTCTTGAATTGCCATATTTCTGATTGAAAGTTGACAAGTTTTACTGTAAATACATTAACCCCAGAGAACTCCCAGACTACTGAGCTGAAATCCCAGGAAAATCTTTAAAGTATTATAATGAAAACTAGCTAGTCAACTAATTAAAAACATATTTTGTCAGTGCAAGGTTGATATATATTGCCTCATACATAGAATGCTAGAATACTTACCCAAATATGACTGCTAAATTCATGGGGATTAAAAGCAAAAATATAAGATTCCATTATGAAGATTTCAGAAAGCTGTTAAAATTCATAGAAACTCTTCTATCATTATACCCATGGGGCCTTATTATAGACTCTGTCTAGACATAGGCAGTGTGGTCAAGTGTTGGCTTCTGTTTATAGATTAGAAAGTTATGTTCCTTAGAAAAATGACTGAATACTTCGGTGGGTTTCTCTGGTCCCTGATGATGTAGTTCGGAGCAAAACTTATGTGCTTACTTACTTCCCAAGGGTAATGTAAACATGAATTATGATAATACTCATAAAGTATTTGCAGCTTTTTAATAAAATTGAAAGAATTCCTAGTAAATTTTATTTTTATTAACTTTGTTCTACAAGTCTAAGCTAATAGTGATTTAAAACTTTTTCAGTAAAAATAAAAAAGATGTATTCTTGCCGGGCACTATTAATTCCCTTGCTGGTTAACCCTGCTTCTTCCTCTTTTTTTTGTTGAATGTCATTAGGTTTTTATTTCATGCCAAGGAAAGAATCTCATCAAATACTTTCTTGAGGTAACACTTTTGATTAAGACAATTAACCCTGCTTCTTGATTTAAGATCTCACCTCCTAACATATTTCAAGATTAAAACACACAAAAATGTTAGAAACCAAAATCTTCTTGAAACTGGAAAAGGACTTTAGTAATAAATTAGTTAAAAAAGAGGTTATTTTATCAAAAGTTGAAAAAAAATGTGTTTTATAGATATTTTCTGCAGTGCTGAGGCTGGAGAATTTAGAGAAAATCCAAAACGAATATTGAAAATACATAAACGGTTATACCAGAACAGAAATACTGGTGTCAATAAAATAATCTGATGAAGGCAAGATTGCCTTGGGTAACGCCAGACCCTTTTTGATTCTCCATTTCTTCCATTAGTGGCTCAGTGTTATACTTTCCATAATATCCTTAGAACTGTGTACCTATGTCCTTTTTTTTTTGTATGTGATACTTTTTTCTCTCTAGAAATATTTGGAGTTTTAACAAGGCATAGAGTTAATCTAGAGAATGGAGTGAAGTACTAGGTGTCAGAGAGCAGGTGGGATATTTTGTGAGGGTATTTGGACTTGATGGTCCTTTCTTCTGTCAGGATCCATGAAAGGTCTGAAATTTTATTCCGCTTGCAAGCTAACAAGTTATCCTGCCACAGTTTCAGAGATGATGGCAGAAAACATGAGACTTCTAGGTCAGGGACAGTTAAACAAGAATGTGGGATGAATGTTTCGATGATTGTATGTGGGTGACAAAGCAGAGATGTTCAGCCCAGGCGTAGAGAGGGTGGGAGAGGAAAGAGTGGAGAGAGAAATGGTTCCCTGCAGAGGCCACAGGCAGTGCAAACGAATGGAAGGACTGGAGAACCTTGGAATGTTCAGCTTCTACAGTCTTCTGAATTTTGACAGCTTCGCTAGGCACTGTTACCTGTCAGAACCACGACTTTAACAGGCAGCTCTTGGCAAACAGTGCTGAGCACTTGGTGTTATAATGCAGTTGGCTCCATATTCTGACTTGGTGCCGGGTTTTGGCTGATGAGCAATGGGCAGTTTCTGCTGCTTCATCTAAGACTGCAGCTTGGAGGTTAGTTTATTTTTAAAGGGTCATGAAACACTTCAATAGTTATCCTATTATACACCCAGAAACTCACTTGAGGGCAAAAAATAATAATGGAAACTACTCAAAATCAAAGTTTTTTCCTTCTTTTCCAGAGATGCTTGCTTTTTATCGTACAAAACTTTGTATTTTAATAAATAAGGATTCTGCTAAAAGTCAGTGTTTTCAGCATCCTATATTTGTCCCCATGCTATCTGTATTTTAATTTTCCTGGGGGATATAATCCACATTCATGGATCAGTGTACACTCTGAACTCCTTAATTTACATTCTTAACTGCATTTTTGACATATCTATGTACTTTTACCACAGGCACTTCCCATTCTAAATATCCAAAATTGGATTTGTTTATTTGTTATAAAACATTCTCCTCTATCCTTATTATTTATATTTAACTTATTACTGTTCTCAGTCTGTTACCTAATACTCTCTCACCCATATATATCTTACCTCATAAATACTTTCCTGAACTTACACTCTATCTCGCCTGTACCACCTTGGTAGGTTCTTTTTCTTACCTATATCACTATGTCGAGAAACTTCAAAATGGAACAAATAAAGGAATTAATGGGATAGAACTCAAAGAGATCTTGGCACAGACTCACAGACATAATAAACAATCTCATGGTTACTGGGGGAAAGGGAGTGGGAAGGAATAAATTTGGGAGTTTGAGATTTGCAAAGGTTAGCCACAATATATAAAAATAATTTTAAAAATTTTACTCTGTATAGCACAGGGAGCTATATTCAATATCTCGTAATAACCTTTAATGAAAAAGAATATGAAAACATATGTATGTATATGCACGAATGGGACTTTGTGCTGTACACCAGAAATTGACACATTATAACTGACTGTACTTCAATAAAAATACAAAATTTTTCAAAATAGAACTCAAAGAGAGGAGATGTAGTTAGAGAAGCAGGGGACTCTGCTGCAGGAAGAGAATAGGCAGGATCTGGTGTTTTGAGGCCTTGGCTTTGTGTTGACAAAGGAGTTTTCAGCCACATTGTCAGTAGCATTGTGAGACCAAGTCCATTCTAGCCTGCCACAGGGATGAAGAGTGAAACAATGTCACCATCTTCAGAGGTTAGGCAGGATATTATGTTGGAGTGCGACACCTGAGGACTGTTTCTACTCTGTGGTCAGAGCTTTCCAGTGGATGTAGCCAGGAAACTTCAACAGAAAGTGCTAATGTAGTAGGAAGAGGTAGCCATGAGAGATGGTTTCTGTAGTATACATAAAGGCAAGTGATGCATTGTGTCACATGTACAAGACAGATATTGAGAGACACAGGGACATGTCAGATAGGGTGGCAGTCATGGCTACAACCAGGTGAGGACAAATACATCTGTAAACAATATGTGGATTAACTAAGTTACTCAGCACATGTGTAGTGATTTACTACTGTGTGCCCATTGTCCGTCTAGGGTCTCTGGAGGCAGCTGTGAACAAGACCGAGTTACAACCCTTATAAAGTTTACTCTGTGGTAGAGAAGTCTGACAATCAACTAGTGTTCTTTCCTCAGAAGATAATTTCAAGCAGTTGTAAGTGCTGCTTAAAAAAACGGGCCGAGAGTGATGGAGAGAGGGGCTGTTTTATACTGGGTTTTGAGGGAAAGCCTCATTGACAAGGTCATGTGTGAGCATCAACCAGAATGAAACAAGGAACCAAACCATGCAATGATCTAGGTCAATTAGGTTCCTTATAGAGCCATGAGCAAGTTCAAAAGATTCTTTATACCCTGGTTCTGTGGGTCAGGTCAGGATGCTGTTTGAGAGAATGACAGGGTTAGCAGTTGTGGCACACCTAGATTTTTTTCCTGCTTTTCTGAGAAGAGAAATAAGACAGAGGATAAGGTCGATGCACAGAGTAACCGTGCTGTTGCTGCACTGGATTGCTCTCTCAGATTCTTTACACATTGTCATATTGTTGCTTCATGTGAAATGTCAAACACACACTTCCTTACTGACATGGCTAAAGAGACACCTGTGGGAAGACTTACCAAGGCTCTCCCCATGCTCCTGTCCCTCTGAGCATTCTTTTTTCATAAATGTTCTCTCACCACAATGCAAAGGTCTAATACCTGTATGTCCTCTTCACTCTCCCCACTCGCAATACTACCAATACAGGGACCTCCTTGAGAAGAGGGGATGTCCTCTATTAATGAATATTCCTTTTGAGTATAGCTACACACAAAATAGGACAAGAGAATCCATGTCTTTGTCATTAGCAGAAGTAACATTTTTATACCATATTCCAGTTGTTACAGATATTATAAAACATCATTTATGTTTATCAGTGCTTCAAATTTATGGTAGTGACTAGACCTACCTCCATAGTTATTTAATGTATTAAAAGTAAACAGATAACTTATAAGTTTAATTTTTATATTTTGATAAGTGTATTTCAAAATAACTTATTCTTTGTTATCCTGTTTTACTTTACACATTGAAAAAAATTATTCAGAGATGGGGTCTATAGGTTTCATTGTACCACCAAAAGTGTCTATGGCACAAATTATGTAAGTATTTGTTTTAAAACTCAATTGATTTATGTAAAAAGGATCTGGGTAAACCAGAGGCCATCTTTTCTCTTGCAGCGTCCTCTCTAGGTGACCTCATTAATTCCCCAGGCATGGTGGTAATTACCAACATATCCTGATGAGTCTGTTACAAAGTCAGGCCATGTCTTTGAGCTGGGACTTAGCTTTATTTTAGCTTATTTGACAATGTCACTTTGTCTCAGAGTCATCTAACTCAGAACATCCAAGACTGAGTCCCTTATCCTCCCATCCCAAATCTTTTCCTGCCCAATCTTCCCCATCTAGCAGCATTCAGCCTGTTGCTCAAGCTAGAAATGTAGTAGTCATCCTTGATTCCTCTTCTAGTGCCCAAACATCAAATACATGAGGAGGTCCTGTCAGTTCGACTCTCAACTTGAATGTGCCCACTTCCCTCCATCTCTGCTGTACCCTCCCTAGTCCCAGCCACCATCATGCTTTTTGTCTGGATAATTGCCATATTCTCCATATGCGTTCCCCTAGTTCCACTAATGCTCTTCCAATCCGTTCTTCACAGACTGAGTTAAAACATGTATTTGGATCATGTCATTCACTTCTGACAACTCTTCAGTGACTTTTCATTGCATTTAGAGTAAAATCTAAATCTCTTTGGTGCCTCTGAGTAATTCATTCCCTGCCTGTCTAGCCACCCTCCCTTTGTAACATTCCTCTCCTCAATCACCATACTTCATTCATACTGAATTTTTTTCAGTTATTTTAATTCACAATGCTAGAGATCTTTCATTTGCTCTGTGATAATAAGAGGAGCCTCTCTCCTTTCTCCAACTTGCTCCAGGCCCCAGGAGACTGGTCTTTATAGACCACATCAATGGTTTCCTTGCCTTCTGGCTGCCTCGGTTGACTACGAGGGTACTCTAGCAGGGGATCTGAAGGAGAGATTGTATCTTCCCTCCCTGTGCAGTCACCTCTGGCTGGCTCTGCCCTTTAGTTGTCAAGGCCTCCCCCTTCTGGTTCTGGCCAGTGCTCTCTCCTCCTTTTGGCTTTAGGGGTGGTAATGGCTCTTCTTTAATTAGCCTAGCTTGACTGTGTCTCCTGTTCCTCCAGGGACTTTGGCTCTTTTTTTTTTTTCTTTTTTTTCTTTTTTTCCCTATTTCAAGGCATTTTGATGCCCTGTTCTTTTGCCTGGAATGTGCCTTCTAGCATCCTTCACACAGCTGGCATCTATCTGTTCTTTAGTTATCAGTTGAAATGTCATCTTCTGAGGTGTTCTCCTTAACCAACCTAGATATTTTGGGACCCCTATTATAGTTTCAGTGCCAACACACTGTTTTCATTACAGCATTTATATTTACATTTGTTTACTTGATTTATTTATGTCTCTCTCCCAGAAAAATGTTAACTTCCTGAGGGCAGAGGGCTTGTCCATCTTGCTCTTGTTTTATACATCCCCAGTAACTAGCAAAGCATAGCATATAATACTGATAATGATAATAATGATAAAGTCTAAAGCATACTGAAAGTTTACTCTGTGTCAAGAATTTTTCTGAATGTTTTATGTATGTTAGCTCCTTAATCCTCACAATAGCTAGTGGTGTGGATATGTTTATGATTATTATTGCTTTCCCATTTTACTTATGAGGACTCTGAGATACACATGAAATTAAGTACTGCATCAAAGGTCACACAAAAGTAAGTGACTTAAGTGGAAGCCAAATATATAAAGATCTATTCTTGTCCGAGTAACATACTTTAGCCTGTATTTTGTAGTATGTAAGGAAATATTTACTTGAACAGTTTCCTCTAAATGTGAATACAAACCTTATTAGTAACTTAGGGTACACTTTGAATGTTAGCTAATTTTTTTTATATCTCAAATGTGACAGTTGGCTTATTTAATGCCTGACTCTTCCTTTTATGACTTCGAGTTATTTTGCAAGGATTAGTAAACTGTTCCAGTAAACTGTATTGTATTGCATTTTCCCAAATAAGCCTTCATTCTAAATAAAACTGTAACACAAAACACAATCTTATAACTTAAAATTCTGTTCTACTCATTTTTGTCTTTCTACAAATATGTGGATTAAAGGGCTCATGAGTCCTTTTCATGTTGATCTGTAGAAACTGTTGGACAAAAAGTTAAGTCTTTGTTGAGAGAATCTGCCATCAGTTAGTTTTCATCAACTTGCAGAGTAATTCCATTTCCATATGTGTAGAAAAAAGACCTCTTATTTTGTGTTAGGATTAAAAGAGTAGAACTACTCTGTTTCATAATCTGTAACATAGAACATCTAAGAGAAAAAAAGTGTGTAGGTTTGCCATTGTATGTTTACCTGTAATAGATTTATCTGTTTCATGAATCAATAGAACTGTAGTTAAAGTGTGTTCTGAACAACATGACTATCACATAATGGATGCTCATTGCCATTGTTTCCTGAGCAGATTGATAGGAAACTCTGCAGAGTCTGTTGCCTTTTAAATTCACTAGATGCTTGAGCATGTTAATTGCACTGAGAAGTCCTATAGTTAAAAAAAAAAAAAAAAAAGAAAGAAAAAGAAAGAAAAAGAAAATCTGTTAATCTAGTGTTTTTAAACTTGGTTGAGCAAGGTCCATTTTTGTTTAGAACGTCTGCTAACATATCACAAGAAAGTTCCATAGAGCATACCTGGAAATGTTGCTATAGGGTTTTTAAAGTCAGTGTTTATATATTGGCATGAGCAAAGTATTGTCTTACAAGTGTAAGAACAGAGTTGACCTTCAAATAACCAATAGAAAAGCCTGATAAATATCCTCTATTGTAGGAGGAGGAATACATTATTCACCTACAACTTTGATCATTCTTAGTGTTTGTATTCTCCCTGTATTAGCTGTGAACTTTGGTTCCTATGAAATGTAACACTTGCCCATAATCAATTTTGTGTATGTAATGGAAGTAGTTTCCCATTTAAATGTGAAAGCAGATTGATTGCAGGTAGTAAAGGTGACATTTTCATTTCTATGTATTACAAGCTGAGAAATTCTGTTTTAAATTGCTGACAAAAGAAATCTTTGTTGACAGCATATTTTGGTTTTCTTCATTTTATTTGGAATAATTTTGAGAGAAAAAACAGAAGAGAGAGTGATCTCTGAGTCTTGGAACATTTTCTGAGAAAAACATTATGCTGAGTTATTGAATTGAGAATTAAACTGTTTTAAAATGTAGGACTTAGACATAGCATGAGAAGAACAATCGTTTCTTTCCATGTAAGTGAATGGTGATAATTCTTAAAGCTCCCCTTTCTGGTCAATTACCTTTGCCCTTGCTTTTGGCTTCTGTACTTTGCACTGCATTCTCCTAAACTCTATCTATCTTGACTAGAACATCCAAATGACTGTTGCAGTATCTTCACATTGGCTCTTCATTTCTTTCCCCTGCTCCCAAAGTAAATACCTCCCCAAACTCTATTACATGCAGGTTGTGTGAAGGACAACATCTTTTTTTTTATTATAGACATGGAAACTGAGATTTGTTCTTTCAACTAATCCTTATTTCTAATTGTTTGGTTCTCAGTAGCTGCACCTGTGCTTGATGAATCTTACATTCAGAAAGCACAAAATGAGAGATGATTGTTTCCGTACGTGCTTTCCATTAAGACTGTTAGCCTTTGCATGACGATTGCCGCTTGTGAAAAGCCTGCTTATATTAAGCAGATATTTTGGGTTTGGATGATTAACTGCTTCTTGATTTAAACAAAGGTAAATTGGAGGACACTCAGTTATTGAAAGAACAGTGGAAGCCTTCTCCTGTGAGCTACATACTTGTCCATTTAAATTATTCTGGTTGCTATTAAGCAGCATCATCTCTTGGGTAGGAGAGCCCATGCCCTGCTGGGTCACAGAATCATCACCAAGGGAAGCTGCTTGGCATGACTTTATTTGAGGGGTGAAATCTTAAAAAGAATTTTTAAAATTTAAGTATAGTTGATTTATACTTTTGGTTTCAGGTGTACAACATAGTGTTTCAATATTTTTATAGAGTATACCATTTAAAGTAGTTATAAAATATTGGCTCTATTCCCTGTGCTGTACAATATATCCTTGTAGCTTCTTGATTTTATACATAGTAGTTTGTACCTCTTAATCCCCTACCTCTACCTTATTCCTGCTCCATTCCCTCTCCCCACTGGTAACCACTAGTTCTCTATATGTGTGAATCTGTTTCTGCTTTCTTAAATTAATTTGTTTTATCATTTATATGTGGAATCTAAAAAATAAAATACAATATAATACAGTATTTGTCTTTCTCTGTGACCAATTTACCTTAGCATAATACCCTCCAAGTATGTCCATGTTGTTGCAAATGGCAAAGTTTTATTCTTTTTTATGGCATATATATATACATATATATATATAGGAATATATGATGGAATACTACTATATTGTATCTGTTGATGGATACTTAGATTGCTTGCATATCTTGGTGATGGTAAATATTTCTGCAGTAAACATTGGGGTGAATGTGTGTTTTCAAATTGGTGTTTTCTTTTTCTTTCTTTCTTTCCTTTCTTTCCATTTTCTTCTCCTTCTTCTTCTTCTCCCCTTTCCTCCTCCTCCTCCTCCTCCTTCTTTTTTTTTTTTTTTTTTTTTGATAAAAACCCAGGAGTGGAATTGGTGGAATTGCTGGGTTGTGTGGGGTTGTGTGGTAGCTCTGTTTTTAGTTTTTATTGAGAAACTTCCATACTGTTTTCCACAGTGGCTGTACCAATTTGTATTTCCACCAACGTATATGAGGGTTCCTCAGATGGTCATTATTACAGTATTGTGACCAAGCAAGAGTTATCAGAGATTAGATCAGGTATAGTCTTGTAGGTCAAGGTTAAGAGTGGATTTTAAGTATGAAGGGAAGCAGTTGGAAGATTTTGTGTATAGGAATGATGTGATCTTAATTTTGAATGATTATTTAGATTGATTATTTTAATCAAATGATTATTTCTGGCCTCTAAGTGATACATAGGCTGAAGGAGAATAAGAGTCTCTGCAATACTGATGTGAGAATTGATAGTGACTTGGAGTGCTGTACTATTAGTAGAGAAATTGAAATTGGTTAGATCCTGGATATATTTTGAAGAGACAAGATTTATTATTGGATTGTATATTGGAAAGCAAGAAAGAGAAGTCAAAGATGACTCTAGGATTTTTGATCTGGTCATTTGGGAAGATACTGATGCCATTTACTGAAGTAGAGAAAATTTGGAGAGATTTGAGGGGAAGTAAAGAATTTGATTTTGGGTGTTAAATTTGTTGTATTTATTAAATAGCAAAAAGTTGACACCAAGTTAAACTGTTGGATATACAAGGACAGAGCTCAGGGAAGAGGTTGGGACCAGAGACAAAAATAATTTATTAATGTAGAGACTGTATTTTAAATTCACAGACATGGATGTGATCCCAAAGGGAGTAAAAGTCGATGAGAAAAGAGGTGAGAGATGAAAGCTGAGAGCTAAATTCTTGAGGAAAGTTAAGGAAACGGCTGGAAAAATAAGAGAATCAAGAGAATGTGGTGTCATTTGAAGAAGCAGTTTCAAGGAGGAAATAAATGATTGTGCTAAATTACTGAAAGATGGAAGAAGACTGGGCAGATTAACAATCATGGATTTGGCAACATGGAGATTGGTGGTGATCTTTGTAAGTGCTTTTAGTTGAGTGAAGATGAATAGGGAAATTGGGGAGAGGACGTGCAAAAAGCTATTATTAATCCTTATGAGAGTTTTGCTATATAGAAAGGAAGAAGTCACTAATAGGGAATAGAGTCAAGAATGTTCTTTTTTTTTTTCTTTTTCCTTTTTTTTTTCTTTTTTCTTTTCTTTTTTTTTTTTTTTTAGATAAATGGTATTACAACATGTCTGTGTGCTGATAGGATTATTTTTTATCAGTTGGAAAGGTGATGTTGCAGGAGAATGTAATCATTTTCAGAAGTAAAGTCCTTGAATAGGCGAGCAAGAATTGGACCCATTGCTGAAGTGGAGAGGTTATCTTTTAACCACTCTGACAGAAGGGAGGACCACATATGAATATGGAAGGATAAGGAAGGATATAGAAGTTCGTTCTTTTTTTTTTTTAATTGAAATATAGTCAGTTTACAATGTTGTGTCAATTTCTGGTGTACATCATAATGTTTAAATTTTACATATACATACATATATTCGATTTCACTTTTTTCTGTTATAGATTACTATGAGATATTGAATATAGTTCTCTGTGCCATAAGAAACTTGCTTATCTGTTTTATATATAGTAGTTAGTATCTGCAAATCTCAAGCTCCCAATTTATTCTTTCCTACGCTCTTCCCCCTGGTAACCATAAGTTAGTTTTCTATGTCTGTGAGTCTATTTCTGTTCTGTAAATAAGTTCATTTCTGCCTTTTTAAGATTCCACATATAAATGATATCATATGGTCATACGATATTTTTCTTTCCCTTTCTGACTTACTTCACTTAGAATGATGATCTCCAATTTCATCCACGTTGCTGCAAATGACATTATTGTATTCTTTTTTTATGGCTCAGTAGTATGCCAATGTGTAAATATATCACAACTTCTTTATCTAGTCATCTGCTAATGGACATTTAGATTGTTTCCATGTCTTGGCTATTGTAAATGGTGCTGCTGTGAACATTGGGGTGCTTCAAATTGGAGTTTTCTCCAGATACATGCCCAGGAGTGGATTTTCTGGATCATAGGTAAGTCCATTTTTAGTTTTTTGAGGACCCTCCATACTGTTTTCCATAATGGCTGCCTCAAACTACATTCCCATCAATAGTGTAGGAGGGCTCCCTTTTCTCCACGCCTTCTCCAGCATTTATTGTTTGTAGACTTTTTGATGATGGCCATTCTGACTGGTGTGAGGTGATACCTCATTGTAGTTTTGATTGGCATTTCTCTGATAATTAGTGATATTGAGCATTTTTTCACGTGCCTATTGGCTATTTGTATGTCTTCATTGGAGAGTTGCTGTTTAGGTCTTCTACCAATTTTTGGATTGGATTGGTTTTTCTGTTACTAAATTGTATGAGCTGTTTATATATTCTGGAAATTAAGCCCTTGTCAGTCTTACCATTTGTAAATATTTTCTCCCATTCTGTAGGTTGTCTTTTTGTTTTACTTATGATTTCCTTTGCTTTGCAAAAGCCTATAATAAATTTAATTAGGTCCCATTTGTTTATTTTTATTTTATTTTTATTGCCTGGGTAGACTGCCCTAGGAGAACATTGCTAAGATTTATGTCAGAAAATGTTTCACCTATGTTTTCTTCTAGGAGGTTTATAGTATCAATTGCTTATATTTTCTCATTGAAATAATAAAATAATAACTGCTGAGAGGGAGATTTGGGGAGATAGAATAGATGCAAGAAGGTAGTAAATGACCCACTCAGAGAAAGGCAGTATGGATAGGCTGAGTAAAATGGTTGGTGGGGCAGCTTTAAAAATCTACTGAAGGTTCATGGTCAGTAAGTTGAAGTCAGAATGCTTAGGTGGTGTCATTCTAGCCATATTTAGCTTTTCAGGAACAAGTTCAAAGCCATCAGAGACTTAGAATTAATATTAACTATACTTTTTCTATGTGAGTTTGAAATATAAAAGAGAGTTGCTGTGTTGAAGGTGGATGAGAAAGTGAATAGAATGATGAACTGTAAGAAACCTACTTGGGTAAAATAGGAACAGTGGTATAATTTGTTTTCTCTCAGTATATTTAAAATAATTTTATGACCACTGATTTCTTTCCTTTTGTGTTAGGCTTTCTGAAATCAAAAGTAATTACTAGTCTTACTAGCAATTAGCTAGTACCCAAAGTCAGCTCTGCATCCTCCTGTTCAGTAGACCTAAGATTCTACTATGTGTTGACAAGGTCAGCCAGGAAATAGGGATTCCCTTATTCAGTAGAGTATAAGAATTATGAAGATGTTTCATGAAAGTAGATTATTTTAGGAACTATGAGGTGTAACATTTTTAGACTGAAAAATACCTTGTGGTTTTTTGTTTTTGTTTTTTGTTTTTTGTCTTGATTCATGAAGGGAACTTTAGCATGCTAAAGAAACTACCATCTAGAGGAGATCAATCCACTGGTTCTTAGATGTGTCACATCTAAGCAGGATGTTATTTCCTGGAGCTTGATTTTCTTTTGATGAAGCAAAGAATGTTTCTGCTAGATAGAACTCGGGGCTGACAGCTCTCACATCTGTGAAGCAGTAGGAAGAAACAAAAACAGCAGGTTTTTGAGTGAGAGGATGTTTGAGGATGAGGAGCTGAAGTTGCAGTTCATTGCCACACACTGCTGGATCTCTGACACCACATGAAGGCTTTGTGTTCTGGTCTGGTGTTGAGATATGGAAGGCTCTGTGTGTGCCTGTGCTCAAATAGGACACTGCAAAGCTCTCCACATAGAATTTCTGAATGTCAAAACGAATTGGTATATTTTGTAACACAAATTGATTAAGTACATTTTGATTCTTCAAAGGACCAACTGCTGTGCTCTTTTGTAACTATGCAAAAACAATTATGTTTTGTTCTTCCATTTATTTGAGAAAAGCTGGTAATAAGGCACTTGTCTTTCTCTTAGCTTGTGGCTTAGAAATAGGGTGGGGGCAACCACTTAGTGTTTCATTATAAAAAAGTAAATGTCTATTCCTAATGATACTTCTTTTTGAAAAGGGATTTTTATAAACTTATTAGTGCCAAGTGAAGTGTCCTAAATTGATCTAGAATTAAAAAATAGATAGCTACTATATCTAGTTTCGTATTTTTTTATATTAGAATCATTTATTCAGCCGTAAGAGCAACCATAAAATTATTTTCAATAAAGCAGCATGCTGTACCCATTGTGATATTTAACCATCAAAGATGCTCATAGATTATCATTCACATAATACAGAATAATAGTTGCTTTATGAGTTTCTCTAGTAGAAACCTTCTCAACCTGTGGCTTCTAGTGGCCTAAGAACCCCTGAAATTTTATGTAGAATTTTGTGTATATACATATTTTTAGGAGAAAAAAAAGTAAAGTTTTAAAAATCAGATTCTCAATGAAGTCCCTGATCTCTTTTAAAATATTACTAAGTATTATAGTTGTAAAACCAAGAAACAATTCCTTTGGGGACTATTTGGATCTACATACTAGAAATATTAGGTTAAGAGAAAACTACCACAACTGCCTAGGACATGAGTAGGTGTTCAGTAAATGTTAGCTGAATTTCTACTGACAGGGCTAAGGCAAAAGTTGCTGAAGATCATTGTGAAAAGAAGGAAACAGCAATACATTGGAAAACAGGAAGAAAGAAGTGGAGTTTTGAATAGATAAAGGAATATTGAAAGCAATGACATATTTTAAATCACAAAACATGAAGTAGTTAGAAAGAGAACAATGATTTCTTCCCAATCATTTTAACATCCTCTTTTCAATTCTGAAACCTGACATTTAGTAAATGTATTTTTGTGTATCAATGGGTTTGTATTTTTACCAATTAAGATTTAAAGTTGTGATTATAGACAAGTTTAAAAGAAAGATGCTAGATTAATACCTGGTTCATTTTCATGGAAAAAAAAAGTTTTGGACATATAGTGGGGAAAAGGACAGATTTTCAGTGAACATTGCTAGATGGATTGCATATTCATATGGAAAAAATATCTTTATTCCTATGTCACATACCATACACAAAAATAAATTTCAAATGGCTTGCAATCTAAATGCAGAGGGCAAACCACTAACATTTTTTCTAAGTGCACAGGAGAACATCTTCATGATCCTTTGTATGCAAAGATTTCTAAAACTGGCCACAAAGTACCCCTGATAGAAGTAAGAACTTATAAATTAATCTATAGTAAAATTAAAGAACTTTTATTCATCAAAAGACAGCATTAAGGGATTGAAAAGACAACCCTCAGAGTGGGAAAAGGTATTTTATTACATTTATCTATGAAATATTTATAGCCATAATTTTTAAAGATCTCTTGCAAATTAAAGATAAAAAAGGGTAACCCATTAGAAAAATTGGAAAAATATTTGAACAACAAAAATATGGCAAATTAACACATGAAAATGCTCAAACTCAGTTATCAAGGAAATGCCAATTAAATCACAATTCCATATCAGTGGATACCTGTCAGAATGACTAAAAGTAAAAAAGACTACCAAGTGTTGATAAACATGTGAAGCAACTGGAACACTCAAATACTTAAAAGTGAAAATTGATAAAACCAACTTGCAAAACTGGTGTTATTCACTAATTTTAAACTTATATACATACTATAACATAGCACTTATATTACTTGACAAACATCCAACAGAAATGTGTACTTATTTTTGCCAAAAGATAGGTAAGAATGTTCATCAAAGCACAATTTGTGATAATCCCAAACCTGAACCTATTTAATTGTTCATCATTGGGATAATGGATAAATAAATGATGGCATATTCACACAATGGAATAGTATTTTATAGAATGGGAAGGAGTGATTTATAACATAACAATATGGAAAAATCTCATAAACGTGGTGAATAAAAGAAAGCAGACACAAAATATATATTCTGTTCTCATTTTGTTGTATTCATACTTTATATAATCTATTGGGATAGAGGTCAAAATAGTGTTGAGCTTAGACATAATGATTGGAAGGAGGGCATGGGGGCATCTTCTGGGTGCTGGTCATGGTCTCTTTCTTGATTGAGGCATTGGAAACATGAATGCAAGCAATTTGAAGGTTCATTGTATGCTATGTATACTTCCTAGATATGTATGTTATGCTCCAATAGAAAGTAGCAAATCAGTTAAAATTATCTGGAAATAAAACTAATATTTTAAAAACCTGTTAACCTAAAAATGTAAATGCTTTGCTAGATTCCAATACTTTATTACTACTGAAAAAAAAGAAAAACGGCAGCATTGAGCAAAGTATAAACGTGCTTTATTATGACCTTCTTTTGCACAGTAGGGTAAGAGGCCACAATATGTCACAAGGGAAGTTTCCTAGGAAAGGCTTCTGTAATGATGTGAGCTTCTGCAAACATATTATTTGCTGAGATAAACACTTCAGCTGCTCTGAGGATTTGGAGAAGCTGTTCATTAAACTGCAAGGGAATGACACAAGAATTCAGTGAACAGAAAATAAACAGCCTGCTATGTAGCTTTTCTCTCTCAGATAACTCGGAGATTAACGAGATTAGATTGGTGAAAATTGCTCTGTTCTTCCCAACCCAAACCAAATATAAACAAACTAATTGAAAGCATCTCATATTTGATGTGTTCCGAAGATCTTTTTTCTTTAAATTTCTAGGAAGAAAGCAACTTTAGATTCCTTTCAAAATGTATAGTACATTGAACACCCATAGAAAAATCTACTTGGTGATGGGGATGAGTGGGGGCAGTTATCCAGAGGTGACTTACTAGCAGTTACGAACGTAAAAACTTTAGATTAACAGCTTCTAAGAAATGAGCAATCAGTGTGTCTCTGGAGCCCTTTTTCAGAAATAACTTTCTCCATGCACTTTCCCACCTGGATGCTTTCGTTTGTATTCTTTCTGCTTGTTGTGTTTATGCCTATTATGTATAACCATTTCATACGAACTCTCCTGGGAAAACCTGACTGTCGTGCTTTGTATTTGCATGTTAATTGATGAGGTTTAGGCCATGACTAAAGGAGAATAATGAATATAATCAATATTCGAACAGATAAAAGGACCCAATTCATGAGAAGGCTAAATTATATAACCTGTTATTTGACATGAAGTACTGCAATTGTCTGTACAAAGGGGTTTGGGATGGAAAATGAAAGATAAAAGGAAGTCTGAGAGTTGAGAAGTCAGTACTTAAGGGTCTCTGGGAGTAGCATTTGGAAATTCTCTTTAAGAAACTTGGAAAATGCTTAATTTTGATTTCTTCAAAATTTGTATAGTATGAATTATTACATATGACATTAAACTACCAATTTTCTGGAAGTTTTCTCTAAAAAGCTAGGGAATGTTCCTGTTAGCCTCTTCAAGCATCCTTGAATGGTAAGCCACTGAAAATAATAAGTAACTGCTGCTGTTTTGGACAAAACCAGAGACTGAACAAGGAGAGAGCAGAATTAAAGAGATAAGCCTGGGGGAAAAAACATGAGTGTGGACTGAAAAGCTCTAACCCACTGGCTCCCTGAGTAGAACCCCGTTCCAAGGGAACTGGGGAGTCATGCAAGGAAGAAGTCTTCATTACTCTGCCCAATAAATAATTCTCATGGAATCTGTCTGTATTAGTTTCCTGAGTTTGCTGTCACAAATTACCAGAAACTGGCTGGCTTAAAACAGCAAGAGTTGATTCTCTTGAAATTGTGGAGGCCAGAAGCCTGAATCAAGATGTGGCCAGGGCCACACTCCATCTGATTCCCTAGGGGAGAAAACGTTTATTGCTCATTCCACTGTCTGGTCACCCCATCTTTGGCTTCTTCCATCTTCCTTAGCTTGTGGCCACATCACTCCAGTCTCTGCCTGTGCAATTACATTGCTTCTTCCTTTTTTTTGGTGTCTTTTTCTCTGCTTGTCTCTGTATGATTGTATTTAGAGCCCACCTGGATAATTCAGGATAAACTCCCCCTTTTAAGATTCTGAACTAAATCACATCAGCAAAGGTTCTTTTTCCAACTAAGATAACATTCCCAAATTCCAAGGATTAGGAAATGGACATATCTTTGGGGACACTGTTCAGCCAAGTACACTATCAATTTTATTTAAAAAATACAGCTTCAAATTTAGAAGCCAAATGAAAACAGCCCTATTTCTTCTGACTTGCATTATAGCCAACTCTAGTCCTGTTTAGTTACCATTTCATAGTATTCAGAGTTTGAAATAGTCAGCCATAAGTTTACAGACTTGAACAGGGACTAAGAGGTAAAGTCTGATTTGCCCATTTCACAGATAAGAAAACCACTGACCAGATACTTGGTCAGTGAAAAAGATTACAAGATTATCTGAAGAAATAGAACTCAGGACCTTGGACTGTTGCTCTTTCTACTTCATCAAACTGAATGATCAAGATAGTAAATACTAATTGATTTAAGTAATTCATTCCTGAAAACCGCTCAGTAAAGTTTCTTTCTTTTTTTCCCCATTTCAATAAAACTAACAAATGTGGTATTTTTTATGATTAATTAAGACAACTTGATAATAAACAACCTTTCTAGTAGTTAAGGACAAAAGTACAAGTTATGTATGTGCAATAAAAATGAAATTATAAATTACATTACAGCACTGTCTCTAAAATAGAAAATATACTAAGCAAACCTTTCAAAGGCACTTCTGTATTTGTCACTTCTCATTTTGAGTTTTCTTATCCATTCAGGCATTTGCAGTGTAACTTCAAAAGATCCCATTACTTAGAAGAAATTCTTAGATGGTTTTTGTTTTTGCCCTTTATAAAGTCTATCACTAGCCCACTAGGAATACTAATATGAACTGCTTTATAAGAATGGTGTTGCTCAGAGAAACCATAAATATCTGAACAGAGCATACATTTTCATAATATTAAATTATGCCATCTTGTTTCAGAATTATAGGAATGCCTGACTCTACATAAAAGTACATGTGGTTGTCTTTTTTCATCATGAAGAACTTTTTGAATTCAGAGATAAAAGTGGAAGTCGCAGTGAACCCTATCTACCCATGGGAGGATTCTGGTGTCCACAAGATAGAGGGAATACAAATAGAAAAACAATTAGAAAAATAATGAAATGTATGTGCCAGTGAGGCAGGAAGGAAGAGGAGTCATACACGTATTGAGAGTTGGTGGGGAACTGGAGCATTGTAAATTTAGAATCCCAAGGAAAGAAAGTTGTTTAAGGCAGTTTGATAAAACCATAACCAGTCTACCAGTATAACCGTATATATACACACATATATATAAATGTTTCTTTTAAAAAGTATTATTTGTAAGATACTTTTGTAAATAAATCTAATTTGACTAAGTAAAAGATAACAATGTGATAAATTTTGTCCTAGATTTGGGAGTATCCTTTGTACTTCCCACACCATCCTCAACAAACACTCCTGAAAACTTTGAGGTGAAGGAAGTAGATTGATCCTTGAGAGTTAAACTTTTAATCAACATCATGGGTATTAGAAAAATAACACCTGAAAAAAAGTTACATGTCTTCCAAGTGGCAAACCGGATACAATCTGTCTGAAATAAAGTAACATTTTACAGATAGAATGTGTTAGTCTCAAGTGGTTTTGGAAATGAGTCAGCTAAATATATCTAGAAAAAAAATGTTGCAGAGACAAATGTTTTTAGCATTCACATTAGCATTGTCCAAGAAAAAGACTTGGCCCACAAACTTTAATATTTCCATTTTGTTGTTTAGTAAGTTCACAAATTTACTGAGAAGCAAAGGAAATATAGACTCTTAAAAAAATTTTTTTTCAAATTAATTAGTTGGAGTTTCCTCATGAAACTCTTGATCTCGGTGGATACAGTCATCCCTTGGTATTCTCAGGGTATTGGTTCCAGGACACACTTGATATACTAAAATCCAAAGATGCCCAACTCCCTTATATAAAATGGGGTAGTATTTGCATATAACCTGTGCACATTCTCCCATATACTTTAAATCATCTCTGGATTATGTATATTACCTAATGCCATGTAAATGCCATGCAAATAGTTGTAAATACAATGTAAATGCTATGTAGATAGTTGCTAGAGTGCCTCAAATTTAAGCTCTGCTTTTGGAACTTTCTGGAATCATTTTTTCTGAAAATATTTAACCTGCAGTTGGTTGAATCCTCAAATGTGGAACTTGCAGATGTGGAGGGCCAACTGTATTATGTATGTCAGCAACTAAAGATTTGACTCCAAAATAGTAATTCAGTGTAATATGATAATGAAAGAAACTTTTAGATAACTGCTTGGTTTTAGAGTTCTGTTCTTCTCCCCATTTCTTCTCAAGTTGACATTTGGTCATATGGGGGAGGAAATGACGTGTTTGTATGGCATCTTCTGGAATCTTACTGATTTCTGCTGGATATAGCTAGTCTGGGTTACTACCTGACTAATGGCAACTAGTCTCTTTCTGTGTTGTATCAAAACATTTCCCAGATTTCTCCCAGCTGATCTCAGTTCCTGATGGTACAGCCAACTCCTTAACCTGGTCTCTTAAGTGATTAGTTTTTGCCTTGGGAGCTTCCTCTGTTTTGCTTCCAGAGACCTGCTAGGGCAGGTTCGTAGACTCTCAACTCACCTTTCTTCCAGGACTCACGAGGCACATGGAGACCTTAGAGCTTTGTACGCCATGCCATATGGGAGCTAAAGAAGGCTTGGTGTTTACCTCATGACTCAGTTTATTTTGATATGGCTGCTTCTAGGTTTGCTTGAGTGTATCCTGTAAGACAATGGATTTCTAGAATCCCAAATTTTCCTCAGACTTTCTAATGTATCTCTTTCTTGGATTTTGGCCCTGAAAAAAGGTATCAGGCATGTGTCTGTGTCTGCTTCTATCACTACTGAATCTTTATCTTCTGCTTGTGATTTGACCAGCATCTCCCGAAAATAAGGCTTCTTTTTCAAGGCCACCAAGCCTGTATCCTAATTACAAAATGGCAGATGTAGGAATTTAAAACATTCTTGTGCTGTAATGAAGCAGGCTTTCCAACGTATTGTCTTATAGCAGAGAGAAATGGGTTATCTCTTTTTCTCTTTGTATTCTGCCTGTGACAAGCTGTTAACCCTCTCTCATTTAGGTGGAAAGAAGCCTTAGGCTGATGTAAGGGATGTCACATGAATAGAGATGCAAAAGAGAAAAGCACATTTAAATAGTTCATAGGCTATTCCCTGCCTTACAGTTGTTGAGGGTATCAGCGTTGAGTTAACTGCAGTGGGATGTGAGAGACTTAGAAGTGATTGGTGATCCCTGTCATGAGTTTCAGCAACAAGTGAGGGAGAGGAACACCTGCCATTCATTTTCCATCCTTGATGTAGTTTAGGTACAATATCAGTATAAATTTACTTCTTCTGACGACCTTAATGAGTTTGAAATGCCTGAGAAGTATGTTTTAAAGCCGAACATTTTCCTAGGCATGCAGTTGCGTTGGGTTTTCAGCGTGTTTAATCCTGTCAATGTGGGAGTACATGTGACAGGAAGGCATTTTTATGTCATGGTTTTCTTTTTCTTCTTCTTTTAACCATTAACTCCCTTATGTTATTTGAGATCATAAACACAATTTTGGAAACATGCCTTTCGGCACAAATTGCCTAATTTAGTTTTTTTATGACTATGTTCTCTATTTCCCTGAATCAATTTTTATTCTGTGCTTCTTCCATATGGCACTCTATTTTCTGTATCTTTCAAAGGTAATCAACTTGCAATGGACAATAGAGTGTACTATTTGGGTGATGAAGCCTGTCAAATTCTGAATGTAGTTTTTATTACCGTTTATGCTTTGAGAATAAAGTGTAGGTCCTCAGCTCTCAGTTAAGTTTGTGCCTCATTCCAGACTTTGGCAGCCCTGAAGATTTATTTGTAGGACTTCCAAAAGTGAGAAGGAAGTAGAGCCATGATCTCTAGGCCTTGGCATATTCTCCTTGTTTTATAGATTCTAATTATCAAGGGACCAAACTGAAGTATGAACTTTCCAAGACCATCTCAGACCACTCTCTCCTCTTCTTCTTCTCCTCAGCCCTATTGGCCTCATTCATGTCCTGTGAGATGTTTGCAGTCAGTCTTCTCTGCCAGAAATGTGGCTACCTTGGGTTTTGGTATGATTTGTTAAAATCAAAATGTCCTCTCTTCACACAGGTCTTCTCTGACTTCTGTAACCAAACTGTGCTGCCTCCCTCACCAAACTCCTTTCATCAGTCATGCTTTATTCGTTGTAGTTTTATTCCCTCATAACACTTACCACTATTGTTTGCCAGCACTGCCATGACAAAGTACAACAGACAGGGTGACTTAAACAGCAGACTTTTATTTTCTTAATTTTAGATGCTAAGAAATCTGAGATCCTTTCTCCTGAGGACCCTCTCCTTGGCTTGTAGATAGCCATCTTCTTTGTCTTTATATAGTCTTCCCTCTGTGTCTATGTCCAAATTTCCTCTTTTTATAAGGATACTGGTCATACCAGATTGGGGCCCACCCTAAGGACCACATTTTAACTTAATAACCTCTTAAAGTCCTTATTTCCAAGAACAGTCACATTCTGAAGTACCTAGTTAGGATTCCAGCTTAGGAATTTGAGGCAGGGGGTACTTAATTCAACTACCTACAGTAATATGATCCTCTTCTTTATTTACCTTTTCTTCCCCACTGAAAATGAAGTACCATGAGGTCAGGGCTTTATCTGTCTTCATACTCTCCCCCCACCACCTAGCCTAGTGCCCAGCTCAGCTGGCAGGCTCAGTGATCTTTCTTCTTAATCTAAGTTACTTAATTAAACAGAAATACGATATATAATTAATCCCCACATTCTAAGATTTACTCATTACTGGCATTACTAAAATTCTCCTGCTGTGTCCTTTGCTTTGTGAATATAAAGAAACATAATAGAGAAAGATGATGTAAAGTATAGAAATTTCTTGTTCTAAGTTCATAATCTGAGATAAGTAGATTATGCTCAGGCAATAGCTACCTTTCCTGTCTGTTGGCACCCTTTCTGTGTG
The DNA here is from genome assembly GCF_009834535.1 of Camelus ferus. Classification (NCBI taxonomy): domain Eukaryota; kingdom Metazoa; phylum Chordata; class Mammalia; order Artiodactyla; family Camelidae; genus Camelus; species Camelus ferus. The sequence continues at coordinate 83,964,459 of NC_045698.1, read as the reverse complement.
ATTCGAACCTATTACAGATTTCTAGAGGCCAGTTTTCTTGCTATATCCGTAAAACATTACCCTTTACTACAACAGGATATTTCCACACCTGAAAGTTCTTTAATATGGTTTTCAAGTCATTCCCCGAAGCTATAGCATCATTAATATGACTTTACTGTATTTAGATTTTGCCTAAAATGAATTCAATTCTCCCATTACATTCATTGGTTATATTCCAGTGTCATGTAGTACCATATGACCTAAATGATTTTGTTGTTGTTATTAATTGTATGATCTAACTATATTAAAGGTTACCTGAGCCTCACGCTCTTGAAACACAGTGAGAATTAAGAACCCCACCACACAGTTTATATCTGTGGCTTACTGTGAAGAAACATCCTACCCCATGATTCTTTTTTAAAAAAAAAAATTAAGTTAATAATATTACCTATCTCATAAGATTTTTACGATGATTAAATTTAAAAATACATAAAGCACTTTACAGTGTACTTGGCTAATAGTAAGTCCTCAATAAATGTTAACTGTAATAACTGTATTCTCCTATCAATGCTTTGAATTTTAAAGCCAATGAGTCTTTACTAACTAAATAGGTCTGTGGGGGTTTTTTTTTCCCTTCTAAAGCCACGCCTCCAAAAGTAAGCAATTTCACATAGAGAATTGCTAGGAAAGGGAAACTTAACTTTGTACAGAATAAATTGGAAAATGTCTGTGGGAGATGAGCTTTCATTATAAGTGTTTTGGAGAAGGAAAATACAAGTTTAAAGATTCCAAAGTTTAAATATTGTAAATCCAAGGACGAGAATGAGTTTTGTAACATTTAAAAAATTAAAGCCAATGCCAGACCAGGGATTTGTCTGCTTAGATGAAGTAGGTATCAAGGAGCAGGACTTTATGACGAGTAAGCTACTGTTTTTCTCAGGCAATTTAAAGAGGGTAGGCAGAGATACACCTGGGCCTTCAACTGGGAAATTGACATCCCAAATTGAAATAGATGCATGAGCCTTCCTGAGTTGGTACAGAATAATCTGACCAAATGTAAATTGGCCTTAGAGTTCGATTGCTTTGCATTCTTCACTGGATGCCGAAGGGTAGTGCTCTGCTAAAGAAAAAAGTCCACATCCAAATATTTTAAAAAATATCTGAAATGATGTTCTGCAGAGAATTGATTACCAAATAAATGTGTTTCCTCCAAAAGGTTATAGTAGGAAATGTGGTTAAATACATTTTTTCATTCATATAATAATGCATTATGAAGCCATGAAAATAATGATTATTCAGACTATATATCAGCATGGAACATTATAATATTAAAATGGGAAATGAAAAACAAAGCAAAGAAATTTGAACATACTACATAAAATATATTCATGGACAAACACTAGAAGGTAATTTACAATATTAGCATTCGTTTAGTGTTATGGTGGATAGATACGTAATAGTTTTTCCCCAAAACTTTAAAAACATTCCAAGTTAATGATGCTGTTACTTGCTCATATATTCGTTTTCATATTCTTTTTCACCATAAGTTACTACAAGACATTGAATATAGGTCCCTGTGCTATACAGTAGGAACTTATTGTTTATCTATTTTATATATAGTAGTTAGTATCTACAAATCCTGAACTCCCAATTTATCCCTCCCCACCCTCTTTCCCCCCTGTTAACCATAAGTTTGCTGTCTATGTCTGTGAGTCTGTCTCTGTTTTGTAAATAAGTTCATTTATGTCTTTTTTTTTTTTTTTTTTGATTCCACACATGAGTGATATCATACGGTATTTTTCTTTCTCTTTCTGGCTTACGTCACTTAATATGACTATCTCTAGGTCCATCCATATTGCTGCATATGGCGTCATTTTATTCTTTTTTATGGTAGAGTAATTAATTGATGGATATTTAGGTTGCTTCCATGTCTTGGCTATTGTAAATAGTGGTGCTGTGAACCTTGAGGTGCATGTATCTTTTCAATTAGAGTTTCCTCTGGATATATGCCCAGGATTGGGATAGCTGGGTCATATGGTAAGTCTATTTTCAGTTTAAGGACTCTCCATACTGTTTTCCATAATGGCTGCACCAAACTACATTACCATCCACAGTGTAGGAGGGTTCCCTTTTCTCCACACCCTCTCCAGCATTTACTGTTTGCAGATTTTTTAATGACTTTGTCCAATGTGAAATGATACCTCATTGTAGTTTTAATTTGTGTTTCTCTGATAATTAATGATATTGAACATTTTTTTCATCTGCCTATTTGCCATTTGTATGTCTTCTTTGGAGAAACATTTGTTTAGGTCTTTTGCCAATTTTTGGATTGGGCTGTTTTTTGTTGTTGTTATTAAGTTGTATGAGCTATTTGTATATGCTGGGAATTAAGCCCTTGTCAGTCGTATCATTTGCATATATTTTTCCCATTCCATAGGCTGTGTTTTAGCTTTATTTATGGTTTCTTTTGCTGTATAAAAGCTTATGTTTAATTAGGTCCCATTTGTTTATTTTTGCTTTCATTTCTATTGCCTGTGAACAATGCCCTAGAAGAACATCACTACGATTTATATCAGAGAATGTTCTGACCATTTCTTATAGGGATTCAGAGACTGAAAGACTATGCCATCACTGTCTCCATTTTCCTAGAATCTTACTCTTTTCCTTCTCCTTTTGAAAGAGAATTAAAATATAATTATAGAGTAAATTATCGTGATTTATGACTTTCTCCTTATTCCAAACACTACCCTGAAATTGTATATAATTATTATTCTTTTTATTGTTTTCTAACTTTTACTACATATGTATGTACATGGAATAGATTTCAGGTACCTGTAGCCTATACCTGATGGGGATGATATACCTGTGCATTTGTCTTTTCAGTCACCCAAAAGTAGCCTTCAAAAATGAACTAGGGTTATTATCTTTACTTTTACCACTTAGACAGGTAAACACGTAGCCACATTTTCCAGAAAGTCATGTGAAACCAAAAGATAATTAAAGCCCTCATGAGAATCACTGAATCTTCTTTAATACATAAAGACATACTCATCCTACTCACTGTTTTATTGGCAACAGTGATTTCATGGTGACTTAGCTTCTTTCACATGGGAAGAATGCAGTTGAGCCTTCTATTTTGTACAGTGATTTTCAAAATGTAAGTTTTCATAACTTTTACTTCATTAAAGAAACTTTGGTCATTTGCCTATGTTTTTTGGTATATTTCTGTCAATCACCTTACTTCTGTGATACACACAAATACCTATCCATAAAAAATATATAGTATTCTGTATTTTTAAAATTTACATAAATGAAAGTGTACTGTACATTGCTCTTACAACTTGTTTTGCTGCCCAACATTTTATTTTCAAATATATTAATTTGATGGAGATCTAGTTCATTCAACTTACCTGCCGTATAGAATTCTATAAAAAAATCCAACAGTTTATCTATTTTCCTACTAACAGATATTTTAATATATGTCCTTATATGTGCCATCTGAGGAACATACCCAAGGGTTTCTCCAAGGTATATATCTGAAAATCTAGGCTATGCACATATTCTCATTTTCTAGATACTGCTTTCTATAGTGGTTTCATTTAAAAGCCATTCAGTAAGAATTTTTGTTTACTCATATTTCAAATTTGATGAGAGTTCTTATTGTTTACTACTCTGTTTGAAATTACATCCAATTGTTGCTTAAATTTGCATTATCCTATTTAATAATGAGATTGGTCATCTTTTGTATATGTTTATTGCAATTCTATTTTCCTATTCTGTGAATTGCACATTTATAACTTTACCCATTTTTCTATAGAATTTCTTGTCTTTTTCTTACAGGTTAATGGCAGTTTTTTTGCTTTGCAGAATTTATATGTTCTGGGTATTAAATTTTCGTTAGTACATTTCATTGTAAGTTACAAACATTCATATGCTTCACTCAACATTTCAGCCCATGTATCATTAATGACACTTAGATATTCATTTACTGACCCAGCTTTTAGGTAAAACTTACATAAAATGAAATGCTCACAATCTGGGTATACCATTTGATGGGTTTTGGCAAATGCACACACCTGTGTAACCCAAACTTCTATCAAGAACATTCTATTTCCTCTATATAGAATGTTATCATCATCCTAGAAAATTCTGTCACCCTCTTCAGACCCACAGAAATAACTATTCTTCTGAGTTTTTTCTCATTATAAATTAATTTGCCTATGTTAGAACTTCAAATAATTAGAACATATAACATATAATCCTTTATAAAAGGCTTCTTTCCCTTGGTATGTTTTTGGGATTGACCTATGTTGTTGTATGTTTTGGGAGTTAGTCTTTATTACCAAGCATTACTTTATTGTATGGATATAGTGCAGCTTTTTCATCCATTCTTATATTGATGAATACCTGGCCTGTTTCTAGTCTGGGGGTATTGTGATTAAAGATACTAAAAACATTTTTGTAGAGTGTTTCTGTTAATATGTCATTTCATGTCTCTTGGGTAAGTACCAAGAAGTAGAATTTCTCATCTAACAGAGTTGACCTTTTTCAAAGATAATTTCTCCTACTTTATTTATTCTTATGGTTAGTCCAGACACACTGTTATATTTAGATATATAACATAAAATGACTCTACTCTGTTATTCCAGTTGGAGAAAATAGTATTTCCAAAGACAGAGAATAAGATCTAGTCTAAAAATGCCAGATATTGCTGGTATGTACAGTGTCAGATGTGAGGAATAATGGAGCATAAGATTGGAGAAGGAAAAGAACTTTAGTGACATATTTAAACAAATATGGACTTTATTCTGTAGATTTTCTGAAGGATATTAATTTTTTAGCATAGAAAAACAAAGGTAAGCTTCACTGAAAAGTAATTGCAGCTAGAGACAAAGAACAATTAATAGTAAGGGTCTAACATCTGACACTTCACTTTCCTTTACGACACATGCAACATAATTTAATATTCTTTGTATGACATTCAATTATTGATACCTACAAATATTAATAAATAAATATGTACAATTATCATTTATAGTAGCATTGTCCCTTTTTAGTTTGATGGATTGTATTTCCGATGTCTTACCAAAAATCACTTTACCTAACCAGGCCACCAAAATTTTCTCCTAATTTTTTATCTAGCTATTTAAAGTTTTAGGTTTTATATTTAACTCTATGGTCCATGTCCACTGTGAGCTAGTTTTTGGAGATGGTGCGAGGTAAATTAAGGTCTATTTTGCTTGCATGTTTGTGATTGTCTAGCACGTTATGTTGAAAGGAATATCCTTTCTACTTTAAACTGCACATTTATTAAAAAAAATTAATTGACAATGTATGTAGGGATTTATCTATGGAGTCTTTATTCTACTCCATTGATCTATATGTCCATTTTTTCTCTGATACAAAACTATATTGATAAGTGTAGCTTTATGCTAAGTCTTGAAATCCAGTGGTATAAGTTCACCTGCTTTGTTCTTCTTCACATTTGTTTAGGCTATTCTACTTTTGCTTTTCCATATAATTTTGGAACCAGCTTGTCAATTTTCACAAAAAATGCTGCTGATATTTTAATCAGAATTATTAAATCTACTCAACAGTGTCCAAGTAACTGACATTTTAACAATATTTAGTCTTGTAATCCATAATTATATTTCCTGATACTGTGCTTCTTCAGACTTTTAAAATTTTTCTTATCAGTGTTTTATTGTTTTTAATGTGCAGATCTTATTTATGTTTTGTTAGATTTGTACTAAGTGGTTAATGTTTTCTGGACTCTTCAATTCCCATTTATAACTGTTTATTGATGGCATATAGAACCACAGTTGAATTTTCTGTACTGGTTTTGTATCCTGCAAATGTGCTAAACTCAATTATTAGTTCTAGTGATTTATTTTGTAGGCTCTTGGGGATTTTCTAGTGATTTCTTTTGTAAACTTTTTGGGATTTTCTACATAAACAAACATGTCTACAAGTAGGAACACTTTTTTCCTTTCCAATCTGTGTGTATTTTATTTCTTTTTCTTGCTTCATTGCACTGACTATAACCTCCATAATGGTGTGAATAGGAGTGATGGGCATGAATATCCTTGTCTTGTTCCTGATGTGAGGGAGAAAGGATTCTGTCATTTGCTGTTAAGTATAATGTTAGCTATAGGATTTTGGAGGAAATCGTCTTCTCTTTCCAGTTTGCTGAAAAGTTTTAACATAAATGTCAAACACTTTTCTATACCTATTCCAGTGGTGATTATTTTTCTTTAGTCTGTTGAATTACACTGATTGATTTCTAAAAGTGGAAACAATCCTCTTTCTACAAGACTGTAAGCTCCACAAGGACAGGTAGTGTTGTGCTTGAGATGAATTTGTGAGAACTGACTTGTGAGAAATGATAATATTATGGGATTTTGAGAACCAGTCATTCAACTATTACTAGATGGAAGTCAGCCATCATAAGAGTATCCACAAAAGAGAAATCAGCAAATGCTAACCATCAGGACTCCATATCTGATGCTACATAACCAACAATCCCAAAACTTAGTGGATAAACAAGAGTGTTTATTCTACTTACAGATACTCCATTTGACAGGTTTTGGTGGGCACAGCTCAACTCTTTCCATTGAATGTCAGTCAGACAGGCCTTAGATCTGGGTACTGGAGTCACCTGAAGCTTCAGTCCCTCACACATCTGATGCCTCATGTAGGGAGATGTGTGTGTGAAATCTTTAATGAGGATTAAGGTTGTGGGGGGAGGAAATGAAGCACTAGGACTCGGCTTAGATGCCTTGTGTGTGTAATGGCTCCATGGAGGTTTTTGAGGTTCTCAAGTTGGTGCTCCTACAGCTGCTTATGAGCCTTATCTCATCTGTGCTCCTGGTAAATGTCATCATCAGTGAGCAGCTAATGGCGGTAAAGGGGGAAGAAATCTGTCTTGTTTAGATGGTAAAGAATATAGTTGGACTTAGGGCTGGGATAGCTGAGGTTTTCCAGGCATCTCTCTATTTCTAAATGGCCACTCCACATGAACTCCAAACGAAATGACTTCTGGAAACATAAGTATTTTTAAGTGATAAAACATGCCCATCCATTAAGGATTTTATCAATGTCATGTTAAAAATCCTAAGAGAATCGTATCAGCTATTTGAGCAGTGATTCAAATGCTGCTGGGAGACTTCCAGTTAAATGGAATAAAATTTCTTTAAATAAATACCTTTGGGCATTCAGCTCTTCTCAGGAATGGTATAGAAATTATGGCAATAATATAACATTCTATGAAACTATTATGGACCAAAACAAAGTATTGGAAAGTAGGCTTTGCATGATTCCTGAATTTCCAGTGTATTTTCAATGTACTGGCCAAGATCGCTGTATCTGGACACATATGCTTGGATTGAAACCTAGGCTCCAATACCTGTGCAGTTTTGTGGTACTAATTATTTAACCTTCCATGTCTTTGTTGCTGCAACAGTTAAGTTGGGATAATAGAGTTGTTATAAAGATTAAATTGCTTAATAAAAAAAAAAAAACCCAGTACAATACCTGGTACAGAATAAATGCTTGATTTAGCATGTACTGTTAGGATTCTTTGCCTTAACAAATGGCATAACTACCTCTTTATTACCAGAGCAAGAATCCTGGGAATCATTATCACACACTGCTTCTACTTCTCTCTAATCACTGGATGTCCAGATAGTCACCAAGTAAAGTGGACCATTCTCTCAAGTTTTCCTCACTCCACAATTGCTCCCCAACCATGTGGTATCCACAGAGCAGCCAGAATGACTTTTATAATGCCTAATATGATAAATCACTTTTCTGCATAAGTCCCTTTAGTGGCTCTTCATCCTTGGAATGGCTTTACTAAAATTTAACTTCTGTTTACTTAATTCCCCAGCCTCATTTCTTGCCACATTTTTTTCTCATACTGAACAGACTCACTAAAACTCACTTTAAACTTTCTTAAAGCTCTATGAAAGACTGCCTCATCTGAGCCTTGGTTCTTTCTTTCACATAATACTGTTGGTTTTATTCCTGTCTTCCCTTACTGTGGCCTCCTTATCTACCTACTCTGTACTTATCCTTCAGGCTCAGCTTAGCTGTTACTACTTTCGCAGATGTCTGGCTCACTTAAGCGAGGTTAGGTGAATTCTCGGTACCTCTCCAAATGACCTCTGCATACTTCCTCAGAGCACCGTGAACGTTTCTAATATGAGTAAAAACAGTGCACAGTCTGTCTCTTCCAATAGAATATAAACTTCTAGGCAGGAGCTGGGACGCTCTTTTTTGTATTTCTGTTCCAAGCACAACATATGGCGTATAACGAATCTCTGTTCAAAAGAAGCTGGTTGAATAATGAGTACGTACCTGTGATGTTGATTAATGAATTACAGGAGGGCATTTTTGGTACTGGTTTTTGGCTTTTTAAAATAAAAATGCTAGGACATTTTCCTATAGTTTTAAAAGTTTTTCTAAAATGACCTTTTAAAAAGTTGAGTTTTTTACTTAGAAAATCCTTATGATGAGATCAATTCTCATTAAATTTGTAGAGTCTTAGAGATAAGGAGAGAAGAGAGCATAAAAAGTTAATTAAGGAAATAAGAATTTGTAGGAATGTTATGTCATCCCTGAAATTGCAAATAGAATTGCAAATACTCTAATTCCTATGCCTATTGCTGTATTATATTCTTTTCGCTGCACGTACTTTCCATTAACCTGTCTTCTCTTGTCCCAGAGCCCCATTTCCATAGAGAGGACAGGGACAGTTTTATGTGGAACATCCAGCCAGCTGGATGCCTAGAGTGAGTGGTCTCACGTTTTTATCTGGCAGCAATAAGAATTCAAAACTATAATTTGTGATTGCGTATTTATACTGGATAACTGAATATGTAAAGTAAGGACTTGTTTTTGGTAAGAATTAAATCTTATCTATTATTTTGAGATATTAATATGCATAAAATTATTTTCTCTTGAAATATATTCTTACTACAGAAATAATTCTTTTTATAGGAAATTGATTGTCTCTATTCCTCTAAAGCTGTGCTGTCAATGGATTAGCCACTAGCCAGCCACATGAATTGAGCATTCAAAATATAACTACTCCAAATTGAGGTGTGCTGTATGTTGAAGATTTCAAAGACGTTGTTAAAAAGTTTTAGAACATAGATTATTTCAAAAATTTTATATTACCTAAATTTTTATATATAATTTATACAGTTGTTGAAACAGCAATATTTTTGATATATTGGGTCAAATCAAATTTTATTCTTAAAATTAATTTCACTACTGAAATTTTTTAATTTAGATACTAGAAAATTTTAAATTACATATGTGGCTTATATTATTTTTCTCTTGGACAGCTTTGCTCTAAGTGGTTCCTGTTTTGTAGCTTCTTTTGTGTACATGGGATCCTGAGGAAGTCTGTGACAAAAGGGCTTCAGGTCAAACCCTACCAACAAAGCAAGTGTAATACATTTATGTCAGTACGTACAATACATACTGTAGGTAAATGCACATGGTACTTCATCTTTTTCCCCAACAATATTTCAAACATGTCAATCATGATGTAATCTTGTGAATAGCTATAGTCTACAGTTTATGTCTTGATTATAGATTTTATGTTCTTTTAAACATTTTAATGTAAAAGTTGTGCATTCTTTTTTCTGCTATTTTTCTCTAAAATACTGAAGGAAATTGCAATTTGTATTGCACACTTAGTCATCTCCATCAATTTCCCTCCAGTCTTTTTGAACAGTGAATGAGACTTGGGAATGCAGACCAGGGAACTTTGTGGGTAAGAAGGGACTTGCCTGCAAGGGACAATGTGTGAAGCAAGGCAGCCCTGGAGGCATGCCAGGAGAAGCTGAAACCAAATCCCAGCAGACAGCCCAACTGTGCTATTCCTACAGAGAGTGACGGATTCCATATAGGCTGCAACGGTTGGGAACTACAGAAACTAGAACAGAGTGAGAGTAAACAAGGGTGACAGAGCTGGAAAAATCCCTTGACCTGTAGGACGACAGGCAGATGGTATTTTTATGGAGCATCAGTGGCACTGGGCTGTGTGCAGAGGAGTGGGAAGGTCATTAGGACATCAGCCTGTTTCAGACAACCAATTACACTTTGTACAGGTTTAAGTGTATCTTAAAATAAAATTTCTATTTGATATAGAAATAGTAAATTTAATTTGTGAATTGGGCCAAGCAATTTTTCTGCATTATAAAATTGAACCAGTAGTTTAACATAATAAAAAGCTGAAATTATGCTCCACATAAGAAATCAAATACGATCTTTTGGTTCAAAATTCTTAACTGAGCTGCCTTGTATTTGCTTTTCATTCCAGCACCACTGTCAAATTTCAGCCCTCTGGACTCATTTATACTTGATTTTCTAAAATAGATAATAAACCATTTGTTTGGTAGCTCTTCAATAATGTACTTCCACAGCTATAAAAAAAAAAAAAACCACCAACACCCATTTTTGTTTGTGTTTGGCAAACATAGCAATTTTAATTCTATTTAAGTTTACTCTTCTTGAGACAACAGCTTTAGTATAATCAACTTGTACATGATAATATTTTAACATCTTAACCAGTTCCTTGGTGACTAAGAATAGCTTAATAAATTATCTTGGTTTTCCATAAAAGGATATAATGGTCCAAAGCAAGTGACTTACTGGTTCATAGGAAGAAGAAGGGAGTCAAGCTAGAGATTGGCTAGAGATTCCCATTAGAGTGATGCATCATAATTTTGGGTAGAATTGTTGAGAAGATAAGCTATTATCCTTTACAAATGAGAGAAATTCTTCCTTTATTGACAATGCCCCCATGAGGTCAGGGAAGCACACTCATGGCAGTTTTTTAGGAGAGGACTGAGGAGTTAAGCAGTCTATGGCTCCCACAGTGGGGACTGAGACCAAGAGCCAGGTTGTCTTCATTTATATATCAGGATGATATGGCCAAAGAGGAAGTCAGAAAGTCTGAAACCATCTCTCTGGAATTTGAGGAGAGACTCCATTCTACCTATCTGGTCTCTCTTTTTCCCACACCACAGAATTCTTTCATCTCCCAAGTATCTTTGGGTCCTTGGTTTCTCATTCTTCTGTCTTTACTTTTTACCTCTCAATGTTGAGTGCACTGATGGATGCATTATGGTGATCTAGTTCAAGAATGACCATTCATTGGTTTTGTTTACTTTCTGTAGCTATAGGCCAGGAGGAAGGGGAGGTAGTGGCTATTGCAGAGTTGATAAAACATGGACTCTAAAATCAGACAGTTTGGTTAGAACTTGAGCTTTAATACTTCCTAGCTGGGTAACTTATTTAACTTCTTTATGTCTGTTTTCTCTATAAAGAGGGAACTAAAAATAGCACTTGTCTTGTAAGGCTGCTTGAGGATTGAATGTTTAGCCAGTTCCTTGCAAGTAATATGCACTCAAAAAAGCTGGTTATTGTTATTATGGAGAAAAAATGTATCAGTCCACTGCTACGTCTTCACTGAGCTCTTACTGGGCACCTCTTTGGCTGTGAAGAATGTTGAATATTATGCAATGTAATGATAGTTGGCAATTGATGGACAAATATAATCCAAAGCATTCTTAGGGGAATCCTATGTCTAGCATACTAATAGACCCCACAATAAAAGCTTGATAACTATCATCAATTTTCTGTATATGCAGAAACACTGGAACTCAATTATTTTTAATGAAATTCCCACTTTCTCAAAACGTAAATCATGAACAAGTTTTAAAAAATTAAGCCTGCCTTGAAGACAAAATGTGACTCTACACTGACTTAGATTTATCAATTCAATTTATTACATCTTTTCTTTTTTAATTAAAAGCTGGTAGATAGTCAGTCACTCTGGAATGTACACTCTATCACTTCTATCAAAGCCTTTAATATGAGACACAAACAATTTCCCTATTGGAGATTTTGTTTTTCATTGTGTTGGCATCATTTCTGTTTATCAGATTAAGTACTACAAAGGAAAGAATGTTTGGTGGGTTGAATGTCTATCTTCAAACTCAGTTAATCATGGCACAGCAGAAAAGTGAAACCTTAGGCATTACAATTTAAGTGGTGACAGAAGAACAGCTAATGAAAGGCAGATGAAAAGATACCATTATTTAAATAAACATTCAGGAAAAAGTACTAGGATATTTTATGTTACTAAAATCATAAATAGTTCAAAATGGGGTTTGTATAAATATTACAAATCTGCTATCATCTTTTAAAAGATTTTTAAGGCCATTAGCCACAGAGATTTGAAACTTTTCATTGAATATTTGAGAAGAAAGGTAAACTGGTTATTCTCTTTTCCATTTTTAGAGAGATATTAGACTACAGTTCTAAGAAATGGCCTGATGGATAAAAACAAAGTCGTTTGAAGCAGGCATTTGCAGTTAGAAAGATACCTTATTCCCTTGAATAAGTTTAGTAACCTTGGAACTTCGTATTTCTTATCTGTGATAAGGATTTAATAACAGAATCCACCTTATGGGGGTTTTATGTGACTTTAATAAATCGATTCATTTAAAGTTTTTAGAAAAACTTGCCACATAGTATGCATCCTACCAATTAATGTTATTATTGTCATTATTATTATTATTACTATAATTCCATATGAAGCTATTGTTCGGTCAAATTTTGGAACTAATTCTTGTCCATTCAAAACTTACTTTAGGATTAATTTATAAAGTGTTTGCTCTAACATAACAGGGTTTAAAAAAAGAGAGATGGGGATATAATAGACTAGAGGTGTCTCACTCTCCAAAGAAATCACCACTAAATCTAATCATCAGTATTAATTTTAGAAAAATATGCATATCCTGACATCATTTGAATTGGTGCTATGTTGTTACATACGTCTTGGACTAGTTATGAATAAAGTTAAATGATTAATATTGCTCAATTTTACTTCCTTAGTGTACATATATTAGTGTAGTTTACACCTTATGTTCTGAATGTTATAGATTTGGATATTTGTAGCTTTGCCCTGGACAGCTAAGAAATGAGATCCAGGTGAGATGCTTTCAATTCTTAACTACATGCCTTCCAGAAACACTCTAGGCCTATTTCTTTGAGTATTTATGAAGCTCCTTACAGGTTAAAATTCTACAATTTGAAGTGCAATAATGTAACTATGGTTAGGAGGCTAATTCATAGCAATAAATTAATATTGTATAATTAACTTCAAACCAAACTCAGTAAAAAGTATAAAGGCTTCAGTTATACCAAGAAAAATAAGATTTAAAATATAGGAAATCTTATTTATAATAAAATAATCTATTGTATGAATTTTTAAAATTTTGTAGTTAGTGCTTAAGTTCTGCCTCCACATGTTGTGTACAGAGGCAGGAGGTTGTTAAAAAATAAATGTATCTACTTAACTTTTAAGTGTATATTCTATTTCCCTAGTTAGGTTGTACAAATCTCAAAGTCAGGAAGCTCAGGTGTGTATAACCTAACTGGAAAAATAAAAAATAAATTTAAAAGTTATATATCAATAGTTTTATTCAATATGTAGCTATGTTCTCTTTAAAAAGTTACCTCTAAAGTTGTAAAAATACTGTATATACTTAAACTTGCATTTTTCTACCTAGATACATTTACTGCAGGAAGTCTACATCTCAGGCAAAGGAAACGATGTGAACTCAAGCTTGATAGTAGGGATATATATGGCTTGTGAAGGAGTAGTGTATAGACTAGTTTGGATGGAACAGAGAGTTTGGAGGAGTGGACAGAGACACTCCTTTCCCCACTCCCCCCAAAACATAAGAGCTTCAAAGTAGGATGGAGAACTTATTGCTGAGTGTCTTGAATGCCTGGTGAAGATATATAATGTAACTTCACAGAAAAAAAGTGGAATGATTACAAATTTTAAAAATATGTATATATAATAAATGCAAAGTGTGTTTTTGATGAAATGTGTCTGGCAGCTCTGTTAAGGTAAATTGGATATGAGAGAATGGAGTCAACAAGGTAGCTAAGATTGGTTTAGCAGCAGTAGAACTGTAGAAGGAATAAATGCAAGTGATGTGATTTCCTCAAGTGCTAATCTATTCTTATACATCGTTGCATCTTAAGCACATTGTATACAACAGATGCTTAATTTTTTAAATATAAAAACTTGATTGTTGAATAGGTGTTGGAAGTTTAAGAGATGGGTAGGTCAAAAGCAATTCCAAGTTTTCAAGCTTGGGTGATTAAAAATAATACTGTCAAATAGATTTACCTTTGGGGTTAGCTGATTGGGAGAAGGTAATACAGATTTATAAATTTTAAGTTTTAGGTGCAGAAATGTCAGTGACTAATCTATACTGAATTGAGTTGAAAAAATATCAACATACCCACTCAGATACTTGTGAAACTAGTTTCTCTATTTTCGAATTGGAATGAAATTCCAGTTATTAAAAAAAGAAGTCACTTAATTCAACTATCAGTAGTCACTGGCCATGCATCAACAGTGTGACTATTGTTTTGCTGATAGAAATTTTATTTTTATTTAAACTTTTATTGTCGTGGTAATGATCAAAGATGCCAATATCATTGTGTGTTTGACAAGAATTGGAGATTTAAAGATACATAGTAGACAGGACCATTTCAGTAGCTGAATCAATAATGTGATGACACAGTGACATTTTAGAAAGTAAGATGCTAGTGAGGAAGACAGGAGACAGATGTTCAGCAGTAAAACATTACCAATTACACACACATTTTCCAAATAAATGCGTGTAACCTGAATAAATGACTTGGATAAACAATGTTTGGGGATGTTCTTTCAGAATTATCTATTATCCAACACAACTCACCATCTATTTGATCTCCTCTAGGGAGGGTTGGAGGAAGTGACTGAGTCATTGCTTAGAGTCATCCATTCTTGTGGAAGAGCTCTCTTGGGCCTGATTCACACAGATGGTTATTCAGTTACTTCCCTTACTAAATCATTTGTAATATCATGTAGTGATTCTTCTCTGCTGTACAATATGCTCTTCAAAAATAACAATATCAATATAGTCTTCAAGATTTGACGTTGGCTGAATTGACTTGTAAGAAAAAAAATTTAAACATTTCTGTCTGGTTTAAGAACATTAAATCTTCATATACTGGGTTAACTGTTTAATAAGCTTATACTAAGAGTATTGGTATCCTCTTATCCTCCTCTTCTTAATGAACATGTATTTTTCATTTACTTTTTTAAAAAAAATTAAGCCCATGGAAATGGCAAAATTACTTCATTTCAGCAATATTTAAATTTCATTCACGTACTCTGAATTGCATTCCATAGTGATGGATCTACTAAATAAGTGGAGAAAGTGGCTTGAATATCATCTGTTTCTTGAAGACAGCACATTTTTATCTCTGGCTTTGATCTTTCACTCTGAATTTTATACTCATATATTTAATGTTCTAAGCTGTATCTTTAGTTACTCATAGACATAGTAAGACTATATTTGAAACTGAACTCATAGTTTCCCCCTACAAGCCTGTTCCCCTCTTTCTTGGCTCTAGCTCTGTAAATGGCTCTTATACGCACCCTGTTTTTGAGTCTAAAATGTTGGCGATATCCTTACTTAATAGATCCCCCTCAAATACTATCCAATCAGCAAATTCTCTGGCTGCTCTTTACTACTGTGACTTGAATCTGGACAGATTTCACCACTTCACTTCTACCACAGTAACATCATATCTTGCTTGAAATACAGCAGAAATCTTTTTTCCCACTTTTGCCTCAACATTTCATTTTCCATATAACTATTGAGATTATCTCTTAAAACCATTAAACAGGATATATCACCCCTCTGTTTAAAAACATCCAATGGCTCTAAACAGCAATCAGGGCCCTTACTGTCAAATAGTAGAACCAGTTCTTACTAATCTGGCAGCCATTTTTCAAGATGGTTCTCAGTTATCCCATCAACCTAGCAATGCCTGGTAATCGTACTCTTCTGCAGTCTGCTCCCATACAGGATAAAGCTGACTTGTGTAACCAGTGAGACATTGTTGGAATGGTGACATATGATTGCTGAGGCCAAATCATAGGAGAAATTGCAGTTTCCATCTTGCTTTTCTTGGATCACGTTCTCTGAAAGATGCCAACTGCCATATCATGAGGGTATTCAAGCAACCCCATAGAGAGGTCTACATGGTAAAGAACTAAGGCCTCTTGCCCACACCCAGTAAGAAACTTAGGTCTCCTGATAGCAGCCATGCACAATGGGACATTGTAGAAGCAGATCTTCCAGCCCTGTCAAGCCTTCAAATGAGTAAATCCCTGGCCACATCATGACTGCAACCTCATGAGAAACTCCAAACCAGAATCTCTCAGTTAAGATGTTTCCAAATTCCTGAGCCACAAAACTATGTGAGATAGTAAATATTTATCATGCTTCCAAGCTAGTAAATTTGCAAATGTTTGTTATGCAACAATAGATAACTTAATATGTTAATATATTTGGGAAATTACTTAACAGAAAGATACAGGTAGTTTGAAGAATTTCTAGGGGAATTTGGAGAACCAGTTTCAGGACAACACAGCCAGGGGCCACATCAGTCATACTCAAGAACTGATCCACTGATGATACTATCACGCCTTTGCTGCTGATGACTGACATAGTTAACTTAGGAGTCTGGGTACTGCCATCAACTGCTCCTCCCAAGGAACTCAGTCTCCCTACAACCATGGTCACTATTTTCTGTGACTCTTTTAAGTGGAAACCAGAAAAGTTTGTTTCTAGAGTGCAAAGTGTAAACTTTTCACCAAAGTTCATAAGATGGGTAAAGTATTTTCCCATATAAAGATGGTCAAATACTGGGCAGCTGGAATAAGCATGTTTGGTAATGTTCTATCTTCTTATTTCAGTAAGAATAAAATATAAACATTTTCCTATGATTTATAAGGCTTTATTCAGTTGGGACAGTTTCTTTCTCTAACTTCCTTTTCCACCATTCTCCTCCATATTCACTGTGCCCCATCAGTTGGAAGTATTTCTATTTTTCCGACATGTTAGCCTTGTGCTTACCTCTGTATTTCCACGCTTATTATTCCCTCTGCAAGAAGAATGTTTTTTTCCTAACAACTTCACTTCACTGTCTGGATTCTTCTCCTTCAGTCCTCAGATTTCTTATCCCCATCTCAGAGAGGTATTTCCTAATCATCAGAGCTAAGTTGTAATGATCATTCTCTCTCTCACTATTGTAATTTTTCCACTTTTAAAAATTATTAGCCTGCTTGTTAACTGTCTTATTATTGGTCACTTGTTCTTCAGTGTCAGCTCTTAGAGAATAGAGATGTCTATTCTTGTCCATTTTTGTATTCCCAGTGCCTAGAATAGTGTCTGGAACTTAGTATGTTTTCTATAAATAATAGTTACATAAATGGCTGAATAAATTAGTGGATTAATTAATAAGAGTAATTATACCTCATCTTTCCATGATCTTTAAATATATGTAGATAATAAGAAGGTAAAACATTGTAACTTTGTAAGTCCTTTTTGGAAAAAAGTCTCTTTGGGAGAAAAAATGGGTACTTTAGAATAGACTTTCCTTGCCTTGCAGAAATATTTACTCTTAGGATAAAGATACTGTGTTTATTTCTCTGGAAACTGTTTACCTCTTCTCTTTTCTTAATCATATCTAAAGATTTTCCAACCATGTGATATGGGTAGGATTAACTCCACACAAACACCTAACCAAGTTACGGGGTCATATTCCCATGATCCCCACGTTCAGAGGTTGACAAGGGAACCGGGTGGTTCAAGGAAGTGTAAGATTTTATGTGGTGGTTGCAGAAAGAGAACATATGTCTGCCCCTCTGTATTATGGATAAAGAAGCATGTAACTCTGGTAACTAATCTGAGAACTGCAAGGATGTTTAGGTTTAGAGAGAATTCACACTGTGAAAAAGAGTGGAGAATCAGAATGAAATTGGGAACTTATTAACATTATTGGGTAACTACGTCTTTAATTTTTCAAGTACCTAAGCTACTAAATACCTTTTTTAAAATATATGTTCAACTGAAGGCAATTTACCTAATATAGTTTCAAATAGGGATTACATTTTCTGTTTCTTCTAATGCTTTATGAGGATTAGTCTTTGAGCACTGTATATATTTAAACAAATTGGAACCAGATCTCCTGTTTATTAGCATTTGATTCCCATTCTCCTCCTGTGTTAGACATGAATCTTCATAATTTAACAGGATATATGGGAAACAATCTGAAAATGATAATTTTATGGTTAAAATAAGGTAACAGGCTGGCATTTTCTATGTACATAGTGACAATTTGAATGAATAATGATTTTATGCTCGTAATAAAATGCAAGGACAGTTTTATTCCTTGACTGAGTTATGTCAGTGTTACCAAGTTCGGTTTGTGTGCCCAAACAGCCTGGTGTCAGAGGGCAAAATTGTTGATAGCAGCCCAAAAATGATGATTTACAATGTGCCAAACAACCAAATTCAACTTGAATTTTCAAGTCAATTTATATATGTAAACATAGGAATTACTTCTTCAGACTTTCTCAACTATAATGCTAAAGAGGTAGATTTTTTTCTTACACAATGTGAAAAGAAATCATTTTGCATATTCCTTCATTAACTATTGTCACTATATATATTAACTATATAGATATACACACATGTGCTTATTTATATAACCATTCTGTTTATTCACACAAAATATGCATGCACACAGGACATAATATTTCTCTATAAAAGTATATTTACTTGAAAGTATGCTATTTTCTAAATAGTTCCCTTATATAAATATACATAAATTGTTTTTATACAACTATTCTTCTTATATAAATATACATAAATCTGATTTGTAGAGAACTTATTTGAACAATGTGACATTGACCCAGTAATACAGGAATGTTACCATGGTAAACTACAAGGAAAATTCTTCAATAGAACATTTGACTTTTTTTTTATTTTGATAATCTAGTTAGACTGAAGTGCAACCTAGAAAATAGATATGTGGACTCAAGTTGTACTCAGTAAATCTATGGATACTTATGAACAAGACAGAAGGATTATAATAAGAATAAAGATGTTTTTGTTAAATAAGTGTGAAGGTAGATAAATGATGGGAGAATTTATTTTTAAAATGTTTTCTGTAATTCTGTTGTCACATTAAATTTTCAATTTATGAATAGCTATAATAAAATTTGTGAGGAAAAATTTACAAATAAGATGCATTTCTATTCTGAAAATATTTTTACAAAGAGATAGCATTCTCATTTATCAAAAGGTTATAAGGCACTATTTCTGGAAGAAAATAATTTCATCCTTTAATACTTTTCCATCATGTCCCAGTGATATCCTAGCCAGGTAAGCTGCACAGATTTGGTACCTATGGACAGCAGAGTAGGCTCACAGTGAACGTACTGACTCCTCCAGGAAGTAGGACTATGCTGGCTTCTCAACTGTTCTGTTGACATTCCCCTAGTGATGCTTTGGGGTCCAAAAAAAGAGAATAAAACCGCTCAATTGAAAATACCTCAAGTCCATCTTTCACACAAGTAATGAGATAATCTGCCCCTAGTGATAAAGTAATCCATTGATACAGAAAACAATCTAAACGTTCTAGGTATTTTCAGTCTAGTATAATTTGTTTTTCTAATCTTAGAAACCTGAAGGCTGATTTTTTTTTAAGAAACACATACAATCTTTCAATTTGATTATTTATTTACTGATGTTTATTTTTTATTGAAGTGTAGTCAATTTACAATGCTAATTTCAGATGTACAGCAAAGTGATTCAGTTATACATATATATACATACATGTATTTTTCAGTTTCTTTTCCATTATGGTTCATTATAAGAAATTGAATATAGTTCCCTGTGCTGTACTGTAGGTCCTTGTTTATGTATTTTATGTAAAATGTATATCAATTTTCAAATTTGTTTTTGTCTTTTTATTAAAAAACACTATGTGCAATTTCAAAAAATTAAAAATATTCAGTGAAAACAAAATGCCACCTCAGTTTTCTAGTCTTGATTATCAGAGTTGATCAGAGTTACTGGTTTCCTATGTGTCCTTCTATAAATATTCTATATCCTTCTTCATATGTCTTAGTTCAGATGTGTGAGCATATTTGTTAGGTAAATTTTGCAGTAGAATTTCTAGGTCCAGGAGTGTTTAAGTCAAGGTAGGCTAGGTTACATTGCAGTAACCAACAGTCCCAAAGTTTAAGAGACATAAACCAAAAGTTTAATTTTGATTCATGCTAAATGTTTACCCGTGGTCTGTTGAGGTCTCCACGCAAACTGCAGTAATTAAGCAGCCAGTGTCTGAATCTTGCTGGTCAAGAATAAGCTGTAGAGTTGGTCCTCTTTTATAGTCTGTATTTGCAAATTTACCCCCTTGTTAAAATTTGTTCATAACCACCAAGACAATATTTACAGTGCTATTGTGGTCATTTGTCCACACGCACAGAATGGCAACAAATTTAAGCTGCCCAATGTTCATGTTTCTAACTGAGGTCAAACAAGGTGACACAGTGCCCTCTTGTTTCTGCTCTCATACTGTGGCTTTTATTGTGGTCTACTTAGTGCCACTTTTTCATGTTTTGTTCTTTTTGTTACTAATTTTGCTTTTTAAAATGGCCCCAAGCGTAGTGCTGAAGTGTTGTCTAATGTTGCCAAGTGCAAGAATGCTGTGATGTGCCTTACAGTGAGAATTGTGTGTGTTAGATAGGCTTTGTTCAGACATGAGTTGTAACACTGTTGGCTTGAGTTCAGTGTTACTGAATCAACAATACAGTGCAACCAGAAAAAGGAAGAGATTTGCTTATCTATACATGAGGCTAAAGTAACACCTATGTATTAAGATTCAAGCTATATAGTAACATCTAAAGCAAAGGGAAAGATGAAAATATGGTTAAACTTGTGGATTCATGAAAGAAGAACCAGTTAAAGAATAGTGGAGAGTGTGGCTGCAAGGCTGAAAAATAGTATCTTTAAGGTCATGTAACACAGGATCAAAAAAATTTTAAACTACTGTTTTACCATAAAGAAATACTGCACTTAATTATTTGAAAGAAATATACATTCAATAATGTATCTTTAAGCAGATACATGTATAAAACAAGTATTAACAGTTGTATTGATAAGTTTCTTTCCATCAACTGAACTGTGAACTTCTCCTAGGAGCAATGAATGACTTAGTATTTGTGGCTTCATTATTTGTAAAGACTTTATAGAATAGAACTACCACAAATTATGAGTTGACTATAGCTTGCATTTGCTCTTAAAGCCCAGAAGTGACACACATAGTTTCTACCCGTATTTCATTGTTCAAAACAAGTCATATGACTATTACTTGCTTCAAGGGGTTAAGGAAGAATAATTTTCCTACAAGAAAGAGAAGTGGATATTGGTAAATGGTAATACGTCTACCAAATAGCATTGAAAATAGCCAAGTTCCCTCCAAGCCAATTGTGTTCCTAACAGCCATTTGAAGTGCCTGTTTCCCTACACACTCACCTACTGACACTAGTAAGGCATCAAAAGGGGATCTATTAGTGCTGTCTTTCTCCTGTGTAACTTTCTGGATTACTGACAAAGGAGAAATACTACTGTTGCTTTGAGAATTTCCTCTGATGAATTGGTTCCCTCATTGTCATTTTTTTTGGCTTGTCATAAGACTGCTTCTAACTCTATCATGCGTGGCAAGATATTGGGAAACGATTATTTCTCTGGGTAGCAAAATGATATTACTTATATTTGTACTATTATTTTATCCAGATGAATATCCTTTTAAAAATTATCAAGCAGGTTTAGAGTCTTAGATTTATTTTGGCATATAGCAGTGTACATGAGCCATGGAAAGTTGCTGGAGGAATAGATCCTGCCCTTGGCGTCTGTTTAATGTTTTAAGATCATATGAATACTCATTCAAAAAATTCTTAGAGGAGTAAGTTGTTTACATCTACCTTTATTCTCAAGGTGAGAACTCAAAATCCTTCTTGTCTGATTGTTCTTTCAATTACTGAATGAAATGTATCAATCTCTCTTTATAGTTTTTATATTTACTTTCTATAGTTTATTTTTCTCTACCTTTGTGCTATTAATATATCAAAAAGCAATTTTATACAGCTTGACAGTCTTTGTCTTTTTACTGGAATTACCAACTGCATTTATATTTAATTCAATTACTGATATTTTTGAAATTAATTCTACCATCAAACTGTGCTCTTCCTTAACTCCCTCTACCAAACTGTGTTGTTCAGACTGATAGGTACAGCCTCTCAGTTTCAAATTCCTTAGATGTACTTCAAATACCACTCTTATGCATCACCTAAATTATGGAAGATATGTAGAGAGCTCTTGAGATCCTTCCTTCATTTGGATTAATGTAGAAGGAAGCATTCTCTCCCCATCCTCATGGGGTAGTACTAGCTCACTGACAAGACTTTCCAGGGAAACCTCTGTAACTATTAAGTTTCACTTTTTCAAAAAAAATTTTTTAGGTGAGGTGGCTGACCTTGTAGAATCTGGGAAACATTTCTCATGCTCTAGCATTGGTGAACTAACATCTCATTGTTGGATGTAAAACCTCTATAGTTCTCAGCCTTTAGGACTTTAGCCAAAAGCAAGGTAGAAAGATTATCATTTTAAACTCCTATTGTATTACCTCCTTGAGAATGTTTTGGTGTCCCTAGATTTTTTTTTTTTTAATATTATTGCACTTTCAAACTTAAAGATTGGCATACATTTTTGTTTTTCTTTAATTTCATTTGCCTTGATTAAATTAGTTATTTTAAAAATTGAGATTAAAACAGTTCATAAAAAGTGTGTCAGAATAGATCAAGTGTGGTTCCATTGAAATTACAAACCCAGAGTTTAAGGTCATTTTAAACATTATGTTAATAGAATGAACTTTAGATTTGTAGAAGTTCAGCTAAAATTCATAACTGCAGTTTGAAAGAGACTGTTGGCAGTAAGACACACTCCTAAATCCTAAAATTGAAAAGATTATTTTCCTTACAAAATAACTACTCCTTGCCAAAGGACAAATAACTTGGTCTAATGAGAATTTCAAATTTGTGACTGCTGTCCCATCTCTTTTGTACCAGGATAAGAAGGTATTTTCATACAACATTCAAACCACTAGGGTGCAAACTTACATTTTAATTGGCTTGTGCACGTGTGTTCTTTCTGTCTCTCTTTCACATTCTGTCTTTCTCTGTTACTTTCATAAATACATAATTAAAATACAAGGGAAAATGTGATGTTTAGAGAGCTCTCTTCTCTCCTTTAGGATGCTTTTGTCTGATTTGTAGAAGGTTGTAGGATAATAACTACATTAATATTTAAGTTTATAGGTAGAGATTAAAGCCAGTGATTAGTAAAGATATAAGGATGAGTCTCTCCTGATTTTCTTTTTTATTTTTATTTATTTATTATAGAAGTATAGTTGGTTTACAATGTGTTATTTTCTGGTGCACAGCATAGTGATTTGGTTTTATATATATATATATATTCTTTCTCATATTCTTTTTAATTTTAGGTTATTACAAGTTATTGACTATAGTTCCCTGCACTAGGAAACAGGTTCTTGTCTTTTATCAATTCTGTATATAGCAGTTTGTAACTGTTAATCCCAAACTCCCAATTTATCCCTCCTGAGAAAATTCTCTTGATTTTCTAGTGGAGGTAAAGAATGTGCAAGTTTATTTGGTGATAATGGTAATGGATAATAAGAAGATAATTGGAATTTGTTTCCTTTTTTGCATAAGTCTTAATGACATCCACAAAATTCTTGTTCACTTGACTGGCATTCAGTAAGCATTGTTTGAATTGGAACTGGACAGCAGAAGAATGGTTCTGACATTATCATTGGTATATCCGAATGAGCATGGGAGCCTACCAGTGTTGGCTGACTTCATTTCAACTTCTGCTCTCCATAGTAGATCAGCTTTGCCAACAGATTTCCTAATACGTGTGAGTGAAAGTTGTTTTGCTTTGCCTGCCAAACCTACATTGATCCTATGCATTTCCTCCATTATAGCAATCTTTGTCATTTTTAATGGCTTCTCATAGTTCTGGGGAATGTGAACACAAAACCTTTCTCAACCTGAAAACGATTAGCTAAGCAGGTGGGAGGCAAATTGTGAGATAGACATTGAAATTTATGGATTTTTCTCCCTCCAGTATACAACACTTAGACTGGAGAGCGAGAAAAGCCACTTCTCAAATTCATACCAAGGCACTCAAAGCATGTCACAGGAAGAAGAGAGAGGCAGCCTCTCTGACACAAAACTTGAGGTGAATAACATTTCTTATCTTTATCTCTACTACATGGATGAATGGAGAAAGGCTTAAGGATTTCGAAGCATTTCTTTTAAAAGTCACATGGAAAGACATTTTCTCAACTTTTCTAACTTTATTCTTACACAATATTGGGCTCTATATCTCCAGGAGTTGCCAGAGGAAATGGTATAAACTTTTTTTTAATGTATATTTCTAAGAAATATTTGAGTGTGACATTAGCATTCAGAAGGAACCATATAATTTTTAATTTATAAAGGATCTGTAAGATTATCAACTGTACTAATTCCCTATTCAACTGATAAGGAAATTGCTATTCCAAATAGCTAGATGATTTGTTCAAGGTCACACAACTAATTTGCAGGGCATTCTGATTACTAGTGTTTCGCTTTTTAAAAAAAAATTATGTCTACCACTTCTGTGGTTGGATTTTTTTCCTTCTGGCAAGACTGTGCTGATTCTTAGCAATGAATATGAGTGTCTTGAGACATAAAAAAAACTGATCTGCATCCAAACTAGTCCTGTATTTGAATTTAACTATATCAGAAAGTCATTATGAATTCTAATG
Organism: Camelus ferus; assembly: GCF_009834535.1. NCBI lineage: Eukaryota > Metazoa > Chordata > Mammalia > Artiodactyla > Camelidae > Camelus > Camelus ferus. Next base: position 83,939,643 of record NC_045698.1, on the reverse strand, counting down.
AAGCAAGTTGGAGTATGGAGTGTAAGGTTGGAGTAACAGGCTGACAGAAGAGAGGTAAATAAAAGAGGAATTCAAAGAAAGACGATTCTTTGTCACAATGTATTAGGTTCTGGATGACAAGTCCATTCACAATGGGTCCCAGTAATGCAGTTGCAAGATCTAGGGTTGTGTGCACAGCTCTCGTCTCAAGAGAGAATGAGGATACTAGAAAGGAAACCAAGATAGAAATTAAGTTTCTCCAAAATCTTTCAACATATAATGAGGGTGGATAGGGAATATTAAAGTGCAAAGACCACAGAAGCCCTCAGTGCTTAATCCTAAAGCAGTGTATACCGGGCCTATTGACAATAGTATCATGTCATCTGCAGGGACCAAAAATCCTGATCTAAATGTAAACCAGCAAGAATCTGCCCAGGAGCTAGGAAAGGGCTGAGCGTGCAGGCAGTATCACTATCAAGTCAAGGGTGAGGGTCTGGGAAAGTCAGGAGCTCATGGGAGGAAGAGGAGACAGACAGAAGCAGGTTGATTCCCATGGCTTTTGCTGTGGTGGAAAGTGAAAGTCATATAATAAATTAGCAGCGATTGTTTCTTCTTTTTGCTTGTTTCTGTTATTGTTTTTTGACTTTCCACCCTTTTCCAGATAGGAGCAGCTTCTCCTTGCTCACAGGTGACAGGAGGGACTCCTGGATAATTCTACTCCAAATCTACTCTAGATTTAGCCTATGTGTATTATGGTTAGTTTGTGTGTGTGTGTGTGTGTGTGATAAATACATATAAAGTATGTATATAAAATATATAGAAATATATAGAAATGAATATATATATACATATGTATACTTTTATATCAAATCCATTTTATATTATATATTATATATTTAATATAATATACATATATATACATATGTATTTCTGTGTGTGTGTATATGTGTGTGTGTGTGTATATATATATATATCTCAACTCCATTGAAACAAGGGTAGAAGAGTTTTTAAGCACTGGGGGGTAAGCTAGTGAAAAAAGTACTGGAGGACTTCATCAGGGAGGCTGGTCAATGTGATTAAGCCATCTGTGTTTGCTAACTGGTACTTTTCGAATAAAGACTCCCATCTTCTCACAAAGACTTGAAGCCAGGGGCCCTATCTTTCTTGATGATTTCAATTCAAAGGAATGGCTCTCAAGTCCTTGAGAAAGACAGTCCTGGGTTGGAAAGCTGGCAAGCGTCTGGGAGATTTACATCTCAAAGGGCAGAGAATTCATAGTTGCAAGTTTATTAAAGTAAAATGCTCAAAAAAAAAATTGAGGTCAGGAGCCTATATTCAGTAATAAATCTATTTAAAGTTTAGTCAAGCTGAGGGGAAAGTTAAGGCCATCTTTGTCAACATATTTGACAAATATATGTAGTCAAGTGAGTTGGTTAATGCCAAACATGACTAGAATACAATAAATATTCTAATTTTTGTAATAAGCTGTAAACACTTAAATATATTTCTGCTTATCCTGCTTTTAAAATGTTATCCTTTTAAACAATCAGCTATGGTTATAATTTTAAAAGAAAAAAGGTAGAAGAGTAGAAAGCTTATACTCAAGGGAAGCACATAGTAGTTGATTGATGGCAGCAAAAGATTTAACTTCTTAGTCAGAATGGAATCCTCCTTTCAAGCAAAGGTATTTACAAGCCTTATGTATCATTAACACTGGACAGTGCACCACGAGTCATGCAAAAACAATGGAATTACAAACATTTTTGTCAGAATTCTTGCAACCAGAACTAAAAATAATGCAGGCAGCAAAAGAATACTTCCTGCATAAACAATAAGTGGGTGGTTGCGATAAGAAAAAAAAATTAAAAGTTAACTAAAGTAACACTTAATTTACCAAGAAAAAAAAAAACTTGTGTTTTAAAATCTTGACGAAGTCAAAGATACTGAAACAAATGGGACCGTCTTGTTTTTAACGTTTCAGTTTTGGTTGCCATATTCTAAGTTTTTTTTGTACTTACTGTAGTGTGATCAGTACTTGGTAAATATTTGTAGAAAGAAAGAAAAATGGTAAAAAGGAGGGAGGGAGGGATGGAAAGATTGGGGAAATAAAACAACTTCCATAGTAATATAGATGAAAGAAGACAAACATTGAGTAAGCATTAAATTTACACCCATATTGGTAGCCTAAAATTGACTACAAAATCTGGAGAGAATTTCATACAAATTTATACAACAATATAGAAAAAAATTAAGACTTCTCTTACCTCCTTGAGAGATAAGAAGACTCCAGTTTTTAGTTATCTCCTGCATATCTTCTAAGAGACTTGAAGGCTAATCTCAGAGATGTGGGTTTACAGTTACACAGTCAAAAAGCCTTGGATCTTGCACTGAAAATCAAAAGGTTGAGTGTCTTGTGTTTTCAAGAAGACACTCTAAGGATGATGGGTAGGAAACCAACTGCCTCTTTCCTCTTTAATGAACAAAGAAAAAGTAGTCTTAGTTTACTGGGGATTTGAGTGCTAGATTCTTTTACCTTCATAGAAGGAGGAAAGGAAGGGAGACACAAGGGAGAGAGAGAGAGGAAAGGGCAGGACAGGGAGAGGAGGGAGATTGGATGAAGGAAAAATTCACAGATGAAAAAGCTGGAAAATGTCTCACAGCAGACTGAGCACCTTTCGGTTACCCGCCCAGGAAGGTTCTCAGGAGTAGCAGGTTTCTATTTCTTGAATCTTGTGAAAAGATAAACACACATTACCCTACAAACTCAGGAAAATGCTCAGTTGCCCTCTGGTTCAGACATGAGAGAAGAGACTAGAGTTTAAGGATAGTTTGCCTTTGAGTTTTTTGATTTCCTGTTGAGACAGATTCTCTCTTCCCCGGCAAGCAGTGGGGGCTCTAGCACCACAAAGTCTTAGCAACTGCTTTTCAGCAAAAGAAAACAGTTTTACTCTGCATTGTTGTTTTGTTCCTCGTCCAATGCTCATTCCCTCTTTCCCCTCATCATTTAGTCTTTTTATAAAATGGCCTCAATTCTAATCTCACATGCCGAGTGGTAAAGAAATGAATGAGAGGAATCTGCCAAGGGCATATTCAGGGGGTGCTTCACATGCACACACTTTACTGCATCCCCCGCCCCCGCTGAAATGAGTAGTGTGGGCTGTGAGCTCCTTACTGAGATGAGGTATAGAAGGTGTCGACTGAAATAAATGCACAACCTAAAAGTTGAGAGTTATGTTTTATTCGGTGGACAATTCTGAGGACACAGCCCGGGGTTAACAGCCTCTCCAATTGCTCTGAGGGACTGCTCAGAAGAGGTAGGGGAGGAACTAGGATATATAGGAGCTTTACAGCAAAGACCAGGTAGTTGGAACACTAAAAGATGACTTGTTAACTAAAGAAAACCAGACATCTCAAGTTAAAGAATTTAGCGCTTTTCTATGTACGGGAGGAAGCACACATTTGGGCTCACTGAATTAATTCCTTTGACAAGCACCTAGCTATCTAGGGCCAGTATCTTGTCCTTTCTTATTCTGAGTCCCCTCAGGGTGCACCATTGTGAGTGGCTGCAGAGGCTGGGCTGCAGGCTTGTCTTCACTGGGCGGTGGCTGCAGCCGCTGATGATGGCTTCAGCATTCTTTGTTTACTGATATGGTTTGCAGTATTTTTTGTTCACAAAGGAATATGCTTTCTCCATATGACAGGTATGAGGAAGATAATGTGTTCAAATTTCCAGCATCATCTCAGATTTGATGGTAACAATTGTGGTCACTATTTCTGAATTTACTTAAAAAAAAAAAAAAAAGCCCTCAGAAACTTCTTTGTCCCAAAAGATAAACTTTCAGAACCTGAACAATTCGGGCATGAAATTTTCCTATGTGATATTTTTTCCTGGGTGGTTGTCAAGATCCAAGGAATTGTTTCCATAAATAGTCCAATTATGAGTTGTAGAAAAAAGTTTTGTCTCATCTCAAACCAAGAGATATTTGTCATTTACTATATTAAACTCTTTTGTCCAAGGAATCTGTTTTTGTGCTACATTTTCTCCAGAGGAATTAATTAAATTTTAAAAACTGTGTAAAAATTCAGGAAATTTGTTTTAACTTACCAGTTCAGATGTCTTGTTTCATAATTAAAATTTACTTTTATCATTAATAAACTCATCTGCTGCAAGTGAAATATTATTATGAGCAGAAATATGACTCTGGTTCTAGAAACCTTATTTTCTTTGCCACCGAGAGCAAGAAATTCTAGTTTTTAATCTGTCAAAATCACCTGTTCCTTAAAATTTCTACATCTGGTAAACTGCCAATGTAATTCAGCAAGGTAGCCATACTATAGGTATTTTTTATTTGACATTTCTCCAAGTAATTTTAAAACTTGGCCAATTTTGGAAGTAAATTAAGTCCTCAAACTTAAGCACAAAGAAGTGCCATCTGGCTACTGATCCTTTGTCTATTTAGTCAGGCGATTAAAAAAAAAAAACCAAAAACACTTCTGTACTGTAGTTTCCCTTAAAACAAATGAGATTTACACATAACGGTCAAGTTGGGTTCAACCTGTGCTCATTAAACTCAGTGTCCTTGTTCATCATGAGGAAGCTCTGATTACAAATTTCAACAAAATTTTTAGACAGCTGTTTTGCCATAGACCTAGAGAGAAAAAGTTAAGGTTTAATGTAATAAGTAATACAAAACTTTATCTATTCACTAAGTTGGAAAAAAAAAATCAAATTCTGAGTCTACTTAACATTTTCTTAAATTCCCACTGGCTGCTATCAAAATTAGAGAAAAATGAAGCATGCCTATAAATGGCTGGTTTTTAGAAATTTGTTTCAGAAAACAGAGATACCTTGTCTCAGAGATGAGAGTATCCCATTTTTTCCAGATGATCCAGGCAGTAGAGCTTTTATGTGAGAGCCCCCTGACTGGGCCAGAATGACTTCATATTGTACCAGTACTTTGGTTATTGGTTCTCATAAGAAAACAGGTAAAACTAATAAATGAACAAAAATGTACATTTATAGGCTGTGAAAATTAGTAAAAAAAATGCCCCAAATTAACAGAAGTCTTGGGTCAAATATGAAACGTATAATTTGGAAAACAGCAGTCTGTCTTGTCATGTTTATTTAATTTGGGGGACTTAACAAGTGACCATTTTGCTCTAAGACAAATGACAGCAATAAACATAAACTGATGAAATAGAAAAAGGAATGTAACTCTGAGTCCTATAAAAGTGCTCATACTTAATATTGTCCTTTCTAATCATACCCCATCAGTATACTTCATATTCTAAATTTCTTTACTATTTATACACAGACAGACAAACCAACACACACACTTTCGCCCCCACAAAAATACTATATATTTAAAGCAAAATGCTGAGTCATAGTGCACATATACATTTAAGCTAAGTTGATGTTAGTTCTTACTATTCTATAGCCACCCTGAATTTACAGTAATGTTTTGATGAAGTAGAAGCCTTGGTTGACTTGATTAACTGAGAGATTTACTGATACAGTGTATTAAAGAAAAACATGTAGGCAGTCTAAACTGCTGATCGTTCATGCCTTACCTGCCCTCAAACAAAACTAAAAAATAACCAAAAAGAGATTTTGATTTATCTGGTAAAAGTAAATGACATAAGGGAAACCCCTGTTACCTTAGAATAAGTATTACCTGGTATTATAGTCACCAACAGAATCCACTGAAAACAGAAATAAAAATTTTATTGTTACTAACGAAAAATGTTTAATTTGGACTATATGTTGAAAAACAGTGCAAACCTATTGTGTATATACTAAAATTTTGCCCTAATTTTAATGCTGGACTTTGAATGTAGTTTTGCTGAAAAATTGATAACATACAACTAATTCTTATATTCTTCATTATTGACTTTTGCCATGTGACCTTAGAGAGTACAACTTATGCCCACCTTCCAAAAAAATCAGTTTTATAAATTCTCCTAAAGACCTATTGATTCTTTGATATTCGTATCATTCTGTTTGAAAACACATTTCTTTTTGTCATTCTTGCTGATTCCCTTTTTCAGTTAACTGTGATAGCTTGGTTAGATCTTCATTTGTGAACAGTTTTGAGATGATTCCATTCTATTAGGCAAGCTTTGACAAGATTTACAAGTTTACTTTGGAATTGCTTGGCATTTTTAAAAAAATTTTATTGTTGATGTTTAGAATACTCAATTGTTCATATGAGAATTCCTGACAAAGGACTTGATGAGATGGAATAAGCTTTCCACTAGCAATAAGCCCCAGAGGGATGTTTGTGTGGATATTAAATACAAATACTCAGTAAACTGGTGTAGATACGCAAGTTTTGCAACTGTAGAGGTTTGTTTAATAAACACCGTGTATAGCAGGCAGTTCCACAACCTAAAAAAATCCACCAGAACATTTAAACTTTCTAAAGTGATGATAACTAAATAACTGTTATAAAATATAAATTCTACCAGCAGTGATCAGGCAAGGTTTATCTGATCTGCTTTTATTGCTTTTCATCTGTAATCATAGTTTTAATTAGTTTATTAAGGACATAGCTCCCATTATTTCCCCAGGGTTTTTGAGCTTTTTAGTTTTAAATTATAATTATTGTAGCAACCAAAGTACTGATTTCAGAATGCAAAAGAGCTAGTAATGATTAATTATCTGAGACTTTTTAAAAAATGTATACAACGTGGACTGTTTTCTTCCATTCACAAGAGTTATCTCCAGGTTATGAAATATTTTATATTGCAACATTAATTAGTTGACTGTGACATGATTTCAAAAAAATAGTTGATCAATCTTCAAAAAAACTAGTCAGCAACAAAGGGAAACTGTTTTACTTTAATATAAAAATAGCAGTACATAGAAACAAATAATTGAAATATTAGGTATCTTTTCAAAGTCACTAATGTGATATATAGGTTTGAGAACTAATGACTATCTTTCTTAAAACAACTTTCATTCTAACGTAACTTTTGTAAAAATGAGTATCAGTATGAGTTTCTTGATCTGAGTGATTTCTTAATATACTTTCTTTAAAAATTAAAGTTGATTTTAACATTTAGGTTTAAAGTTGCGTCAAAAGTGATAAGAAATCAAAGCTCCTCTGTGACACCCAAAATGAGATCAAATATGAATTCATTATAAATTTTAGTTTCAAGTTAATACAAGGAACAAATGCACAGAGAGGGACTTATACCTCTGCCCCTTGCCTACTAAAATGCTGGGCTCATTTAGCTGTAAGGTATTGTTTGAAAGTTTTGGTTTTATTTTATCTTGCATTGTTAAGAAATACCATTGGCCCTTGAACCACATGGGTGTGAACTGCGTCAGCCTAATTGCATGCGAATTTTTTTTAGTTGTAAATATTACACGGTCCGTGGTTGGTTGAATTCAGATACAGAGAAACTGTGTATTTGGAGGACCGACTATAAGTTACATGTGGATTTTCAACTATATGGAGGATCAGTGCCCCAAACTCATGTTGTTCACGGGTCAACTATCTTTTATTCAGATCTGTACTCCATTTATAATAACAGCAAATGCAATTAGATGTTGACTTAGTTGGTGCAGACCCACACACCAAGTCAAAACTAATGGTCTTTGGGCTTCTTAATTATTTGTTTAAAAAATTTTTAAATAGAAGCAAGATTTCTAGATATTTGCCTCAAATTTAGTTTTTTTCTTTAACTAGCCAGTTCCTGTTTAAAATACTGTGGAATAGAATGCTTATGAAGAAAGAAAATACAAAGCTAATGTGTGTCAACTTCAGCCATGGTTGACAATGAAATTCTCATCTTGAAGCTTCTTTCATTACAAATGAGGTCATTCCAAGTCATATTCTCCCAGATATCTGGGCTTGACAAATTCCTGCACTGATTTGGGAGCTGTTAGGTTGCTATTTGTTTTGTTTTGTTTTTTTCCTACTGACTGCCTCAGTGAGTCTGGCTTCATTCACTCTATTTTCTTGTCATCATCAACCTGAGAGACACAGAAGGGGGCTATTTCAAGTGTCAGCTACTTCCAGGTATGCCTCCTTTTTAAGATTAAATGCTGTGCATTAATTAAGATGGGAGAAAACAGAGCCCTTCACTTTATATTCTCTGTCCTCACTTCTTCTCCTCATCTTCTAAAACAGATGGTAGTAGCACCAGCTTACTCTCATACATGTCTGTGAAAGATATAAATAATGAAAAGCAGTGCTTCTTAGCACGTCACTCCAACTGACTGAAGTTGACACATGGAGTAATACCTCTTTGCCATCTCATTCCCCTAAGCTAACCTGAAGTCTTACATTGGCTATGCCCAAAGTATAAATAAGAGCTATCACAACATGGTTTGTAGTGGGCTACATCACTTATTGGTCATTTGTTTTGGATCAGGAATGCCTGTTTGTTTATGCATAGTAATGGTATATAATTGTGGTTGCACTGCCCTGATGGTCCCAAAAAATCTTATTATGAAATCACTTACTGAGTAGCACCATTCAAACTAGTCTTTAGATGTTGTTTATGGCATAATTGCTTCGGGGAAATATATTTTAAACTTTAGCCCAGGTCTCAAGAAATAGCTCTCGTAATACTCATTTCTGTCTTCTTCTCTTGGCTGTTTTAGTTTCTTTAAAATTACATTTGCAACATTTGTATGTCTGCAGGTAAGGGAATCCTGGGTGTCAGCTTTCATATGCTCTTTCCCTTCTGGAATTGCTAAAGTAAATTCTGCATCTTCATGTTTAAAAATATAGGTTATTAGGGGTTTTTTTCCCCCCACGGTGAAAGTGTGATGGATATGAATGTAATCTGAGGTAAAAATATATTATTTGTAGGTAAATGAAAAACACATGTAAATACTTTCAGGTATTCAATTTAAAATATGCTTGTTAAATTTTTATTGTCAGAAGAACTCAGACAATTTTAGTCAAAAACATTACATGTAAGTGTTGCTTTTACCACCCTCACTAGGGTTTATGCAGGGTCATTCATGTAAGTTTTAAAAAGACCAACAAAGATGGACAAATGCCTTGAACACTTGTCAGTTTTGGTCAAATTCGATGTGGTGAGAATCTGAAGTTATGAACCCATCAGAGCTCTCTGGTGAGAAGCCATCAGTAGACAAAATTTTAACTATGCATGCACAGGCACCCTAAGCAGACACCGTTTCCTGCCCAACATCACCCTCATGTAAATCTGCAGACTCTCCTCTATGTGCCTTTGGATCCCCAATCTTTTAAGAGGATGTTTAGGTGGGAGTTTGAGGAAGAGAGTAGGATAGATCCCAAAATAGAGTGTACCTGGTTTGTGGGCTAAAATATGTTTATGATCCAAGTTTCACAAGGTTGAGTCACTTCCAGATCTGGTATGCTATAGACCCCACAAGGGTTGCTGATTTCCTTCCCTCCCGTCTCTCAGAAGAGATTGAAGTTATCAAGCACTAAGTCTTATATATAACTTAATCTTCACCTTGAAACATCAGAAGAGTTATATCTATCTTGCTTCTTCAAAGGAAATACACACCTCTCTACATTCTAGGTCTAATTCCTTCTCTCTCCATATATTGCCCTCAATATTATCCCTCCTGTCTTTAGTAACTTCAGTTATTCTGTTCCCATAGGCTCCTCCCCTTTTGCTTTCCCCCATGAAAAAAACCCAAAGTTAAACTTATTCACTCGTCATTGTTTTTTATTTATTCACTTATTTAAAAATTAATAAGTACCTATTTAATTTCCAACTCTGTGATAGACACACCTGGTAGCACCATCCTAGCTTTCTCTTTCTTTTCTTGGTTCAGTGCTTGAGGTAACTGATCTAAAACTGTTTCATCTGCATCTCTTTATAGCACCGTAAAATTTAATTTCATATTCTAGCACACTAATGATGCTTTCCTCTTGTAGTTCCTATCTACCCTCTAAACAAATACATCTTTTTAAAATTTCTTAGCATTTATCCTATTCTCTTTGTAGAATGTGGCACTGTTGAATACCCTTTGCTTTTTTGAAGTCTCCTTTTTTTTTTTTCCATTCTTGCTATTTTTCTGTTTTGCTACTACTTAATGTCTTTTCTGCTGTTTCTTTGCCACCTTGAATCAAAATGTTGACATTCCTCAAGACTTCAACTTTGACCCTTGCTCGTCTTGATATACTGTTATGGTTGTGTTTATTCTTGTTACTATTTTAATCGCTCTTTCTATGACATCCAACAGATGTGACCTCTGACCTTTGCTCCAGGTACATGTTTCCTTTGTCTTTCTCAATTACTCTAATTTGCATGTCGTGCCATTAATTGTATAATCTGAATATCCCTACATTTTAGCAGATTCTGGATGCAAGTGAAGTCACACTGAATAATAACTCATATTTCAATGGCTCTGATCCCCATATGCGTAACTAGGACAGCAATACTCTTCTGAAATCCTTCCAGTTGTTTCTGGTTTTCCTGGATATCTTGCGAGTGCTCAGAAACCATTCTGTCATATTCTCTTCTGATCCTCTCATAAATGTTCAATGTCCTCAAAGAATGTGAAGGAAATTGCCACTGTTATAGATGCCCCTCATGAGAACCATTTCCCTGCCACATGCTGTCTCCCCTGACCACCTCTCCCACGCTCTATTCTCTTTCTCTATTTTAGTTTTCTTCATAGCTCTTAATGCTACCAGACATTATATTTTTTTTCTTTAGGTATTTTTATTGCCTAACTTTTATCGAGCAAGACTTAGTTTGTCCATTACTCTATACCTAGTGCCTACAACAGTGCCTGACACTGGAAAGGCTTAATAAATGTTTATTGAATAAAGAAATGAATGAATTAAAAAGCCTAAGATGCCAACCTGGAATGTCAAGGTGGTGCCATTTTCCCCTCCCATTCTTACTGGTCTGAATATACTGAGTCATATATAGAATTGGGAATAATGTCCCTTTCAAGACTATATATCACATTTACTACTTGGTCATCAAACATGTGTTTCTATGGGTCCCATGCTCCCACTGGCCCCACATGCCAGCCAAGGGCCAACCTTGAAAGTAGGCTTTTCCAAAGATACCAGTCTCAGGTCCACTATGTGAGCATAAAAAATGAAAGCCAGTAAAGAAAACCTCAGTAGAATTATTTAATTGCAAGTGTTATGCTGAACATATGTCCAAATAAAAATGGCTAAAGTCCTTATTTACACTTGATTCATGATGTCTAGACTAGCAGATTTTTCTCCTCCAGTATTACAAAGGATTTCCCACGAATTCTTCAGGACCCACAGTTTAGTGGCATTCACTGGCCACATCAGCCAGATGTCACATGGTGAACTAGTGCTCTGTTGCTCCCAATGGTCACTTTGTTTTCCATTGCTGGTTACTTGCTATCATCTCAAGGTGAATACCTATAACCTGCTGTTCCTCTCTTCTGCAAATAATAGCTTTCCCTCAAGGACTGGCACATAATTTCCCTCATTTAATGCCAGAGAAAATGGAGTTTTAGGTTGTAACTTCTAACTAGAATATAGAAAGATTGGGAATAATGAAAGGGAATTCTGGGGTAAGTAAATTATGACAGCTCCTGAATGTGACTGCATGAAGACGTGACCAGACATAAGCCAATCTCAGAAACCTTTCCAGGATGCTCTTCCCCCTACTCACTAGCCTGATGCCACTAAGCAAAATCAAGTTTACCCCAAAGGAGTATTTTAACAGTTTCTATTCAGCACTGCTCCCAGGATCCTGAGAGAGGAATCAATTTCTTTGGCACTTCATTTTCATTTTTCTCATTGAATGATTAGCAGTCAGAATATCCACTCTCCTTAGTTAAAAATCTCCCTCCCACCTATAGGTGGGTAGTCTGGTCTTATGCTCCCAATACAATAATCTCATAATAGAAAATCGACTGAAATTTGAATTATTCATCCTTAAGTACAACTATGAGAGATAGCACCAGTGCAGAACATAGTATTTTGGAGTAGAGGATCAGGCTAGCAGGCCTTTCCTGTGGCCTTTTGTGTCTCTGCTCCAGATCCACTGTAAGTAACTTCTTGTTTAAGAATACATACATTCTTAAAGGTACATACCTCAACATAATAAAGGCCATATATAACAAATCTACAGGTAACATCATACTCAACAGTGAAAAGCTGAAAGCATTCCCCCTAAGATCAGGAACAAGATAAGGATGCCCACTCTCACCACTTTTATTCAACATAGTTTTGGAAGTCCTAGTCACAGCAGAGAAGAAAAGGAAATAAAAGAAATCCAGATTGGAAAGAAAGAAGTAAAACTGTCATTGTTTGCAGATGACATGAAACTATACATAAAAAATCCTAAAGATGCCACCAGAAAACTATTAGAGCTCATCAACAATCTTGGTAAAGTTGCAGGATGCTAAATTAATATACAGAAATCTGTTGCATTTCTGTAGACTAACAATGAAATATCAGAAAGAGAAATTAAGGAAACAGTCTCATTTACTTTTGTATCAGAAGGAATAAAATACCTAGAAATAAACCTACCTAAGGAGGCAAAAGACGTACACTTCCAAAACTATAAGAAGCTGATGAAAGAAATTTAAGACAAATAGATGGAAAGATATACTGGGTTCTTGGATTGGAAGAATCACTATTGTTAAAATGATTCAGTGCAATCTCTATCAAATTACGCATGGCATTTTTCATAGAATTGGAACAATTTTAAAATTTGTGTATGGAAATATAAATATCCCTGGATAGCCAAAATAATTAAAAAATTTTTTAATTGAAGTATAGTCAGTTTACAATGTTGTGTCAGTTTCTGGTATACAGTGTAAAGTTTCAGTCATACATATACATGCATATATTCGTTTTCATACTCTTTTTCATTATAGGTTACTAAAAGATACTGAATATAGTTCCCTGTGATATATGTACAAACATATTGTTTATATATTTTATATACAGTAGTTAATATCTGCAAATCTCAAACTCTCAATTTATCCCTTCCCACCCCCTTCCCCCACCTGGTAACCATAAGTTTGTTTTCTATGTCTGTGAATCTGTTTCTGTCTTATAAATAAGTTCATTTGTCTTTTTTTTAGATTCCACATATAAGTGATATCATATGGTATTTTCCTTTCTCTTTCTGGCTTACTTCACTTAAAATGACAATCTCCAGGTCCATCTAGGTTGCTCCAATGGCATGATTTTATTCTTTTCTAAGGCTGAGTAATATTCCATTGTATAAATATATCACAACTTCTTTATCCAGTCATCTGTCAGTGGACATTTAGGTTGTTTCCATGTCTTGGCTATTGTGAATAGTGCTACTGTGAACATTCGGGTTTGTGTATCTTTTCAAACCGGAGTTTTTTTCCAGATATATGCTCAGTAATCAGATTGCTGCATCATATGGTAAGTGTATGTTTATGTTTAGTTTTTTAAGGAATCGCCATACTGTTTTCCATAATGGCTGCACCAAATTACATACCCACCAACGGTGTAGAAGCATCCCCTTTTCTCCACAACCTCTCCAGCATTTATCATTTATGGACTTTTGAATGATGGCCATTCTGACTGGTGTGAGGTGATACTTCATTGTAGTTTTGATTTGCGTTTCTCTGATAATTAGGGATATTGAGCATTTTTTCATGTGCCTATTGGCCATTTGAATGTCTTAATTGGAGAATTGCTTATTTAGATCATCTGCCTATTTTTGGATTGGGTTGTTTGTTTTTTTGTTATTAAATAGTTATATGAGCTATTTGTCTATTCTGGAGATTAAACTGTTGTCAGTCGCATTGTTTGCAAATATTTTTTCCCATTCTGTAGGTTGTCTTTTTCTGGTTATAGATCCCTTTGCTGCGCAAAATCTTCGAAATTTAATTAGGTCCTATTTGTTTATTTTTGCTTTTATTTCTATTACCTGGGTAGATGCCCTAGGAGAACATGGCTAAGATTTATGTCAGAGAATATTTTGCCTATGTTTTCTTCCAGGAGGTTCATAGTGTCTTGTGTTATGTTTAAGTCTTCAAGATATTTTGAGTTTATTTTTGTGTATGGTGTGAGGAGTGTTCTAACTTCATTGATTTACATGCGACTGTCCCAGCTTTCCCAGCATCACTTACTGAAGAGACTCTTTTCTCCATTGTATGTCAATTTTTTAATTGAAGTATAGTCAGTTATAATGTGTCAGTTTCTGGTGTACAGCACACTGTCCCAGTCATGTGTGTATATATATATATACACATATTCATTTTCACATTTTTTTCATTAAAGGTTTTTATAAGGTATTGATTGTAGTTCCCTGTGCTATACAGAAAAAAATTATTTTTTATCTATAATGCTAACACTTGTAAATTTCACAAACTCCCAAATTTATCCCTTCCTACCCTCTTTCTCTGGTAACCATAAGATTATTTATTATGTCTGCAAGTCTCTTTCTGTTTTAGATGAGTTCATTAGTGTCCTCTTTTTCCTTTTTTTTTTTTTTTTTCAGATTCCGCATATGAATATCATTTGGTATTTTTCTCTCTTTCTGGTTTACTTCACTTAGTATGACGACCTCTAGATCCATCCATGTCGCTGCAAATGACATTATTTTATTCTTTTTTATGGTTGAGTAGTATTCTATTATACAAATATACCACAACTTCTTTATCCAATCATCTGTAATTGGACATTTAGGTTGCTTCCTTGTCTTGGCTATTGTATATAAGTGCTGCTATGAACATTGGAATGCATGTATCTTTTAGAATTAAAGTTCCTTCCAGTTATATGCCCAGGAGTGGGATTGCTGGATCATATGGTAAGTCTATTTTTAGTTTTTGAGGAATCTCCATACTGTTTTCCATAATGGTTACACCAAACTACATTCCCACTATCCCAGTATATGTATCTCCATTATATATTCTTGCCTCCTTTGTTGAAGATTAATTAACCATAAGTCTGTGGGTTTATTTCTGAGCTCTCTATTTTGTTCCATTGATCCATATGTCTGTTTTTGTGCCAATACCATGCTGTTTACAATAGCCAAGACATGGTAACAACCCAAATGTCCATCAACTGATGACTGGATAAAGAAGTGTTGGATTCTGTTTGCTAATATTTTGCTGAGAATTTTTTTGTATCTATGTTCAATGATATTGCCCTGTAAGAAATCCTATTGGATTTCTTTTTTGGTAGTGTTTTTGTTTGATTTTGGAATCAGGATGATGGTGGCTTCGTAGAATGAGTTTGGGAGTGTCACTCCCCTTCAACCTCTTGGAAGAGTTTAGTAAGGATTGGTATGAGGTTTTTTTTTTTGTTTTTTTTTTTGTATATTTGGTAGAGTTCCCCAGTGAAGCCATCTGGTCCTGGACTTTTGTTTGAAGGGAGTTGTTTTTTTTTTTTTTATTGCTTATTCTTTTTGACTTCTAGTCTCTCTCTCTCTCTCTCTCTCACACACACACACACACACACACACACACACACACACACACAAAGGAATATTACTCAGCCATCAAAAGAATGAAGTAATGCCATTTGCAGCAACATGGATGAACCTAGAGATTATCATACTAAGTGAAGTAAGTCAGAAAAAGAAACACAAATAGCATGATATTTATATACATAATCTAAAATAATGATAGAAATAAACTTATTGATAAAACAGAAATAGATTCACAGACAGAATAAACTATGGTTACCAGAGGGGAAAGGGGTTGGGGAGGAATATATTAAGTGTTTGGGATTAACAGATACAGCCTACTATATATAAAAAGGATAAACAACAAGGACCTACTGTATAGCCCAGGGAACTATATTCAATATCTTGTAATAATTGATAATAGAAAAGAATCTGAAAAATAATATATATATATATACTGAATCAGTTTGCTGTACACCTGAAACTAACACAACAATGGAAATCTTTAATTAAACTATACTTCAGTATAAAAAAATTATGTATACATATGGCTCCCTAAAAAAAAAAAAAAAAGGCTGTAAAGTACAGATCCAGGGAGGAAAAACAATACAGTAATGTTTTAAGGGTACATAGTTTAGATAGTTGTAGATTTGTTCACATTCCAAATTCTTTCATTATCACTTTCATTTCTCCCAATAAGAGGATAATTGGATAAACAAGTCTCCACCTCTTGCAAAGAGAAAAGTAATGCTTAAAGTGTAGAATTTCCTGACTTTGTTTTTAACCTATGACACTGCTCTTCCCCACTGGAAAGAGAAAACTGATGTTTCTCTGCTATACATATTTATGGTTTAAGACAGGATTAAAAATCATCATTCTGACATGACTATTTTATGCTTTGTATTCTTGACTGCAACTCATGAATGGGGAATATGGCCCCCAAGTTACTCGAGGTGACATTGAGAACTTATTGTTTTGATTTTTAGTTAATCTACGAAAAGTATGCCAACTAGGCAATTTTAAAAGTCGTGTTAATATAAAACTTTAAAAGTTTACTTCTAGTTAATTTTAGCAAAGTTCTATTACAAAATTTGGATTTTTAGATTAGCCTCAGAGTCTCGATAATTTAGAGGTTGTCACTAAGGAAGGAGAAGTAAGCATTTGCAGAGTAATGCCAATTATATTGGGCAGAGTAATATCAATCAGGAGATATGAAATTACTGTTAGAGAACAGAATTTTGAGCAGGATTCATAAGTAAAGAAGACACCTTGCTGACTTCTTAACATTCCATTGATTTAATGTTAGGACGTAAAACGGGGAATATTTCAGATCTAAAATTTTGATATTCGAATCTCATTTCCACTTTTGACCTTACAGAAACTTTGCCAATACATTGGTTGAATGCTTGCAATTTTTTTTTTTTTTAAAGAACTCTATCAAGTTCGAAGACATGAAATGTAAAGCATTTTTTAAAAGATGACTTTGCTGAGAGAGAAGGTAGGGTCAGAGTTACCTCATTTTGGAACATGTGCTGACAGGGCTGAGTTGTTTGCTAATCTGGAAGTCTTTTATATAAAAGTTTGTCAGTATTCCACTGCCAGGTTTAAGTTGAATGCATTGGGTTTTTGTAACAATCACTTTTTAATTAAGGCGCTAAAGAAAATTTGGCACTCATAGTTCATGTAGGCATTTAATTAATTTGGTGGTGTGTCGCTGACATTTTTAAGTGAAAAGAGATGAAGATGACTATTACGTCATTCTTTAAAAGAATGGCTCTTGGTTATGTTATCAGATTCAAAATAAATATAAAAAGCCCCCAACCGTTTATTATTCTAACTCTTGGTTATGAGCCACAACTGTAAGATAAATGACAAGTAATTTGCCTAAGGAAACTTACTAAATAAAAAGTTAAAGGAGAATGGTTTTCAAAAGCCAGACTGTGGATTCCTCTCAAAAACTGCATTTAGCCATTGGCTTGAGGTTTAACTGCAAAAACCAGAAATGTAGGTCAGGCAGAAAAGCTGGGATTCTGTGACATGGATTCATGGAAATTAAGCTTATTGTCATTAAAGTTTCCTGGAAATTGAAAGAGCATGTGGTTCCCATAGTTTTTTGGGTTTTTTTTTTTTTTCAATATTGGCCAATTGACTCTCAAAGAGGAATTTTTGCAATTTGGCTCAAGCAGAAGTATTTTAAATAAGACTTTCAGAGAAATAACACCATGCTCTAGCCAAGCTTCAAAGTTTGTTGAGTTTAATTTTTCCTTGATATCATGAGAAATAGTGAATGGAAATATTCATGAAATGGAAGTTGGTATTGTACAATTAGTCTTTTTAAGTGAAGAAGCAATAATTTACTGTTTGTGATCAGAAGGTAACTTAATTTAGCCACAATGATATAGAAGAAGTTTTTTATTATTATTATTATTTTCCTTATTTCATTACTTATTTCCTGGTTTAAAAAGTATTTCATTCTCATTTGTGGTGAATTGAGACAGTACATAAAGGAACAAAGAAGAAAATTCAAATCATTCACAATCTTTTTTTTCCAAAGAAGCAAACAATTTAATCTATTTTCTTAAGATTTTTTGTTCTTTGGATTTATTTGGGAGAATCAAGATTCACATTCTAGCGCCACTCACTCCATTGTCCAGTGGAACAGCTGGGCAACAGAAAGAAATAATTACCCCAATTTAAATGTAATTTATGATCTACCTTCCCCAGGTTACTATTCCTTGCTCCTCAAAGATTTTAACTTCTGGCTTACGTTCCTCTTCTCCAATACCACTCCTATCACTATTCTTGGTGATTAAATATTCATATGTTTTATCTGTTCAAACCTCCTTGCTTCTACCATGAGCCACTCTGTCTTATGGTCATTCTCTAGATCTTGTCAGTTTCAAGCACCACACCTCTGACCACCACCTTTGGTTTTTTCAGCTCATACCCAACCCAAGTAATCCTTTAACTCTATCAGGACCTTCAAGCCAATGAGCTTACTACATTTTCACTATCCTTTTTCATCATTGTGTTCTCCTTTTTCCCCTAAATTGTATGTCATTAAATTTCATGATCTTTCATTGTAATCACTTCCTTGCATGCATCCTCATTTCCTTTGTCCTTTTATTGAATGATCATACTCACTTAGTAAATCCAGTTAAATCAAACTCTGACAACCCATAGTGGTGGCAAAAGAAAGATACGTAATTAGGCTGATGGATCTTACTCTCAATTCCTGTCACTCCCTTCATGTTGGCCTTTAATATGATCCAGACAGTCATAATGTTCTCAGCTTGACTGAACTTTAGAAAAGTTTCTTCCTGACTGTAGGTCCCTGACCTTTCTTTTTTTAGAGCCTTTATCTTAGAAAACTTTCAATCATAGAAATGTTTAAACCCAGGAATATCTTTTTCAAGGAGCTGGGAGCCATCCCTTTGAAACATAATCAGGCAAGACAGGGCCCCTGTCTTCGAGTCTCTGTAGGAGGGTAGGAGCCTAACTTTGGTAAACACACATCAGAAAGCTCAGATGGCCTAATCACATTGACAAACTCCTCCCCCACCCAACACCTTTCCTCCATCTTTAGTTAACTGCCTACTTCAAAGAAATTGAAGCAATTAGAAGTGAACTTCACCAGTTCCCATCATCACATCTACACTAGCTTTTTCCTTAGCCTCTTCTCCTAGTCACGTGAATGATCGCTTGTGCTAGCTTCACTTACCGTGTCACAGTCTCTCTCACCAAGTCAAGGACAGTGTTCCAGCAATTCCTCCTCCTCTCCCTTGAATTGTCATTTTTTCCATCTCTACAACAGTTTTCCATCAGCAAACAAATATGTTCTGTTTCATCTTAAAAACAAATAAAACCAAAACATACAAAAAAATCAGTCTTCTCACGCTAGCCACAACTCAATTTATCTCTTTTTATAGTAAGAGAGAAGATAATCATCTGTAAAAATTTTTAAGTGTTTTCCAACGTCTAGTCTTCTGTTCTCTTGACCCTGCCTGTTCTTATTTGAATGCAACCTCTCTGTTGTTACAGCCAGTGACAAGTTCTCAGACTTCATCTCACCTAGTAATCTGAAACATTTGTTGATCACTCCTTGCTTCTTAAAATAGGTGGTTTTTGTTGTTGTTGTTTTTGTTGTCATTTTGTAATGTGGCTTAGAGGATACCACACTCTTCTGTTTCTCTTCTTACTTTTCTGGCCATTATTTTTCTACCTCCATTATCAATTTTTCCTTATCTTCCTGACCTTTTAATGTTAGAATGCTCCCAGCATACAATCCTTTGACGTCTCTCTTTGTTTTTCTTTACACATTCACTTCTTGGGGGATCTCATCAAGTCTTGAGGCTTTTAATATTCATCTCTAAGCTAATTAATCCAACATGTGTATCCCCAGTACCTCTCTTCCCAACTCTAGACTCGTATATCCAACTGACTTCCCAGATATCTCCTTCTGACTATCTAATGGGCATCTCTAACTTGGCATTTAAAAAATCAAGATAATAATCCTCCTCCTCTACCACCACCCACAGAAACCTACTTCTCCATAAAGGGCAACTCCCTCTTCGGTTTGCTTCGGCTAAAACCTTTGGTGGCAATATTTACTCCTCTAAGTTTGTCATATCCCATATTTTGTTGGCAAAATTTGTTACTCTACCATCAAAATATATCCCATATCTCATTATATTTCCCAATCTCTACTGCTACAGCACTATCCTAAGTTTCTCTTACCTCTTCTCCACTATATTTTACTGCAATAGCTTCCAACTGGCTTAGTTGCCTTCTCTGTTGCCTTCTTTTGGCCTACTTCTAGCAGAGCCACAATAGTAGTATTATTTAAAAGTAGATTAGATCATATCACATAAGGTCATGTCAGTTAAATACAACAATGACTTGCTATATCATGAGGCTAAAAACTTACATCCCTACAAATCACCCAGAAGGTTCCATTCAGTGTATTCCCTCTCTGCTCCACATTGCTTTTTGACATTTCCCTCTCTGTTGCTTACTCCTCACCATCTACTCTAGTCTCCTTACTATTCCTCACTCATTTTAAGCAGTCACAACTCAAGGTCTTTGCACTTATCCTTTCCTCTGTCTGAAACACTTCTTCCAGACATTGACTTGAATTTCTCCTTCAGTTCCTTGATATCTTTACTCAGATGACACTGTCTGAATGAATCCAAACCTAGCCACCTATTTTACAGACTGCATATATGCTGAACTTCATATTTATTTTTTTGCTTTATTTTTCTTGAGAGCATTTAACACCTTCTAACATAGACTATATATTTATTATTTATCTTATTTTCTTTTTATCCGCTAAAAGTAAGCTTCTTGAGACTTGGGATTTGTTTTGTTTTGTCTCCTGTTGTAATACCAGGACCTAGAATGGGGACTGCCTCAACAGATGCTCATTACATATTCGTTGAATGAATGATAGAAAGAGACCACGTAGGTTGCAACAGAATATAATCTTAGTTCTTAACCAAAGTTTAACTCTCTTAGAGGAGTTTCTGATACAGCATAATAAGAAAGGAAATAAATGAGAAATTCAAAGCACCCTATGAAAGAAGGCCTTAAAACTGAGCCATTCTTGGAATTCAGATTGGGGAGTCTGCCAGTGAAGATATTTGACCCAGAGCTAGGCAAGAGTAACAGCACTAAAAATCTATCATGAGTGAATCAAGTTATGCACGATGATTTATTGTAATATATCCCTTTGTATTTGTTCCCAGGAAATGCATCCAAGGAAATATCTCTTTATGTGGGTGGGTAAGAATTCAAACGTTGAATGGAGAGTGATTATCTTAGTATTTTTTCTGTTTCACTGCTTAAAATGTATGGCATATCTGAGTGATTTACAGTGTGCTTTGCACAGAACAGTTGGTCATGATGTAGAGCTTAGCATGTAATCAAGATCTGAGGGGACTGCATGGATCACTTTAAGGAAGCAATAGGGGAAAGTCATACTCTGTACGTAGTTTAAATCAACACAAATAAACTGCTTCATTGATGAATTAGGAGGAATCAGCACCTTGGAAGAAGAGCGACAGAAAAGATTGTTATGTTAGAAAAAAACATGTCTTAGAAAAGTAGATTTTAAAAAGTGTTCATAGAATAAAAGTTAATTTTCAAACCAGAAATTCCAAAAAAGTGTTAGCTTGAGAAAGGAAGTTCTGTATTTTAAGTACACATATATTGTGAAGATTAACATACTGTATGACAGTTAAAGAATCTGCAGTATCTACATGGAGCTCTCTGGTAATTTACAGTTGAATGACATGGACACCAACTGGAGGGAAGAGTACATAATCAAAGCAAGGAGTAAAGAGTGGCATTACAATATTGTAATAATTACCTGAAAGAGGAATGCCAAAATGAAGCTAAGTCTTCAGAAAATCATACAAGAGTAATTTAGTTGGTTTTAAAGACCTGGTTAGAAAAAAACAAACAATGTGTTTCATTGCTTTTGAGAAAAAACTGAACACACAGCAATAACACAGAGAAGGAAAAACATTCAGTTTCAATTTTGCTTCTGTGCTGTTAGGGGGAGAGGTTTTAAACTGCGAAACAAAACAACCATAGTTAAAGCTACCTGAAAGCTAAGATAAGTGAAAAAAGATATCCTTCTAGTTATGGGGGAGTAGAGAAAGATTCACTAGGAACAGTTTATTATAACTGTAATGAATTCAAGAGAAGGTTGTGCCAAAGCTCAAACTTTTTACTCTGAGCAGACCTAAAAGGGAAATCTCTCATAACATGAATAATACAGTTGGGGGTTCTGTTTTTATCAAATTCTTAAAGCTTTTATTCTTAGGTGACTAACATCTAATATAAATCTTATGTCTTGACATCTAGAGCCATCCTATCAATATTTTTAATATTGTTTGTTTCTAAGAAAGTATATTTTCCATTATGGTATCTAACTCACCAAATCATATATTTTCCATTATGGTGTTTAATTCACCAAACCATCCAGCAACAGTTATACAGTTGACCCTTGAACAAGGTGGGGCTCAATTTACCTATCATTTATAGTTAGCCCTTTGTATCTGTGGTTCCCCCAGAACGTCAGCCAACCAGGGACCATGTAGTGCTGTAGTATTTACTACTGAAAAAAAATCTGTGTAGAAGTGAACCCACTCATTTCAAACCGTAATTCCTCAAGGGTCAACTGTATTTATCTTCCCCATTTACTTTAAGTTGAGGTTGTTTTTTACCTGGCAGGGTGATTTTCCTTCTGTACAGACCTGGAGCCTTAGAGCGATGATGAAGCAGCACTCCACAGTGGCATCTGGTGACAGCTGTGAGATATGGTGGTGAGGACAATGGCTGTGGATATATAGCCTCTCCCTAGGTTGGCAGTCATCTTTCCCAGACTGTATAAACTAGAGGATTCTTGAATTTTCCAGGGAAAGATTTCAGAAGTGGAGATTAGAGCATGTGAAAGATGCATTCTGCACATTATTGAATGTGAGTGAGCTCTGGAGTTGGTATCAGCTTAGAGTTGCAAGATACCTGAGGTGTGAATTAGTGTGCTCCCCAAACTGAAAAGCCATCAATAGCATTAGCATCTGTAGAGGTTGCTTATTTGCCATATCTGTCTTCTTCTAAAGTTTTATAAAAAGATGAGATTAACTACGACTTGTGCCCCAAACTTAAGTTTTCTACCCAGCCAGAAAAAAAAAAAACAGTCATAGTTTAACCTTATTTAGATTATGCATGTTATTTCAACATGATTTCAGTTCCTGCAATTTTGCATTCAAAATTTTTTCCATTAGGTGAATGAAAGGTAGAGAATTTCCCAGTTAACAATGTGAATGG
Source organism: Camelus ferus (assembly GCF_009834535.1). Lineage (NCBI taxonomy): Eukaryota > Metazoa > Chordata > Mammalia > Artiodactyla > Camelidae > Camelus > Camelus ferus. The sequence continues at coordinate 83,916,480 of NC_045698.1, read as the reverse complement.
TTCAAGTCTCTTAGCTTCATAGTGACAGTTTGTATTGTAAAGCTTTAGATCACTCAAATAATACTGTAAAGTTAGAGAATTTTTTATTCACCCTTTAAGGTTACTTCATTGTCTTCTTGATCTCAAGAAAAATTTCAAAATGAGAAATAGATCTTATTATCCAGATATCTATAGTTATTAAGAGAAATATGCTGCTTTGTTATATTTTTTGGCTCAGAGGTTTAAAACAAATCTGAAAGTATAATTGCTGTCCTGAGAAGGAACACAAAATTGAAGTCTTTTTTCCTTCTTTTTTTTTTTTTTTAACTTTAGTGAATGCTGTTAGTCTGTCACTTGGTTAGGATCCTTTTATAAAATTAGGTCTCCTTATGCTACTTCTGTGTGCTCTTCTAAGGGACATATTTCTAAGGCTAATAAAGATTATAAACCTGTTAGAGAAAAATTTGGTTAGTGAATTGAAGAATGCAAGGGTATAAATCCAAATTTAATTAGCAGATACTCTTGAAGTGATTAATTGTTGTCAAGGATGTTGCTTATCATTTAAACTAAAGAGGTGGTTAAAAGAAAAGTGTGAGAAACTTCTGCTGATGGTTTCTCTTTATTTAGAAGGTGATAGAATCCTTGGCAGTTGTTCAGAAAGCATTTAATTTATTGGCTTCAAAGTGAATTAATAGTGATGTTTGTAATCATCAACTGGACCCAAACAAAAATTTCTAATGTATTAAGCTTGTTAAGAAAAAGTAACTGATAAAGAGTACTTAGCCAACAAAATTGTAATTGTACCTATTCTGCAGGTCTTAGAAAAGAATAAACTAAAAAGGGATAAGATCTCACTCATTGTGGAATAGCTTGGGAGGGGAGAGACCAGTGAAGAGAGGGTTCTTCTATAAAAGCCAGAGTAGAGGTGGCAATTATAAAAGTCTAAGCCCTAAATCCAAATTGAAGCTGCACGACTGGCTCCATGACTTCCCTTTCAGGATGATCCCCTATGTTCCAATTCTACTCCTATAGTTTCCCCTATATGGGAAACTTAGGACTTTCCAAGTTGAGTAGATAATCCAGCAAGAGTCATTAACATAACATCTGTTCTAGTCTACCTGCCTAATGTTTTATTTAAATTCTCTTTAGCATATATCTTAGTTCTTGATTATCTTCTGCTGAAAACAGTGCAGTTAATCTAGCCAGCTTATATTAATCACTAATTTCCATGAATGAGTGATAGGAATTATGGCACTGAAGGGTTTTTCTTATATTTTAATAGAGAGAAATAAAGAGCAAGCACTTCATGTATACCCAATTGGCTAAAGCTGACACCTTTTAAAATTTAAATACATATTGTGGTCATGTCCCAATCTAGCCTCAAGGACCTTCCATTTGTCCCCTGAATTTTCTCCCCAATATATAAAATGTAAATGTTTCTGCATGTAAGCACCCATACAGATAGGGACAGTAAGATGTCACTTCTGGCATTACTTTAATTGGCATAGATCAGTAGGGTACATATATATTACCCGTGGACTCACAGTGGTGAATTTTCCATACCTAAACTATTGCCATAATCATTAACTTAGGAAAGACTAAAAGCAATCAGTAAACGGATTAGAGATTTGTGAGTAAAGCTTACCAAAAAAGTGTAAAATAATTTGGAGTTATTTATCTTAGAGAAGAGAAGTATCTGGCAAGGGGGGACATGAGACTGCTATCCTTAGAAAAGCTGGCTTGCAAGTTTAGCCTTTGGGTGGTTTCTGGGAATTTGGGATTTTGAAAGTGTTCCCACTGTTTTGTAACTGATAAAGGTGACTCACTGTGGCTGGGCTGTTTGTGCAAACAATGTGGCTTATGGTGAAGATGTATTTTCCTTTTAGGAGCCAAGAATCTGGGTATGTAAAAAAGCATAATGTACCTGTAGACCTACCCCCATTAAAAAATTGGGTGCTGAGTATCTAAGGACCACATTTTGCACATGTTGACACAATTGGATGCTGGAGGAATTAAGCATAACCTGTAAAATTGTAATGTGAGCAGACTCTTGGAAGCTTGCACTTAGAAGTTTCTTCTCAGCTTCGATCTATATGCCTTTCCTCTTTGCTAATTTTGTTTTATTATGTTTATTGTAATAAATCATGGCCATGAATATGACTATGTGCTGAGGCCTGTGAGTTCTTCTAATGAATAGCTGAAGCCATGGGTGGTCTTTGGGACCCCAAGAGGTTAATAAATCTGTCAGAACTTTTCATTTGTTATGTTTTTTTTAGGGTGATGAGGAGGAATCTTCAAGATTTCTTTGAGAAAGTGTTTATTGCAAAGCTATGTAAGATCATGAAGGACCAAGAAATGCTACAAATTACAGCCCTCTTTTTATCTGTTAGTCATTCTGGAACTGAGAATTCCCAGAATTAAGCTGAACAATTGGCATTTAGAGAAAGAAAATGGAGTGTGTGCTGATTATGTCTTTGTCAGAAGCCCAAGAGATTGGGTCAGCTTCTCACCATCATATAGAGAGCACCCCTTCTGGGCAGAATTTTAGGGCAAATTTTCTCAGATAGGTGGCCTTCTTCATGTGCAACCTAGGCTTCTCTGCCCTAGATTTGGGCACAACGTCTGATCTAGTCATTTGTGGCCAGTGTATCAGATAGTATAGCTTGTATGTCACAAGGAAAACAGAATTAGGAAGAATGAATCTCTTGAGTTCATGTTTCACTAACAGGTGCTTTAGTTGAGGCAAACACTTGGTCCTTAACAGACTCTTTACCAGTACGCACCGAAAGAGGTATGAGTGCATAGTTGTTCTCTCTTTAAACTGAAGCCAGGACCAGGGACATGGCACTAAATAAAAATGAATTAAAGAAGGGACATCTATTAGGGTCTAAAAAAGAAATTCTTGATTTTCTCCTTAGAGTAACAAGGCAGAGAAATGTAGGAGACTATGAGTTCTGTGAGAAAGTGCATGGCTGCCGCTCCACCAATTCCTCCCCTTTGCCACCTCCGCCAAAAAACATAGTCTCTTGCCTTTTTGTTTTTTAAACTTTTAAACTTGGTTTAAATTGAATCATATTTCAGTTAGTCTTGCATATTTTCACAATTTACCTACAGTAATAGCAACTTTTCCTAGTTCCTTAAATGGACGTCATCACATATATCATGCTCTGGCAGTAGAGACTCACAACCATACTAAAAATTCCAACTCCTGAAGATGCAGTGTTTAAATTAAATTAACGAGGACATGTTTAAAAAGTAACTAGATTCTCAAACCATGCCGAAAAAATAAGTAGCAGCAGAGGGATGGAATTTGACTATAAAAATAAATTGTTGCCTTTGGACATTCTGTTCTTTAGAAGAAATACCAAAGCATTCTTGGGAGGCTCCTAAACAGAAATATATTTCCTTGTTACTTATAGCCAGAGTAGATGACTTGAGAGAATTAAAATAATACAACTTCTCTGGAGAAAGACCATATAATCAATAGAGATTTCTGGGAAAATGAAAACAGGAACGGTTGTAGGGGCTTAAATTATAATGACATTTTGTGTTGAAAATGCTAATACACTTTGATAATTATCAGTGGCCCTTCTGCTTGGTAATCTGTTAAACCTTACCCAACTTGGACTGCAAGGTATTCAAAAGGAATAATTCTGTTCATGTCAAGGGATGATAGCTGCTTAAAGCGGCCCTGAGCAGTGAAAGAAATAATCATCAGAAAACAAAGCGAGAAGTGAAGTAATGAACAATAGACCCTATAATAATTATCTTGAAAAGCACATCATCAGATACAGAGGTGAATACATGGGAATTCTGACTTCAGCATTGCCTTAATGGTGCCCATTGTGCATGCAGCAATCAGCCAGTGATTGCTAGTAACCCCAGGTCACGGCAGAGACATACCTTTAATCTCCCTTAGTCCCACTGAGAAGGACTTGCTTCCAGAAGAAGCTCATTCAATAAATTTTAGTTCAACCAGCTCCCCAATCTCTGTGACAGCATGAATACTATTGTTGATTATTTGTTTAGATAGTTACTTCTGTCTTCCACTTTCCCTCCCTACAAAGAACTCTTTTATTCAGTTATTCAGCTAGCATTTATTGAAAACTTTCTCCATGTCAAACACTATTTCTGGCAATATAGAACTTCCACCCTAAAGAATGATTCACAGGTACCAGACCAACATCACAGTTGAAGGCTCTCTCTGCCTGTTCTTTTTCCCTCCCTTTGTCTTTTACAGGCATTACCTTTAATCTCTTGGATTTCCAAATTCATTTTGGCATCTGCTTCTTAGGGTACCCCCAAATAATAAAATTCCCTACCTAACCTTTATATCTGAATAACAAGTAGAAAATAGGGATTAATTGAATAGATTTTTAATAATGCAGTCCTGGTAGAGATGAAAGAAAGTGATGTAATCTCTGTCCTTCATTATGGGAGACAAAGATACTTGTATAATGTTGCTGATAGTTGAATTGGGCTTTTTACTATGACTAAGCTTATACACAAAGTAGTTATGGCCAAATCTGTTAACATTTAAGCCCATGCATGGGGAGTGAGTTAAGACTAAATGTTGGGTGCATCTCACAATGATGTTGCACTGAATAGATTTTCCAGATTTTCCCCATGACACATTCAAGTTACTCATCACCGCTGAGACCACTAACATCTCAAACCAGGATGCCATTATTTCAATCTGTTATTCTAAGATGAGAAGCCTGAGGTTGGTACCATTCCATGTGTTAATTTACTATTTGAATTGGTTTATCTTCCAGTGACTCTGCTAGACTACTATTTCCGGGGGGCGGGGGGGGGGGGGAGCCTGGCCCTTTTCTACATCACTTATTACAATTGCCATCATTTATTACAATGACTAGCATATGGTATGTCCCTGACATGTCTAAGTGGAGTAAAAAGTGTTTCATTATTTGACTTCTTAACATATAAACTCTCTCTTTGCTGAATTGAATTTTTCTCAGGTAATGACTTTGCTGCCTTAGCTATCCAACTGGGGATTTGTGTTAAGAAAAAAAGAAAAACAGCAATGGGAAGCTTATTATAATGTGATATTTGAAGCATTGCATAGCTGAATTATTTCTTTGGTAATGAAAGTGTCATTGTCAAAACACGTGAAGGAAAATAAGTATGAACAAACATGATATTTAGATTTAGTACATTATTTATTAGCCACACTTTCTAAGTTATTGAAAATTAGCACAAGCACCTCTGCCAATACAAAGTGAAAGATATTCCTTTCTCATTAATTATAGAGACATCCATGTCTTGGCATTCACTTATAATATTCCCATTAAAAATAGAAATTTAAAAAAGGAAAACAACAGTTAAGCCTTCACTTCTGGGTCAATTTGTTCAGAAAGAAGAATTCTTGAACAGATGGTTACTTAATTATATAAATTTATGGTTGGTATCTATGACATTATATATCTATTAGTTGTACAATTTTCCTTTTATGGAAGAAATGGATGTCAAATCTAGAAATAGCTCAAAATACAAAATGCTGAGTAGTAAGGTAAATAAGAACTTTATCTAGGGTTGGGGAAAAATGAAATCATGTCTATTCTGCTTCTGTAAGTATTTAAATATACCTGAGGTTGTGATCCGCTGATGGGAACATCTCACAGCAAGTGCAGGGAAAGAACCCACGGAAAAGATTGAGACCATGTGTCCTGGGGGAGTAGCACCTTTGGGTCGGGTCCTGCTAGGGACAGGTTTAACTGTGTAGCCCAGTCCAGCTGCTCTTTTATCCTAATTCCTTACAATAAATCCATTCCTGCTTTTTTATATCTAAAGTCCTTTCTCTTGTCTTGCAGTGAATTGTGGATGATTTTTGTATCCACAGACCCCTCATATCCTTTGTTTCAAAATCAGGCAGGGATTTGGGGCTGAGTGTAATGAGAGTGTAGAGCTCTCTCTCTCCCCAACACCCCCACTCCAGTAACTACCAGACAGTACACAGAGAACTCGCTAGGTATGCAACCATCCTAAGACCAAATTACCTTCTTCCAAAGCAGTGAATGGTTTTCCTAGGAGGACAGAAGGAGGTATACAACTAACACCACCTGGCAACTAGAAGTGCTTCAGATACACCAGAAAGAAATGGGTGTCAGCAGCTCCTATACATCATGGGTGCTGAGGCAGGGGTCACACTGGGTGGAGAGGTGTGGAGGCCCTCATTGCAGGACGGATCAGTGCCACAAGGGCAGGAGGGAACTGCCAGGACACCAGGAGCTCTAAATACTTTGAGCAGGATAGAGTTTATTAGCAGAGACCTATACCTGTGGTGCCTTCCAGGGATCAGGTACCAGTATGGTAGGTCAACTTTTATTGCTTTTTGCTCTATGTAATACTTTTCACATTTTTATAATGAAACATAGTAAAAATACTTATTTTATTTTCGGTTTGGTAATTTTAGTATTTAAGTCACTGTGAGGCTGATATAGGTATCTTCTTCATTAAGCCTGAGTGTCTTATTTTTTTTTTTTTAATGTGATTATTTTTCTTGGGAGTTTATCAGTGGGAATTCTCTGAAGCTTGAATTGAAAGCGGGTTCTTGTAGAGCAGATTTATGTTTGCTTCCGCCAGGCACTTGAAAATACTTCTTTCCAACCAGGGCCACTCCGCGGTAAATTCTTACTATGAAATCTTTCAGATCTTTCAGGTTATGTGGATTCTGGCTAAAAACCTAAATGAGAACCGACTGGGCACTGCAAATCCTTTGGGGGAATTGCCCCCTTTAGTAAGTGACCGTTGTCAAGGCAGATTATATTCTTTGTAGCACCCTGGGTGTGAATCTGTTTCTAGGAATCCCTTACTCTGATGGCAGGATCTTTTGGATTAGGGGGGAGGGGAGTTTCTCCTAATAGATGTTCCTCCTCATCCCTAAGGCCCTGCAAGGCCATGAAAAATTAAATCATACATATTAAATTGGGACTTCCCTTAAGGTGGAAGCCAAATTCAGGGCTCCACAAGAGTTCTAGACTCTGGAGAGCAGGACTTGGCAAACTTTTCTTGTGGGCCATATAGTAAATATTTTAGAGTTAACAGGCCACATATTCACAGGCCACACAGTTTCTGTCACATATCCTTCATTTGCTTGTTTCTTAGTTTTACTTATAACCCTTTAAAAATGGAAAAACTATTCTTAGCTCTGGAGACATGCAAACACAGGCCATGGTTTTTATTTGGCCCATTGCTAACAGACTCCTGCTTAAGAGTAGATTCCCCTTTCACTTACCTATTTTTTTGGTCTCTGAGATGCTTCAGTTTTCACTGATACATTTTTAAAGTCTATGAGGTTTTTTTTCTGGCATTTTTTATGGTTTTCAGTTATAATGTCAGTCAGAATATCCATTACTGTTCAAAACAAATTTTTGTTTTATTTTAGGCAGTCTAACTATTTAAATTCTCACATTTTCCATTTTCTATTCTTACTGGGTTTTTCTTCTATCTCAGACCTTCTTTTTGGCATAACCCTCCTTATCTTTCATATACATATATTAGCTATGCCATTGGTGAGAGCCTTGTTGGTCAAATTCTCATGATATGTATTATTTTTAAAAGATTGTTTCACTGTACATTTAATTATATGTTCCCTTTAATTTTCCTCAACCCTTTGAAGATACTGCAGATTTAATTTTACTTCCCCTGAATGGAATATATTGTGCATTCTGATTCTGGAGATTTATATTTTTTTATTAATTTCAGGAAGTTGTCTGCTATTACCTCTCTGATTATCTACACCTCATTCCACTTCTTTGTCCCTTAAAAACTCCAGTTAGATGTTTGTTAGACTTCTCAGTGTCCTCTGTTTCTACTTTCTCTTTCATTTTGTCTGTCTCTTTTTCCCTGCTCCCCTTCCTCCCTTTCTGGCTTTCTAGTAATTTCCTATAAGTTATTTTCTAGTTCTCTCATACCTTCTTTGGTTGTATAATGTTTTGCTGTTTAATTCATCCATTGTATGTACATTTTAAAAGTTTTAATCATTATCTGTTTGTCTAAGTTCAATTTTTAAATGTGTGTTCACTTATCAATGTGAGTAGTTCCTCATTACTTCTTATTGTTCATGTTTTCCTTTATAAAATATCCTTTAAAAATATCAAACATGCTGGATTTTATAGCTTGTGTTTGATAATTACAATATCTGAAGAGTTTAAATATATTTGTGTTGTTTATACTCATTCTATCTTTGGTGTCTCATTTTCTTTCTTCTTTTTTATTTGACAGTTTAAAGTGTTTTGGGGACATTCCATGTAGTAATTCTGTGAGGCCTAGAATGAGAAGATTGGCTTTTGCCAGGTACCTTGGTGCTTACCCAATACAGAGTAGTTGATTTAAATGAAATGTCTTGATTTACAGTTTTTAAACCATGTGGGTAGTAAGCCTTTAAATGTTTTGTCTGCACGTAGTCTGTTTTTTGAATACATATTCTCAGGGAAGGACATTCTGTTTCACTCTGTTCATAGCCAAAGGAAGGATCAACAAATTTTGTTGCTATCTCCTTTGGCAGAGAATAGTTATTTTTCTACTTTACTTTTTCACTGAGGGTGAACCTTCACAGGTACACCTTTAAGGGTTTTCTCTGTTCAGACTTCCTAGCTTTTTGTAATAAAAGCTATTTGTTACCAAGAATCAGCAAATGCCCTCAAGTGCTACTATGTTTGATGATTTCCATATTTGCTTTGTTTTTGGTCTCTTGAGATTCTCTTTATTCTTTTTTTCTCCAAGTATACTTTTAAATGGATATCTATAATATTTTCACTATCATATTTAGGTGTTTAGGAGCAAAAAAAATTTCCAGATTTGTAGGATTTCCCAGAAAAAGAAATGTGTTGACATTTTTTTTCCTTCAGAGAAGACAAAATACTTAAGATGTAGTATCAAATTTTATTTTACTGGAATCAGATACTGTTACTATGATCATAGGAAATTATTTACATTTAGAATCTCAGTTTCTTTAATCAATTAGGGTCCTATTGATACCGGTCTCATGGTGCTGTAGGTTGGTGTATATGAGGTAGTGAGTATTAACATACTTCTGAAAACCATAATGCAGTATACAAATATTAGGTGGTATTATTATTATTTTTACCATAATTATCATTTTCAGCATGGCTCAGTCAAGTTCTCTAAACCAAAAAATAAAACTTCTGTTAATATATAATTATGTATTTACAATGTTTCAGACAGAGAAAGAAAAATGTTTCTTCATGGGCCTTAAGAAAATCGAAACCATTTTTTTAATAGGACAAAACAGAACAAAGTACATACCCACAATAAGAATGAAAACTTATTTGTGTTTGTTTATCACTTAGCAAAATAATAAATAAACTCAAATAAAGCCATTATTTTATAATACTATGGTTAACTTTGATAATGTCTCAGGGAAGAAAACAAACAAAAATTCTCTTTTCCTGAGTTAAAATAAAATACAAATATAGATTTCTCAACAGAAAATGCTATTTGCCAAACAAGTCAGAATTAAACTCCCATAGAATGTTTAACAAGCAACATATTCAATTATTATCTACATATTGTGGTATGTAATGCCATTTATTTACACAACTAATAAAGTGTTTAATAACACTTTTAAGTACATAGTCTATCTTTTCCTTATTTCCTGCAACAGGTTTGCATGTAATTTTAAATTGTAATTATTTATACTGCTTACAAAGATATATTGTATTTTGTGCTACGTTATTTACTTGTCTGAAAAAGAATTTATTGCTTCACCTTCTAACAAGAGCAATACAGGAAGAAAGCCACATTTCTTAACCATAAATGATTAAAAGTTCATTTGGTCACAAATATGTCTTGTTTCATGATTACAGTTAGAGTTAAGGCTTCTGTGGGAAACATTGTTTTAGTATATGTTTATTTTTTGGTTAACTGGTAAAGAACTCAAAGCATTTAATATCAATATCATAAGGAATATGACCAATTTAGTTCAATAGGAATTTTTTTCTCATTGGGTAAGTTTAGAAAATTTATGACAGGAAAAATAAGACCTACTTCCAAAAAAAGCAAATTGAATACAGCAATTCATTCTGAATCTGAATTCAATTTGAAATACATTGGAGAAGTTTTTATTTATCTAGTTTTAGGAAGGTATTTTTAAAACTCTTCCATTTCTTAAACACTAAAAGACCAACACTTCCCTTTCAGATACACTTCAAGCACTTAATAATGTTAATATTCTTAAACATCCTAATACCCCTGTGAATCTGTTTCCTACAGACAAGGAAACAAAGAATATAATGTTAATAACTTGCACATGATTATTTAGCTAATAGAGGGTAAAGTCAGAATTTAAACAAGTTCTGGAGTTTCTGTATTGCCTCCAACCAGGTGTTTTAAAAACTAAAGTTTTGTGTTCATATTGATAAAGTACTCTTTACTTGAGTGATCAATCTTAAAAATTTGAACTTTAAAAGAATGATTGATATATCAAATGAATGTTTATTGATATAACTTCAGTAAATACAGCTAAGCAAAAAGAAAAATTTGGGGCAACTTAAAGGAACACATTTTTATACCAAGGCACAACCTGGGAGAATGTTCTTACCAAGAAGTAATTCCTGAATTTTCCAGCTATTCTCCAGTGTCATATTTCTGATTCTAATGTCTCCCTAAAGGTGTTGACCAAGACAGATTTACTATTCACCTCAGCGTCACTAAATTTTAGACAGATGTCTTGACTATAGGGCATTGACCTCTTTTTCTGGGAGCATTTACCTAAGAAAACTTTCCACTGTAGATTCTTTTTCTGACTCTTTGACATATACATCTTCTCCCAGGCTCTTGACAGTTTTACAATCCAGGATTGTCTTTCTTGAGTATCTAGTCACCCTCCCTTTGAAATATAATCATCAAGAAAGAGAGCCCTGCCTTCCAGTTTCTGTGGGAAGGTAGGAGCCCACCTCTGGGAAGGGTCAGTTAGCAAACACAGATGACCTAATCACTCTGACAGGCTTCCTCCGTCAACATCCTCTAGTACTTTTCCACTAGCTCACAGCTCTCCCTAGTGTTAAAAATAAAACAAAAGCCTCTGTTTCAGTGGAAATGAGTTCAATTTGTTTGTTCCACTGCAATAGCCTTAATTTCTATTGCAATCATTTCAAATAAAGTCTTCCTAGTTGTTTTAAACAAAATATGATGGTATGGAGGTGAACTTTCTGCAGTTTATAGAGGTGGACTGTTTATAAGAAAGATTTATATAAATTGTTGACTCACTGTCTAAATCCTTTTCTTTTTTTAAATCTTTTTAGTTATTATCTTAGCTAATACTGTCTGATAACTTTTCTTTGTGATTCAGTGTATGGAGACACAGAGATAAATTGTAATGTTAGCAGAACATAGCAAATTAGGATATCTTCCCAACTGGGAGAAATATGATCCTTTAGTTTTTAAAAATTCAACAAGTATTAATGTAAGCATTTGTTCAACTAATGTTAATTGTGCAAGTACCAGGCACCTTTTTAAGTGCTAGATTTATATGTACTGGAAGGTAAGTGAGACAAATTCCCTAACCTCGAGGGGCTTGCATTCAATGCAGATGTCATGAGTCACACAAACAAAACAAGGCCTCCATCACATTGTTTAAGGGTGAGTAAAATCCTAAACTGAAAAGGATATGTATTGTACTTGGAGTGTTTGACAAGTGTTGGTAAATGTATGCAAATAGGGCAAGGTTTACTGTCAATAAAGCACCACAGTTTGGCATTCTTTCTATATATTTTCTTCCTTTCTCTTCTGCTCTTATCTTCTACAAAAGGCCATTAACTGCTGATATACATTTTGTGAATTATGACACTCAGGTCTGGCTTGATATGATTTACCCTATTCAAATCCTTAAGGCTGCTAAGTGGAGCAGAATGCTGAGCTCTTGAGGAGAGAGATAATCGCACATTTTAAAACACAGACACATGCACATGACATTTGGTGAGAAAAATAAACTCTGTGACAAGCAAAATTAAGGAATAGTTAGGAGTTTATGCAAAAGTTAAATTTCTTATAGTCTATGATAATTTCCTGATAACACCCTAATTCACATATGAAACATCCCTAGAATTTTCTTTCTTAAATGTTCACTATCTTTACATCATAATTGTATTTCTTTAGCTTGTTACAGAATAAGTAATTCATCTAAATGCTACTGTATTTTTTGAACCATGATGTAATAATTTTGTCAAATCAATAATAGTATTTATTTTCATTTCCATCCTAAAGGTAATGCATGTTCATTACTGAATATATTGCAAACTGAAAAATAGTTTGTGCTTTTTGTTTGGGTGCCACACAATTTCAAGGTAACATTTCAGTGAACTCATTTACGTGGCATGATAGTATACTTTAAAAATTATAGTAATTAGAATAGCATCATTATATTGGTTTATGAGTATTAAATAAGGAGAAAGGACAAATCTGAAACGAATTGTTTTTCAGAAAGACCATATATTTTTGAGAGGGATTCTATGCAAAACAACTTTGTTCTGCTGTAAGCTTAAAATTAAATCTTGTTACCAGCAAGAAAGTTACAGATTATTGATTTTCTTAGCCATTAATTCACCCAAGGCATTATCTCACTCTTTATAGCATTTAGCTGCTTTAATTTACTTATCAAAGCTAAGGATAATCAGCATCCTTTACCCTTTCACTAAGCAAATCAACATAGTAATTTTCTCTAATCAGATACTATTGTATTGCAGAGAAACACATCTTATAGAATCCTGACTGGTCCCTTCACATAAAACACGCGCACGCGCGCACACACACACACACCCCAAACACACAAAAAAGCAATAAAAATCATTTTTTTAGTTTCATAAAGAGTGATTGAAAATATGGCAAAACCACTGCATTGCATACCATGACACCAACGGCCATCTAATTTTTGTGTTTTTTTTCCTTTGTGTTTGTCTGTTTCTGGAGTAATGATTTTAAAGGTGAAATATATTGAGTTGTCCGTGGTGTCTAAATATTGAATTTGATTGACATCAAGTTCAACTTCTATGACAAAGAAAACAAAACCTTTACCTAGCTATATAAATCTAAACCACCTGTTGAGAGATCAGTATTTGTTCTTTGATCTTTGGGTATTATCAGCCCATTGCTCCTGTTGGTTATTTTAACCATTTTACTGAGTAAACTCATCCATGCTCAGAGTTTTAACTTTAATCTCAAAGAGACACCCAATAGTCTATCTACCCTTTAGCCTCCTTGACTCTCAGCCATGTAATATTGTGATTGTTAATAATGGAAGAAACAAGGAAACCATCTTTTATACAAGAGCTGTATTTATATTCATATGTAAGCTATACATAAGCTTGAAAAACACTTTCAAACACATCTTGTTTTACCTTTGAAGTTCTTTGGCGTTGGTAGGGAAGGTAATGTTCTTCCTGACATGTGATCTACACAGATCCCCTAACTTTGCATCAAGCCTAACATTGGCAGAATTGACCCCGTACATCTCCCTGCTCATTCATTGGTGTCAGAGGAATCTAGACTAGACCGCTCTCTTGGCTCTCTAATTATTCCCTTCCTCTTGCCTGCTCCATCAGAATGCACTATTGTTTGTCTGATACTGCTCTTCAGTCTGCACCTTCTCTGCTTCACATCCCTTCCCCATTTTCGATCTTCATCATTGCATAGTTAACTCATCCTAACAACCTCCAGATTGTTTCCTTGACAGTAGAATTTTCTCTTTATACTGCATATTAAAACCAAGCCATCTTCCTAGTCTGACAATTATAGCAGCCACACTCATAGAAGAATCACTGTTTTTTCACTTTCTTTCACATATATATTCAAGTTCCTTCTGGGCATCTAAGGAACAGTGTACTCTGGCTGTGTCTTACATTTCTCACTTTACTATCATTTATCATATTCCAAAACAGCCTTCTGATTTCAGTCAACTTGACTCTTTAGAATTGTTCTCACACAGGTTTTCATTCTAACACCTGGGTTTTTGCTTATGGTGCCTGACTGACTTGACAGGTTGTCCCTATTCCTCTCTTCCTGTCTGTTCTTATCCATACCTCAAGGCCAAAGTCTAATTCTACTTTCTCAAATCCTGCATCAAACTGAGCTCATCTTCCAGACCTTCATATCTGTACTGGAGAGTTTAGCTCTTGATTTTTCTTTATTGTAGTTTATTGCATTCACTTAGGGATCATACAGTAAATACTTTTCTATGTAATGTTAACCCTCTGAATTGTGTATTTTGGAAAGCTAGATGGTATGTTGTATGAAGCAGCAGGGAATTCTTTTTTTCCCTTTCCCTTTCTTCCTTTTGCCTGAAAGTCTGTGATTGGTTAAGCTTTAACCTGCTGTAGGGAAATTCATATTGGCATCCAGATGGTGAGAGCTTTGTATATGGTTTGCCTTTCACTGTGGATCCTGGTGACTAGGTGCCTCTCCTCAGACTGACAATAATTGACCTCAAGCCTTAAATATAAGCATCATGGCAGCTTGGGGCTGCAAATCATTGTGATCTAGCATAACATTAACCGGCACAAACTAATTTATTTAAATAGCCAATATGTCCATAAATATCAATGAAATGGCCTGTTTTTCTTTCTATAGTAGCAACTTTACAAGTATGATATGTATATCTGTTTCTTTAAGATAATTATTTAACACCTCAGGAGCTAAGACTAAAGTTAAACCTCATACACGAAATCATTGTCTAGGGCACAAAACTGCAACTAAAAACCTTATTTGTAACTCTTAGATTCAAATAGGCAAATAGGAGTCATGAGTAAAGAATTATGGGAACCATCATTTTCAATTTTCTGTTAAAAGTAGCTTAAAGAGAATAACTTTCAGTAATTCAAAGCACCTAGTTTTTCTAAATGAATAAATTAGAGTGAAAATAAGTATCTGAAAAACTCTCTTTTATAAAATAACTCAGTGGCAAATATGAAAAAGAATGCACTTTGTCAAGCACCACAAAACTAAAATGCCTTGTGCTAACTTCAGCACTGAATTTGGAAGTTGGAGGAGCACCATGGGAAATATGACACTGATGGAGCTTCATGAAGAGAAGCATCAGTAAACTTTGCAGGAGGTGGAATGTTTTTAGAAAGTGCTATGGAATGAAGAGGGGAAAATTGGAATTTTGTTTTTGGAGACATTTACTTTCATTTGAAGGCAACTGTTTTCCTCAATTCCATTTATTTTCCTAACTGCTTTAAAAAACTATGGTGAAGTACATATAATATAAAATTTACCAATTTAACTATTTTAAATTGTGTGATTTAGTGGCATCTACTAAATTCACAATATTGTACAACCATTACCTCTAGGTAGTTCCAGAACATTCTCATTGCCCCGAAAGGAAACCCTGGTGCCATTAAGCAGTCACTTCCTATTTTCCCTCTCCAAATGGGTCCTGATAATCACTAATGTCTTTTGTCTCTATGGATTCATCTATTCTGGGTGATTCCTATACATGGAATCATACAGTGTAGTCTTTTGGCTCTTGTTTATTTCACTTAATATAATTTTTTCAAGGTTCACCTATGTGGTGGCATGTATTAGTGCTTTAGTTCTTTTGTAACTGGATAGTATTTCATTGTTTGCCTATGCCATATTTTGTTTATCCACTCAATAATTAATGTACATTTTGCTTGTTTCCGCTTTTTGACTACTGTGAACTGTGCTGCTCTGACCATTCATGGATGAATACTGGTTTAAATCCTAGTCTTCAATTCTTTTGGATACATACATACATATATATGTGTGGAATTGCTAGGTTATGTGTTAATTTTGCATTTAATTTATTAAGGAACCATCAAACTGTTTTCCACAAGTCCAGAACCATTTTACATTCCCACAAGCTACATCTGTCTCATAGTTCTAATTTCACCACATCCTCACCAACGAGTTATTTTCCATTTCCTTAAAAAAAATTATTATAGCCATCCTACTGTGTGGGAAGTGTATCTCATTTTGGTTTTCACTTGAATTTCCCTAATAGCTAATGACAGAATATTTTCTCACATGCTACTGGATATTTATTTATCTTCCTGTTCCTAATATTCTAAATTAGCCTATGATTTTAACACCTTTAACCTATAGCATAAATTAATTCAAACCTACATCTTCCAAGGATTATCCCTAGACTAATGCTGAAAGATTAAAAAAAAAACAAACAAACAAACAAAAAAAACCTTTTTGAACTAACAATTCAGAGCAAAGGATTATCTATGTAATTTGATCAGCTGTGTAATTTATTTTTGGCTAATTTTTATATACCATTTATTAATAATTTTGTGCTCTTCAAGTGACATGAAACGAGAAATCATAAAACATATTTTCCTGAAAACTATTCATTAACCTAAAATAAGATTCAAATGTCTTGCATTTTCCCCCAATTTTTTTCCAAAAAATTTTAATTCAAATCAGTAAACCAGTGGGCAGCTGGATATTGGGTGTCCTGAGAGTGTACTCTCTTCTCTAAAGATATTTAATGATAAACAATTTTATCATTAGATTTCCCCACCTTTATCACTCTTCTCTGTTCTATTACTATCTTTCACCTTGCTATCATTTTAGTCAGAAACAGATTTGTCTACTCATTAAGATTAAGAAAGGCAAGACAAATTATATCTTTGTATTTTGATGACTTTCTTTCTCATGATTTTAATTATCTCTCGGAGACTTTTCTTTCATACAAACCTCAACAAATTATATAGAACATGAGACAGGACTTTGCCTATTTTTAAATAGTTAGTAATGCAACTCTTGCAGAGAGTTCAAGAGTAGTGTGACTTTTGGGCTATGTGACCTAAATTTGGTGGACTAAGGTGTAAAGTGGGGGACTCCCAGCTTTGGGGGTGGCCTTTGAAACGTGGAGGAGGGCATTGCTGGAGGCAGTGGTGGGCCTTGCTTCCACCACACTGATTTACTCTAGGATTCCCTCAAGAAAAAAAGGAGCAGTTGAATTCTGCTTTTACTACTTATTCTAGACTGCTTATAAGTGTTTACTATTTTTGAAAGAAGAATGTGATCAAGGTGACTATTGTTACAAAGAAAAGTTAAAACAATCTATTTCCAGATTATTTCTACCTCTCTTCCATAGCTCCAGTTAATAACCATAATAGAGTGAACTTAACCATGAGAAATAGTGGATATTTACTGAATATAATATACCTGCACACTTTAAAAAATGAAGCAAATTTCACTTGTGATACCTGAAACTCTCTATTGTACATAAAAGTTCTGTAGATAATTAATGCAGTTAATTAACTATGGATGTAATTGGCTACTTTGGAAAGCAATTAGTCACTTCATTGTCATATGAGAGCAGAAGAGACAAAATATATACAAGTTAGAGAGCTGTCACTGTAATTATTTGATGTTATTGTAGAGAACTCTTCTCTATATTAGACATTGGAGATGACCCTGAATCTACACAGGCAGATAAGAGATGACTATTTTGAAACTTTAAAAAAATACCACTTTTGGTTTGCACTACTCAAACAAATTTGTTAAACCTTTGAGGCAAGCTCAACATAGGCAAATCTAAAGGTGTTTGGCAACCCTAAATGATGTTAAAAACATTATTTTTTTAAATTGTAGTATTAGGGTTACTTCTAGGGAATTAGGAATTCAGATAATTTCACTTCTACTTTATAGAGATAAATTTTTTAAATATACAAATATTTATAGCTTAAAGAAAATTAATTAGTTTTGGAAACAAGTTGGTAAATATACAAAAAATTTGCCGCTATTCAAAGTTCAGAAACTCTGTTTTTCATTGGCTGCAGAAACAAATCATTGGAGAAGAAATCCCTGATAGGTATTAATTCTGACAGATGGTCAAAGGCTGAAGTTAAAACTTACCATTTCCTTGCTTGGAAAGTTGCTTTCTTTTAGAATTAATTTCCAAACTGTAACTCATCTGCAACTTACTGGAAAACACAAAGTATGGTAGAGTTCATTAAGGAAATGAAAGAATAATACATCTCATTATTTTTGGCATATGCTATACCCTTTAGAAGATCTCCAAACAAAAGAATTATGTATGCTGTGATAAAGGGGTATTAAAATAGAGCCAATTAGTATATTCCACAGAGACTTGTTTTATAACTGTGTCATTGGGGCAAATCAGTCAAAGTTCTGTACTAGAACCTTTAGCAAAGTCCCCTGAGTGTGCTTCAGAGAGTGAGTGTTCTGAAGACCAGTTTCTCCAGTGAAAGGTTAATAAAACTAGGAACAGTGATAGGCTGAAGGCGCTTTTGCTTACATGTGTAAGTCATGTTCTGCACTGTGACAAGGTTTATGCAGCTTTACTTAGTTCTTCCTGGTGAACCATATAACCTTACATAAAATAGTGCTGTCATAAAGGAAGAATCAATCAAAAAGGACATTAGGAGTATGAAGGGCTTGTTAAAGTTACCCATTCATTCAGTCATTTGTCCAACAGACAATTTTCAGCATCTGCTGATGGGTTAGAAATGTTGGTAGAAATTAATAAATCCTGAGGTTTATCTACTAAAGTGATGGAATCAAATAAATACACCAGTATTTTAATTTCTAATAAAGATATATTTAGAAGACATTATAATATGGTATAAGGGATGGAGAGTCCATTTTTTTTCTGCAAGAGACAGCAAAGACCTTATAAGGAGGAGATAAGAATACATGTATTCTTTAATTCAACAATGATTTATAGATTGTCTAATATTTTCTAGACTGGAGATACAACAAGAAGCAAGACACAATCTCTTATCTTCTAGAAGCTTACAGCATTTTGAATAATGAATAGTTATCACCAGCAGACAAAGGGGATAAAATTGTATTCCAGGTGGAGACAGAGAGACTTCAAGTATGTTGGATGTGTTAGTCAATGTGCCCTCCACGCTCATCTGTCACTTCTAGCTTACACTGCTAGAGCTCCCCTCACCCTGCCCCCAGGGAAATCACGCTCAGTGTGTTTTATTTCTTGTGTGTTTTGTTCTTGTTTTGTTTTTCCCTATGGAGGAAGACATTGGCTAGTGAGTGGAAGACAAAAAGACTTAAAGAAACCAATACATGCTCTGCCCATCCGTCTAGATT
This sequence comes from Camelus ferus, assembly GCF_009834535.1. Lineage (NCBI taxonomy): Eukaryota > Metazoa > Chordata > Mammalia > Artiodactyla > Camelidae > Camelus > Camelus ferus. Next base: position 83,897,418 of record NC_045698.1, on the reverse strand, counting down.
TGTAAATCAGTGACACAGAGCAGAATAATCAGTTGATGATGGGCTCTGGAGCAAAGGGGACTTTGTATAGAGCTGTGGATTGTGGGCAGGCTGTTCCATGTACAAGGTGAGCTGAGGAGAGAAAGCATGTCAAGAATTTAAAAAGAATAGAGCCCATTTTATGAGGAAGAAATTAGAGACCGTGTATCAAATGACAACTTAATTATTTCTAATTCAGAGTTTCACTCCCTATGGTCTGAGTTGTGCTTCTAACACACATCAGAATTTGTGAGCTCTTTTTCCCTTTATCACTAGGCATCTCCTTCCATTTTTGGCTCTAGATGTTTTGGGTGGGTTTCTGTTGCTTTTATCCAATAGTAGCATGGGATGTTGGGGGATCCCTAGGTATATTGGCAAGGCTGGAAAGTAGAAAACAGTAAGAGTTCTGAAAGAAAGGCACAGCCATAACATGAACAGTTTTGTGTGCTGTGATTAGGAGTTTGGGCTTTATATTATAAAAACTGAAAATCACTGCAGGCTTCCAAGCAAAGAAATGGCATGATCATGTTATTACAGTCACGTGGGTGCTTTTGAGGGATCATAAATTGGGGTGGAGGATGGCATTGGTAAGGGATATTAAGAGTCTGTGGTAAGGCAGTAGCTGTGAGAATATAAGGGAGATATTTCAATTAAGATATATCTGTTGTGGAATTTACATGACTTGGACACTAGTTTTGTGAAAGGAAAGAGTGAAAGATTATTCTAATGACAAACAAATGCTAGTACTTCATCAATGAAGGAAATCCTGGACGTAATGTTCTATTTGAGGGGAAAAAAATGCCTGCAGCTGTAGAGATGTTAAAATTGGGGATGTTCCTTCATTTAAGATTCAGTCAGGGAAATAGAAAGTGCAGTAAAAGTAATTGGTGTTTGAAAATGTCTTAGAATTTCAGTGAAGAGAAGAATTCATTTCAGGGAGTTGAGCAAGAAAAGTGCAACTGCATGATAAGCACTTTCTAAGATTATTATTAAATTACAACTGTACTTATTAATTTTGTCCTTTTAAAATTGTAATAGCTATCATTTGGAGACTTTATGCCAGGGTAACAAATTCACATGTATAGTATTTGATTTCTCCTAATGACCATCCTCTAAGGCAACTATTAATATCTTCATTTTACAGATGGGGTAACTTGGATGCACAGTCTATGTAAAAGTAAATATAGTAAATATCCAAGCCACCTGAGACCTACCTCTTGCTGACTGCACAGATTATGCAGTGAATGATTGTGCTGTACCAAATGTCTTCCAGTACCAAATACCAGGTGAGCTGGAGAAGGCACAACCATCCATAACGTTCACTGTGCCCACCTGTCACTTGAACACTGCCGTTTTCTTATACCCTAGACAAACTTTCTTTTAACTCTGTAGGCTGGGAGAGTGAGGAGGTTCAGAAGTAAGAAGATTCCATAGCTGAGAAGCAGATTCCAGGGCAGAGAATAAAGTAGTGATATTTCTTTCCCCTTTAGCCTCTATGGTTGCAACAACGGAACCTTAGTGTTAGCCCAGAGGGCATGTGAGCAGAGGAGCTAAGGGGCTGATTCTACACAACAGCGTCACCTTGGACAGGTTGGAAGAGAGACTTTGTATGAGATGCTATTTAATACTGTATGAGAATTACTTATTTTTGACAGATGGGATCATAGGACACAAACTTGAGACCTGCTTTTTGTTTGTGCTTTTAAAGCGTAAGACCAATCTTTCTGTGCTGCGGAGAGGAGAAAAGTCACTTTTTATTAAACACTATGCAGAGTACACCTTAAATAGTTAATGTTAATAACATCCTGGGAGATCTTTGCAAATGCCATCCCTTAGCTTGTTCTCTAAATGTAAAGGTTAGAAACCATTTCAGGAAGCATGGTCACATGTTTTAAATAACTCCTTTCATTTAAGCAGCTGTGAATTTATATACATAATTCATTGTTTTGAATTAAGGAATAATGCCAAAAGTAGAAAGTAACAGAAGAAAAAATCTAACTTTGGAGAGGAAGCAAGAAGTCAGACCTGGACATATTTCTACACATAGTGTAGTATCTTTCTAGACAGAATATTGCTCGATGCTTAGATGGTTTTTTGGGGACAGGACAGAGATATCTGGCCTTGGACTGTCAAATACTGTAACTACTTAAATAGCTGTATGTGGCCATTTGGATTTAAGTTAATTAAAATTAAATACAATAAGAAATTTATTTTCTTACTCACAGTAGGAATTAAACAGAAAACAGATTAAAAAAAAACAGTATCATGAAGGACTGAGTAGATGCTGTGTCAAAATACATTGCTTAATTAGCCCTATTTTATGTGGGGGGGATTATGTACATTGTCTAGTTTTAGATAAACTTCTACATTCATTTATTTTGGATTAGTAAATTTCTCTTATATTTAATTTATTCCACTCATGAGTTCAAGCTGATGAAGGTTTGATTTTGCTAACATAAATAGATAACATGAAATGTAATAGGTACTTAAATAACAGATTTATTAACGTGAAAGTTAAAATTTTAGGATGAATTTACCTAATAGTTTTGGCCAACTAACTGTTAACTATTAAATTATTGGAATTGATAACTACCTTAAATGCTTTATTATTATTTCTTTTGCAATTGTAATTTGTTTGGATTCCGGCTTCTGGTCCTCTTTTTTTCTATCTCTTCTCAATGTCTTTGAAAGAACACAAGGATTTTAGTGCAGTTTTATATAATTAGATAAATACTTTACAAAAATAAGTGAAACTGAACTATTGAATTATTTAAATTCCCAAATATTGCAGGAATTGTGTGTCAAAGTTTCTGGAAAAAAAACCCCACCATTTCTTTGAATTAAGTTGGATATAATAACAGTGAGGTAAAACAGATTTTAAAATATAGGCTTCCTATTATAATTGTTGCTTAATTCTTTTTTAGGACAATGAAAAATCTATTGTTTGAGATTGGGAATCTTGCTGAATTAGTTCCAACCTAAAGATCACCTGTAAATGATAGAAGACAAAGAACGTACCATTTTCAGGGCAAATAAATATAGAGTCCTAAATAGTTAATGATTCTTTCATATGATTAATCGTTGCTGAATGTCAACACTAATATTGCTAAGCACGTAAAGTTCTCTTTTTTTGGAAAAGGCTTTTGCCCTTCACTTAATAGAATAGGCATTTACAAGCATTTTTGTTTAGACTTCTCATTTTGTCTTTTAGGTAACTCGACGCTTTGTTAACTTAAGTGCAGGGGGTCCACAAAAGCTGGTTTTACTAAATCATACTAGTCATCTCTTTAAAGATGCTTGGTGCAAATTGTATATGTGACCCAAGCAAGGAAAGTGTGTGTGTGTGTGTGTGTGTGTGTATATATATATATGAATGTTTGTGTATATATGTGTATAAATACACACACATGAACATATGTATGTACACACACATCCCCAAAGATATATATATATTTTGAGTTGAAATAAGTCCCCTGTATACCATAAGATATATCTCGATAAGCATTATAGATACAGATATCAAATTATTAAGTTAAATGTATATTAAAAAGTAGCTCTTTATTCCATTCCACTCTAATTATTTTCAACACAGCACCGTATTCATTTCTTTCATGATATTTACCACAATTTGTAAGTATGCATGCATGTGTGTGTGTTTTGTGACTTCAGGAACAACGTCTGTTTCTTTTAGTACTGCTTCATTTGCATATCATAGGACAACAAATATGTATAGGCATTGAAATAATATTTGATAATGAATGTATCTGTGTATCAGTAGTGGTTGAATTTCTGGGTATAGGCAAAATGGGCTGTGTGGCATGCGTAGAGATAAACCAAAAGAGGACTTCAAAGAATAGGCAGTCAGGCATGAGAATGTGGCGTAGAGGACTGAGAAGGAATGACATGAGGGACAACAGTAAATTAGGACAGTGTTGTACCATGCATGCTAAAGGGGAAGAAATGTCACAAGGTGGCAATCAATAACCAACTGTCAAGTTGTAGAGAGGTCAAGAATAATAAGAACTGAAGTATGTCTGTTTGACTTAGGAGTGAGGATAGTGGTAACAAGGGTAAAAAGTTGATTTGGTAAAGCAGATGTTATACATGAGCAGATTTAAAATGTTGTTAGTGTAGTTTTTCAGATACTTCCTAAAATATGTATATGTTATCTGTAACAGAATCCTCTCTTTTCACTCTGTACACTGTATGTAGGTATCAATTAAATTTCATGATTAGAAAAATCCTTTGTTTAATTTTTCTTTTTAATATAGGTAAGAACGGAAGCCTGAAATTGTGGAGTGAAAACAGAATCCACAAGCCTTATTCTCATTCCATTGTTTTTTCTCTTACACCACCTGTTATGTGTAAGTTGCTTCCTCTCAAAGGGAAGCACAATATCAGACGAGCAACTAAGGTCAAGGTTAGCCTCTCAGAACACAGTAGTTTGCTGTAGGGTAGCACTTACCTAGTTAGCTAGTGTGGTTACTGAGTATTTTTGCATCGTTGCTGCTCTTTAAGGTCTCTTTTTAATGCCATATGAATTTGGAGGGGATGAATATTGTAGAGTTCATAACATACCAATTGTTGACAAGATAAGGTGGACAATTTAAAAATAACATGCAAACTGAATGAGGAGGTAAAAATAGAAGGTTGTGATCTAGTTCCAGGTGAAAAAGCAAGATAACCAGGTTCCAATAGAGAGGTTCTGAGTTCCTGGGTGTGAGGTGGAAGGGAATGAAGAGAAGGGAAATCACCTTTTGAGCATCTGTCCTTTAAGGCACTTTAAAACTATTAAGCAATTTAACCCTTACCATAAATCTGAGGGTAAATATTGTTATTAGTATCTTTTTTCTTCACAAGGAAACTCCAAGGTACAAAGAGCTTGTAGTAACTTGCCTAAGAGCTCAAGTGAACAAATGTCAGACCTGGGGTCTGAGCATTAATGTATCTGTCTCTAGAGACTCTTATCCACCGCATCGTATGGCAGGTGAGGAAACTAAGGCTCAGAAAGATTTTCACTACCTAAACGTGTAGAGCGAGGATAAAATAAATCTGGATCTGTGACCAGCTGTCTCACTCTGTAGACCGTGCACCTCCTGCTCGATCTGCTTTGAGAAACTGTGCATGTACCCTCTCGGTCTTGGGGGTTCATAATTCAAAGTAATATACTGAGAACTTTGAGAAATCTTGTAAGAAAACCTGTTTACTTTTACTTATTCCGCTTTCCAGATGTGTCCAAATTTATTTGACCATGTCATGCCTCTTTTACTTGTAGAATATATTAACTTATTACTGATTTTATATTTTATGGAATACCTTGAAAAATAGTGCCTCTTGCCAGATGGTGTCACAGTTGACCAAAGGGTGTTTAGTGAAGTGACAAAGACATATATTCCCCTTGCCTTTTTATAAGGGCTTTACTGCTGTTGATTTAATATGCACCCCTTATACTGTTGGGGTAGGAGGAGTAAGAATATTCAGGAAAGATGTTTTCCTTTTTGCTTTATTGAGGTCATATAATCCTGAAGGTGAAAACATAATAAATAATTATGTTTTAAAGAATATTTTTAAAAGACCAGAGGAGGGAGGCTATGAAAGCATTTTTAGTATCTGAAGTTCACATGGGTACAGAGCTATTGGAGATGGAGTTGAGGTTTGCATTCAAGTCTTGTTCCTGGCTTGGGAGTAAGGTAGAATTATGTAGCTCTGTGCACAATCTTTAACGGCAAATCAGACTTTGTTAAAAATTTCAGACTGAGGATGAAAGGGATTTAACTTTAAAAAAAGATGAAGAGGGAACCGGGTTGTTGCTGTGAGAAAATGTTTTGTTATTTCCAGAGTTCCTGCAAATAGTCTCTTCCTTAAATTACCTACAAACAATTCAAATACAATCAGATAATGTGATGAACTGTTTAGTGAGCTGTGGCTAACTCCTAATTACATCTAATTAAGTTTTGAATGTGAGCTGTGTAAAGGATTGAGTAGCTTGGTAAAATGGGAGAGGCAACATATTCTTATGTAATTTTGCACCTAAAATTATTTAGTTATTATCTTTCTTGGGACTTTTTCCCCCTTGTTGTGTATTTCCAATACCCTATTTTTCACCCCCTCAAAATATCATAATTGGAATAATGTGGTTAATCTGAAGAAAGAAAGGCAGGAGAGGGAGGGACAGAGAAAATCAGAAACAGGGACAGAGAGGTGTGTGTGGCTTTAGGATTAAAACTATGTTTAAGAAAGGGCAAATATTAAGAGTATACTATGTATGTTAGCCGAAACAATAAATATTTAATGTCTGTAGTAACGGGTCTAAGCAGTATAGTAGTTAAAGTTATATGTGTGATTATTGAATCCCAATGAGTACTTAGAATATGGACTTTTATCCAGCCATGATAAGATTTGCCTAAAAATATTTAGCCTGAATACCATTAAGTATATTTTACTTTTCATATTTTTTTCTTCTTAGGTATATGCTTGCATCCTCACTATATGTGTTAAAATTCATTACACAGGTCATTTTTGAGGGAGTCAAATTATCAATTACATTTTATAAGGGAAGAGAATAACTTTATAGACTTCTACAAAAAATATTCTTAAATGTACTGCAGCAGACCAAGGACAAAGAAATGAAGTTTCATTTCCATTTATGGTTAATAGGTTTTCTATGGTGATCAAAATAAAGATTTGTTTTCCAAGGAGAAACATTTATACAGAAGCAAACAAACAAAAAGGTCAGAATGTTCAAAATCATTTTTTCTGGAGAGTACTATTGGAGGGGGGTATTGTGAAAAATGAGGTGGTGAGAACATACTGTTAGAATGATTGATAAAGGACTGGCAATGAAGAAGATCTGGCATAGTCTGAGTTTTAGATTTGGAGCTGAGGGTTCCGTAGTTCACCTGAGAGTAGATGAAGAAGGGGAAGTATTTGTCTTGTTTTCCCATTGTCCCTAACTCATTTGATAAACACCTGTGTGGCCCATGAATGATGTATGTGGTCGAGTGTGAGCGGGAAAATGAATATAGTATTTAAACTCTCATACTTCCTTTTGCTTAGGTATTATGGATGCTATTCCTTCTAATAATTTTATGCCATCTTAAAAGGAATAATCAGAAATGGCAAGAGGTAAATCATTGCTGCTTGATTCCAAAGATAGAACAAACATTTAAACAAGCCAAATAGGTGAGGCCACTTTTCACGTGGCTCTTCAATATGAAATAACATTTTTTTGCTATTCAAGTCTGATCTTTGAAAATCAACTTTTCAGGGCATTGTAATCCTTGTTTATGAATAGATGAGTGACTGTATTAATCTTGGATAGTAAAGTACTTGCCAATAGATTTGAGCATGGCTTATTAGCATCTAGATGACTCATTAGACAATAAAAATAAAAGTAAAACATGGTTTCACGAATATTGTAGTGTGAATATGTAATAATTTAATAGAATATAAATTTGGGCAAATTATCGATAGACTCACTGGCCTTTCAGATATATGTGGGGAAATACTTGTTTCAAGAAATTGATCAATAGATTCTTTTTTGAAAGTTAGTCATAACATTGGAACTCTCCATCTTGTTCTTTTGGCTTTTCCATTTATCTTATCCAGCCTCTTAGCTCAAATTTCATGTCTGCACAAATGACTCTTTAGTCAATACATCTACTGAATTAAAAAATATATAAAAAAGATCATACATCATGATCAAGTAACATTTATTCCAGGGATGCAAAGGTGGTTCAATATCCAGAAAGTAATCATTGTGATGTACCACATTAACAAAAGGAAGGCTTAAAAGAAAAAAAAAAAAAAAGGCTAAAAATCACATGACCATCTCAATAGATGCGAAGAATTTGACAAAATTCAACATCCATTCATGATAAAAATTCTCATCAAAGTGGGTATTAGAGGGAAAAGCTGCAAACTTTTCCTCTAAAATCGGGACAAGACAAGCATCCCCTCTCTCACCACTTGTATTTTACATAGTATTGGCAGTCTTAGCTGTAGTAGTCGGGCCAGAAAAAGGAAACAAAAGGCATCCAAATCGGAAGGGAACAGGTAAAACTGTCACTCTGTGCAGATTACATGATAGTATTTATAGAAAACTCTAAAAGTCTCCACCAAAAAACTATTAAAACGAATCAATGAATTCAGTAAGATTGCAGGATACAAGATTAATAAATAGAAATCTGTGGCTTATCTATGGACTAATAATGAAGTAGCATAAAGAGAATTCAAGAAAACAGCCTCACTTACAATTGCATCAAAAAGAACAAAATGCCTGGGAATGAACTTAACTAAGGAGGTGAAAGACCTGTACTATGAAACCCGTAAGACTGATGAAGGAAAGTGAAGATGACACGGATACTTTGGTTATTTCATTCTTCATCTCTGTTCTTTATGTTTTCTCACTTTTTGTTGAAAACTTTTAACTTCTCTCTCTGTGTATCTGTTTTTCTTCTGAGTTCTTTGATCATCTTTTTGATGATACCCTGAACTTTTCTTGGGGTGAGTTTCATATCTCCACTTCACTTAACTTCTTCTTCTGGATTTTATCTTATCCTTTCTTTGGAATATGTTCCTCTGTCACCTCATTTTGCCTAAGTTGCTGTGCTTATTTTTAAGTACCTGGTAGTGTGTTTATATATCCCCTCCTTGGAGAAGTGGCCTTTTGTAGGAGATGTCTGTGCTTCTCAACAGCGTACTCCCCTCTTGTCACCCAAGCTATATGCTCTGGGGGTTCCCCTAAGAGGGCTGCATGGTCTTTCTTTTGTGGAAGGCTGACTATGTGGTTGGTCCACTTGGTTGCCAGGCCTGCCTTGTGGGGAGGCTGCCGGCCACTGGTTGGCTGGGCCAGATCAGGTGACTGGCTGCAGAACCCTGGGGGGCCCCAGGGCTAGTTCTAGCTCACTGGTGGGCAGGGCCCATGTCCAGAAGGCTCTGGGGCTATTGCCTGTCCACTGGTGTTCACGTGAAGCCAGGACCTGGGGCTAGTGCTAGCCTACTGGCTGGCAGAGCTGGGTCCTGGGGTCTAGTTGCAGGGCCATGGGAACCATAGCTGGTGTCAGGTCACTGAGAGTGGAGGAGGCAGTTCCTGACATAGTTGGCTGCAGGGTCCAGGGTATCCCTGAGCTTGTGTTGGCCTGTTAGTGGGTGGGAGCAGGGTCCTGTCAGTTCTACGGCAGGATCTGACTGCTGGTGAGCAGGTGGGACTACAGGTTCTTTTGTGGCTAGCGTCTGCCCTCTGGTGGGTAGAGCTTGGTCTGGTGTCTCTGGCTTGAGAGTTCTGGGGGTCCTGTGTCTAGTGCCTGTCAGCGGTGTGTGGGGCTGGGTCCTAGGCCCTCTGGTAGGTAGGGCTGTGTGTCCAAGAGTGGGTATGGGCTCTAGGGGTCTTAAAGTAGCCTGTTCCATGGTGGGTGGGGCTGTGTTCACGCCCAGTTGCTTGGCCTGAGGCATTCTAGTACTGGCACCTACTGGTTTTTGGCCCAAAAGGGTCTGAGTCCTAGGGCTAATTAGCTAGAGGAAGGATTCCAAAAAGGTGCTTGCCAGCACCAGTGTCCTTGTGGTAGAACAAGCTCCCAAAATGGCTGCTGCCAGTACCTGTGTCCCCAGTGTGAGCTTCAGTTGTCTGCTGCCTCTTTGGGAGACTCTCCAAGATCAGCAGATAAGTATGACCCAGTCTCCTATCACATTACTCTTATGGTCCTGGATCTGGGAGCTTGTGAGTTTTTTGTGTCCACCCTTTAAGAGTGAAGTCTCTATTTCCTCCAACCCTCTGGGACTACTGAAAGTAAGTTCTGCTGGCTTTTAAAGCCAAACACTCTGGGATCTCATTTTCTCAGTACAGGACCCCTGAGCTAGGAAGCCCCTGTGGGGATCAGACCTCTCTCTCCTCTAGGTGAATGTCTCCAGTTCTCCTGTCTGTTGGTCGCCCACCTTGGGGTATGGGATTTGACTCTATAGTGACTCCACCCCTCCTACCCATATCATTGTGGTTTCTTCTTTATATCTGTAGTTATAGGTCTTTTCTAGTAGGTTCTGGTCTTTTTCCTTGGTGGTCGTCTTGCAAATAGTTATGATTTTGGTGTGCCTGTGAGAAGAAGTGAGCTCAGGGTATTTCTACTCCACCATCTTGACTGATCCCATCTGAAGATGATACAAATAGATGGAAAGTTATCTCATGTTCATGGATTATAAGAATTAATATTATTAATATATTTGTACTACCTAAAACAATTTTCTGAGTAATGTGTCTTTTGTATACTAATGATATGACTCTCTTGACTGAGGGGTCTCTAAGATAGCTTCAGGTTGGGACTGGTCACCAAAGGAACCAAACATGTGACCAGAGGGTTGGAACTTTCAGCTCCCCCATCCGCTTGATTTTTCTTTTAATTGAAGTATGGTCAGTTTACAATGTTGTGTTAATTTCTAGTATATAGCGTAATGTTTCAGTCATATATATACATACATATATTCATTTTTCATATTCTTTTATTCTTGTAGGTTACTGCAAGATATTGAATATAGTTTCCTCTGATATACAGTAGAAACTTGTTATTTACCTATTCTATATATAGTAGATAGTATCTACATATCTACAAATTTCAAACTCTCAGTTTATCCCTTCCCACCTTTTTTCCCCTCTGATAACCATAAATCTGTTTTCTATGTCTGTGAGTCTATTTCTGTGTTTTCTGTTTGTAAATAAGTTCATTTCTGTCTATTTTTTTTTAAAGATTCCACATACAAGTGTTATCCTATGGTACTTTTCTTTCTCTTTCTTGCTTACTGTACTTAGAATGATGATCTCTAGGTCCATCCATGTTGCTGCAAATGGCATTATTTTATTTTTTATAGCTCAGTAGTGTTCCATTGTATAAATATACCATAACTTCATTATTCTGTCATTGATCGTTTAGGTTGTTTCTATGTCTGGGCAATTGTAAATAGTGCTGCTATGCACATTGAGGTGCATTTATCTTCTTGAATTAGAGTTTCCTCTGGATATATGCCCAGGAATGGGATTGTTGGATCGTAGGGTAACTAAATTTCTAGTTTTTTGAGTAATCTCCGTACTATTTTCCATAATGGTTGTACGAAACTACATTCCCACCAACAGTGTAGGAGGATTCCTCCTGACATCTGAGTGGAGAGATATGGAAATTGGGTTATAAAGACTGTTAAATAATAAGATTCAGAGAACCTCTAGGCTAGTGACCACATCAACACACTGGCCATGTGACATGCATGAGCAGGGCATGGAGGATCTGTACTATCCCTCCCTCATACCTTGCACTGTGCATCTCTTCCATTTGGCTGTTTCTGAGATTTATTCTTTACAATAAGTCTGTAATAGTAAATATAGTGCTTTCCTAAGTTCCGTGAATTGTTCTAGCAAATTACTGAGCCTTAATGGAGGAAGGTCATGGGAACTTCCAAATTTGTAGTCAGCCAGGCAGAAGTGCAGGTAGCCTGGGGACCCCATTTGCAGCTGATGTCTCAGAGTAATCGTGTGGGACTGTGCCCTTAACCTCTGGGCTAACTCTGGATAGTTCGTGTTGGAACTGAATTGAATTACTGGGCACTCAGTTGGTGTTGGTGAGTCAGAGGTGAATCAGAGACCTTGGATTCCTTTTGATGCATATGCTTCTCTTGCTGTTGTACTGAATCTTGTGCTTAAAAGACAGCTCCTCCCAGAGGATACACTATTTTTCTCTTGTGAATCTTTTCAACAGTTGAATGGTTAAGATGATTAGTGCATAACTAATATAAATCCTTCCACCAACCTTCACTTATATTCGTAGTCATTTTAGTAGACTGATGGGTGAAGGGAGAATTTGAGTATTTAAAAATCTATCTTGTCTGGGAAATATTGGCACAAACAGCTGCTATACTCTAATTAGGCTTTAATCCCATTTATTTCCAAAAGTGAAAATAATCAGCTTGTCTATGTGAATTTCTCTAAAATATTATTTTTCGTAGCAAATGTGTAAAACTTCATAAAAAGAATAGGACTAAAAATTTTAGCGTAGATTGTGGGAACTCAACACACTCAAAATTAATTTCAGTTAGTCATTTGTTAATTTTTCTAAAACTTCATTTTCAAGGGATACAGGGATAGTGTATTACTATTACTATCAATACTTGCTATCTGTCCATTCGTTTCATATACTATTTGAATCACAAAGAAAATTTTGGTAGTCCTATAAATTCTTCATGGAGTTTAGTCAGGTAATATACTTATCATGTTCATTCATCTTCCTGTAGAAGTGTAAAATTTACATTAGATTGATCATTTCAGAATTTTTGTCAATAGACATAATTTTTCAAAAATAATGCTAGCCCATTGTGGCTAGATTTTTATAAATAAATGTAAACAACATCTGTGTGCATAAAAGACTAATGAAAGGAAATGTTAACAGCTTAGAATTTGAAAATACTACAATCAATTAAGAACAAACACAGTGTTATATTTAAAAACAATAACGAAGTGAATAATAAGTACTTTATTTGCTGATAATGGAATAATGTTGAATATAAGCATTTATATAATTGGTGATTAATTTTCAAGTGCCTACTTAGAAGAATTAAGAAAATTCAGTTAATACTAAATTAAGAATTAAAGGGTTGTTTTTAATACTGCACGTCAACACAACTGTCTCACTCAAATTTCAGTGTCTGATTTCAGTGTCTATCAACCAGGCAGTCTGTGCATGACAGATAAACCTAAGCAATCACTTTGCCATAATCAGTTTTATATTTTCAGACATTCTGTGGGCATCGTCTGCTTTTGATAGACAGCCATCATCCTCCATAATCACCCACACATGGTTGAGGAATAAAGCAGTAGCACTAGGTTCTTATTACAAATTGAAATAAGGAATTCCAGATGAACCACTAAATTAAAAGAAGGAAATGGGGGAAAAGGTTATATGGACATTTGCCCACTACTAGATTCTTTCCACACTGGCTATTATTTTTATATTAGCAGTTTTCTAAAATGGTTTATTTGGGTATATTTTCTCTGAGTCATAAGTTACCTACAATAGGGTATTTCATATTTTCTTTGTGGAAACTTACACTTCCTATTTGCTTCCTTTAATTTACCAGTGGAAACTTGTAAATCTATTTTGTTATATGATAAATGCTACAACTTTAACAGGCTTTATAGCTGAGGACCATCAATATAAAAATACCTGCTTTCATATCAGAGAATGTGATAACTGAGGGTTATATTTTTTAAGTCAGTTAGCTGGTTAGAAATGGAAGGCAGTACTCGAAAATAGAATACATAGTTTATTCTAGGTTTGAATTTTGGTTACTTGAGTTAGAAAAATGATTCAGTACCCCTTAGCTGGATGAATGTGGGCTAAACATAGATTTTCAGAGCATTTATAAAGTGAGGATAATAGTCACCTCCCTTTTGTGCATCCACTAAGATTACTATGTGGATAAAAACATGCAATGAACATTTTTCATGAAGCTATTCCTCATACTCCTGGCATTGTTTTCCTTTGTTTACATTTATCTATGGAAGACCTTATCTTCTACTTTGAATTATAGTTACTTATATAGTCGCTTTACTCCAATATCAATATTGAATTTTAAGCCCTTTGAGTGTGGAAACTGTGTATTACTAATGTTGTATCTTCAACAATAATAAACAGAGTATCTCCTGTCCAACAATGATGATAAAAATATCTTATATATCACTTTAGAGTGTATTCACATCCATTTATCAATTTATTAGAAGGAAATCAACTCATATACACACATGCATGCACACATTTATCTATCTGAGATAAGAATTTTGAGCTGTGACTTGATGTTAAACCATTAGGAAAATTGAAAGCTGAATTCATTCATTTTCAAGCATGCAGGACCAGAGGCAAGCTTGGAGATTAACTTTACCAAGAGTGACTATGACATCTGGGGTAACTTAGATAATCGTATTTTTCTTGCTTAATAAGAATAATAATGTGCTAATTTTTTTCTTTCATCTAAAAAATGATAAGAATATTTGATGATGAGATGTGTAATGATTGAAATGAGCAGGAAGGGTGAGAGTGAGATTTTAGTCCTCTTTTTCAATGAAGTCAGATATTGCATTGTTTCCCAAGGCAGAGTGGAAAAAAACAAAAACAAAAACCAACAATGTTTGCACTGAGAGAATAGGTTGACTGTTGGGTATGGCTGCATCCAGGGCTATTCATTACATTAATTGAAAACTATGACTTGTGGAAAGAAAAGAAACAGGAGACAGTATTCACTTTTTCTAAATTCTGACCACTGTGCCAGAAGACCTGTGCTTACATACCAGCTCAGAACAGACATCCCCCAAATTATTCCTGATAATTCTCCGATTGTTTACCTTTAAAGAGACAGAGCCCTTCTACTTCCATAATGTTTATAAGGAACACATTTAAATATATAGTTTGGTTAAAAATAAAAGACTGGAAAAAGATATCACAAGCACATGCTAATGATATAATTCAGGACAAAGATCAGTAAGGAGGGAGGCATTTTATAATGACCAAAGAGTCAATTCATCAAGATGATATATCAAAAATGTGTATTCACTTAAAAATAGAACTTCAAAATATAGAAGGCAAAATTTGACAAAACTGGAAAAAGAATATATTCATGATCATAGTTGGTGATGTCAACAATCTTCTTTTAGTAATTGAGAAGTAATCAGAAAAACTGTAAAGATATAAAAGACTAACAATAGCATTAACTGACTTGACATTCACAAAACATTACATCCAATAACTACAGAAAATGTGCTTTGCAAGTGCACGTGAGGCATCCACCAAGATAGTAGTTATTGATAGATAGTAGTTCCATTGTAGTTTGGAAGGTCCCTTATCCTACTTTCAGGTTCAATGATTTGCTAGAAAGATTCACAGAGCTCAGAAAAGCCATTAAACTAACAGTAAAGTTTATTACTGAAGTAATTGGCTTATATAATATCCAAAGTTCTTGAAGTAAATCAACATCAATGACCCAGAGCCCTTCAAACAAGTGTAGTATACACTTCACTAATAGACACCCATTTCTGAGACTGCTCTTAGACTTTACCTTCTGTAGGCAGTGAGCATTTTCTCAGTCTTACCTAACCCTATGGCTAAACTAAGTAGATCATCTGACATTATTAAAGATGAAACTAATTGCTGAAAAGCAATTGTTACGGACAAAACAAATTTAAAATAGTGTTTCCTAGGAAATGTTTTAAGGTTCTAGCATGCATCTGTGGACTGTTTAAGGGTACCCTGCCTGCTGCAACCATCTAACTCTGAGTGTAAGCATCATTATTAATTCTGTAGATGCTCCTTACAATTAAAAAAAAAAAAAAACTGTTACCTGGGATCCATCCACTTCTCCTGGATGTTCTTGCCTGACACTGAAGGAAAAGCCCAGGAATAATGAGACAGAATAAGGGCCTGGGGAAAACAAATACATTGCTTTAGATTAACTATCCCCCTATTGGTACACTTCATTATTAGTTTAGAAAACCTGAATAGTTTCTCATTCCACAGAAGGAAAAGTTCTACCAGGCTTCAATTAAAATATTTTAAGGCCTTGAGATTTATCTTCCTTCACCAGAGGACATAACACCTGCAATTTTTAGGCACATATAAACCTTAGTGCTCAATTTTGCAGTTTCAGAAAAAGGCGGACCTCTCACTGAAATTTTTTAAAACCTAACTGCAAGTGCATTAAAATATAAGGTATAAAAATGAAAAAAAAATAAGGTATAAAAATGAAAAGATTTTTTATGTTTTAAACAGGAAGATAGGGAAGAAATTAAATGTTTCTTTGGTCTCAGATGTTACAATGGGACCTTTCCTAAGTTCCTCCAGTGGACATGCATTTCCTCTACAATAGCCAACTTTGGTTTTAGATATTAGTAACAAAATAACTAACATAGTTGAAAACTGGAAAATGATTTTGATAATCAAAATCATTTGAAAGATAGTTAAACTATATTCTATCAAAATTTTAATTTCCAGTGGCTTTACAAGTTCTCAGAATTCTCTACATCCTCCAAGGACTTATTTCCTGTTTTAAAAATGTGGCAGTGGATTCCAGTTGGGATTATATATTGATACAAGCAAATTCTCCTGTCAAAAATGATTTTGGAACTCACTCATTGCTTGAAAAAATTTAGTACCAGTGATCCAGTCATGACAAGTCATGTATCTGGTGCTTTGTATGTAACAGTCTTGGTAATACATAGATTAAAACAAAAAGTCCTTTCCATAACTTTCTCTCCTCACCTACCCTGTTATTGCTCATCCCTTCTCTTTTCTATGTTTAGCACAACTCTTTCCAAAAGATGGGCTTCTATTTTTAAGAGTGATTTTCCCCCCCTAAGTATCTCCCCTAGGCTGGCCTTAATTTCATTTAATCAATGCAATTGTTTTGCTCTTTACTACTGCTGTTTGATTGATTGATTCATTTATAAGCTTTTTTTTTTTATTGAGTTATAGTCATTTTACAATGTTGTGTCAAATTCCAGTGTAGAGCACAATTTTTCAGTTATATATGAACATACATATATTCATTGTCACTTTTTTTCGCTATGAGCTACCACAAGATCTTGTATATATTTCCCTGTGCTATAAAGTATAATCTTACTTATCTAGTCTACATATGCCTGTCAGTATCTACAAATTTTGAACTTCCATTCTGTCCCTTCCCACCCTCTGCCCCCTTGGCAACCACAAGTTTGTATTCTATGTCTGTGAGTCTGTTTCTGTTTTGTATTTTTTTTTTTTTTTTTTTAGATTCCACATATGAGTGATTTCATCTGGTATTTCTCTCTCTCTTTCTGGCTTGCTTCACTTAGAATGACACTCTCCAAGAACATCCATGTTGCTGCAAATGGTGTTATGTTGTCAGTTTTTATGGCTGAATAGTATTCCATTGTATAAATATACCACCTCTTCTTTATCCAGTCATCTGTCAGTGGTCATTTAGGCTGTTTCTGTGTCTTAGCTGTTGTAAATAGTGCTGCTATGAACATTGGGGGTGTGGGTGTCTTTTTGAAGTAGGGTTCCTTCTGGATATATGCCCAGGAGCGGGATTCCTGGGTCATATGGTAAGTCTATTCCCAGTCTTTTGAGGAATCTCCATACTGTTTTCCACAGTGGCTGCGCCAAACTGCATTCCCACCAGCATACTACTGCTGTTTTAATTTTGCACGAATGAACATTAAGACCATGTCATGACTGTACCTTTTTATATTTGTTACTTGAAAATGCACTCACAGTAATTGCTTTTGTGACAAGTATAGGTGACAACCACAGCAGTTCCCAGAAACAAGATATTAGTTCAAAGAAATTCATATTAAATTCTGAAAAATATTTATTTTATGCATGTACCAGAAAATAAGTTCCACAAATATAAATGGAGCAAAATATGTTACAACCACCAGTTTTACTATACCTTTAAGGATGTGTGGATTTTCTTTCTTTATTAAAATTATTTTAATTTTTTCTATATATTCACAATTTCCACTTAGTTTTTAAAGACCTTTTTTCAATTAAATTGCTGTTGTTTCAGGGTTAGCATCAACGGGTTATACAACTTTGTTTTCAAAAAAGTGCTTTATAAAATCAAATTCCATCTTATATTTTTATTATCCATAAAAATACTAAAATAACATGTATCCATCTCGTTCCATTCCTCTATAACTGACAATTGATAATTTTGGTATTCATTTTGGTTTAAAATTTTAGTGATATAGAATGACTCTCATTTTCCTACTTGTTGGAAAACACTGTGTGAAAATACGTGACTAGGTGATCAAATTATTTTCCAAACAGATGTTATTAGTATAATCTTATATTTTAACCAGAAATTACATACACACATCAACAAAATAATGAGCTCTTCCATTCTACAGTTTGTTTTCACCAAAGTTGCTAGCTGATCATATCATGTTGCATTCCTATCAAATTCATCCTATGGTGAATGAATATTTATTAAATTTCTATTCTACATTTGTTCTGACGTAAAATAATCTCTTCACTTGAATAAAGTATGGGGAAATATGCCATTTTTAAACTCACTCTCCTCCCCAAGTCAACCAAAATCACCACCAGCAAAAGGCAGAATAGATTAAAAAAACAAACTCCTCTGTGAAAATACAGCCTTAAAGGAGCATGATATATGAAGAAACTGATAATCATAGTGATCTTCAGACAACACTAAGTGAGGATATTTGGCAATAATCCATACCATGGAGAGTTTTAGTCATGAAAGAGTAAAGAACTGTCCAGACTGAAAAAGAGAAAAAGCAATTTGGACTGAAAAGAAGGAAAGCAGTTTCGTAATTTGTCTGGGGGGACAGACACAGATAAAGCCAGCTGCAAAGTTAACAGGAAAGCATTTTTTTGTTCCTAAAAGTAAGATGTGTTGCAGCTGGAGAATGCTAAAACAATCCCCTCTGAGTGATGACTGCTTTATTATCAGTGATGGCCCCAGACCTACGTTTCTATACCCATCTAATACTGGGGATACCCAATTGCTAACGTACCCCAACTACACGATAATACTCAATCCTTAGTTTATCCCCAGTTCTCCTAATCTCAGCTAGAAAATAGCAGCCAACCCCAAACTGATCTCTACCTCTTTCTCTTAGACTCTCCCCTAAATTATTCAGAATGTATCCTGGTCTAAGTAAGGGTCTTCCTTTTCTCTCAGTGGTTCCTCTGGAATGTTGCCTCTTTCTGCATCAAGCCATGCAGAAAGTGATACTGAGAATCAATATATGAATATAAATCCTGAGAAGAAAGCCAATCGGTAATTCTCTCTTGTTCAATGAAAGAAAAATGTGAACAAAGTCCAGGGGGGGAAAAGAATGTTGTCTCGAGCAAGGAGGAAGACTCCTAAGTTATAGTACCTACAAATCCTTACTGGAGGTGAAAAAATAAAGAGAAAGGAAAGAAAAAACTTGATTACAAAATCACTCATACAGATAATTTAGCGAGATGGCTGGAATGTTGGGCTTACTTGGGATTCTGGGATGGCTTGGTCTCAGTTACGGGTTGATTGTGTTCCTCTAAAATACATGTTTAAGTCATAACACCTGGTACCTGGGACTGTAACGTTGTTTGTAAATAGGGTATTTGCAGATGAAATCAATTAACATGAGACCATTAGGATGAGCCCTAACTCAATACGACTGGCATCCTGATAAGTAGAGAGAAATTTGGATGCAGAGACTCAGGGAAAGCACCATGTGATGACAGAATCAGAAACTGTAGTGACACAGCTGCAAGCCAAGGAACAACAAGGCTTGTGGCCACCACAAGAGGCTAGAAAGGGGCACGAAAGGGTTCTATCCAGAGTTTCAGAAGGAGCAAGCATGGCTCTGTTGACATCATGATTTCGAACTGCTAGCCTGCAAGACTGCAAGAGAATACATTACTGTTGTTTTCAGACACCCAGTTTGTGGTGCTTTCTTATTACAACCCTGGGAACCTAATAAAGATTTTGGTATTAGAAAGTGGGGTGCTGCTGTCAGAAATAACTAGAAATGTGGAAGTGGCTTTGAATTAGGTGATGGGTAGAGACTGGAGTATTTCAAGCACTTGATAGTAAAAACCTAGATATTCCTGAAGAAACTTTTGGTAGAAATATATGTGATAAGGGGTTAGTATCCAAAATATAGAAATAACTGATACAACTCAATAGCAAAAAAAACAACAACAACAACAACAACAACAACAACCCCATAAAAACCAATTCGATTAAAAAATAAGCAGAATTTGAATAGACATTTTTTCAAAGAATATATACAGACAGGCAACAGGTACAAGAAAGGTGTTCAACATCAACAATCATCAGTGAAATGCAAGTCAGAACCACGATGAGGTATCACCTCACATCTGTTAGAATGGCTATTATTAAAAAAAAAATGTTGGTGAGGATGTGGAGGGATATGGATATTTGTGCCTGTTGGTGGGAATGTAAACTGGTGTAGCCACTAAGGAAAACAGTATGGAGGTTCCTCAAAAAAATGAAAATAGAATTACCATGTGATCCAGCAATTCCAGTTCTGGGTATTTATCCAAAGAAAACAAAAACAAAATGGGATGTAATGGTATAGAATGGTGACTATAGCTATTAATATTATATTGTATATTTGAAAGTTGCTAAGAAAGTAAATCTTTAAGTTCTCATACACAAAAAAATTTCTAACTATGGTGGTAGATATTAACTAGACTTATTGTGGTAATCATATTGCAATATATACAAATGAGGAATTAATACATTGTACAACTGAAACTGTTATATGTCAATTACATCTCAATTTAAAGAACAACTAGAAATAGGAAAGTTGCTTGCCATAATAAAGGTCATATATGACAAACAACAACTAACATTATACTTAACGGTGAAAAAGTGAAAGCTCTAAGATTAGGAACAAGGCAAATATGCCCACTCTCACCATTTCTAGTCAACATAGAACCAGCTCTAATGGCAGTGTAAGTTTTCTACCAATTAAGTAAGCTTTTCCCAGAATTCTTACTAGCACCTAAAACAGTGATTTTCTAGGTGTGGTTTCATGATTGTCAGTACTGGTTTCCTCTGAGAACTTGTTACAACTGTAAATTCTTCTGCTTCGCCCCAGGTTAGCTGAATCAGAACACTTGTGTTTGACAAGCCCTTCAGGTGAACTGATTTCACACTGACATTTAAGAACAACTGTTTTGTAACTAGCAAGCACCAATGCAAGAGTACAAATGCAGGATCTAGAAGGAGTTAACTAAGATGTGTCAGCATGAAAGATTCTATGTCTTTTTAAGGATAAGGTGTAGGGAAAGTGGAGTTGCTCAGGCTCCCTCGCCAGCCCTCTGATGCCCAGCGACTCAGCTGTGTGACCCGCATGCGCAGTACCCTGTAGTGTTATATAAGCATGGCTTGCACCCCGCAGGCGCACTGGTTAGCTCCTATCATAGCTGGCTAGATGGGGCTTCGTTCGCCTTGATACCTCAGGCAGCCGGGACTTACCATGGCCACAGGCGCCACTGAAGCCTGTGTACTCCTCTGCAATAAAGGCATGTCAGCGACATCTGCGGTTTGGAGATTATTCTTGGGTCTGCCCAAATCCGTGAACCTGCCAGGCCTTGAGCGCCTGCAATACATAAGATAAAGGGGGAAAGGGAGTGGAAACAAGGGAGTGGTGAAGTACAAGATCCAATAATTCAATCAACTGTCAGATTCCTGAGGGCAAACCCCAAGGATCTGTTGTTGACTCTGTTATCCACGGAGCTTGGAACAATGTTGGCACAGGGAAAACTCCCCAAAATATTAAATAAATGAAGGCAAACTTCATTTCAGATAATGTGGGTTGTTCATGTATTTTAAATACTTGTTTTTTTTTTTTTTTTTTTTTTAGAAAACGGTCCCGGTCTCTGGCTGCGCAGCAGAGGGAGGACCAGAATGGATACTCTCACGGAAGTTGGTCTGAGCAAAGAGAACAGAGAAGGAGCTGTGATTCAGGTATGCCATTTTCTTTGAAGTTCATCGAGAGAATGCATCACTCATCACCCTGGAAACGAGCTAGAGAAGGTATGGATGACACTAAGATTTTTATTTTAATGCAATTATTAAAACAGTAATATACAAAATCCTGTGATAAATGTTTCCTAATTGTTGGATTAAAATTGCCTTTAAAGGCAGTTTGAAGTTTAATTGACATGCAATATTTTAAGTTTTGTTGTATTTATACACCTGTGAAACAATCACCACAGTTAAGATAATTACCACACCCCCAAAGTTTTTTTTGTGCCCTTTTATAATCACTTTCTCTAAACTAATCCATCTCTGCACTTCCCCATGCACGGACAACTACTGATATGTGTTCTGTCACTATAGATAGAATTTCTAGAATTCTATGTAAATGTAATTATAGAGTATGTGGTTTCTTTGGTTTGTTTCACTACTTTGTCTCATAATTTTGTGATTCATCGATACTGTTTTGTGCTTCATAGTCAATTCCTTTTCATGGGAATGTAGTATTTCACTGTATGAAGTATCAGAATTTGTCCTTTTACCCTTATTGGACATTTGGATTGTTTCTAGTTTTTGGCATTTATACACATAGATGCTATAAGTATTCATAAACAAGTCTTTGTGTAAAGAAATACTTTAATTTCTCCTGTGTAAATACCTTAAAGTGGAATCACTAGATATACATCTGTTGTATGTTTCACTTTTTAAGAAACTGCCAAAATATTTTACAACGTGGTTTCACCATTTTTTTATTCCACAATGTGTGCGAGTTCCTTCAAATTCCCATTAACACTTAGTATGAGCATCTTCACAGGTGCATGTTATTATCTCATTGTAGTTTAATTCACATTTCATTCATTACTAATTATGTTGAGTGTCGTTTCATTCGGGTGTTTGTGATGCGGTATCTACTTTGGTGAAATGTGGGTTTAAATAGTTTGTCCACTTTTAATCTGCATTATTGTGTTTTGAGAGTTCTTAGATATTCTAGACAGAAGTCCTTTATCATATATAGAACTTGCAATTGTTTTTCACAGTCTTTATCTTGTTTTTCATTTTGTAGCCATGTGTTTTGAAGGAGTTCTTAGTTTTGATGAAGTTCAATTTATAAATTCCGCTGGTTTTCCTTGATCTTTTCCCTCTTTCATTGGTCATAGTTTGATGCCTCTCTGTACACATGGGAATATTTTTATTGGATGCCAAACTGTGGATTTTACCTCTGTTAGGTGCTGGGTATTTTTATATTCCTATAAATATACTTGGGCTCTGTTGGGGGATGCAGTTAAGTTTCCTGGAAAAACTTTGTTCCTTTTGGGTTTTGCTTAAATTTTGTTACATGGGGTTAGGGCAGTGGTTCATTTAGGGCTTATTTTATTTCAATTTTGAAGCAAAGCTTCTGAGTTTTCACTTACATTCCTGAATTAGGAGTTTTTCCACATGAACCAGAGATTTTGCTTCTTGAATACTTTTCGGTAGTTCTTTCCTGGATGTTAGGTAATCTCACAGTGTGTGTGCTGATCCTATGTAGGTTTCAAGAGTACTCTCTCTTCGCATCTTTTTTTTGTGTTTGGAGCTCTACCAATGAATTCTTCCTGCTTGGCCTCCTTATAGACAGACCTGCCTAACTGAGGGAGACTACTGGGCTGTGCCTTTTCACTGTATGATTTCTTCTTCCCTACACTGTGACCATTGATACACTCTTCTGGCAATAAGCTGGGACAATCAAAGAGATTCATTTATTTAGCATTTCTCTGGAATCACTGATGTCGTGTATTTTGAAAACCATTGTTTAATATATATTTCTTTCTTTCTTTATGTTTTTTAGGCAAAAGGGTAAATATAATCATTGTTACTGTCTGCTTCCCAATGCAGAAGACCTATTGAATTTCTAATACTAAAAATAAGAGGAATTATAGAGGCACATACATCTTGTATAGGATTTCATGGTGTTAGGTCCTATCTTGTTTGACAACTACTTTAACAAAGATGCACTGTGATGTAGGTCTTTTATATAAAATAGATACATCATTGTTGTGGTAACTACGTTGAATTATTAGGGGGTTTGACCTTTGTCTCAAAACACAAGTCTCTGATAAAGTATATGTAACAGGAAACAATATATTCAAATTAGACTTTTTTTTTATTCATCGTGCCCTTCCAGGAATATAATTCTTTATATATATGAGGTCTTTTGGAAGAAACAGTATCATATGGGTTGCAAGTGTTTAGGGAAGCCTAAAGAAAAGAAATCACAATAAAATTAAACTTAACCTAAAATGCAGGATATGGACTATGCAGTATTCCTTTTCATACCAGTTTTCCCTGTGGTGTAAAAGCATAAGCATCCTTGGCACAGAGCGTCCCAGTGTCACAGCACACAGTGGGTATCCCAGAAATGTGTGATGGATATATCTGAGACTTTGATCTTTGTAGCCCTTGACACAGTCTGTTAAGAGTCTGAGGAGGCTGAAATATATAGAATTCCCTCT
Source organism: Camelus ferus (assembly GCF_009834535.1). Classification (NCBI taxonomy): domain Eukaryota; kingdom Metazoa; phylum Chordata; class Mammalia; order Artiodactyla; family Camelidae; genus Camelus; species Camelus ferus. The sequence goes on along the minus strand of NC_045698.1, from coordinate 83,873,383 downwards.
AGCAATAATCAGCCTCAGCTTACCGCATCGTGCCTCACAAATACTATCTTTTCCTATGTGTGCCATGATGTGGAAAGGTCAGGACACATGACTCCAGCAGTTACGTTTCCCACTGTTTGTTTTATCGTCTATAATACTGTGCTCAGTTTATAAATTTGCGTTGCTTTTCTTACTTCAAAAGATGGCTGACTTGCTTAGGAAAGGAATTTAGCCAGTGGAAAAGAGAAGGGGATTTTTGCAACTGTCTTTATTTCTGAACTCTATTGTCTTAGGGAGACTTTATTAAAATGAAAATTCCATGTGTATGTCTTTAGTAATACATATCTATAGTTGTAGAGTTCAAAACTATTAGTGATATAAATCAATACTGCATATACTTTGCATAAAAGTGAATCTCAGCTTTTAAAATTTCTTTAAGAGAATGTGTTTCTTTTATGACAGATACTATGGCCTTTGCAAATATTAAGTAGATGACTGTGATACCATTTAGTTTACCTGTTTCGTACACTATCTTCCCCTATAGAAATCTATTCATAAAATGTAGCTTGCATTTTAGGAAAAAAGAAAGCTTGAACCATGATACTTAGGAAGTGAAAGGACTTTATTATTTAGTCCATGGACATTTTTCAAATTTACTAAGAGTTGTGGAATAGTCGTTCCACTGCTACATTTCACAAGTTCTACATGTGCTCTGTTTACAGTTGTGGTCTGCAGCATTTAAAGGGGCTAACTTTTTTTTTCCGTCTTAGATTAGAATTTGTATCTCATAGGACTGAGAGGTTTTGTTTCAAGTTCTTGCATCATTTTATCAATGAAGGGAAAGGAAGCTAAGAGAACAAAATGGAGCAGATGTATTGAGATAGTTATAATTTCTATCTATACCTTTTTGAACTGTAATTAGAAGACTTCTTGTGAATTTGCTCCATAATATAGAATTTACCATTTATCTTTTCACTGTGAGTTTTGATATCAGATGAACAACAGAAATGGAAAAGCGTGAGGAGGAGGAAGTGATACTTAGTTAGAAGAGGGAAAAATCAGATGAGTGGGCAGTTTTACTTATTCTGGCCTTTTGTGTGTGTACAATGAATATGTGTAAACAAGGGCAGCAACATGCTTTTTGCTTCCGTGACTACTTTTTCAACTTCATTGAGGTATAACTGACATGTGATAAATTATACATATTTAAATATACAATTGTTAAGTTTTGACATAGAAGTAAACTCAGGGAGCCATCACTGTTATCAAGATAATGAACATATGTTACTGCAAAGTTTCCTCGTGTTTCTTTGTAATCCATCCTACTGAGCTCACTCAAGACAGTCACGGATCAGCTTTGTGCCATTATAGATTAGTTTGTATTTTCCTCAATTTTATATAAATGTAAACCTACAGTATGTACCCTTTTTTGTCTGTCTTTTCACTCAACATTACTCTTTTGAGAAGCATTCATGTTGCTGGGTGTTACCTTTAGTTACTTGTACTTATTACAGAGTAGTGGTCTCTTTTATGGTTGTCCTGTAACTCGTTTATAATTCACTGGTTGATGGACATTTGTGTTGTTTCCAGTGTGTGACTATTACACATAAGAGTATTATTAACATTCATGTACATGTCTTTGTAGGAACATACACTTTCATTTATTTATAGGCATATAACTAGGAGTGGAATGACTAGGTTATATGCCATATACATGTTTAACGTTAAAAAAAAAAAAACAAAAAAAACCTGCCAAACGGTTTCCCAAAGTGGTTGTACCATTTTATATTCCTGGTAGTAATGTTTGAGAGTTTCATTTACTCCATGTCCTCACCATTGTATGTTGTCTTAATTGTACAGTCCAAAATGTGTAGAGTGGTATGACATGGTACTTGAATTTGCATTTCACCAATAACCAATGATGTTGAACAGCTTTTCAAGTGGAATCTGTGATTAGCATATTCTAACTTTGGTAAATTACGTATTCAAATATTTTGCCTGTTTTTCGTTGGATTGTGTTTTTGCATTTTGAAATTTTTTAATGTATATTCCGGATACAAGAACTTTATCAGATATGTGTTCTTCCCAAAGAAGACTTTGTTTTCTTAACAGTCTTTCAGAGAGTAGATATTGTTAAAGTTGATAAAGTACTATAGTTTTTAAAACAAATTATACTTTTGCTGTCATATTACCTAAAGTCTCAAAGATTTTTATCTATGTTTTAAGAAATTTTATAATTTTCCCAGTTTTTATATTAAAGTCTATGATTCATTTTGAGTTAATTATATTCTATGTTGGCATGTAATATTGGGGTTCTTTTTTTCACACGGATATTGAATTGTTCCTGTAACAGTTTTAAAAGACATTTTTTCCCCATTAAATTGCCTTTATACCTTTTTTCAAAACCAGTTGACCATAGGTGTGTTAGTTAATTTTTGGACTTGATTCTCTGTTCCACTCTCTCCCTTGATGCCAGTACTATGCTGTATTATAGCTTTAAAACAATTCTTAAATTCAGGTAGTGTAAATTCAGCAACTTTATTCACCTTTACCAGCATTGTTTTTGAAGCTTCTGGATCTTTTACTTTATTTTTTTTAATACAATCTGAAATCAGTTTGTCAATTTCTATCTAAAAAGTCTGCTTGAATTTTGATTGGGATTGCTTTGACTCCATAGAATAGCTTAAGAACTGACATCTTAGTACTACTGAGTTGTCTGATCCAGGAGCAAGGTATTCCTTCCAATTTCTTTGTTCATCTTCAGCTCTTCTCAGCAATACTTTGTAGTTTGCAATGTACAAGTGTCTCCCATCTTTCGTCAACTTTATCTTAAGCTCCCAGGTGAGCATACATAATAACACTAACTACCATCCTTATAAAATAAGCTAATTAAAACAATTTAAAATAAAGTCTAGCCACATGTGCACATGGACACACCCAACAAGTAAAACTTTCCCTGATGTTCCTCTAAATATAATTTAATCTTACTTTTTAACATGTGAAAAGCTTTGTTCTGTCCCTGGTACATTTTGGGGGACAAATCCTTTAAAATCCTTTCCAAGCGTATTTTAACAGGCTTTGATTTATTTTATAAAAGAGCCATATTTAGTTGCCCATTTCCAAGGGAAACATGTTCTTTTGTATCTTTGATAGTTCCATATTTTTCTTGAGTTATTTCCCCCATATCTTGGAATAAAGATTTTTTAAAAATCATAGTCTGTAACATGCTAACTTTTATCAAAATCTCATAATAATTTTAATAGTTTTGTCTCCAAAAATATCTTTGGTATACAACTTTTAAGTCCTCATATTCCTTTACTTTTTAGAAGGTTTTATGACTTTCTATGTTTTTGGTGATCTACATTTTTTAATATATAATTAATCAAATTTACATTTAAAATGATGAAACACTACATCTTCTTTAGAATAGTTTACTGCCTATGCTCTGAAGTACACTTTGCAATTTTAATGGAATTTGCTTCACTTCATATAATTTAACTTTACAAAACCCATTTAAATAGAAAACAAATGTGAAAAAAAATTTCTAAAGTGATTTATTTTATCCCATGAAAAATTGTGGCAGGATAAGGTATACAAATTGTGGCACATTTCTCTTATAGAGGGAATTAATCTGTTTTTAGTCTGTATCTTGATGAATATTTCTGATTTTCATATTGACTCACAACTAAAGCAAATCATGTATATTTGCCAGTTACATAGCTCATGTCATCCTGCGTCATGTCTGATGTCCTACTATACATGGAATTGTTAACTTTTTTCATTGTAGATTTTAACATGCAAACCTCATTTTGATGTTTTGTAGTATATTAATGACCTAAAACTTCTATTTGCTGTGGCCAGAAGCCATGTTCTACAAAAGGAACAATATAAAAGCGTATGACTAGTTAATAATTTATTTAGCAGCAATATTGACAATGTAAAATATGTATTAACATTATAGAAATGTATAACAGTTAAATACTGGGATAAAGAATATAGATACCTTAGGGGTTTTCAGGAGGGGTAGATCAGGAAAAAAGAAGCCATGGTGGTTTTAGATGTACTTAGAAAATATTCAAGTAAATATGATGTTACATTCATAAAAAAGTTACAGCACCTTTCCCACTCAGTTATGATTTCATTTAAAATAAAAATTTAAAATAAATCTAGCAAACAATCTAGCCATTCCAATTCTGGGTGTGTGTGTGTGTGTGTGTGTGTGTGTGTGTGTGTGTGTGTGTATACATACATACACAATTCACTAATTCAAAGAGTTATACACACTGCCATGTTTTTTGTGACATTATTCCCAATAGTCAAAATACAGAAACAGGCTAAATTCCCATCCACAGATGGACAGATAAGAGATGTTGTGTGTGTGCGTGTGTGGTGTGTACAAAGGAATGTTATTCAGCCACAGAGAAGGAGGATGCCTGCCATTTGTGACAACATGGATGGGCCTTGAGCTCGCTATGCTAAGTGACATAAGTCCAATGTAAAAAGATGAGTAGTGTAAGAGTCACTTAAATATGGAATCTAAAAAAAGCCAGACTTATAAAAAGCAAAGTAAAATAGTGGTAACCAGGGGATAGGGGGTGGGGCAATAAGATTGATGGTGTTTAAGAGTACAAACCTGGAACAAGTGGCAAGTAATCCATAGAAATCGAATGCATGGTGTAGAGACTATAAACAACAATATTGTGCTGTAATTATATAATGTTTAAACAGTGCTTAATATCATTACAATGGCAATCATAATATAGAACTGTTTCAAATTAACACATTTTGTAAATTTTAAGGTGTACAATGTTATGTCAAACATACTCAATATACAATTTAAAAACATTATTAAACACACATAAAATCTAGAGTACTTATTAATTAATGAAGTTGACAAGCTAATTATAAAGCAAAAGAATAATGAGGTATAAAGAAAACTGGATCGAAAAGGCAGATGTTTATAGGCCCATTTAAAACTCTTAATCAGTTCATGAAGTTCTGAGGATTCTACATAAGGAATCTATTTTTCATCTATAGTAGTAGGAAAATTTGAAGAATCATTTTAATGTTTTTAATTCTTTAATGATGTCTGTTAATAATGTGAAAGATGGATAAAAATAGGCAGGAAGGGAAGGGAAAATATCACAGATACCATTCCCCAGGCTAATAGAGTGGCTTCTACTGATAGTAGGGTCAAAGTCTCTGGAAAAACAATTTTTGATTGAAAAGCTGTTGCTTCCCCCTACAAAAGATCCATTCCTCTGACAAAAGCCTTTCAGAAAACAAGAGGATGACTGTTACTTTCATAAATGCCCAGGTAGTATAACAAATAGAAAAGACATTTGCCCAAACAGTGAAGTGTCAGCACTTGAGAGCATTTAGCAGAGGTCCATGGTACGGTGTAGTCTGAATGAAGTATATGGTAGTATCATTCAAAGTGTCTCTTTGTTCCAGGTATTAGCCAGACAAACTTCTCCTACTTTGATAAGCTATTGGAACAAAGTCAAAGGCCTTTTGATTCCAGTTGTCTTTAGTTGATGTCATGTTGAAGAAGGATGTTATTTGAGAAATTGGCACATTCTGTGGTATTTCTATTTTTAGGCACATCACTAATAAAAAAAATCTATAAATTTAATCCTGTTTTTGCTTATAATTTAGCTATATTTTCCACTTTCTGAATCTATTTGCTCTTATGGTTCCCTTTACCTTAAAAAAGTACCTCAATGATGAGTTGTTTATAGAAAAATCTCATACATTAAATAGCCTAAGTCCATTCCATAATGTGAGCAATGTCAGATAATTGCCTCTGTGTAACACAAAAATGTGAATAACATTGCTTCTGATGGTTTATTATATCTTGTTATACAGAGATTTATTTTAACTATCATATGATAGACTGGTAAATGTTGTAGGATACTAGTGAAGTAAGTTTGGATATATTAATTTACTGTTTTTTCTTTGAAACTTACATAAATTTTTCTTTTGATCTCGTAATTGACCCGTGTTTATTTTTTGTCTCTCACTGTCTTTTTTAATTTTTAAATTGAGTTATTATTAACATATAGTATTAAATTAGCTTCAGATGTGCAACATAATGATTTGATATTTTTATGTTATGAAATGATCACCACAGTAAGTCCAGTTATGTTGTCACCAGTGCTAAGTTGTTACAACATTGTTGATGATATTCCCTATGTATATATTCAATCCCTGTGACTTACAGCTAAAAGTTTGTACCTCCTAATCCCTTTCACTTATTCCTCCATTTCATTGATCTATGTGTATATGCTTTGTGTCAGTAACATACCTTTTGATTACTATAGCTTTGTAGTACAGTTTCAAGTCTGGGAGAACAATACATCCAACTGTGTTCTTCTTTCTCTTGTCTTCTTGTCTATTCATAGTCTTTCGTGGTTCCATACAAATTTTAGGAATGTCTGTTCTAGTTCCGTAAAAAAAAAAAAATACTGTTTGTATTTTGATAGAGATTACATTGAATACATGGATCACTTTGGATAGTATGGAAATACTAACATTGGTTCTCCCAATACTGATTTTCCCAACTGATGAGCACAGCATATCTTTCCATTTATTTTTTCATCTTCAGTTTATTTCCTCAATATCTTACAGTTTTCAGAGTATAAGCGTTGTGGTTTTTTTTTTTTTTACCTCCTTGGTTAAATTTATTCCTATTTTCTTTGATGCAACTGTAAATGGAATTGTTTTCTTAATTTCTTTTTCTGATAGTTTGTTATTAGTGTTACAGAAATGCAAAAGGTTTTGCTATCTTAATTTTGTAACCAACAACTTCACTGAATTCATTTATTAGTTCTAATAGTTTTATAACGGATTCTTGGGGTTTTCTATATATAATATCATGTCATCTGCAAATAGTGGCAGTTTAGTTTCTTCCTTTCCAATCTGGATTATTTATTTCTTTCCTTGCCTAATTGCTATAGTTACAAGTGGTGAGAATGGGCATTCTTGTTTTGTTCCTGACCTTACAGGAAAAGCTTTCTGCTTTTTAGCATGATATTATCTATGGGTTTGTCATATAGGGCTTTTATTATGTTGAGGTTTATTCCCACTATACCCACTTTGTGGACAGTTTTTATCGTAAATAGATGTTGAATTTTGTCAAAACTTTTTTTGCATCAATTGAGATGATCATTTGATTTTTATCCTTCATTTTATTGATGTAGTGTGTCACAATGATTGATTTGCAGACGTTAAATCACCCTTATATTCCTAAAATGAATCCCACTTGATGATGTGTTGTTAAATTTGGTTTGCTAATTTTTTGAGGATTTTTGCATATATGTTCACCAGTGATAGCAGCCTAATTTCTCTTGTCTTGTGTAGTCTTTATCTTGAACATCATGATAATGGTAGCCACATAGACTGACTTTGGCAGTGTTGCTTCAATTTTTCGAATAATTTGAGAAGGATAGGTATTAACTCCTCTTTAAATGTTTGGTAAAATTTACCTGTGAACCCATGTGGACCTGACCTGTGTTTTTTTTTAGAATTTTTGGCTTACTGATTCAATTTAATTACTAGAATTGATCTATTCAGATTTTCTATTTCTTCATGATTCAGTCTTGGAAGATAATGTTTCTAGGAGATCCTTTTAGGTTGTCTAATTTGTTGGCATATATTTGTTCATGGTATTCTCTTATGATCCTTCATATTTCTGTAGTATTAGTTTTAATTGCTCCTCTTTAACTTCTAGTTTTATTTATGTGGGTTCTCTTTCTCTTTTTTCTTGATTAGTCTAGATGATGGCTTGTCAATTTGTTTCTTTTCAAAGAACCAGCTCTTACTTTTATTGTTCTTTTGTCTTACTTTTCCTAATCTGTATTTCATTTATTTATGCTCTAATCTTTATTATTTTCTTCCTTCTAATAATTTGGGCTTTGATTGCTATTCTTTTTCTAGTTCAGTTAAATATACATTCAGATTTTTTGAAATTTTTCTTGTTTCCTGAGGTAGGCCTGTATTGCTAAAATCTTCCTTAGAACTGATTTTGCTGTCTCCCATATACTTTGGAAAGTTGTGTTTTCATTTTCATTTGTCTCCAGATTTTTAAAATTTCCTTTTTGATTTCTTCGTTGACCCACTGATTGTTTAGTAGCATGTCATGTAGTCCTCATGTGTTTGTGTTTTTTCCACTTCTTGTAGTTGATTTCTAGTTTCACACTGTTGAGGTCAGAAGAGATTCTTGATATAATTTTAATCTTAAATTTATTGAGACTTGTTTTGTGGCTTCACTTGTGATCTATCTGAAGAATGTTGTTTGTGCACTTGAAAAGAATGCGTATTCTGCTGCTTTTGGATGGAATGTAGTGTATATATTAAGTCCATCTGTTAATATGTCATTTAAGGATGGTGTTTCCTTATTGATTTTCTGCCTGGATGTTTTATCCATTGATGTAAGTTGGGTACCTAAGTCTCTGACTATTACTGTACTGCTGTTAATTTCACCATTTATTTTTGTTATATTGGTTTATATATTTAGGTGATCCTGCACTGGGTGCATAAATGTTTAACAAATGTTAAATTCTCATGTTGGATTGACCTGTTTATCTTTATGTAATGCCCTTTCTTTTGTTATAGTCTTTGTTTTAAAGTCTATTTCATCTGATATTTGTATTGCCACCTCAGCTTTTTACTTTCTCACTTGCATGAAATGTATTTTTCCATCTTTTCGTTTTCAGTCTGTGTGTCTTTAGAACTAAGGTGAGTCTTGTGAGCAGCATATATATGGATCTTGTTTTTTAATCTATCCAACTACCCTATGGCTTTTGATTGGAGCATTTAATTCATTTAAATTTTAAGTAATTATTAATATGTATGCACTTACTGCCACTTTGTTCATTGTTTTCTGGTCATTTTGTAGTTATTTTCTGTCTTTTGGTTTCTTCCCTTTTGGTTTGATAAATTCCTTTAGTGCTATGTGTAGATTCCTTTATCTTTATTTTTTGTGTATCCTCTTCATATTTTTCAATTTGTCCATTCCATTGCATACAGATGGACTCATAATTTGCTTTGCGCTATATTGCAAAATGAATTCTATTCACACTGTAATTTTATCTTGTGACAGAATAGTGAATCTTGATTAGATAATAGTGAAAGACGATTTTAAATGTTTATTTTAGTCAACAACAAAAGATATGCCAAAGATCTGATATAAAAAGAGTCTAAATTATTACATTAGAAGAATTTAACTTGTACAATGCTATATAAGCTATTTTTCATTTAACATACATATTCTTACTCTTTTTAAAACTTTATTTTTTTTAAGTCTTGGAAAAATTAATTTTCTCCATATACCAACTTTTCCAATATTTAACCCAGTGAAAATAAATAAGATGTATATATATATTATAAATTAGTTGCTATAGAAAGACTGATAAATATTTTTGAACATTATCATTTGGTTCCCATCATATTAATAATAGTTTCAGATAATAAACACCAATGGTTCGAAACTTAGTGGGTAAAATTTTATAGAAACAAGATACTTTAAACATCCCATAGTATTTTTCCATAAGATACGAAATACAAAGGTAAAATTTAACTTTCAGTAAAATAAACCTGATGAATACTTCTGAAACTAAGTGATCCAAGTTAACATCACTGATAGGGAAACAAATAGGCATTATTTGCCTCCTAATATGATGCACTTAAAAGAATACATCATTTCTGTAGTATTCTTTACAAAACATATGTGACATTGATATATTCATACTGAAACATCATATAAGCCCAACTTGAAGGACAGTCAATAGAATAAATGGCCCATATTCTTCAAAAATGTTAAGATTATAAATGGTAAGAAAAAACTAAAAGTATTCCAGATTATAGGAGACTAAAAGAGACATGAAAACTGATGTCAATGAATAGTCTTGAATCAGACCAGGAAAAAAAACTATTCTCTCTCTAAAGGTCAGTAGTGCTACAATTGTGAAAACAAAACTGTGTTAATTTTATGCTAATAATTATACTATGATTAGATAAGAAAATAGCCTATCTTTTGGATATACACAACTGAAACATTTAGGGCTAAAGGGCATCATATCTAGAATTTACTCTGAATTGGGAGTGGGTAGGAGAGAGAGACAGAGACAGCATGAGCTGGGAGAATGAGAGCATGAGAGAAAGTGGTGGGGATCAGGGAGGGGAATAAAAACATAAATGTTAACATTTGAACTTCTGAGTGGTAAATAAAGATTGCTGGCACAATTTTTTATAACTTCTATGTAAGTCTGAAGTTATTTTGAAATAAAAGTTTTAAAAAATATGAGTATATTAAATAATTCATAAAAATCAGTAAAGAGTTTTTAAACTAAGTGGATTGTCTAAATTTCAAATCAGTTGACATTACTGGATACTAGTTATTGGATTTTGAAATAAAATTTTTAAAAAGTAAGAGTGACTACATTAAATAAATAATTCATAAAAATCAGAGTTTTTAAACTAAGTGGATTAATTGTCTAAATTTCAAATCAATTGATATTGGATACAAATGAACACATTTACAGTTTTAGATGCGAAATTAGGAAACTAGCAGAGGTGGGCTTTTTTGGTAAATAATAAAAACCACATAGCAAATGTATGTTTATAAAAACCACATTCACTCTTAATTTCTATTATTTGATTATTGTCATAAAGTACATAAAAGTTATCTGAAAACAGTGTCTTGTGGATTGGTTCCTGGATTCAGGCTTAACAGCAGCATGTCTCTTTTCTTAACTTCTCCCCTACTAACTAGCATTTGTGCCTAGTGCCACTAACAAGAGTATTATCCATCAGGAATCTAATCATAAATATTTAATTAGGACAGTTCGGGGAATGTGCATATCATTTCCCAGTATTCAATTTTTATAACATTTATAATTCTTATAGTTGCAGTTAAATGGCCCATTCCCTAACCTTGTGTTAGCATTTGCCACTCTTTGTGAGTTAGTCAAAACAAAATAAAAAATTCTGCCATATGCTACTTAAAAAAGGAAAAATATATTTAACTAAAAGTTATTATAAAAGAATAACTATATACATCTAGTAAGGATAAAGGCTAGACTGAAGTGGCCTACAGATTGTGACAGTCTTACCACCTTCTAACTTTTCTTCTCTAATAATACATATTTTTTCTTATCTGAATGGCAAAATATTTTTTTCTCCTTTATCTTTAAGTTTTTGTAACTTCAGCAAGATATTTCAAAATGTATGTGTCAACATTATGCTTTTTTCCTCTGGGATGTGATATTTTTTAGTTTCAAAGTTAATCATATATGATTTACCATTTTGAAATTTTGAGAAATATTTATAGTAACACAACCATTACAGTACCATCATATTAAAAAATATAGAATATTTCCATCATCTTAGAAAATTTACCCTGCAAGGGGCTATTACTATTATTCTCTTAGTATTCTTCTAAGGTTCAGAGCTATGTAGTAATTGTCTCTTTATTCTTTATGCCAGTACTCTGTTTTTGTTATTATACCTCTATAGTATTTTTAAATCAGTGTGATAATTCCAGGTTTATTCTTTTCCCTTAGGATTGCTTTGCCTATTCAAGGTCTTTAGTGGTTCCATACAAATTTTGGGATTTTTTTTTCTATTTTTGTGAAGAATGCCATTGATATTTTAATGAAGATTGTGTTGAATCTATAGATGACTATAAGTATTATGGACATTTTAACAATGTTAATTCTTCTGATCACGAACATAGCATGTATTTCCATGTGTTTGTGTCTTCAGTTTCATTAAGCAAAGTCTTACAAGTTTCATTGTACATATCTTCCTTTTTTCCTCCTTCAGAATTTTATTTTAATACATATTATAGTTTATATATTTATAACATAATGAAGTGAATTCCTGAAGAAAACTTGTTAATAGTTGCTTTAGAGACTGAGCTTTGTAAATTACAGTATCTATATTGCAACTTTAAGGTAAATAATATAAATTTGCTTGGCATCATCTTTCATTTTATTTTTCTTTTCATTTTTAAAATTCAGTAGTTTCTTTTCATTTTTCAATTTTATTAGGTAGAGTTGTTACAATTTGACATCACATATATGATATCTTGCATGTAAATACATACACTCATATTTTTCTTGCTCTTTTCTCTTTCTGGGACCCCTATAATGTGAATATTAGTGTGCTTCATGTAGTCCCAGAGTTCTCTTAAACTATCCTCATTTCTTTTCATTTCTTTTTCTTTTTTCTGTTCTGCAGTAGTGATGCCCACTAATCTGTCTTCTAGATCCATTCTTCTGCCTTGTTTAATCTGTTCTTGGTGTCTTCTAGTGTGTTATTCATTTCAGTGATTTTATTCTTCAACTCTGGGTATTCTTTATATTATCCAACTCTTTGCTAAAAACTTTGCTCTGTGCATCTATACTCCTCTTGAGTTCTCTGAACATCTTCACCATCATTACTCTAAACACTTTCTTGGATAAATTGCCTATCTCCTCATCACTTATTTCTTCTTCTGGGATTTTATCTTGTGCCTTGGCCTGGGAGATATTCCTTTGCCGCCTTATATTGTCCATCTTTCTATTTGTATTTTTAGGTAGGTTAGTTAGGTTTTTCAGTCTTGGAGAGGTGACCCTCTCTGGGAGACGTCCTATGCGTCCCAGCAGTACATTCCTCTCTTGTCACCCAAGGGCCAGGGTCCAGCCGGTCCCAGGGTAGAGTCTGGCCTGTGTTTGTGGATTCCTTCCACAGGATTGGGGACTATTGTTTTCTTATTTCTGGTATCCGCTGCCTGATAGATGAGGCTGGACTAGAGGTTTATGTAGGTTTCCTGGCAGGAAGAGCCGGTGCCTGCCTACTGTTGGGTGAGGCTTGGTCCTGGACCTCTGGTGGGTAGGAGTGTGTCCAGAGACCAGTTTGTGGCTCAGGAAGTTTGCTGATGGGTGTGGCTGTGTTTCCACCCAGCATGTGGTTTGGCTTTAGGCTTCCCTACAGGCTGTTGGGTAAGGCTAAGTCTTGGTGCTCATGATCCAATCAAGGTGTCAGCCTCTAGGAAAGCTCATGTAGGTAAACAGTCCCAGAATGTCCGCCACCAGCTTTTATGTCCCCTGGGTGAGCCGTGCCGTCCCCTACATCCCTAGGAGACCTTTCAAAACCAGCAGGCAAGTCTGGCCCAGGTACCTATGAAATCACTGCCTCTGCCCTTGAACTTGGTGCGTGCGAGATTCTGTGTGTGCTCCCCAAGAGACTGAAGTCTCTAGTTTCCCCCAGTCCCATGGGGCTCCTGGAGTTAAGCCCTGCTGGCTTTCAAAACCAGATGTCCTCGGGTCTCCTCCTCCTCCCAATGGCAGAAACTCAGGCTGGGCCTGACATGGGGCTTAAAACTCCCACTCTTGTGAGAGGGCCTCTGTGACTTAGTCATTCTTCAGTGGTGCACTCTAACTAGGAAACTCACTGGGGAGCAGACTCAGGTTCTCCAGTGAGGAGTTTTGCCAGCTCTAGTGCCTGGTTTGGCCAGGCCCAGCCCAGGAGAATAATAATAAATAGCCCCATCTTCCAGGGAGAGTGTCTCACAGCCTTACCTGACGGAAGGGTCTGGCGAGGGCACCTGGAAGTTGTGTAGCCCAACAATGCTCAAGCTGAAAGATGGGCAGGTAGAGTGAATCACCCCAGAGTAAAGTTTGTACTTGGCATGGGGAATTCCCTTGCTAAACCTAGGCGGGGTTTAATTTATAGCCAAAGCTAAAGCTAGCTCCTGAGTGGAAAGCCTGCTTGGAAAAAAAACCTGGGAGAGGTCTGGAGGGGCCCCTCCCTGTCCCACGCAGGCAAGGGAATTGAGACACACAGCCCCGCCTACTGTTAATTGTGTTTCCAGCCCCATCTGACTAGAAGGGCTTGTGAGAACACCTGGAAGCTGACAACACTCAAGCCTAGATATGGGCAGGCAGAGCTCACAGCCTGTAGAGCAATACCAGTGGCCCTGTTCAGCCAGGAAACCTGGAGTGTGGTTTGGCTTGAGTTAAGACAACAAAGAGCTTTACCAGCATTATAGCTGCTTCTCACACTGTGCCCAGGCAGGGAAACTGATTGAATGTTCATTGCTGAATATCAGCCTGCCTGAGCTGGGGAAATAACCAGAATACACAGAAGCTGCAGAGCCCAGCCAACAGTCCGTGCTTACAATAGCCCTTAAACAGAGAGCAGAGCCTGTGGCTTTCCAGTCTGGAGCCCGAAACTGGTAGCCTTGTCCGACCAGGAAATTCAGCATACCCTCTCGCCTGGTTTGGATCCTCAAACAAGTTATACAAGCCCTGGGTCCTCTCCTGCGGCCCTGCCAGAGCAGGGAAACTAACTCATAGACCCATCTGTCACTGAATGGAGTACACAGTAATCCTGAGCAGAGAACCAGGCGACTGTGGAGCACATCTTACAGCCTCACTTTGGTAACGAATCAGCCCAGCAGTCTTCCCTACCTTTTCTCAGCCAGTCGCACACTCCGCCATCCCTGACCTCAGAGCTTGAACAAAAATAGACCGTGACAGCAGGCTCCAGCTGCCCAAGGACGTTACCAGCAGACATGCCCAGAAATCCAAACTGGGCTGACTGGTAAAGATCTATCTGTTCTAGGGCAAACATGTAAAATCTGAAAAAGGAGCCTAATTACCCAAATGTGCAGATACCAAGGTAAGGAATCAAGAGAGATTAAGAAAGTTCCAATAACTGACCCTAAAGAAACGGAGATCTGTTAACTGTCAAGGAGTTCAGAATGATTCTCTTAAGGAAATCTAGTAAACTACAAGAACACAGACAGACAACTAAATAAAACTTAGGACAACGATGCATGACCAAAGTGAGAAGTTTGACAAAGAAATGAAAACCATCAAAAAATAAACAGAAATCCTAGAGTTGAAAAACAGAGAAACTGAAGAATTCAGTAAACAGGGCCACCGGTGTTGCTCAAAAGTGACCTGACCACAGAAGAAAGAATCAGTGACCTGGATGATACAGCATTTGAAATTATCCAGTCAGAGAAGCAAAAAGAAGAAAAGGTTGAGAAAGAATGAAGAAAGCCTATGGGACTTACAGCACACAAGGAAAAAAAAAAGTTTACATTATGGGATTTCAAAAGAAAACGAGAGAGAAAGGTGAAGAAAGTATACCTAAAGCAATAGTGGATGAAAGCTTGCTGAGCTTGGGAAGAGAAATGGACATCCAGATCTATGAGGCACGAAAGAGCCAAAATGGGTTGAACCCAAGTAGTTTTACATTAAGACATATTATAATTAACTTGTCAAAAGTGAAACATACAAGTTTAAAAGCAACAAGACAGAAAAGAGAGAAGTCTTAGGGAAGTTCCCTGTCAATCACTGGATTTCTTATCAGAAGCTTTTTAGGCTAGGGGTGAATAGGGAATTCCATACCCCTCCTTCATCTCTGAAGGACGGCTTTTCCAGGTTAAGACTTTCCCCTAGAAACAAAAACTAAGGAAGTTCATTACCAGTAGACCCACCTTATGCTAAAGGGAGTTCTCTGAGTGGAAGTAAATGATGCTAATTAACATAAGAAACACAAAAAGGCAGTGTAAAACTCACTGGAAATGGTAAATACATAATCAAAATTAGATTCTGTCATCTAGTTGTGGTGGTGCATAGTACTAGTTTAAAAGTTAAAAAACTAACGTAATAAAAATAACTATAAATAGAACAGTCTGTTATCAGTTACATGGGGTGACAGATACATGAACAGCAGTAACCTAAAATGTGAGAGAGATGAGAAGTAAAAGTGTAAAGTTTAGAAATTTTATTGATGTTGTTATCAGCTTAATAGAGTGTGTTATAAGTTTAAGATACCAAAAGACCTCAAAACATGAAAAGAGGGGGAGGAAGGGGAGGAGGAGGAGGAGCAATAATTCATGAGTTCATAGGTATTCAACTTATTCTAGAAGTTAAATGGTATTACATATTCTTTATCAAGATATGGTGTATAAGGCACTGTGTGACCCAGTCTACTTCTAGTCTGCTGCTCCTTTCTTTTCCTCACTTTGTCTAGACAGCTATGCCTCTTTCTGTTCCTCTGATGCTCCAAACTCTTTATAGTCTATCCTTTCATGCATGCTGGTATCTCTACCATGTTTCCATCACTCTCACTCAATCCTGAAGCCTCAGAATGTCTTCCAAAGAGAAACTACCCTTAATCCACATCTAAACTTGTTCCCCATGCTTCTCTCTGCCTTTTTTCTGCCTTTCTTTCAAAGGTTTTTAACAATTTAAAATCTTATACTTATCTGTTTAAATGTCCAAGATCTGTCTCCCTTATTAAATTGTAAGCTGTGTTTGCTGAGTTCACCGTTGTATACTCAGTGCTTAGCTGATTAAATCACCACTTTATCTAAGTATTTATTGAATGAGTGAATGAATAGCAGAAAATCTTAAGGTGAGAAATAGAAATACATAACCCCAGCATTTCCACTCTACTCCTATAGTGAAGTTGAAGAAATTCTGAGTGAAAGGAGATAAGTGAAAAAGGTGGCCTGACCCTGGCAAGGCCAAATTTTTGTCTCTTAATCCATTTTTGGTTATAAAATTGATTAGTCAAATCTAACTTGAAATTTGCAATAGATTATTTGCTTTTACATTTTTCCAGGATAATGATTTCCCTGATATTTTAAGTTGATTGTAAAAATAGTGACGTGTAATACGAAGTATACAGAAATATGTCCCCAAATATACAATAGTAACTTTGAAACCAAACTCTTGGGCATTCTGACTCCCTAGCTCAAGTCATATACATGTGTGTCAAATGTGAAGAAAAGTACCTCTTTATAGATGACTTCCTCTTGATTTTCTTTAAAGGATCAATTCTTTTGAGTTTATTTCTTGGTTAAAAAACACAAACCAGGCCAAAATAAGATATTGAAAATGCAAAACATCTCTGAAGTAAAGAAGGCAAGTTTCAAAGATTGTGAGATGATTCCTCTGTTGACTTTAATCTTTTCTCTCTGAAATTAGATGTAGCTATTATCTATCTGATTTATAGAATGATAACTGTATGCTCTCAGGCTTTATAATTATTTGTAGCATAGGCTGTTAAACATAGTGAGAACAGAGTTTTTTTTTTTAACTGTATACATTTATTTTTTTAAATAAAGGTGGTTCATCTTTGTCATGTAAAGGGTATAGACAGAAAATGTGGGCATAAGGAAACATTTGCTGTGAAATGCTTATAAGTAGTGCACACGTTCCCCGTCCCCCACACCCCAGGCTTTCTCTGCATTACATAGAGAAATGTGCTGATCTAGGAACGACTAGAGACTATGGAAAGTGCTCCAGTAGAAGGACCTGGTCTCATTATTGTATGTATTTATAGGAAAATTAGAGGATGGGCCCATGTAATAGTAAGTGTTTTCTTTGCTGGGGGAATGGCCTCATTTAAAAGGGGAAGAAGCAGGCAGATCATGGAAGAGCAATTTGTGTAAAACTTCTATCAGCTAGACACTATTGTTCTGTTGAGTTGGCTCAGTTATGCCAAAGGAAAAAAAAAAACAGTGAAAAACAACAGAAAAGGCAGTTAGTGTCATCCAGAAGAGGAAAGTATTTTCTCTCCTTAATCTTCATGTAGAAAGTAGAGAAAACTGTAAACTACATAAACACTACTGAATCCTGACAGGAAAAAGAAATCTCTAACCAAATGATTTAAATATTAAAAGTAAGCAAGGAATTCACCAGTAACAAGACAAAACCATTTCTTAAAGCATACATCTAAGGAGGTTGTAACAGATGATTCTCTCATGCATTGGCAAAGATACAGAAGGGTGAGGGAAGAGAAGAAGGTGAAAAGTTTGCTAAACTTATCAGTTGATAGAAAAGCAGACTGCGTATTGAGCCAACATGTAGTCTTAAACCTGTATGAGTAGCCATCGTGCTATGCTCCTGGAAGGCTAGTTACGCCCTGCTCCCAAAGTATGATCTGGATGAAGATGACATAAAGGTCATTTGAAAAACAAACTAAGTGAAAAATCTGTGTACATGTTATTGAGAAATATAATCAGAAAACAAAATCTACTCCAACCCAGAAAACCATCCACAAAGGTAGCAGAGATAGAAAATGTTTGTATTAGGGAATAAGTGTTAAACCACAATGCAATGCATATCACAGGCACTCGGGTAATGCATTCAAAAGCAAAAGAATCTTACTTCCTTATATAGCCAAGCAGAGAAGATGCATTGAATACGTATTAAGATAAACAACTAGTCCTCACTTAAGAGGATCTGACAGCACCATTTGTCACACACAGATCATCATGACTTTACATAGTGTTTGGGTTGACCGTCTGTGTTAGTTTATTGGCTTAATCCAGAGGAGAAACAAACTTCTCATATCTTTATGACAGAAGGTAGTTTTGGAACTTGGCGCAAGGGTTAGGCTCCTACCGTCTCACAGAAACTGGCGTATAAGGGTGCTATCTCTTGATGTTTACATTTCAAAGAGATGGCTTCCAGATCCTGGAGAAAGCCATCTCTGGGTCTTAGAGCTGACAAAAAGGCCTAGCGAATTTTCTACATTTCAAAGCAAGGAGAAAATACTTGCAATTACAAGTTCTTTAAACCTTGTGCTCTGAGTAGGAGGAGGCGGGAGAAGTTTCTTCCCGTATTTTGAAAAGGGAGAATTCATTTATTTTTATTTTTTATTTTTATTTGTTCTAACAGCATGCATGCGTGTGTTTAAAAGAGAGAGTTTAGTTCTGGAGGAGAACACAGTCTATCTGTAACTTCCTAGAATTATCTAAAATATGATAATATTAATATAAGTCAGGATATGAATGTGAGTGAGTCATTCAAGGGATTGAGCTCTCATAGTTCAGGGGCAGATTAATTTATTCAGATGAAATTAAATAAATCAGTAAACTATATATATATGTATGGGAAAATTAAACATAAACACATAAATGCATTAACCTAATGGGAATGGGGGCGATGGATAAAGAAACGTTTTATTTTATAACTTTCAAAATGTTTTTTATTTTTCAAAAACAGATGTATTTCTCTCTCTCAAACTATCATGGAAATTAATAATTAAAAAGGGATTTTAGCAGTTCTGAGAACGAGGATGGACAGCATTTGTAGTTGATCAGTGACGGCCCTCATGCTCAGGGTCTGTACCCCCACAGGAGAGAACTTCAGTAGGGCTGAGGTGCACCGGTCTGTCTTTACAGGCGCTTGATGGAGTTCTACCTCACTCACATCCCTCTAGGTATCTTAAGTCACATGTTCTGGATGTTGACCTTTAAATTTACAAAGATTAAAATTGTCTAAATTATCTGCGCAATGAAGCCAACTATTTCTAAGGAATTTTCTGTTAATAGGTGTGGTATGATTTACAAACCAGTAAAATTGCAAACATTGCAAGGAAATGGAGCAAAATTAGAAAGTATTGCTATGTAAGAAGATAGGAGTGCAATAACATACATACTCTTAATACTTTAGTTTCTTTGTTTCTCAAATTTTTTATTTATATAATACTTTGTTAATTTAGGCTAATTGTCTATATATTCTTTTTATCTTGATTTTTTCATTTAATAGTGAATGAGTATTTTCTCAATTAAAATTCACAAAGTTTATTAATAGTTAACTAAAATTCCATTTTTTTCTAGAGACACTGTCATCATGAAAACATACTTTACTCTGGGATATTTAATCTGCTTCAAATTTACTACATTATAAATAATACCAGGATGATGATTCACATACTTCTCATGTTGTGTTAAATTCGAGGAAACTGAATAATTTCTTCAAACTGTATAAACATTTTGAGGTTTCTTAGACATAATGGCAAAATACCGTTCAGAAATTTTGAACAGCTTAATACTTAAATAAATAACAAGGAAAGAGAAAAATGGATCTTTATATCTTGAATTTGTGTAGTGGTCTGTAATGCATAAATCACTTTCTTCTGACCTACTTTTTTCATTGTTGAGATTAGCGTCCTTTTAGAATTTAGACAGTGGTATCCCATCTTATTCCTCTTCATCAATATTTTGGTAGAAATAGAAGTTGTCACAACATCACTGAAGAGGAAAGGCTCACTGCTGGTGAAATGCTGTTATTTTAGGTTTTTCTTAGTGTTAGCAGCTCTCTTTTAATAGGTTATAAGACTGTGACTCTCAGGAAGTGAAGTGTTGTTGGATAACCCACTTTTAAAAAAAAGTCTTAGTCACTGATGTGATGACAATTTAATGCTACTATAGTGCAGTGAAATTTCTTTTTTAATTGTAGGCTACCTTTTTATCCTAAATTTTCATTTGCATTGGCATGAAAGGCACATGAAGGTGCCTTGGTCCTTGCCAATTGCAAGTTTTATAGTCTTAAACATGTCCCTTAAAAAATCCCTTTCTCTCAGTGTCCTCTCTCTCATGTAGCACTTTGTCACAAACTGTGAAAATTAGCTAATGTACTTTGGGTTTATAGAAAAGGAGTAAGGAAAGAAAGGTCAGAAAGAAAGAGGAGAGAGGCTAAGAAGGAAACAGAGAAAGAGACAGAGACTGACAAAAAGGAAAATAAAGAATATTGAGGCAAACGCTCTTTATTTCCTCATGGATGCTGTATAAATACCTTGTAGAGGCCCCACTGGTTAGTGATTTCTCACTGGGGAAAAAACAAAGGAGGACACCAAACAGAACCAAAGAGGTCGGCTCTGATTATTCTTGGAAAACAAAGCAAACCATACATACACTCCCATATATTTTATCATGTTTTTATGTTTCTACTTAGATTTGCATAATTAAATTCACTGTTATAAACTGTATCACATACAGAAAATTTTAAAAAGGGAACAATTTTAAATGACAGAGTACATACTGGGTTGCTTATTAATACTTCACTTTCTAACAGTCGCTCCATTTATTAGACTTTATTCAGGCGACCTAATAAAGATTTCAGTTGTTTGTGATAATATAAAATGAGTTAACGTTAGTTGGTTTATACACATAACTGTTAAAATTTTCATTAATTTATCTTTAGTACCTACGAGGGATAAGATTCTGTTATTTCATATACTGCACATTTAAAATTACAAGTTTGGAAAAGATAAAATTGCTGTATTGATATATCCCCATTTTTGGTCATGTTTATCATAGCCACACCATCCCAAATGTTTGTCAGCTTATCCTGGATTGCATTATTTTCTATCTTCTGTAAAGTTCAGTGAAATCTATAGCTCCTAGCTTTAAAGTTTTTTTCTCTTTGGTATTCTCCCGTGGACTTATGCCAGTTTGAGTCATGCCTCCTCTGTGTAATAAAACAGCTCTTATGGGAAGTTATATTTGCCTTTTTAGGACAACAGCTTTCCAAGTTGAAAGCTACAACAGCAGTTTATGAAACAGTTTTCTATGGCTGCCAGAGAATTATTTCTTAACATCTGCCATGGCCTCTGGTACCCTAAAATAACTTATCCATTTGAGGATATTAACTAGAAAATTTAGACAAATAAATTCCAATTTGTTTTTTTCTTGCATGAAATTTTTTTAATGCATTCATTGGTTAGTTAAGTTGATGATTTAGTAGGATCCATCTAGCAATGCTTTACATCAGGTAACAGCAGAGGAATTCAAATATATGGTTCACCAGTTTCCTGTAATTTTGTCACTTCCTGACAAATCTGTGGTTTGTACTCGCTGCAGGAGACCTTCCATCCACCCTTGGTATCTTGAGGCTCTTAGCCAGTGAGTCTACTAATTTGTATTATGATTTCTTGAGCCACTTCAGTGAAATCATTGGACTAACGGAAATGATTTTGAATCCTTGTGACTGAAAACTAACGAGCTCATTAGAAAAATCAAAATCAGGACTACAGTGACAAAATCAGGACTCACGTAACTGGGAATAGAGGTTAACCTGGCTTAAAGTATGACAGAGTTAACACATCAAATAATGTAGTTATGGCCCTATTTACAGAAATCCCTCCCTGCATTGTTCTGTAGAGGGAGAGCTTCTCACATATGACTAGAGAAGATGGTTATCAATCAGATTAAACATACATGGTCCTCTATAGCTCATGAGCTAACACAATGGGCTACTTTGATTTTTTTTTTTCCTGGATCTCATCACCCTTCTCAACCATACCTTTAGTAGGGGTAGGGAGCTGAACCAGACATTATGATCAATATGCTGTGGAAGAGGTGGAGCTAGGAAGCAGTGATTTCCAAAGTAAAACAGTTGATTTTATTAGGTTACAGAGAAAGTGTTGCTGGAAAAGTCAAACAATGGATGTCTATTTTAGCCACTCTGAAATCTGGTGCTATGGAGAAAAGCCTGATTTTTTGTGGCATCTTTATTTAATAGCACATTTTCTTGAAACCAGAAAAAAGTTACAGGAATTTTTTTTGCTTAAAATTGGAATGACTGAAGAGTTGCCATTGTGCTAATGAAGCTGAAAGGAAAGCAATTAAAAATCTAAATGTCTGAAAAATGACATCCATTAAACCTGCATTATAGTGCTATTAACTAAGAGACTCTATTCTGTCATACAATAGATGTTTAAGATAATCATTTTGGAAAAGGTAAATTTGCCTTCTTGCATACGTTTACTTTTTCATATTTACCATAGCTGTGTTTATTTAACCTGTTTTGTTGTAGAGTTCTAAACATAGTTTGTATAAAGAAATTGGAGGTATAAACATTCAAAAATCAGTAGCTTTACATTG
Source organism: Camelus ferus (assembly GCF_009834535.1). Lineage (NCBI taxonomy): Eukaryota > Metazoa > Chordata > Mammalia > Artiodactyla > Camelidae > Camelus > Camelus ferus. Next base: position 83,850,723 of record NC_045698.1, on the reverse strand, counting down.
ATAGCAATATTTACAATTATATCTACAAGTTGCATATTCTTTTTATGCTTAAACTTAATGTGGTCACTGCTCCAATGTTCCATAGTTTAGCTGAACTAGAATTGAACGAGAATGTGGGCATTTTAAAAGACCATTTTAAATGGTATCTATACAAAACAATACTAATTCATATCTTCCAAATAAAATAAGATTACTTAGTTTTTATTACCAAACAGCAGCACTTTACAATAACATCATGTGCACTGCAGTGAGAATACTGCCTTTAAAGCCATATGCTTTCAGATACCAAGCTCCAGAAATGGTCAGAAACAGAAAAAGTGTAGTTAATTCTTTAGTAAATTGAAAGATATAAACTGGTTGTAAAAATGGAAGTTGTAAAGATAAACTGATATACAACATTGGAATATATGTTGGTTGCACTTATCTCTACTTTAAAGGTACACCACACTTATAGATCTACTGTCTAATTTGGGTTTCTGCTTTTTTGTTTATATTATCTCCCCCAAACACTACCTTTTCCTGGGCCAGTATATTTCCATTCAGTCTTTTTTTTTTTTTTAATTTCTGTGGTTGGCATCAAGGTCCACAACCATAAAAAAAAAAAGCACCTTCTTTCAAAAGAAGATGCATAGTCACTCTTAAAGAATTTATTTTACCTTGATAATTCCACACTACTGGCTCATAGAACTACAAAACAATTCTTGCTGTCTGCCTGGAGGCAGTCAAATGTCCAAATAAAGGGCATTAGCTTTGGCGTGGCACACATTGGAGTATTTACCAATGATTTGATACTGATGACGTTTCTGATACGCACTTTCTTCATGTGTAATATTAGTACAGTTACAGTCTCATAGATATATAAACACTCGGTAATCAGTAGCTTCACATTAATAGCATAAAAGTATTTCCCTTCTGCAGATCCGTAGTATGCAAGTTTCAGAGGCATAAATTGGAGATGTATAGTATGAGGATCTTTCTCTCCTCAGTGTGTCGTGTATCAGAATTAAGATGCTTTGTTAAACAAAACTAGTATCCAGAGTGCCAGGGAATAGTTTTACCCCAGTTTCTTTCGGTATAGTACCAAACATGTGTTACACATTAAATACATATTTCTTTCTTCCATTTCTTCCATTTTCTTTTTTTAACATTTTTTATTGCGTTATAGTCATTTTACAATGTTGTGTCAAATTCCAGTGTAGAGCACAATTTTTCAGTTATACATGAACATACATATATTCATTGTCACTTTTTTTTTTTCGCTGTGAGCTACCACAAGATCTTTTATATATTTCCCTGTGCTGTAAGTATAATCTTGTTTATCTATTCTGCATATGCCTGTCAGTATCTACAAATTTTGAACTCCCAGTCTGTCCCTTCCCACCCCTCTCCCCCTTGGCAACCACAAGTTTGTATTCTATATCTATGAGTCTATTTCTGTTTTGTATTAATGTTCATTTTTTTTAGATTCCACATATGAGCGATTCTCATATGGTATTTTTCTTTCTCTTTCTGGCTTACTTCACTTAGAATGACATTCACCAGGGACATTCATGTTGCTGCAAATGGCGTTATGTTGTCATTTTTTATGGCTGAGTAGTATTCTAGTGTATAAATATACCACATCTTTATCCAGTCATCTGTCTATGGACATTTAGGCTGTTTCCATGTCTTGGCTATGGTAAGTAATGCTGCTATGAACATTGGGGTGCAGGTGTCTTTTTGAAGTAGGGTTCCTTCTGGATATATGCCCAGGAGTGGGTTTCCTGGGTCATATGGTAAGTCTCTTCCAAGTCTTTTGAGAAATCTCCATACTGTTTTCCACAGTGGCTGCACTAACCTGCATTCCCACCAGCAGTGTAGGAGGGTTCCCTTTTCTCCACAGCCTCTCCAGCATTTTATTTGTGGACTTTTGAATAATGGCCATTCTGACTGGTGTGAGGTGATACCTCACTGTAGTTTTGATTTGCATTTCTCTGATAAGTAGTGATACTGAGTATTTTTTCATGTGCCTATTGATCATTTGTATTTCTTCCTTGGAGAATTGCTTGTTTAGGTCTTCTTCCCATTTTTGGATTGGGTTGTTTTTTCTTATTAAGTCACATGAGCTGCTTATATATTCTGGAGATCAAACCCTTGTCAGTTTCATCATTTGCAAAAATTTTCTCCCATTCCATAGGTTGTGGTTTTCTTTTACTTATGGTTCATTTCTTCAATTTTCTATCATGACTTATTTTACAAAACAAACTCCCTTGATCATCATGTCCTATTATTCCAAATTACCTAGTACAGTCTCTTTCTATGACTTGAGCATTTTGCCTAACACCATATCCTTGGTGCGTACCAGCTATAAAAATGCAAATGACCCAAGCTTATACTGGATCTTTGAGATATTCTACATTACTACATTCCTACAGAAATATATGTTAGTTTTCCCTGGCCAGCTTTCTCTTCTACCCCACTTACCCAGGCAAACTCAAGCTTCAGTCATATCTGTACACTATGTTGAATCTTTTGGTATCTGGCTCACTTTACTGAAATCTAGTCTGTGTGACCACATTACATTCTATGGAGAGGGTCTTCCTGTTTGCACTAGGATAAAGATCTTTGCCTAGAACTTCTTACCCGCCCCCCCACCTCTTCCAAAAGTCATACTGTGCAACAAAGACAGAAAATATGCATGACCTACCTCTACACAGTAACTGGATGACAGAGAAAATTATAAACCTCGACTTACGTTTAAGGGGGAAAATAAATACTTGACCCCAGCAGAATCAGTGCCAATACCCACAGAGGTGCCACGAGTCTGTTGGTACATACACATAAGAATAGGGAGTGGCCAGACCTTAGGAATAGAAGAATCCAGATAACTTCAACAAAGGTTGATTCCCAGAAGTGGAAAGCCCCATCATAATGGGGACTCATGGGCCTGTCTCTGAGAAAACACAGTTCACAGCCATCACAGTGGACAAATTAAAAGGAAAATGTGTGACACATTGGGATTCCCTTAGGGGAAACAGCTGATATTAAGCCAGTAGAAGAAGGCAGCTAACACTAAGGACCTTTCTAAAATAGAGAAAACTAACAACAACAAAGAGTTCATTATATTATTGAATATATTCAGTATATTATTGAAATCCATGTAAAACTCTTGCTCCTCCCAATGAGAAAAAAATCTCCTTCTAAAAGATAGTACAGGAGAAATGCATTCAGAAGTTAACAAGAGAAATGAAATTACAACACAATTATTTATACAAAAAAATGTAGCAAGATTCAGGGAAAACACAATCTCACAGAAGACAACTAAAATCCCACTAGTTTTACAAGTAAGCTTTTACCCCAGAGTTTATTGCTGAGTTTTAAATGGTATAGAGCAATAGATAATCAAGAAGTATTCTGCTGAGAAATTGAAAATGTAATTAGAGATATGTTTCCAGGAATTTTGGGATAACAAGTCCAGCATGACCATTCTACCATAAATAACTTGAAAACTGCAAACAGAATACATAAAATAACTTTTCAGGTACTGGACATGAGACAGCACAGGACTGTTATCTTTGAGGAAAGCAGGGCATAGAAATGAGATCAGCTCTATAATTCCTCTGGATTTTTTTCCTTCAGGCAATTTCAGTAAAACAGGAGAGGGAACACAGACAGAACCCATCAGACCTGAGTTTGGTGAGCCTAAGGTGATTGAAATTTTGGGTCAGGATTGAGAGAGGAGAGAATTATGCAGAGAAAGAGTTCAAAAACAAATCTGCAAATGAGGCCCCTTCAAGGCTTTGTATGAACACCAATATGTATTGGGGTATTCAGTGGAGACCCCGAAGGGGTTGCACCATAGTAATAGGGTTGAACTCACAAATGAGTAAGGCTACTCTGGAGTCTCCCTTTAAAGAGCATGAAAACAAGTCCCCAAAGTATCAAGCTAATTTGTAAGTAACTGCCTGCCAGAACAAAGATCACACTCTTTAAAGTAAGACAACAGAATTTAAGCATTGAATAATATAACATCACCAGGTCCAACATCTAGTAAATTACTGGACAGATGAAGACATGGGAAAATATGTCGTACAGGAGAAAATCAATTGACAGAAACAGAAGCAGCAATCACAGAGATGCTGGAATTTGCAGACATGAACTTTAAAGCATTTATATATATATGCTTTATATGCTCAAATATGAAAAGGAAAACATGAACATAATGAGGAAGAAAGTAGATGCTATAAGAAAAAGAATCAAATGGAAACTCTAGGCATGAAATATACAATATTCAAAATAAAATTTTTTACTATAAACACTGGCCAGTAGAAATCTAGTATGGCTAATTAGTGTCAACCAGAGGGCATGTGAGGTGGCTAGAAATATTGGTCTGACATGAGTGGTCACATAGATGGGCACTTCATATTAATTTTTGATTTTGATCTGCTTGTTTAATATGGATTCCTATGTATCTGTAATATTAAAAATATACAAAATTAAACATGTACTGGATATAAGAGTCTATGAAATTAGATAAGAGAAGGCAATTCGATGTGTAACAGTTGTATAGAAAACAGATAAAAGTAACGCTAGTAAGTGATTACTTTTTTATATAGCTGGCAAACCAAGAAGAATCAATGGAAAATTACTACAACCACGAGAAAATTCAGTAAGGGAGCAGGATATGAAATTAACTTAAATCTATTTATCTATCTTCCTTCATATATACAAACACTATCATTAGAAGACATAACATAAGAGAACTCATTTTCAGTATAAAAATATGAAATACAACAATAAGAAATATGTTCAACTTATGTGAAGAAAGTGGTAAGTAGGCCCTGAGAAACAGCAGTAGGCATGAGCAATGCTAAGAATAGTGGGTAACACCTACCACAAAACCTACCAGATATTAAAAAATAAAATGAAGTCTCAATAATAAAAATCATTATATCTGGCACAGACATGGATAGATTAGTGGAACAAAATATAAAATCCATACAGATTATTTAGTACATAAGGGAATTAGAATGCAATAAAGATGGCATTTCAAATCCATGGGAGAAAAAAGTAGACTTTAATAAGTGGTGTTGGATCATCTGGGTAGCTATTTGTACAATGTTACCTCATGTTTTATAATCATTTCCACATGGGTCAGAGATTTAGATTAAAAAAATAACCATGCTGTTAAGAAAACAACATTGAATTCTTTTAGAACCTTGAAGTGGAAAAACATTTTTAATATTATTCAAATTCCAGAAGCAGTATAAGAAAATAGTAATTATTTTTATTATAAAATGTAAAGTTTTTTTTTATAGAAAAAGTGTCATAAGCAAAATCAAAAGACAAAATTATTGGGAAATAATTGCTATTTACATGAAAGGCAAAAGATTAATTTCACAAGCTCATCAAAACCTCCTTGAAAACAAGTACAGAAAAAGTTCAAGCTCCTGATAGAAAGATGTAAAAGTCATTAAAAAGTTTATAGTTAAAGAAATGCCAATAGCATTTAAAGATGTGAAAACAATGCTCAGATTTACCCTTGAGAAAATCAGACTAAAACAAGTATGTCACTTATCTCTCAAGGTGATAAAAATCAGACAGTTTAACAAGCTTATTAGAAGAGAGATCCTTTTATTCATCTCTATATGGATAGTATTTGGCAATATTTTATCATTTCAAAGCAAGCATTTTTTCACATCTCTAAAATCAGTTTGTATTTTGCATGTGATAGTTACGTGTAGGGTTGGTGGTGTGCATATAGGGGTTACACACCAAGTAATGCAACTGAAGGCAAAAGAAATTGCCAAATTCTGCAGCACAGTTGAAGACTTTTAAAACAATAACAGGCTAATGGGGCTGATTGATACATTAATCAGTATCATCTTTAAGACTGTAAATCAATTTGTCAAAAATGTCCTACAGAATTTGAGTAAACATGTTAAGTTTAGTTAAACGATAATGTACTCAAATGGATGCCAGCTACTTGGGGAAAAAACCTGAAAGATAGTAATGTGCACCATTTAATAAATGTGGCTCAACCAACAATTTTTTTTAGATTATTTATTTATTTATTTATTTATTTATTTATTTATTTATTTAAAACATTTTTTATTGAGTTATAGTCATTTTACAATGTTGTGTCAAATTCCAGTGTAGAGCACAATTTTTCAGTTATACATGAACATACATATATTCATTAGCACATTTTTTTCTTTGCTGTGAGCTACCACAAGATCTTGTATATAGTAATGTGCACCACATAATAAATGCTGCTCAACCAACCATTTTTTGACTAAAAGGGACAGTGTAGGATAGAACAACACAGACTTTGCTGACTAACTTGAGAAGTGACAGAGAAAAATAGGTCTATGAATATGAAAAGTTTTAGAAAGAGCTTAACTAAATTATTTTGCTAATAATTGCTCTTTTAAACAAGCACACTTCTGAATATACATGCTTTAATAATATGCCTAGATCCAAGAATTTCAGTGACTAGATGATTATGTAAATAAACAGTGCTTAAAGACAAAAAAAACTAAAATATTTTGTTTCAGTATTAATCTTGCTGTAAATGTAATATTTGTATAGTCATTTGAAACTATTTTATATATGTTGTATGAACAACAAATAATTATTGTTTTTAAAAATCAAATTGTTATGTGAAAGAAAACAGATATACACATAAAGAACAAAAATAATCGTAATTAAAACCTTAAAATGTTAAATTTGAACTGGAAGTAAGTTATACTTTGTATTCCCTAGTCTATTGAAAGAGTTTAGAGTCACTGATACTCATTGACAATAAACACTGATCCCTAAATACCAATAAACCCCACTCTTTACAAAGAGAAACCAGGGCTTTTTGGAGGACTGGCAGACTAGAGTTCTTAGGAGGGAATATGTGAGAAGGGCCTGGACCGTCTTACTGTGAGAAAGCAAAAAGCAAAGGAAAGAAAAGATGGTGCTAAAAAGACATAGGGAGCCTGTGGGCAATTTTCGAACTACTTGAGCATCAAATAGAGAAGTAATTCACTACCTTGAAATACACTAGATACGTGAGAATTCATCTCTATAATAATGTTCAAAAAGAGGAAGTGAAAATCAAGCGAACAGTAACAATAAATACTTATTTGCCATCACTAGAAATGACCCACTTTCTCTCTCTCTGAATATCAGTCAGGGGAAATAATTATGCATTAATCCACACTTTACTGTAGGAAATGTTTTTGTCATTAAAATCATGCAATAGATGAGAAAAATCTCTACTGAAGAAGAGCAGTAAATAAATATAGACAGAATGATAACATATTTCTAATTTTCCAGTATTTTTACCTCTAAAATACTGATCTGGATAGGATCTTCAATGCATGCATAAAACAGTAGGTAAAATGTTGATGACAAACTCAAGATGAACTTCAGCATCACTAATGGTGGGACAACAGAACATGACAGGCTTCCTAATGTGATGTAATCCATGGTACACAACATCATCTTCTAAGTACCCTTGCCAAGATTACCTTAACCTAAATCTGTCTAAGCGTTTAGATATAACATCTATTTGGCCAGTAATAAAAGGTGGTTAGAATGTCACATGCCACCATGATAAAACAATCAGATCAACACAGAAGGTAAGAACAGTTGCAGAACAAATAGACTACCTCTTCAGCAAAGCATTGTCATGTCAAAGGGAAGACCCTTCTAGATGAAGAGAGTTTTAAGAGACATGGTAACCAGAAGCATGCTTTTAAGTAGATAATTATCTATTCAACAAGCTATAAATGATAGTGGAGAAAATTGAGAAAATATGAATATGGATTTGATATAATTAGAGAATTATTTCTCCTTTTGTTAGGTCTGATAATCATTTTCATGGTTATATAAAGAAGTTCTTATTTTTTAGAGATTCATGCAGAAGTATTTACTGTTGAAATGTAGTGATGCCTGTAATTTACTTTAAAATTAATTTTAAACTTTTTAAAATAGTTGAATGGTTGCATTCAGAATTCCTAAATCAAGGTAATATGCATATAACTTCTCATTTTACTATTCTCCATATTCTGTTTGTTTTAATCATTGGCATAGTTGAAAGGAAAAGTAAATTAAAAGATTCCTTGGGGAATTTTATTGTTTCTTATACCTTTCTTTACCCTTCCCCATAAACTCTGAATTAAAATTCCTTCCATAAAGAAAAGACCATTGATTAAAACACTCAGACTTGTGGATGATTTCTTTAAAATAAAAATAAGTGTTTAAATTTCAGCTGACTTTTACAGTTGTTTAATGGCAAGGATATCTTTAATAACTGAAAAATAAAAATACATGTTAAAATAGATATGATATTTAACTGCTGTTTTGAACTTTTCAAAAAGACTAGGATTAGCAGCTAATTAGAAAATGAGTATTTGAATAGCTGAGAGTTGTTATAATTTACAATCTTCATAAAATCTATAAAGCCATTCTTCACATCCTTTTAAATTAAAAAATATGATTGTTTAATATCTTACCCATATGTTTTCTTAAATGTATTTAAATTGTTTATTAGACTTATTTTACATTTGATAATCCTACCATTTTTTCAGCAAATAATAATTTCTTTTCTTAATCTCTTTTTCCACCCTCTTCCACTCCTTCATTCTCCTTATTCTGGGAACTTAAATGAATAATATCAATGTAAGCAATCTGATTACATCCACTATAACTAATGTGATTTGATCATTAGAAAAAAAAGGTACGTTGCAGTGCTTATAGATCTAGTGCTTTTCACTATATTGAATTACATATAAGGTCATTAAATAAATCCAGAGTCACCTGAATTGCCATTTAGTTCACCCTGTCTATGCCAAGCACGAGAGTTAAAGTTATGAGATAGTTTGAAATTTATGGGATGAGATGAAGCTCTCTGACTACCACCACACCCCACTGTTTAATCTCAGAAGGTCTGATATCTGCACACAACAGGTAAAACAGGTAATTGAGCAGGGTCAGAGCCTTAGGAAAATGTCAGTTGATAATAGAAGAAAAAATGTAAAATATAACCAAAAGCTAAATCAAATATAATATGGACTTGAAGCTGGCTAAAAAAGGAAAAATAAAATGAGACAACAATCACATGCTAGAAAAAAAGACAATGGTTTACATTATTACAGTTGCTCTATTATTAGAAGGAATGTTGTTAGGATGAATATTAAAAATCTTAGCAAGCAACATTGGAACTTGTTTTTGTAAAGATAAATATTAAGAAAATATATCTTATTAAACTGTAGAAACCATAAAACCGCATTATATCATCAAGACAAAAAAATTCACGAAAGCATATTAAGAAGTTAATAAACTCAGAAATTGAAGTTTTCATAGAAGTAAAAGAATAATGTAATCCTGGATATACTAGATGTTATATATGTTCATAGGGTAAAGATGGTAGTGAATTTTTAACTGCAAATTTGTATGCAGCTAATATTACGATATTTGGATAGCATGCAGGTCTAGCAATATATTTAGACCCATCCCTCTTATTTTATATAAAAACAATTTCTAGATGGAGCAAATGTTTAAATGCCAAAAAAACATAAGATATTTTTATTATCTTAAAGCAGAGAAACATTTTTGTGTCACCAACCTGTAAGAAATATATGAATATGGGAAGGAAATCGTTAGCAGCTGGCTTGGAATCCAGTGTCTCCCTTTATCAAGGAGTTGCCCCCAGGAACAAAGGAAGGAGAGTGACCGAGACAAACCTTGAAAATATGCCAATAATTGGCCTCCTGGCAAATACACTAATGGTATTTTTTATGGTCTAGTCCTTATCTATAGTGTGCTGTACCAGTGTGTAATTGGTCTGTCTAGATTATTTATGGCAAACAAACATGGAATCTGTGTATTTATGGATCATGAAAAATGCCGTAATTTATACTAACGCAATATAAAAGAGTGATAGGCAGTCACTAAGACTCTTCTCTTCTGTTTAAAGAATGTGATCACATATATAACTTTGAGACCTCAGATATTAATTATTCTGACCTACACAGAGAACGTAGTAACCAGTTAAGAAAGAACCGTATGGGGCTGTGTTGATTTCAACTACTTCCTACTCTGCTTAGGGACTATGTCTATCTGTTTTCATAAAATTATTAGTAAAACTTGATACTGGATAAAATGTCTAATTTGTGCTATCCTAGGCAAGGAGAGTATGTCTCCCTGTCTGAGAGGCTGTCCTAATAAATGATACTGAGCCTCCTCCCTACCTCTCCTGAATCATCTAATTTCCACTGTTGCAAAAGTATTACAAGATGCTTTATTCATTTACCAGCCAGGTTTTTGTCTTCCCAGAGACCTTTCATTCACTTGTTATCTACACGATGCTTTTAAAGTTTCTTTTATATATAATACAATGTTTTTAGGTTTCCTCAGCCTAAGAGGTTTTAAGAATTTTCCTATGCACTATTCCCTGAAGCAGAATTTTAGGTCTAATGCCAAAGACCATTTATTTCTTCTCTACATGTGATGAAATTTACCTGATACGAATTGTCGTTCCTCCACCACCCCATCCAATGTGTATGGCTGCCATAATAATGAACATCGATGCATTTTGCTACCAGTCCCACTGTAGCTTACAACAAAGATAAGTGTTGCTTTAATACAGTACTTCAGGAACCCCTTACTAATCTATAAAGTTCAGTACTCAGAATGAAATGTATTTTTCATCCTAGTTACTCAGTGTGTACCAGGAGCCATATAAATGGCTGGGGCAGGTGAGCATTAGAGATTGAAATAAAATGCTGGAGAAGAAAGCCTCAAGGTATGTCCAGGGATGCAGAGAAGCGCTAAATCAGCATCAAGGTCATAGGAAAATGTCAATTGTATAAGAAAAGAAAAAACTGTAAAATACAACCAAAGCTAAAATCAAATATAATATGGACTTGAAACTGGCTAAAAAGGAATAATAAAATGACACAACCATACGCTAACTGTAACGGAGTGAAAAAGAAACAAACACTTTAGTCTGGGATGTCCTGGAACTATTTCTTTTATGTGATGATCGATGTTTATAATATACCAATCAGCCTTAAATCAAGAATGCAATTTAGAAAATAATGTGTATTTTGTAAAAATGATCCAAAACTTATCTCTCTGGAGGTGCAGACATGGCTGAGAATGCTTCCTGCGGCTCTAACAGATAAGCTGTCATGTATTAAAAAAAACATACCATCAGTCTACTATTTGTATTTGCCTTGGAGGATATCTATGTATTTCACAGCACTGCCTCCAGCTAAAAATCAACACTGGCTAATTTCACCTATACCTTATATAAGAATTCTGGGTTTTCTTGTTGTTTGTTGTGTTCTTAAAACTTTATAAGAAGGATATTTATGCCACATCATTCTACTTAAAAACCTAAATCCAAGAATCTATAGTGTGCTGTAGTGTGTAGTGATGACTGTTTTACCAAAAAAGGTAGATCCAGTTGGGTAACAAAGATGTTAACAATATGCTCTCATGAAAACCAGCAGGTGTAAGCTGGGTCAAACACTAATGCTGTTTTTGGAAGAGGACGATCAAAGCTATCTACTGCATCAAATACTGAACTTTCACAAAATTCCTCCGTGGCAGTGTTTTTTGTTTGTTTTTTCTGTCAAGTACTTAAACCAAACTGAAACAAAAAGAAACCACAAAAAACCAAAAACTATCCTGTTTCAAATGCTCACTTGATGCTGAGTCAAATCTTGAAGTGCACAGTGAATCTTTATAATAAAGCCACTAATATATGAATAGACTGATGAAAAATACATGTGGCCTTCCATATAAAACATAATTAAATAGAAATCTCCCATGGTCTCTGCTCCAGCTACACCAGCCTTCTTTCATGCCTTCAGGTATCCGTTCTTTTTCCTAACTTATGGTCTTTGCTACTTCTCAACTTCTGCCTGGAGAAAAGCAGGTTGTCTAATGATCAACCCTAGTGATTTACTAGGTTTTCCTGGCAACAGGCTAACTTGTAAAGAAGACACTTCCTTAAGACCATCTCCTTTATCCTCTTAGTAACCCACCCCTCCGCCCCCCACAGGGGCATGGGTGCTGACACAATGCTTTTCTTCCCATCCTACCTGATTATGTGGGAATCTTTCTTGCAGCCTTGGTTGTATAGGAGTTACTCTGCCAGTTTCCATTTAGTTTTCTATGAGAACTATTCCACATGTTTATGTATTTTTGATGCATTTGTTGGGGGAGGTGAGTGCTACATCCTCTTACTCTGCCATCTTGATTCTCCTCTTGCTATACCTTTTCATTCTATTTTTAAAATTTTATTTCTACAGTACATTCTTATATTTTCAGATCGTCAATGCCTTATTAGTTTTACTATCTTTTTAGTACTTTACCCTTCAGCCCATCTTACCTTTTAAATCTTCCAGTTAGGATGAAAATAGAGCCATTAAAAATTCTTTAGCACAGTTTAGTTTGTTTTCTGAAAACAATTTTATCTTGACCTTGTTCTTTAAATATATCTTTGCCAGGAATTAATTTATTTATTATTTGGTAGTCTGTTTCAGCACAGAAGAAAAGATCATTCCTCTGTTTTCTGGCCACAACTCTTGCTGCTGAGAAGTCAACTCAGTCCAAATGTTGTTTTTTGAAGATACTCTATTTTACCATTTTGGCTTCTTCTATTTTGAAGTTTTACTGAAATGTGTCTGGGTCTGTTTTCTTATATTTATCTTGCTTCAGATTTTTTCTGTCTTAGTGTATTTATGCTGCTATAACAAATATGACATAAACTGGGTGGCTTATAATCAACACTTACATCTTTTCACTGTAGCTTCACATGTACAGAAAGGGCAAGGGAATTTTCTCTCAAATCTTTCTTAGAAGGGCACAAATCTTACTAATGAAAGCTCTGTATTCATGACTTAATCATCTTCTAGTGGTCATAGTCCTAAGACTATATAGCCTTAGGTTTTAACACATGCATTTTGGGGGATACAAACATTGGGACCATAGCAATTCTTTTGATTCTGGAATGTGTGGATTGGTATCTTTTATCAGTTTTGAAAAATCCTCAGCTAAGGTCTCTTCTGATATGGTTTTGCCCAGTCACTCTGTTATCTCCTTCTGTAACTTTGATAAGATACATATTTGGTGCATTTTACATCCACAACTTTTATAGTTTCCTCATATTTTGCATCTTTTATCTTTTTTTTTTTGCTATATTATGATTATTTTTTTCTGCCAATTCTGTTAGAATCTAGTATAATATAAAAATTATCTATTGACCTACTCAAAATTGGTAATTGAAAAGGGTTTAATGAACAGGCTATTTACAAAGGTACAAATAGGGTTAAAGAAAATCAATAAGGGATGGTAATGTACCCCTGGCCTAGGAGCAAAAGGAGGCTCCTACCACCCCTATGCCTGAAGGAAGAATTGGAATGAGTTATAAAAATCCAGCAAGACCTAGAGCTAGTAGGAGGGAACTGCCATGGTCCAGCAAGAAAAGAGGCAGGGGACTAAATCCCAACTTTCCTCTTGTCCCCACATTTGATATTTTAATGGTCTTCTAATGATCTCCTAAAGGCCAAAAAGTTTCTGCTGAAAAATTGGCTTATAGTCTTATGGAGGTTCATTTGTGCATAATGAGTTGTTTTTCTCTTGTTGCTTTTAGGATTCTCTCCTTGTCTTTCAATTCCAGCACTCTGTAATTATAATGTCTTTGTATGTGTCTCCATGGATTCCTCTTATATGGGACTCTCTGAGCTTCCTCGAAATGGATGTCTTTCTCCTTTTCCATGTTAGGGGAGTTTTCAGCCCGTATTTCTTCACAGCTGTACTCTGCCCTGTTATATCTCTCTTTTCCTTCTAATACCCTTATAATTTGAATCTTGATCCATTTGATGTTGTCGCATAAGTCCGTTGAACTATCTATATTTACTTTTTAAATTGTTTTCTCATTATTGCCCTCATTGGGTAAGTTTCACAGCCCTGTCTTTAAGTTTACTGATCTTTTTTTCTGCTTCATCTAGTTTGCTAGTGTATTTTTCACTTCAGTTGTTACATTTTTTCAGCTCTGACTTCTACTTGATCTCTTCTATTTTCTGTCTCTTTTTGAAGTTCTGTGTTCATTCATTCTTCTCCTGCGTTTGGCAGATACCCTTAAGACCATCATTTTTAACTCCTTGTCATGTATATCACTTATCTTTGTTTCATTAAGGTTTATTTTTTTCTGAGGTTTTATCTTCTTTCATTTGGATCAAATTCCTGTTTCTTCATTTTCCTTTACTGTTGGTTTCTACGCTTTAGTTAGAACGAGTACTTCTCCCTGTTTTGAAGGAAAGACCTTGTATAAGAGATGAATTAAATTGTTCAACTCTGCCCCAGTTCTTGGTTGTTTCTCTCCTCTTTGTGATTGTTTGAGCACCCTATTTTATTTTTTATGGCTCCCAGTAGTTGAGGGTGTGCTGAGATCTGTCAGTGTCCCAAGGGAAAGTAATGGAAATCAGACCCTCATGTGGCAGCTTTAAACATATGCAAATAATAGAGTACTGTGGGACCACAAGCGTAAGCCCTATGGAGCCAGGCAATCTAGCAGTGTCCCCTGGGTGGCAGCCACAAAAATCAAGTAACCAGAGGTGGTTGCAAGCTCATTTCTGGGAAGTATCGAGCCGGAGCATGAACATGATGCCTACTGACTGGCGTGAGGCAGAGGGAGAGTGCAAGGACTGCTTCTGACAGCCTTCATCCCTAGAGAGTATCCAAGCAGGCCCCTAGATGTATGTTAAGTTACATGCTACCCCCAGGCTGATGTTTTAAGATAAACACATAAGGCTCCTTCATGTAAAGTTGGGGTATCTGTCAATTGGCAGCTTTTGTGCTGGCCCCTGGGATGGGTGAGTCCAAAGGTACAAGCCCTTTAAGAGCCATTTCTCAGTGTGCTGCAGCCTTGTGAGTCGTGTGGGAATGAGCCCCACTGGTTTTCAAAGCTAAATGTTTCAGAGCTCATCTCTCAGGTGCAGGTCTTAAAAGATGGGGTTCCTGGTGTGGGGTTCAAACTCTTTACTTCTTAGGGAGAAGCTCCAGGTTTTGAGTTCCCTCTTGATTATAGATTGCAGTTACCAGGGTTGGGTTCTTTGGTGAGATTGTGTCTCAATCTCTGCTTCCCATTTTGATGTGGATTTTTTCCTCATTTGCCCAATATGTAGGAGTCAATCACCTAGTTTTTACATTTTTTCCAGAGGAAATTTTTTTCTATGTAGTTACTTGATTCAACGTGTCCACAGGAGGAGGTGAGTTTAGGATCACCCTGTGTTATCATCTTGAACTAGAACCCTATATGTTAATTAAATTACATCAGAAAATTATCTTTAACAATCTCAAACTTTTCAATAACAGCAGTATTAAGTCTCCCAATTTAGAGTACTTTTTGCTTTGATATAGTTTACTTGGCAATGCTTATTGTCAAATTGCTAAAAGTACTTACCGTTTAAAAGCTCCTGGACCGTGTTTTTAGATAATTAAAAATAAATGGGTTGGTGAAAAATTGATTGGGATTTTTGACTCACAAATAGAACTATTTCCCCAGTGTACACTATTCCAACCTGTTACGGAAATTTTTCCAGTATTTTCAAGATTCCTCAGATGAAATAACTTTTGAGAAAGAAAACATTAGGAGAATGCTTTTAACCCACACATATTTTTCACTATTCAAATTGATCCTTAACCTTTGGTAAGTTTTTTCATCAAGATAGTTCCATAATTCTATGGATAAAAAGTATCACTCTCTATTGTCTACTTTAAAACAAAATTCAGCTTTAACTCAGTGGGAAATTAATAAAATGGAAAATTTTCACTCTATTTAAAAAAATACATATTTTATCTTGTCTGTCCCTTTGGAATTAAAATATATATACTTCATTAAAAAAAAAAACCTGGTTATACCTGAACATCTTCAAATCTAAAATACAAAGACAAACAAGATAACTTCCAAAGAATGAGTATGGCATCAGGAAAGAAATGCCAAGGAGTCTTCACACTTACTTGAAGTTGTTACTTATGAGAATAAATTTGCTAATGCTTCTGTCTGGTCATTTTCTTCAGCTATGGGTTGAATTGTCTCTTGAGAATTATGAAGAAGCTTGTATAGAACAATGAGTGTCAGACTTGGCCCCACACTTCTTTTTCCTAACAAGGTTTTGGTCTCCCAAATCACCTTAGCTGCTTTACGTACTAGGTTTTCAAATAATACTTCGTATCAAAATGTTTGAAACAATAACTGTAGGATGAATATTGTCATTTGAATCTCCTACCTTTTAGGATACAAGTTATGGGAACTTATATTAACATTCTTATATAATAAATTTGAGAGACATATTTTATCAATAAGTAGATTAGATTTTTCAAATAAATTTTTATTAGTGCACTGAACTCTTTTGTATACTTAATTCTAGATTACGTGTGAAAATCAAGTTTCTCATTTTTTATTCAAAATGTATCCATCAAATAATGCTACGAATGAGGCTGTATTAAATGTGGTTAACACATTTTCTAATGTATTGCTTTGTTAATATAGTATTAGTAAAGATAACCTGTGTTAATTACTTGGCTGGCTTAACCTATGCTAACAGTTAATGTAGGCTATTCAGAATTCGTAAAATTTTAGGGTTAACTCTATAGAATATACAGTGCTTTTGCATTTGTTAAATATATTGGATTAGTGTTAAATCACTTTATCCTTATTTCCTCCCTTTCTCTCTTCCTTCCTCCTATCAGTAGACGTTTATCAAGTACGTTCTATTTGTTGATATAGGAAGTACCTAACATATAATAAAAATGAGAATGTCTAGATATTGTGTCTATATTTAAGATAAATTGCTTACAACATATTTGTAGATTGGCTGACATATACAAACTGAGGCACAAATAAGATCTTCTTTGGAGGTCCCTAAGTTGATACTTATATTCTGAAAAGTAAGAGGAGTAGAAATTCTAGAAATGTTATCCTGAGCTAAAAAAATCATATCATCATCATCACGTCTACATTTTATTGATTGTTTACTATTTATCAGGAATTGAATTAAGTTGTTAACATGCATATTCTTACTTAATGTTCATAACTCTGTGAGGTACATACAATAATAGTCCTTATTTTATCAATGAATAAATGGATGCAAAGATAGTTGAGTACCTTGCCTTGTACCATTTTCTACATCCTGTAAGTGACATAGTGACCATTTGAATCTAGGCATTCTCACATCAGAGTCTGTGTTCTTAAGACTGCATTATACTGCTCCATGCTTGGGTAATACAGAAATGTTAATTTATCATTCATTTACTCAAGTATCTTACAGTCTATCTATATTATTATTTTGGATGCTCTGTTGCATATACTTTTAATGAACATATGTTTCACACCCCTTTAGGAGACACACGTGTTTAACATGATATGCTATTGCTTGGTCCTTTTATCATAAAACTTCTTCAGAAGCTTCTGCCATTGCTCCTGTTGGATTTATAATTAAAATCAAACATTGAGCTCCTATAAAAATTGGTTATTACAGTACAGTTTTTAAAGGGAACATTTTTCAAATTATTTTGATAGTCCCAGTTTTCTATGTTATCTAATTTTGGCTGGAGGCCAGAATTTCCTTTTTAACCAAGGAAGATAAATATATATGAATAAAACTACAAAAATCACTCATTTTTTCTACAGTATGTGTGGTTTTGGACTTTCCTTTTCTTTACTGTTAACTTTTTAGCTTTCAGATTTTCTATTAAAAAAAAATCCTCTTTCCTATCTTATCCCTCTCTTTTCTTTGTCCTTACACATAACTCTGTTTTTCTTTACTTTCAGAAGATAGTTCTTGAAGAGTTGGCTATATTGTTTCTCAGTTATTTGCTACTGGTTAATAACCCTGGATACCAATGAGTACTGAACTGGCACTTTGAGCTTTTTTGGGTAGGTTATTCTGATTTCTTTCCCTGTACTCAGTGTTAAATAAACTATGTTCTTTTTGCAGCTCTGAGACATTCATAGTCAGTGCATATTACTCTTATGTGGTCTCAATGCTAAATTTTTTAAAGAAAGATTTATTTTCCTTCTGTATAATTAAAACTTTTTTATGAGTGGATGAACGAACGCACTAAGATAAGTGTGTGTGTAAGAAAGTGGTGTTATATTTTAGTCTAGTCTGGTAATTTAGTTTGTTTCTTTAGGTATCTTAGGTTCTACTTGAATGACCCAGATGAACTCTTTCATAGTTTTCTGGTATCTTCATCTTCCTTTCCCTTCTGGGTGCATATCATTGAGGTGTTACATATGACCTAAGTAGTGGAGAGGAGACAGGAGTCTTGAAATTCATGGGGAGAGGCCTGGTCCTTTGGTCCATTCTGATGTGGAGGGACAAACCTGATCTGACTGGACTTTTGATTGATTACTGATCTGGGATTAATACTGCCCCTGGGCAAAGGTTGCAGAATCTGAGATGGAGTAAATTTCTTTTCCTCTTTTCAGTGAAGGCCCTATCATCTCTCATGCTAATTTGGCCTCATCTTAGCCACTTTATCTGTACAGTATGAATGTCTCTTGCCTAGTATACTGGAATAGTATCCTAAGAAGTCTGCCTGTTTCCTCTTTTGCCTCTTTCTTTCTATTATAAATAAAATAGCCAAAGACATATTTTTAAAATATTAAGCCATATCACATCACCCTCAAATGACTTCTCACATTTTGAATAAAATCTCATGTTATTACTATGACCTGAAAGCCCATATATGCTCTGCACCATAATCTATCTGAATTCACATTCAATTGTTATTACTCAATAATTTTGCTCCATTATACTGGACTTTTTGCTAATCTCAGGAAAAACAAGTAGTCATCTATTTTTAGGTTTTTGCACTTTCTATTCTCTCTGTATATATTATCTTCCCCCCAATAATTCAGTGCCTCACTTCATTTATGGTGCTCCTTTTACCTCCACAAAGAGGAATCTCCTACCTATCCTACCTAAAAGTGCACTTCTGATTGCTATGTTCTTATCCTGTGTTACTATTATTCATTATAGAATATTTATCTTCCAGTAACAAATTTATATTCCTCTACATTCATGTTTTTTGGCTCATGCCCCCACATTAGATAAGAGTCATACAAGAATGAGGTAAGAGTCATAGAAGAATACAGGTATCCTTGAAGAGTACATTGTAGATACTCAACATATACTGACTAAATAAATAGTAAGCATTCAAAACATATTTGATTAGTAAATACATATATTAAAGAACTCAGGAATTCTACCTCCACCTATGTAGGAACACTTTGGATCAAACAAAGACTCTTAGAATGCATAACTGGGAAGTCTGAGTAATATTTAGTCAGTATCATCTAAAAGTGTGGGAGAACTACAAACGCATCTAAAATATGGGGGGGGGGGGCAAGATCAAAGAGATAATGTTAGCAAGGATGAATTTACATTGAGAAGTCATAATCACTCAAAGTCCATAGTTGACATTAGGGTTTACTCTTGGTGTCGTGTATATTATGGGTTTGGTTAAATGTGTAATGCTGTACTCACCATTATAATATCATATAGAATATTTTCAACACATTAAAAATCCTCTGTGTTATGCCTGTTCATTTTCTTTCCCCCATCTCATCAGCCACTGATCTTTTTATGGTCTTCTTCGTGTTACTTTTTCCAGAATGTCATATGGTTAGAATTATACAGGATGTCGGCTCTGCAGATTGGCTTCTTTCATTTAGTGGTACACACTTCAGATTCCTCCACATTTTTTCATGGCTTGAAAGCCCATTTTTTTTTTTAGCACTGGACAGAAGTCTATTGTTTTGATGTATCAGAGTTTATCTATTTTCCTACCAAAAGAAATCTTGTTTGCTTTTAAAATTTGACAATTACGATTAAGCTGCTGTAAACACCTGTGTGCATATTTTTGTGTGAACTTAAGTTTTCAGCTCCTTTGAGTAAATAGCAAGGAGCATGACTATTGAATCATATATTAAAAGTATGTTTAGTTTTATAAGAAATAACCAAACCATCATCCAAAGTGGCTGTACCATTTCGCATTCTGACTAGTAATATACTGGTGTTCCTGTTGCTCCACACCCTCACCCACACAGCATTTGGTGTGGTCGGTATTGTGGATTTTGGCCATTCTAGTAGATGCGTAGTGGTATCTCATTTTATTTAAAATATATATAGATTTTAAGTGATATATATGACATAATTCAAAGGTTTAGCAGATGTGTTTTTTGAATAATAGAAGGAAATAACAAAGTGGGACAGACATAATAAATAAGGAAATACTAGCTAAGCTTATTTCAAACTGCTAAAATTCATCAATTCATACATTTAGAAAATGTTGTGGATCCCAGATAGGATAAACACAAAGTAACCATATGGGAACACATTATTATAAAGCAACAGATAACCATATTCAAAGAGTGAAAATAAAAATGACAGCTGAAGTATCAATAGAAAAAAATGGATGTCTATTCCAAATTATATATTTATCAAAATATAATATCCAAAAATAAGGATGTTTTAGAACAAAAACCTAGAAAATTCGTCACTAGAAGACCCAACCAGAAGAAACTCAAAAGAAAGTTCTTTAGACAAAATGAGAAAGAGATCCCAGGTTAAAGCCCAAGATGCAGGAAGGAATGAAAATTTGAGGGGGGTTATATGAGCATTGGTTATTATAAGAAATACTAGTATCTTACTTAGTTTAAAATATATGTATTATTAAAGTGCATAGGATCAGCAATAAAACAATAGGCATTAGGGAGGTAGTTGTAGTTAGTGTTAAAATCACAAAACATTTCATGTATTTTAGATTTATTAAGACATAGGTGCAAATATAATCTCTAGCAAATGTGCTAAATTAATAATGTAAAAAAGTGTATCAGGAGTCTACAAAGGCAAACATGTATAAGTAAAACATATGTGATTAACCTGAAAGAAGGCCCCCAAAATGAGAGAAATGGAATATAAAGTGAAAAAGTAAGATGAACCAACTGCAGAAGGACAAATACAGCATGCTGTCACTTACATAAGGTAAGGTATCTAAAATATTCAAACTCAGGAAAGCAGAGAGTAGAATGGTGGTTGCTAGGGACTAGAGGGAGGGCAAAATTGGGAAATTGTTGTAAAGGGGTAAAAAGTTTCATTTGTATAAGATGAATACATTCTAGGGATCTGCTGTTAACTAGTTAACAATGCTATATTATTCACTAAAAACTAAAAAAAAAAAAAAAAAAAAAAAAATCCCCTTTAAAATAGCACCCAAAGTAATAAAATACCTAGGAGTAAATCTAACCAAGGAGGTGAAAGAATTATACACAGGAAATTATAAACCATTGATGAAGGAAATTAGAGAAGACTTTAAAAAATGGAAAGATATCCCATGCTCTTGGATTGGAAGAATCAATATTGTTAATTCATTGGTTTGGCATACATCCTGTATATTCTCAGGACCTTTTGGATTTGTTTTTTGGGATCTGTCATTTGTAAAAATTCTCAGCCATTATGTCTATAAATACTTCTGCTTCATGTTCTCTCTTCTCTGATGTTCCAGTTTTATTTGTGTTAGATTATCTGTTATTGTCCCACAATTCTTGGAAGCTCTGAATTGCTTTTTCCTGTTCTTCTTTTTCTGTATGTTTCTAAGGAGTATTTTTAAAAGTCTGAATATAAAGCATGTAGGATAGAAAGTGCCATAAAATTGGATTAAGAGAAATTTAGGAGGAAAGAATGGAAGTGATAAAGCATTAGGAGAAAAAATTGGAAGTGACAAGGCATATGGGAGTGGTTAATGCCTAGAAGTAAGATTTGCCATGCATGTAACTCTACCACAGTATGTAATTTTTTCTTCACTTAAAAAGTTAAATGAAATCATGAAAATCTTTTTGTGTAAAGCTTAATTTTCTAGTATGGCATAAAACTTTTTGAAAAAGTAGAGAAGCATCTTGTGTAGTAGATTGATAATCATATCAATGAATGATGTCATTTATTATCACATTGATAGAGTAAAAACATTGAATACCTTGTAGGATCTGAAAATGATGAAGAAATAGGTTAGAAATGAGTTACTATTATATTTTAACATTTAAATAAATGGAATATAGTTTCCTACTATTTCAGAATTCATAATCCAGATTTTTAAAAGAGATTTATAATATTTAGATAATTACAGATGCCTTAATGAAGAGTCAATATTTGAATGTTTTCCAGGAAAGATAAGACTTCTAAATTTAGTTTCAGGAAATTAAAAAAAAAAAATCCCAAACAAGGTAAATGGGAAGGAAATCTAAACTGGAAACATGGTAGTAAAATTAAGGAAAAAAAAAATTAAAAATATTTACAGAATAGATAGAATAGACCTGAAAAGTTATAAATAACCTGATTTTTAAGGATAACAATAATAGACAGAAAAGAATAAAATATCCTCCTAATGGTCATGGAAAGTATGAGAAAAAAATGAGGAGTAGATGCCCAGTGACAACACTTCAAAAATGCAAGGAAGTCCACTCTTAGAAGAAAACGCTCTGTGGGAATTTATTAATAGTAGGTGTAACTAAAGGCAATTAAAGTGCTTTACATCAGAGAGTTTGATTCATTTGATTAATAAAATGACAGTAAAATAATGAAAAAAATCTAATAAGAATGGAAGAGATTAGAATAATTAAAGTTTCTATCTTCTATTGTTGAATGAGAAATATTTTTTTAAAGTTTACTTTTAAGGTTACATTAAAATTTTAATAGTATCAGTTGAAATGAAGTTTTAAGATGTCTATTGTATCCATATTGATCTATGGTCTGAATGCAATCTCCATAATTATTCCATTACACGAATTAGAATGCCCCCCAAAAACATTTTGGAAGACTCATAAGGCTTGATTACTTGACTTATTACAGGCTCCTAGTATCGAGAGAGTGTGGTATTAGAATAACATAGACAAATAGATTAAAAAATGGACCCAAACATATGGAAATTTTACTTTCAGCAAAGACATCAAAGAAATTCAGTGTGCAGCAGATGGTGTTGGAATAACTGGATATCCATACAGAAAATCCAGAACTTCAAATGCTACTTCCACCATGTATGCAAACGAACTTGAGATAGATCATAGGTGAAAACCTGGAGGTAGGCAAAGATTCCTTAGACAATACACAGAAAGCACTAACAATTAAAATACCTTAAAAAATCAATAAGAAACTAGGAAAAGAAAGGCATGAGAGAACTTTCTTGGGTGAGGAAATTCTCTTATAACTTAAAGCGTTGTTATAAACATTCATAAAAACTCATACTACTTGCACATGAGTTCTATACATTTCATTTTACAGAATTTATATACCAATAAAAGAAATTATATATATATATAAAATGTTATGCATTCTGTGATAATTTCTTAATTAATTATGTTCATCAAAGAACACAGTAAAGAGGATGAAAAATAAGAAATACACTAGGAGTAAAAGGCTTATATTCAGATTACTTAAAGACTATCTCCAGAGAAAAACAGCATGAAACTAAACATACAATTTTGAAAAGAGGATAACCAAATGGCAAAGAAAGGGATATTTAACTTCATTAGTAACTAGGAAAATGGACAGTAAAACTAAATGAGATACCATTACATGCACAGCAGATTGGCCACGTTTTTTATGTGTGTAAATCTGACAAAGCCATGTGCTGATGAGAAAAACAAAGGTTGGGGTTTTTCAGAGACTGCTTGTATGAACATAATTTTGTTAAACCCCTTTGGAAAGCTTTCTCACACTATGTAGTGTAGCTAAACATATGCATATCCTAATACCCCGCAATTCAACCCTTTATAGCTATCAACAGCGGATTTGATAAATAGTTGGCGGTATTTTCAAACAATGAAATGTCATTTCTGTGCTATTTAGCTTCTGGAGTTGAATGTTTTCTTTAAAATTTCAGTTTGAATGCTGTGAGTGTATAAGCTTCT
This sequence comes from Camelus ferus, assembly GCF_009834535.1. Classification (NCBI taxonomy): domain Eukaryota; kingdom Metazoa; phylum Chordata; class Mammalia; order Artiodactyla; family Camelidae; genus Camelus; species Camelus ferus. The sequence continues at coordinate 83,826,767 of NC_045698.1, read as the reverse complement.
GGTTTTCCTCTTACCCACAGTAAGTCTGACTGGGTGTCTTTTGCAGGTTTTCTTGCCTGTCCTCAAAATGCCGGTGCCCTTCAAATTTTGTATTCTGTTCCATCTTCTTCCTATTCTCCACATTAGTGACGGTTAATCTCATTTATGCACAGCACTGTAGCATCTACATATTCTTAGCTGCAAAATCTACATATCTATTAGAGGTATTTATACAGCTTCAGAAACTTTTATCATTTAATTGATCATCCAAATAGAGACTAGGGAGAGTGAAAGGGACTGCTATGCTTGTGGGCAGCAAGAATAAATTACAGTTCTCTGGGGCAGAGGTGCATATTGTTTTACTTATATCCAACTTCTTTCTGATATATCATCTTGTTTACATCCCACAGTCACCCCAAATTTTTATGTCCTTTGCTGAATTCACCATTTCATGATTCAATCCAGCTTTCCCCGCACCGTCCCCCCACCCCAATGGTGGTTGGTGCTGGAATCCACTGTTTTCCAAGCCACAAAGCAGGAATCATCCTCAATTCCTTTTTTCCTTTCTCTCCACATTGTCTCGGTTGCCGAGCTATTTATATTTTACTTTAAAAATACTATCTCAATATTTATATTCCTCTCTACCCCTAAACTTCTAAGCATTTCCAGCTTTTCTTCCTCTCATAGTATAGTAGACCCATCAGACTCTTTCCTCTACTCCTAATCTTGTAAGCAAGCCAATTTCTATACTTCAGCTAGAGATAACTTAACACAAAAACCTTGTCGTATTATTCCCTTCACCTACTGCCCCTTGAGTTTAAGATGAGATTTTAGAAGTCATCTTATTATCTCTGCCAGTCTCTCTAGGGCTCTCTCTCTCTGCCACTGCCTCTGTCTTTGAGACATTCTGAATTCCTTTCCAAAAATTTGTTTTTTCTTTCATTTTTCTTTTATCCTTTGCAGGTGCTATTCATTCTTCTTGGAACGCTTAAATCTATAAAGCCTTCTTTGACTTCCCAAGTCATTTAGATGCCCCTGCTGTGTGCCCTGTAGCATTTCTATATTGACATTGTCTATCTAGCTTTCTGCACTTGTAAGGGTTTCAAGAAAGAAACGAACCTGTTTATCACAGTGCCTGACATATCATGTGTGCTCAATAACCATTTATTTCTTTGATTTCACTTGTTTTATATCTCATATAGTTAGGTACTTTAGTGCTTACACTGTCATTCTGAATTTTTATTTTATTTTTGACTGAACACTCATTTTGTCTTTGTTCTTATATTCCTAAAACATATAAACTTTGAAATGGGGAGACTTTATTCCCTATGCTTAGCAATGTTTCTCCAAATATTTTCTGACTTTTTTGCCCATATCTGTTTCCACTCGACTTCTGCTTCTTAAGTGACTCCATCCCTAATCACTCTCAACGTTCTTCATTCACATCTATTGTCCTAATAGTATTCTCTTCATATCAATGATAATACCTAACATATCATTCAATTTGTAATTTATTATCACTCATTCAGTTAAGTCCCCTGAGGGCAAGGACTTTGCCCAGGAATTGGGCCTTGTACAAAATAAATAATTGTTGACTGAGTGAATGGTAAATTTTATTAATAGATACCCTATTATTGAGCTTGTTTTTATTTCTAGACTAAATCCCAAATGACCTTGGATTTTAATGAGCATTCATCTTGGTTATTTTTAATATTTTATTCAGTGATATCAATATTTAAACTTGATGAATCCTTTATATTCATCTTTAGTTTAAATATAATTTGATGTCTGTCCCTTAGAATTGTATCTATTCCTATTCGATTCATAGCAACAAACTAATTTACTGAAATTTCTTTGCAATTACTCTAGTAATTCATGGGATTTCCTATTTAGTAATCTGGATATTTTGTTCTTTACCATGTTCTGTCATACTTTTCCATGAACTTATGATTACAACATCAGTAGTTTGTGTGCTCATTGTCAAAGGTGACTGGAGCTAGCTGCTTCAACTCAGTGTGTCACCATCAATGGCTGTCCTTGGCCTTTTCCTCTTACTGCAGACAAGTTGGCCAAAAAATTGTATATAGTGGAACCTTGAACAACAGGATTTGAACTGCATGGAATATTTTTCACAAAAATGTAGATAGTACAATAGGATCTGTGGTTGGTAGAATCTGCAATTAGAGACCATGAATAAGGAGTACCACCTGTAAAGTTATCTTATGATCTTCTGTAGCACAAAGGGTGTGTGCCCCTAATCCCTGAGTTATTCAGTGGTCAACTATATTTTGTAGGACAAATTGAGGTAACTAACGTAGAGTTTAATTCCCAGTTCTAGGCAGTTAAAAAAGTAACATTCAAATGCAGTTTTACCCCTCTCACGCTACTATTTCTGTGACATTCTGAGTAGATATACTGCCTAAATACTGCAATTTTGAGCGTGCACAGCAACTAGGGTTACTTCCTTATCTCCCACCTCTGTCTGGTTTGAAGGGAATACAAATAGTATAATGCATCATGCCACCATCATGTGTTTTGACTTTTTGATTAGTTGTTTTCTGTAATGTTTCAGAATGTACTTGATTGCAGTAAGTTAAACCATTCACAGATCAGCTCCTTTATTATCTTCCTCATTTTGTCTCATTCTTGAAGCACAGCCAGGGAATATCCCAAGCTAAAGGCTGCATTTGCTAAATTATGCTCTGTTTATTTTATAATGTCTTTCTATATCCCCTATATTGTTGCTTTATACAACATACTGTTCCTAGATAGTTTATTTGTTCTTAAGATAGAAAAAATTTAATTTTATTCTCTATTTTTAGCTGAAAAAATTAATAGGAAATTGCCATTTTGAGCCAGGTATTAAATGTTATAGCAAATAACTGGTAAAGGGTTATCATTATTCAAGTTCCATATACATTTCAACTTAGAGTGCTTAAAGCAGCTCTTGAATAGGTGCTATAACCCTTGTAAGAAATAATGAAACAGAACACAAATAGTCAATGTGAATTTCCTGTATATTTGGGGCAGAAAGTCACAAAACTGTGAAGTGTTAGGATGCATATGGGAAGATACCAGTATAATATATGACTAAACAATATTGGTGGTGGGTAAATGCAGATGAAAGGTTAACCAGCTGTGACTAAAGTGTGATCAATAAAACTAGCATTAAATGGTGGCTAAAAAAAAAGTGTAGTTAATGTGAAGGAGTGGTAGAAATGAATGTAAGAAATGGCTTAGTGCAAAGCAGTGGAAAAAAACAATTTTTCCAGGATTCCTCCCCAAATTCTGTTTTTAAATGCAGTTTTTTAGTGGTGATGTGTTCTATGAGGAAAGTCAAGTATGAGAAAAATGCTATTGTTAATTAATTAAACTTTATTGTGGCATAACATATAAAAATTTACCAATTTTAAGCATACAATTCAAAGTACTTATATATATGTATATATAAATAAGTATTTATACATGTGTATATAAGCATACTTATACATGTTCATGCAACCACTGTCATAGTCAAGATATTTAAGTTTTCTGTCCCCCCATTCAGTTCAAAGTGTTTTTATCATCTCCTTTGTGATTTCTTTTCTTTACTCAGTGGGGTTATTTAAAGTGTATTATTTATTCAATTTCAAAATATTTTTGCTAGCTGCTACTATTTTTTTGTCTTTGGTTTTTTTTTTTCACTTCAGGTACAAGTTCCTTGGGTACTCTGATTCCTGTTTTTAAATATGTACTGTGATTTGTTTTATGACTAATAATATGGGCTACCTTGGTGAATGTTTTATGTGCACTTCAAAAAATTATTATCTTGTGGAAATGTTATCTTGCTGAATAACATCTTCTTCAAATAATTGTTAGATGAAGTGTCCTATCAAGGTTGATAATGTTCTTCAAGACATCTGCAGTCTTACTGATAGGGTTCTTCCTACTTACATCATTGATCATGGAAAGCTTAAAACTCCATCTATAATTATGGATCTATTCTTTGTTTCTTAATTGTATCAGATTTAATTCATTTGTTTAATGTTCTTTTATTAGGTGCATATATACTTGAAGGATTATGAAACCATTTTGATGACTTGTGCACTTTATCATCATGAAATGTCCCGTCTTATTCCCAAATATACTTATTATTCCAAAATCTACTTTGCTGATAATATAGTCATAACAGCTTTCTTGTGTTTAGTGTAGCATGGTATATCTTCTTCCAGCGTTTATCTTTAACACATCTGTGGCTTTATAGTGAAACTAGATCTTTGAGAAGCACATGATTGGATCTTGTAATCTTCTTTACCATCTCTGGTTTTTAATTGGGTGTATAGGCCCTTTACATTTAACTGACTGACATAACTGGAGTTAAGTCTATTGTTTTGCTTTTCTATCTCCTTTGTTCCTTGTACATTTTTAACATTTTTCTTCTCCTCCAATGAACTGAGAAAGTTTTATGAATCTATTTTAAATCCACTGTTTACTAGATTACCATGTTTTTTTAGTGGTTACTCTGTCCTATACTATTTATATCTTTAACTAAGTCAACCTTAAAATAATTGTACACTTCATAGATTTTTAAAGAAACTTACAGTGGACTTATTTAGTATCTTCTGGTTCTCTCCTCTTCATTTACATTTCTGCTCCTACTTTTTGGAGACAGTGGCAGTATTTATAACTTTTTTAACCCCCTTGTCTGTCAGTTGTATTATTTATGTCATTCTTGGGTCTGCTTTTATTGATTGGTTTTTCCCTTGATTATAGGACCTATTTTCTTGCTTATTTTCATGAATGGTAATTTTAAATTGAATCCCAGACATTGTAAATTGTATGTTACTGGATGTTGCATCTTGCTATTTTCTTAAATGAGTGCTGGGTTATCTTTTTTTTCTGTCATATTATTAATTGGAATCAGTTTCAATCCTTTTCAGGTTGTTTTTAAATTTTGTCAGAGGTTGCAGAGAAGCATTTAATCAAGGGTTAATTTTGACCCCCTACTATACAATAACCTTTTAGAGAATTTGACTCAAAACCCATATATTACAGTGTGTTTTATTCTGGCTTATGGAAACACAAACGTTTCCCAGTCCTTTGTGACCTCCAAGAAATTTCTGCCTACTTCTCTTTGAGAATTCTTTCTGGAGAGCAAGGTGTTTTTTTCATTCTTGCCTAACTCAGTGTATAGTCAAACATTGAAGGGGATTGATGCCTCATCTCTAGACATTGTTCTCTGTGTGCAGTGCTCCCCTTTATGGTACTCTTTTTCATAAAGTCTAGTCACCTTCACCTGCTGGGGCTCATTTCTCTCTCTTCAGTTCATCAGAACTGGTAGGTTTTGGTTGGAATTAATCTTATGCCCTGGAAACTGCCTTCAGGTGGTATATTTCTACATTTTTTCTTTCTCCTCTCTTTACTCAAGAATAACAATCCTGTGTTTAATACTTAAAGACTTGTTTCATATATTTTGTTTGGTTTTCTGTCTAAGAAAGAAATAGTCACTATATCTGGTCTGTTATGCTATTGCCCTAAAGGGTAGGTGACTATTTACTTCATTTCAACTAAATTTTTGTTCATAATTTCAATCATGTTATTAACCTCTTTTGGAGAGTATCTCTTGAACAATTTTCTCTATTTTATTTATTGCGATTGGTGAGTTCACTTTCTGTCTTCTGAGGTCAGTTTTTATAATTGTATCTGCCTATAAAGTTATCTATTCCATTGATATTTAAAAAGTTATATGTATAGTAATCTAATATTTTCTCTTAAGATTCTTTTAAATTAGCTTTGTGTGGGGGTGGTGGTTTTTTTCCATATAAGCATTTCTTACTTGTGATTTATGCTTGCTTCCTCTTTTTGTACTCTATTTAATCTACAGGTTTATCATTTCCCCACTACAGATCAAGTTCTCACTTTAATTTATTAGTGCTGTTATGTCTTTGTTTTCTAATTATAACACTTATAATTTTACCTTTATTATTTTATGCTTTGTATGCTTTCTTTAGGTTTGTTATTGTTGTTCTAACTTCAGCTGGTTGCTTAATTTACTTATTTTCATCCTATTTACTAATATATGCTTCAGACAATGAATGCTGCTTTAACTGTATCTAAGGCTGTACTGTACAGTTAAGAATCTCAACCCACTGCAGATAGACTACCTGGGTACAAATCCTCTTTGTTTCATTTACTGGTTGTGAGGATAGGAAGCAAGTCACTATGCGTTGCTATGGCTGTAATTTGTCATCTGTCAATAGACAACTATGGAAAATTCAAAAACATTCTTAAAAAAATATACTATTAACAACTATAGTTTATTCTAGGAATTCTAAATTTAGTCAAATGATTTTCTGTTGTTAATGGGAAAAGCATTCAATTATCTCCATGGATGTTAAGGCATTTTGTGAATATAACATCTCTTGGTTAAAAACTCTAAAATATAACAAGAAATAGTTTCTTTGGGAGAAATAATTGGATAATTGTTTTTTCCCTCTGGAGAATGCCTTTGGGCATATGTACTAATCTTCCTGCAGGAACATCCTTTTCCTTTTTGGCTGTCTATCAAGTCTTGATAGACTTGAATGAAGTCTTGTTTTCCTGTATTAAATACTTTAAGAAGACATATAGTGTTGTACAGTTTTTGTTTTCCCTCAGCATTTAGTGGGGTTTACTTGTTACAGGTTTCTTTATATTTTTATGATTTTGAAAATTTGTTATTAAACTGTTTATATTCTGAATGTTTATATATATTATTTCAGGATTAATGAGCTTCAGACACATCTTAATCGTACATTATGAAGAAATTACACGTGCTCATCTCATCCTCTAGATACTTTCCCCTGGGGGCATTTCTTCACTTTATGGCCAGTGCTACCCGCCTCCATTGGGCTATGAGGATGTTCTCTCTCTCAGGTTTGCTGGTAAAACCCTTTATATTCTTGGTTTAAGTGTACATTGATTTGGTATTTATACATATTTGTTTAGATTTCTATGACTACCAGCTGTAAAGCTGTTTACTGCCTACCTTTGCTTAGATCAGTATGGTTTGTTCTTAGCCTCATTACATCTCCCTTTTTGCATACAGAATGTGCTGCAGAAAGGGTCTTTGAGGTTAATGATACTAGACCTCACTCTCCAAGTAAGGCATCTCTGGGTAAGCCGTCCCATATACTCAACCTACTTTGTGCCGGGTGCATCTCTGGTGACTTATGATCTGCAATAGCTATTATCCCTTTATTTGGTCCAAATTTCCTTGTATTTATCAGTCATTCTAAGTATCCTATGGTTTGGCATGTTGACATATATTCCCTCCATATCCACTTTGATGAGAGAGGTCTTACCATAAGTTGATGTTGAATTTTTTCAAAAGCTTTTTCTATATCTATTTAGATGAACATTCAATTTTTATCCTTCATTTATTAATGTGGTGTATCACAGTGACTGATACATGAAATCATCATTTCATCCCTGGAATGAATCCCATTTAATCATGATGTATGATCATTTTAATTTATGCTTATCAGGGATACTGGCCTATATTTTCTTTACTTGTGGCATCTTTATCTAGTTTCAGGGTAGTGCTGGCTTCATAAAATTAGTTTGGAAGTGTTACCCCTCTTTCAGTCTTTGCCTTTGGAAGCATATGAGAAGGATTAATTAGTGTTAGTGTTCGAAGTTTAATAGAATTCACCACCAAAGCTGCCTGGTCCTGGACTTTTGTTTGTTCGGAGGTTTATTATTTCTGATTCAATCTCCTTTCTAGTAATCAGTCTGTTCAGATTTTCTATTTCTTTATGATTTGGTCTTGGTAGGCTGTATCTTTCCAGGAATTTTTTCATTTCTTCTAGGTCATCAAATGTGTTGACAAATAATTGTTTTTAGTAGTCTCTTTTGTATTGCTGTAGGATCAGTCATAACATCTCTTCTTTGATTTCTGAGTTTGAGTCCTCTTTTTCTCTTGGTGAGCCCAGCTAAAGGGAAATCAATTTTATTTATCCACAAAAACAGCTCTCATATTTATTGATTTTTTTCTGTTGACTTTCCATCTCTATTTATTTCATCTATTTTTACTCTAATTTTTATAATTTCCTTCTACTTCCTTTGGGCTTTATTCTTCTTTCCCTGGTGCTTTGAGGTATAATGTTAGGTTGTTTGAGACTTCTGTTATTTCTTGACGATGTAGACATTTATTGCTGTGAACCTCCCTCTTATTTTGTTTTGTCCCATAAGTTTTGGTATATTCTATGTCTATGTCTTAAATTTATTAAGACTTGTGAGCTAACATATCATTGACCCTGAATAATGTCCATGAGTCTTTGCACTTGGAAAGACTAGGTATTCTGTTGCTTGGGTTGGCATTACTATGTATGTTTGTAAAGTTAACTTGGTCTAGTGTGTCATTTAAGGATATTGTTCCCTTACTGATTTTCTGTCTTGATGATCCAATGGAGAAGATGGATATTAAAGTTACCTACTGCAATGGTATCACTGTCCATTTCTGCCTTTAACTCTGTTAATGTTTGTATGTTTAGGTGCTCCTATATTGGGTGCATAAATATTTACAAATATATTCACTTGTTAGATTGAGGCCTTTATCATTATGTAATACTCTTCCTTATCTCTTACATCAGGCAAAATATACTTTCAAAGACTGTAAATAAGTATAATAATACAGGCTTTCTGACTAACATTTGCATGGACTTTATTTTTTCATTCCTTCACTTGTGTCTGAAGAGAGTTTTTGTAGACAATACATAGATGGGTCTTGTACAAGCCAGTCTGTCTTTTGACTGGAAAATGTACTCCAGTATGAACTTACTGCCATTTTGTTAATTGTTTTCTTGCTGTTTTAAATCTTCTGTTTTCTTTCCTTTTTCTCTTGCTCTCCTTATGGTTTGCTAAGATTCCTTTCTTTTTATGTATCTACCATAAGTTTTTGTCTTGTGGTTACCATGAGGCTTACAGAAACCACTTACATTTAAAGCAGTCTATTTTAAGTTGATAACACAACTGAAGTTTTGGGTTTTCTTTATTGACGTATAGTCAGTTACACAATGTGTCAATTTCTGGTGTACAGCACAATGACCCAGTCATGCATATACATTCGTCAATTTGTTTTCATTTTCTTTTTCATTAAAGGTTATTATAAGATGTGGAATATAGTTCCCTGTGCTATACAGAAGAAATTTCATATTTTTAAATCTATTTTTATACATAGTGGCTAACAGTTGCAAATCCCCAACTCCCAAATTTATCCCTTCCTACTCCCTTTCCCCCAGTAATCACAGGATTGTTCACTATGTCTGTGAGTCTGTTTTTGTTTTGTAGAAGAGTTCGTTAGTGCCCTATTACCTTTTTTTAGATGATTCCACGTAGGGGTGATAGCAAGTGGTATTCTTCTTACTCTTTCTGGCTTACTTCACTTAGAATGACATGCTCCAGGTCCATCCATGTTGCTGCAAATGGCATGATTTTATTCTTTTCTAAGGCTGAGTAATATTTCATTGTATATATAGCACATCTTCTTTATCCAGTCATCTGTCAGTGGACATTTAGGTTGCTTCCACGTCTTGGCTATTGTAAATAGTGCTGTTGTAAACATTGGGGTGCATGTATCTTGTTGAATTACAGTACCCTCCAGATATATGCCCAGGAGTGGGGTTGCTGGACGGCATGGTAAGTCTATTTTCAGTTTTTAAAGGAATTTCCATGCGGTTCTCCATAGTGGCTGCAGTAAACTACATTCCCACCAACAGTGTAGGAGGGTTCCCTTTTCTCCACACCCTCCCCAGCATTTTTTAACAATGGCCATCCTGACTGGTTATACTGCATCTTCTTTATCCATTCATTTGTCAGTGGACACTTAAGTTGCTTACATATCTTGGTCATTATAAATAATGCTGCTGTGAACATAGGAGTGCATATACCTTTTCAAATTAATGTTTTTATTTTCTTCTGATACATACTCAGGAATGGAAATTCCTGGATCATTTGGTAGTTAGTTTAAAGTTTTTGAGAAACTTCTATACTGTTTTGCACAGCAACTGTACCAGTTTACATTCCTACCAACAGTGTACAAAGCTTCCCTTTTCTTCACATCCTCGCCAACATTTGTTATTTGTGGATATTTTGATGATGGCCATTCTGGCAGGTGTGAAGTATGTGAAGTGATACCTCACTGTAGTTTTGATTTACATTTCTCTGATGATTAGTGATGTTGCACATCTTTTCATGTGCCTGTTGGCTTATCTGTAAGTCTGGAAAAATGTCTTCTACCACTTTTGAAATCAAGTTTTTGTTGTTGAGTTGTATAAGCTCATTATATATTTTGGAATAGTAACCCCCTTATCCACCATATCATTTGCAAGTTTTTTCTCCCATTCATAATGCTTTTAGTTTTGTTGATGGTTTACTTTGCTATGCAAAAGTTTTTAAGTTTAATGCCTCACAAGTTCCTCAAAAGAGAGATCAAAAGAAAGAGAAAGAAAAATACCATATGATATCACTTATATGTGGAATCCAAAAAAATGACACAAATGAACTCACAGACATAGAAAACAACCTACAGTTACCTGGGGATGGTAGAGGGATAAATTCAGAGTCGAGGATTTGCAAATACTAATTACTATAAATGAAATGGGTAAACAACAAGGTTCTACTGTGTAACACATGAAACTATGTCTTGTAATAGCCTATATAGTGAAAAAGAATATGAAAAGGAATATATATATGTATAACTGAATCACTTATGCTGTACACCAGAAATGAACATATTGTATACCAACTATATACACTTCAATAAAAAAGATGTGGTATATATATGCAATGTAATACTGCTTACTCAGCCTTAAAAAAAATGAAATTTTGTCATTTGCAGCCAATATGGATGAACTTGGAGAACATGATGCTTAGTGAAATAAGTGAGACAAAAATAAATACTGCATGATATTACTTCTATGTAGAATCTAAAAAATAATACAAAATAGTGAATATACAAAGAAACAAAAAAAAAAAACTAGTGTCTACCAGTGGGGAGAGGCAAAACTGGGACATGAGATTAAGAGATACAAAGTTGTATGTATAAAAAACAAGCTACAAGGATATACTGTACAGCACAGGGAAGATAGCCAATATTTTATAATAGGTCAGCTAGGATTTTTTTAATCTATCAAAGCACATAACCTGAATCTAATCATAAGGAAACAACAAATCAAACTAACTTGAGGGATATTCTACAGAATAACTAGACTGTTGTATCTAAAAATGTCAGGTTCTTTCATACACACACACACCTACCTTCTCCCCTGCCAAAGAGAAGTCTGAGCAACTGTTCCAGATTCCAGAAGACCAAGAGATACTATACCTGAAGGTGATATAGGATTCTGAGTGCATCCTCCTGGACCATGAAGGAAAAAAAAGAAACAGGGTTTATTGTGCATTTTGCAAAATTTCCATATGAACTATGGATTAGAAAATAGCATGTTTTAAAGTTCATGAATATGATAATGATACCCTTAATTATGTAAGAAAATATTCTCATCCTCAGGAAATAAATACATACTACGTATAAATATCCTTGATCTCTATTCTCCAACGTTTTCCAGGTGTGTATATGTGTGTATGTGTATTTTACATATATATATATATATATATATATATATATATATATATATATATATATATATATATATATATATATATATATATATATATATAAAACTATATACCTGTATATAGATATGTATTTATGTGTGTGTATATATATAGATACAGAGAAGGTAAATGTTCATAATTGGTGGATCCTGCTGCTATACCTGTGAAACTTCACTCATCAATAAATTCTCATTGTTAAAAGAAAGGTAAGTAAATATACCAATAGAGCATACTTCGTTTCAGGTACTTTACTTTATGTCTAGTGATCATTTTATCTTTATAACAACTCTATGCTAAGCTTCTGTCATTAACTCCTATGGACAGCCCAGAGGGCTGAGGTAATTCCTGAAACATGTGTCTGTTGGTCTCTACACTGCAAGTTTTTAAGTATGGTGCTGTCTTCCGAACTACCGTAGCACTTTCCACAGACGTCTTCTATTGTATTTATCAGGTTATATTGTCATTATTTTTTAAAGGATGTTCACCTTAATCTCACTTCCCACTGCTTAACACAAAATGTGACCCACAGTAGGCATCTAAAATAGGAAGGACAAGTCAATGCAGAGTGGCTGGTTGATACAGCATCATCTACAGTTGCTCTGTAAAAATACATCCATACACATCCTGAAATGTCACTGGACCAAACCGAGATGTGCTATAAGTATACATGCGCATTAGAATTTATATGAAAAATTATTATGAAAACATGCAGACTATCTCATTACTATTCACACTGATTTACTCCTAAAATAATATTTTGGATGTATTGGTTAAAATATATTAGGAAAATTAATTTTCTGTATATTCTTACTTTTTTTCAGTGTGGTGACTCACATTCCATTTCTTTTGGTAGTGCTGGTCTACCCGCTGCTGTGCCAATCCTGATTACCCTTCTGTGAAAAGAGCAGCCAAGTTACTGTAAAGTAGTTGACCATGTAGATTTTCACTTCTTGCAGACAGATACTAGCTGCCTCCAACTCTTCCATTAGATAAGTAGATAGGTAGGTAGAAAGAGTAGCCACCACCACCTCCTCCAATATGTAGGTAGGTAGGTAGATAGACAAGTAAAGAGATAGCAGGGAAGTAGATAAAAAGAAAGACGGACACACAAAGGCACTAGCCATCTCCTCCTTCTTCATTAAGTGGGTAAGAAGGTAGGTATATGCATATAGATACATAAAGAGACACTACCACCTTGTCCTCCTCCCTTAGGTAGGTAGTAGACAGAAAGATAGGAAGGCAGATAGATGGTGGGGAGGTAGGTAGAAGGAAAGACAGAGAGATTGAGGCAGCTAGTGTCTCTATCTTTCTCAATTAGTTTGGTAGGCAGATAAGTACATACGTAGGTAGGTACATAGATAGGAAGAAAGTATGACAGAGACACTAGTTGTGGCCGCCTCCTCCATTAGCTAGGTAGGTAGGAAAATAGAAAGTCAGAGACAGTAGCTGCTACATTAGGTAATTAAAAGATAGGTAGGCAGACAGATAGGAAGGCAGAAAGGATGACAGAGACGCTAGCTGCCTCCTCCACCATTAGGTAGATAAGTAAGTAGGATAGGTAGTTAGGAAGATACATAAATAGACAGAAAGGCAGACAAACGATTTCTGCATCCTCCACCTGTAATTGATAGCTAGATAGGAAGATAGAAAGAATGACACAGCCATTAGCCGCCTCTCCTACTACATTAGGTACTTAGCTAAGTAGGTAGGTAAATACACAGATAGATAAAAAGAATGATAGAGACACTAGCTGCCTCCTCATCCCCCAAAACGTGGATAGATAGTGAGACAGGTAGGTAGGAAGGTAGGCAGATAGAAAGACAGAAAGAATGATAGAGCTGCTAGCCACCGCCTCCTCCTCCATGAGGTAGGTAGAGAGGGAGGTAGACAGGCAGACAGAATGATAGAGACGCTAGCCGACTCCTCCTCCTCCATTAGGGAGGAAGATAGGTAGGAAGGTAGAAAGGTTTGAGGGAGATAGAAAGATAGAATCATAGAGATGTTATACGCCTCCTCCTCCTCCATTGGGGAGGGAGGGGAATAGGTAGGTTGAGAGGTAGGAATGGGGATAGGAAAATAGATAGGAAGGTAGAGAGGTATAAGGGAGACAGAATCATAGAGATGCTAGCCGCCTTCTCCTCCATTATGTAGGTAGAGAGGTACGGAGGTGGGTAGGAAAGTAGATAGGTAGATATGTTGTTACATAGATATATAGGCAGGTACTTATGTAGGTAGAAAGGTAGATACTTAGGCAGATAGATATATAGAATGTCAGAAAAGATAGTTGCCTCCTCCTTCTACATTATGTAAGTAGATAGGTAGATATGTAGGTACATAGATATGTCAATAGCAAGAGAGACAGACAGAGACACTACCTATGTCTTTCTCCTCCATTAGGCAAGTAGGTAGTTTAGTTAGTTAGGTAGATATATAGATAGGTAGATTGGTAGAAAGACAGAGACAGAAACACTAGCCTCTCTCCCCTAGAGGGAGAGAGGCAGAGAGAGAGCTATAGAGAAAAGTACTAGCCTGTTCCTCATACCGTGTCACCCTTTTCTTCTTTGCTCATGAAGGAAACCTGGTGTCATATTCAATGTCAATTTCTCTTCTTTCTAATGAAAAATAGAAAAAAATATTGGTACATGTATGAATTACACTCTACATTTACTCTCCTTTCATATATTTTAAAGATCAAAATCAGCTTAATTGAGCCAAGCCCATAGCAACACTTGATTAATAGAACACCTTCAAATCACGTTAGCATAAAGAAATGGCACACTATGTATTTTGCTTGGTGTTTCAAGAAAGATATGTCAATAAAAATTTTATTTCACAGGTATGGAAATATAAATCATTTTCTTTCTTTTGCTGTTATAATTAATTTATTTGGAATATTAGAAATTCTCCAAGAAAAATTCTGTTCCCTTTGATGAAGTTATAGATGAGCTTAGAACAATTTTTGTGGGAGAATACTATCAAACTATATATATATATATATATACACACACACACATATATATAAATATGGAAACACACACATATATATATATATATATATACACACACACACACACATATATATAAATAAATATGGAAAATACGGGTTTTCCCCTATTCAATTTAAAATACCAAAATCCCATATATATTGAAATTGTGAAGAAGAAAACAAATTTCAAATTACATCTCGTACAACAAATTTTTCTTTAAAAAATATTTAAGATTTTCAATGGGAATAATGTGTTCCCGGCACATTGCTACTCATAAACCAGCTATTTATACTTAGTTTATTTAACCTATTCTGTTACACTGAGATACTATAATCTGGGGAAACCTGAGTATAATAAAGGTTCTGTTTCAAAGAAAAATAAGATTACTTTTTCTCTTTAAAGTCTTTTATATGTGTCAGTAGGTTTGTTTATACTTGGTGTAATCGTTATACTCTAATGGACCTCCAGAAGCAGTTGTCTGTATTTGAAGTCATGTTTTTCTCTTTAAAGCACATGTAAGCATTTCTACAGAAACTTGTCATATATACTTGACAGGAATGCAGATTCTAATTATTAAACCTCAAACCCACTTATATGTTTAATCCTTATTTTCCTTTAAAAAAACAGTATAAATTTAGTTAGATAACCTAAAATAATCTGCCAATTTGGATATTATATTTATCCTGCTCTAATTTTAAATAATGGGGACAGTTTTGTTGTTCCCAGATGAGATTACAGCACATTCAGGGGAAAAAATCTTGTTATTCCTTATATACTAAAAATCAGGTGAAAGTTTCCCTAAAGTTTTTTCCTTTATTTAGAAACCAGGCTGAGGGATTTTGTTTTGAACGACAACATATCTAAAGGAAAATTACTGATCAGATCTTGGAGACAAAGTAGAAAAGATAAGGTTGGTGTCATCTTTTTTTAAAGGCCTCTGAACATTAGAAGCCACATCAGTCTGGCTCTAGACTGGGAAGATACGCCAAATTAGATCAAATTGGAGCTTAATATTGTGATTCAATCTGTTCATGTAGATAAAACCTCAAACTTCCATCATGTCCAATATACCATCTTAAGCACTTTGTTTCCTTATCATCTTTCCTTTGCCCTTTTATTACAGACAGAGAAACAACACTGATTTCCCTTGGAGAGTTTGAATCACATCTGGTATCTCTTAGAAGGCTTTCCTGACAGGAATAGCAATCATAATATGAAATCATTCACTTTTAATAGTATCTTTAAATATCACATGATTTACCTGCACACAAGTTTAGGTTCTAGAAGTAATATGTCAAAGTGGATTTGATGCTGATAGAGCTGAATTCCTTGCCGAGACCTAAAGAGAAACAGAGTGACCTCCGACACACTCCCAACTTTATTTACAGGACATGGACAGGCATCTGACTGTGCCTGGGAAAACGTAGGTAGTATAGTAGTTTGTGAATTTTTCCACAAGGGACTATTTAAGCAACATGGGCTTATTAGAGAAAATTCCCCTGCGGAAGTTGAGAAAGACTGGACACAGTGATGCACAACTCACTCACTCTGTACACCTCTCCCCATTTCTTCTGTAAAATATCTCCATGACGGCACACAACAGAGCCGTTTAATTTTATTTTGTGATTATGGTAAATGTTGCAAGTCTATTAGGAAGGCAGCAGAATCCAGTCTCTCTGCTCACAGTACCTGAGACTCTTCACCAAATGCTCCTCAGTGCCCTTGACACTGGAGGGGACTGCACATCTGAAACTTGGCCAGCTGCAACAGGGCGATGGGAGATTTTTTTAGCGCCCGTTTCACTTGGCTTCGGTTGGGAGGAAGTGCCCAGTACACTCCTTCACTTCAAAAGACAGCAAATTCACAACATTCACCATGGGGCTGATAACTCAGAGGCATCATTTCCTTTAGAAAGTGGAGTTTTCCCACTTGGTTTGTGACTAATTTACTGCTAATAGCACACTTTGTTCTTCACTTTTCTAAAAAGTTATAAAAAGTAAGTACCTTTTGCTTACATAAATATTGTATTTCTACAGTGAAGGGAAAAGAGTGGTCAAATAAGCTTAAGTTTTAGTCCTGGCTATTTGGCATGTTTCCTAATCTTTCTGTACCTCTGATTACTGTGTAAAATATCAGTAAAAATTGTGATTACCTCATAGATTTGTTTTGGAATGTGATATAGCACATAAGTTATTTAGAAAAGTATTTGCTAAGAACTAAACATTAAAAAAACATTACTAGGTTTGCAGTAGATATGCTGAATATTAATTTGCATGGTCCAATGTTACAGTTTACATATGGGAACTATGCACAGTATTTCTGAGACCTTTGGCACTTAACATTTTGTTAATTGGTTTTATTGTCTAACTGAATGGTCACCATTGTGTTCCACCACCACAAAATGTTATAGGGGAAACAATTATGCTCATTTCTGATCATGAAGGCACCTCTATCCATTCATGTGCTGGTTATTATTTTACCAATTGTGAGCATTAACTGTTGACCAGTTGTGAACACTAACTGGAGAGGCACAGATTCTTCATGCAATACCTGTTTCTTAGATCAACAAAGCTGGTTATGTTTACAAGTCTGTCTATCTTAGGACATACAAGATAGTGAAAAATGGGACCAGCTAGTGGTGAACTGTGGACACTACTGACTCATCTCACCACAGAAGAGAGAGGTGTGGCAGAAATTATTAGTTCTACTTTTCTGCAGGAATACCAAACTTAAAACCTGAAAAGTTCAAAAACAGAGTGAAGGTAAAATTTGGGGGAAGAATATAGTCAGTGGAGAGACCTATCTGAACCCATGTGGTAGGGAACATAGAAATTTCATAAATGACTTCTCTGTCCAGGAATCTGCTGAGGACATTTCCTTATTTCCTTATTGCATCACATACATTAAGAATAAGAATATCTAGCTGTTATTACTCAGAGGAGCAATTCCTTATTCTGTATTTTGGATGTTAGTAGAACTAAAGTTATAAAGTACTCTGTCCTCAGCTCATATGATACCATGGACAGACTTTAATTTTGTACCCTACCACTCATTCACACATTGAAATTAATCACATTACCGAGGAATTTCAAATCATAGGAGGATAAATAAAGTTTTATTTATTTCTAATGAAAATGTATTACCTATCCCACACACAGATTCCCTTCTGATAGTAACTCATTAACTGAACTCTCAGTACAATTCCCTAACTTTATAATTAGCTTTGAGTTAGTAAAATACTTTCACCACACTTAAAACTTACTCTAGTTTTTTTTTTTAATTCCAGTCTCAACTTTTATATAAAGATTTCCTTATATCTACTCCTTACGATTGGGTTTTTCTTGACTTGGCATGATACGGAAGAGGTTTGTGAGGATAAAGAGGGAAAATGAAAGATAAGTCTATATTACCGAAATTAGTTACAGTCTGCCCTTGTTCTTGATCTGTGGGATTCAAGGAGATGCCATGACAAACTCAATAATGGATAGATCACTCCAGAGCAGTTCACTCTGGAAATGGTTTTTCTTTACTTGGTTAGTCACAATTTAGAGCTGTTTTTCAGTTGGTTGTATTACCCTATACTCTGCTGCTGCGCATTGCTGTTTGCAACCCTTATTATGGCCGTGCCCTTCAAGACTGTTGCCTCATCTTTTTTTTTTTTTATTGAGTTATAGTCAGTTTACAATGTTGTGTCAATTTCTGGTGTACAGCACAATTCTTCAGTCATATGTGAATATACATATATTCATTTTCATATTCTTTTTCATTGTGAGCTACTACAAAATATTGAATATATTTCCCTGTGCTATACAGTATAAACTTATTTATCTATTTTATATATACCTGTCAGTATCTGCAAATCTCAAACTCCCAGTTTCTCTCTTCCCACCCTACTCCCCGCTGGCAAGCACAAGTCTGTATGCTATGTCTGTGACTCTGCTTCCGTTTGGTAAATAAGTTCATTGATCTTTTCTTTTTTAGGGTACCCATTCTCATTACTATTGAACATAGTTCTAGAAGTTCTAGCTAGACTAACAAGGCAAGGAAAAAATAAAGGTATCCAGCTGAGAAAGAAAGAAAATTGTCTTTGTTTGCAGATGATATGAAATTATATGTAGAAAATCCCAAAGATTCTACTAAAAAAACCTGTTAGAACCAATCAACAAATTCAGTACAGCTGCAAAATACAAAATCAATATACTAACAGTGAAATATCTGAAAGGAAATTTTTAAAAATTCCTCTTTACAAACCTTCAAAAACAGCAAAATACTTAGAAGAAAATTAAGCTGAGGAGGTGAAAGTTCTACACAATAAAAATGACCAGAATTCTATAAAAGAAATTGAAGGACAAACTGTACTACAAAGCTACTGAATATGATTAAATTAAAAATATGATACTGGAATAAAAATAGACATATACCCAGTAGATGAGAATTTAGAGCCCACAAGGTTTCTATCATCACATATATAGTCAACTCCTGTTTAACCAGAGAGCCAAGAATACTCAATGGGAAAAGCATAGTCTCTTCAGTAAATGGAAAAAGTGAACAGTCAGAAGCAAAAGATGAACTAAGGCCCCTGTCCTACACCACTCCTCACAAAAGTGAACTCAAAATAGATTAACAGACAAACATGACATGAAATGATAAAAAAAAAAAAAAAACTCTTAATAGAACATATAGGGGCAAAGCTGTTTGATTTGATTTTTTGGGTATGGCATTAAAAGCATAAGCAGCATAAGTGAAAACAGACAAGTGGGACAATGAGAAACTAAAAAGCGTCTGCACATCAAAAGAAATGGTAAGCAAAATGAAAAGGCAAGCTACAGAATGGGAGAAATATTTGCAAAGCATATAGCTGATAAAGGACTGATATCCAAAATATATAAGGAACTCCTATAACAGAACTGAAAAAAACTGAAAACTTTCATAATCATTATCATCATCCAATTAAAAATGGGCAGAGAACCCCAATAAACATTATTCCAAACAAGACATATGAATGTCCAACAGTTACGTGAAAATGTACTTGATATCATTAATCATCAGGGAACTACAAAACAAAACCACAGTGAGATATCACATTACACCTGTTAGAATGGCTATTGTCAGAAAGACAAGGGATAACGAGTGTCAGTGATGATGTAGAGAAAAGAGAACCCTTGTTACTGGTGGTAAGAATGTAAACTGAGGCAATTACTATGGAAAATAGTATGGAGGGTCCTCAAAAAAAAAAATAGAACTGTTATATGATCCAGTAATTTCACTTGTGTTATTTATCCAAGAAAATGAAAACACTAAAAATTATATTTGTACCTTCATGTTTGTTGCAGCATTATTGTGGCATTATTTACAATAGCAAACATACAGAAACAACCAAAGTGTTCACCGATGGATAAATGGATAAAGATATGGTGTATATATTTAATGGAATATTATTCGGCTAAGAAAAAAAGAAAAACACCATTTGAGGCATCATGAATGGATCTTGAGGACATTATGCTAAGTAAAATAAGTCAAACAGTGAAAGACAAATGCTCTATTATATCATTTATATGTGAAATCTCAAAAAGCTGACCTCATACAAACAGAATACAATGTGTTTACCAGGGACTTAGGTGGCTAGGAAGATACTGGCCTAAGGATACAGATTACCTGGCTCTGGTGACCAGGGAGGCTTATGTCCCTGGGTCCCACTGGACTTTAACAATGGTAGAGACAGCTTGTTGCAGGCTACCACCCTTGGGCACTGCACAGAAAGCAGACTGAAATACATCCACAGTCTTTCTGGGAAATCGACCTATTTGTGTGTCCAACAGCCTCAGCCCGAGGTGCAGACTCCTGGTCTGGCACACGTCTAGGAGCCTAAGGAGATGCTCTCAGGGAACACAGGGCAGCAGATGTGCTCCTCGTGCCTCGTTCTGCTTCACTAGTAATTTCTAGAAGGTGCTGATGATATTGACTGTGCCCCAATTTTCTGAAGTTGTAGAGCTGAAGAATATATTAACTGAATTGAAAACGGTATTAAACAGGTTCAACAGCACACTAGTATAACAGAATAAAGGATCAGTGAACTGAAAGAAATGGCAGCAAAACACCTAATTAGAGCAGCACACACACACAAAAAAAACAAGAATGAAAAAAGTGAAGATAGAATAAAGGACTTATGAGACAACATCAATTGGAAAAGGTTTCATATTATAGGGGTCTCATAAGAGGAAAGAAAAATGGGCAAAAAAAAAAAACCAAAAAACCCTTTAAGAATGACTGGAAACTGTCCTAACCTGGAAAAGGACATATACATCCAAAGCCCAAAGAACTCTAAGATGAACCCAAAGCGACCAGTGAGTCATAATTTAAGTGTCAAAAGATAAATAAAAGAAGGAATCTTAAAAGCAAGAAGAGAAAAACCTGTTACATACAAGGAACCTCCATAAAACTATCAGAGAATTTTTCAGCAGAAAGGTTGCAGACCAGAAAGGACTAGACTGATAAATTCAAAGCTAAAAGAGAAGACAAACATAATCTTCCAACTAAAAATATTCTACCCGGCAAAGCTTTATCTATAATAATCCAATACCCAAAGAATTTGAATCATCTCACCATGCATATTTCTCACCAAAGCTAAGCATCCTGCTCTATATATTATATACCATTCTTTCTTTAACGCTAGCAATTTAAATTGTTGAACATTTCAAAATTCTGTAAGGCTGTAAGTGGAATTTACAATTTTAGTAAGTTCATCCATCAGGAGGTTCTAGTCATGAAAACAACCTCTGATTGGTTTTCATTATTTCCAGCTTAAGAAATATACTTGAGTTTAAGAATCTAACAAGTCATAAAAAAGCAAGTCAAAATTTTTAAAAATCAGAGCAACACAAACTTACTGAACTCTCCACTCTTCCCAAAGCACAACTAGCTAAACACACGTGGGCGGGGCCAGGTAGCAGTCTCCCAGCTCAGCTCCTGTGTTCCAAAAACTGGGAGGGAGTCAAGCAGGGACTGAAATGAAGCCCCTCGATTTACCACTGGGAACGAGTTTTTTGTTTTTTTCTTCCTAAAAGGGAAATTTAAAAATCTACAACAAATCATGCCAAATGCATTAAAATGATTAAAACAACAACAATAAGAACAAAAACAAAAACCAGCCTCTCCCTCCTTGCTTAAGCTTCAGACATGGCTAAAAATGCTGAGTACGGAAGTGACCTGGCCTGTGGCTCAGCCCAGTGCAGGTCCCAGAGCTGGGGGAGAACTGCCATCAGGTGACAGTGTGGGACAGACCCAGCCACCAGCCTTCGTCTGGGAAAACTGGGCGGGGAGGGGACTAGGGTGAGGGAGACACCCCGAAAGAAAAAGCACATTTCCAAGGGAAAATTCTAAAAATAACAGATACTTTATCGGTGGGTATCAGAGGTCTTAGCGCCAGGGAGGCTGCAGGTGGGGGCACCACGTGGCTGTCACCAGCTGCACTGCTCCAGGTAAGGGGATGGGAGCAGTCCCTAGGGCAGGAAGTTCAGGTGCCAAAATGTGTTTCACTCTTACATGTAATTGAAAGATGAGAGCATTAAATTTTTTTTTAATTTGTCAATTTAGCAAGTGTCTCTTTTACCAAACTGACAAAAATACTTTCCCAAGACTATTACAAATAATGAGACCAGACGCATATTTTACGGGTGAAATATCAGCAACAGAAAAGGATAACAAGAACTGGTCCTGTTTTATCCACATTTAAGAAGAGAAGGAATAAGCCAGTTTTCTTTGAAAATCATTCCTAATTCCAAGGTTACTTCTCACTCGACGTAATTAGAAAAGTGCTATGAATAATGATATCCCTAAGCGCCAATTATGTTCTGCAAATTAAAGTTAGGTAGATGTTATACTGGACGTGAACAGTCTAACATATTTGCCCAGAAATATTGAAAATGAAGACAAATTTCATTAACTGTAAAAACATCTGTTTCTATAAAGAGAGACTATTCTTTTAGAAATAAATACGTCCCAAAGAGATAGAATGCCATTAGAGGTAGAACTCTGGATTTAACTGATAACTAATGCAATATACTAAAACACATAGATGTGAGCAGTGTTTCAGAGCACACTTTAATCTGAAGTACAGGTTCTTTGAAGTTACTTCCTGGTAAATTACTTTAATGTTGTTCGTTTTTCTCCCTCCTTGACACAGTGAATTGACCTTTCATCATCTCAAGGCCCATCTGCTTGAGCCTGTTATTTTAATTGGTGACTCCAGTGAAGTGAATAAGAAAGCAAAATACCATAATTAAATTGATCACTTTAAAGAGAGTACATTTTGTCACTTTTAGTTAGTTAGATTTGATTTTTTGTGGCAGTTTGAACCTACACGAAAAGGGAGTATATTTTACTTCTTGAAATAGATAATCTAGCGTAGGACAAAAAGATGTGCACATACTGACATGTCATAGTATATTTCTGCTTATGTAAACAGATGGAAATCTACATATTCTAATTTATACAAGCCTCAGTCACTCACTTATTTTAGTCAAAGCATGGGTCACCTAATGGGAGAGAGGGGGTTGCCAAGTCTCAAAGCTAAAATTTTTTAGAATCACATGTGTATGGATACATTATATTTCACTCTGGTGTTGTTTTAAAATTATTTAAAATTATTAAAAGTATTTGAAGAAATAACAAAAACTTCTCAAATTTGGTGGGAAACACAAGTTTTCAAATTCAGGGACCTCCATGAACCAAGAATTGAATAAGCCCAATAAATCTCTGTCCAGATGCATCATAATCAAACTGCTGAAATATAAACATGAAGAAGAAATATTGGAAGCAGCCAGAGAAAAATGACTTATTAACTATAAGATACAACACTTCAAATGACTGTATTGGGTCCAGAAAGAAGTGGTACTTAAAAAATTGTATATTTTTAATAAAAATTGTTTCTATTTAAGGTGTACAACATGATGACTTTATATATTATTTCATATGTAAATGATTACTAGAGTCAAGCTAACATATCTCCTCACAGTTGTCATTTTTTGTGTGACTAATACAGAAACCTACTCTCTTACATATTTCCAGAGCACAATACAGTATCATTAAGTACAGCAATCATACCTCTATAACAGATCTCTAGACTTACTCATCCTACACAACTGACCTTTGTACCCTTTCACTAACACCTCCTCATTTAGCCCACCTCTCAGCCCCAGCCTCTGGTAACGAGCAACCTATGCTCTGCTATCTAATTCTATGAGTGTGATTTTTTTTTTACATTACACATGTAAGTTATATCAAACAGTATTTGTTTTTCTGTATCTGGCTTATTTATCTTAGCATAATGTCCTCCAGGTTCACTCACCCACATTGTCACTAATGGCAGGATTTCCTTCCTTCTCATTGCTGAATAATATTCCATTATATATACATGTAACATATATATATGTGTATAAATAATTCTGTCCTATTGATATTACTATATATTATATAATGTTACTGTTATCAATGTTTTATTATTATATATTAATTACATAATGCTAATTTATCATATATATATGAATGTTTTGTCCATTTATCTATTGACTGCAGTGATACATATTTTAAATGCTAAATAAAAATATCTGTCAACTCAGAATTTTGCATCTACTAAAAATATCCTTAAGTAATGAAGGTAAACTGACAACATTCTCTGGTTAAAAAAAAAAGGAAAAAAAACTAAGAAAATCATAGCCAACAGACCTGATCTAAAAACACTGCTTCGACACAGTAGACTAATTCCTCAAAAAAAAAAAGCCAACTATTGCAAATCACACAACGTGAAATAGATGATATGAGTATTCCTATGAGTTCAGCTAGTGTCACTGAAGAATTCTACCAAATATTTAAAGATAAATCAACACCCGAATTGCATGAACTCTTCCAGAAAACAAGAGGAGAAAACACTCCCCAAATAATGTTATGAATCTAGTTTTACCCTGATATCGGACAAATACAGTATAAAAAAGAAAGAAAATTTATAAACTAGTATCTCTGATGAATATAAATGCAAAAAACATTAATAAAATATTAAGAACAAGATTCATCATTATATAGAGAAAAAACTCTACATCATTATACAGATGTAAAACTGGCTCAATATTTAAACACCTAGTGATGAAATCCACCACATTAAGACGGTAAGAGAAAAAAGTCACAACTGTATCAGTCAATGCAAAAAGAGTTCTGACAAAGTTCATCAGTCATTCACTACAGAAACTCAAGGAAAAAAAAAAAAAAAAAACTCCCTCAGCTTGATTAACAGTATTTACATAAAACCCACAGCAAACATGATACCTAATGTTGGACTTGCATTACTTTTCCTCCTAAGGATCAGGAACAAGGCAATGATGTCCACTCTCACTATTCTTATTCAAAATGCAAATGAAATTCTGGCTAGTGCATCAAGGAAAGAAAAGGCACAAAGTTCAGAAATGAAGATATAAAATTATCCTTATTTGCAGGTGGCATCACTTTTTACTTAGAAAATCCCAAGGAATGTGTGATTAAACAAATAAGGAGAAAAAACAAAAAACAAAAACTAGAGCTAAAAAGTGAGTTCAGCAACGTTATAAAAACTAAAAATTTATGTTCACACAAAAACATGGATACAGATGTTTATAGCTGCTTTCTTTGTAATAGCCCAAAACTAGGAAAAAGGTAGGTTTCCTTCTACAAGTGAACTGTTAAATGAACTATGATACAACCATACCACACACTACTACTCAGCAATGTAAAGTGAAGTATACTGATACAAGTAACATCTTGAAAGATCACCAGGGAAATAGTCTGGGTAGAAAATGTCATTCTCCACAGACTATATTTATGTAACACTTTAGAAATTTATTAATTTTACATTTGCTAAAAGCAATATATCAGGAGAGAAGATTAAAAGTCAAATTAAAACTAAAGTCCTATTTTACTGATGTAATGAAGTTTGCCTTGTCATTAAGTATGCCTAAGAACCTGAGAAGTACCAAAATACATTCAAAAGACTCATCTTGTATGCCTTTGGTAATATTAAAATGCATTTCAGGACACTTAATATATCATTGTATGTGTTAAAAATCATGTCTTCTAAATGAAAACTACCCCAGCTTGAGAGAAATTTAGTTATTCATTCATTCTTCTGGGATATTCATTTTAGAAATCCAATTTAAATGGATGTCTCAGACAATTAATTTCTTAAGCTTAATTTCTCCATACTTGAACTGGCAATTATTAACCATATAACAAATATCATTTTACCACTAATATTACAAACAAAATATTCCTAACTAGATTTTTCTCCCTTTCTAGGCAAGGATAGAGGTTCCTGTTCATGTCAAAATTTCTTAGAGAGCTGAAAATTTATTTTCATAAATTCTTTTTCAAAATATCAAATTCTTTTTCTTTCAAGCAAACATATTTACTAAAACTGGTACAAAGTCTTAAATCTTAAATAGTATAATCTAAAAAAAATTTAAAATATACAGACAGTAACTTGAATCTTAAGCCTCCATCTTCTTACATTATTAAACTCACAT
This sequence comes from Camelus ferus, assembly GCF_009834535.1. Taxonomy (NCBI): domain Eukaryota; kingdom Metazoa; phylum Chordata; class Mammalia; order Artiodactyla; family Camelidae; genus Camelus; species Camelus ferus. The sequence continues at coordinate 83,800,621 of NC_045698.1, read as the reverse complement.
TTAAAACATCACATTACCACAATTGATATTTTATTTAAAATAAAAATGTGTACATACTATTTATTTTGGTAAGAAATAATATTGTGTACTTAATATGTGCCAGGCTACATGACTGAGATGCATCATTGTTCTAAGTTAAGCTGAGCTTATACTCTAGGGGTGAAAAAAAGAAGTTTGAATGTCATTTAAAAGACTTAGGATTAAAAGATGACAGACTAGGAAAACCCTGAGCTCTCCTCCTCTCATAGGCACACCAAAATTACAACTATTTACAGAGTAACTATCAATGAGGATAACGTGAAGACTAGCAGAAAATAAAGGAAAAAAAAAAAAGAAGACCCAAATCACTAAAATCATAAATAAAAAAGATATTACAATTAACATCACAGAAATACAAGAGATCATAAAAGATTACTACTAACATTTATACACCAATAAAATAAACAACCTAAAAGATATGGATAAATGCTAGAGATATACAGTCTTTAATAGCTGAGTCAGGAAGAAATAAAAAATATCAACACATCAATTACCAGTAATGAAGTAGAATCAGTAGTTAAACAAAGAAAAAAACACTCCCAACAAACAAAGTCCAGAGTTAGATAGCTACACAGGTGAATGCTACCAAACATTTAAAGAATAAAGGACTGTTTCTTGTAATCTATTACAAAACACTGAAAAGGTAGCAACTCTTCCAAACTAATTCTATACGGCCAGCATTTCCCAGATACAAACCAGACAAAAGCACCACAGAACAAGAGTTACAGGTCAATATCACTGGTGAACAAAGATGCAAAAGTTCTGAACAAAATACCACCAAACCAAATTTACCCATACATTGAAAGAATCATAAACCATGATAAACTGGATTTTATTCCAGAGATATAAAGATGGTTCAATATTCACAGATCAATCAGTGTGATACACCACAACAGAATAAAAATAGTAAGATCATCCCAGTAGAGGCAGAGAAAGCTTTTGACAAAATTAAACATCTACTTATAATAAAAACTCTCAATAAAGGGCATACAGAGGGAACATACCTGAACATAATAAAGGCCACATGTGACAAACCTACAGCCCAAATCACTCAGCAGTGAAAAGCTGAAGATATTTCCTATAAAATTAGGAATAAGACAACTTTATTCAACATGGCCTTGCAAGTCATAGACAAAGCAGTCAGACAGGAAAATGAAATAAAAGGAGTCCAAGTTTGAAAGTAGGAAGTAAAACTTTCTCTGTTTGCAGATGACATGACATTATATATGGAACTACATCAAACTAAAAAAGCTTTTGTACAGTGAAGAAAACTATCCAGAAACAAAGAGGCCATCTACTGAATGGCAGAAGGTATCTGCAGACAATATACCCAATAAGGGCTAAATATCCATGTTCTCTTGGTGATAACCTTGAAGTCTAGCTAACAATTTCCCCTCTGGCCCTGAATAAGACATATCCCTTCATATTAAAAACATACACATCCCCTTCAAAAACTTCCTAAATTTACTGCAATATGAGATTTATGCTTGAAGTCCACAATATTACCATATAAATCAGGTTTGGGGTGGATGAGGTTTCTCAAGTATTGTTATCTGAGTATATATATTCAAGACCAGTATCAAGGAGCATTTTCCCCATGTTTTCTTTTATGGTTTCAGGTCTTCATTTAAGTCATTTTCCATTCTTTTGCATGTGATATCCAGTTTTTCCAACATTATTACTGAAAAGATTCTTTCTCAGTTGTGTGTCCTTGGCACTGTTGTCAAAGATTATTGACCATATGTGCAAGAGCTTATTTCTGGGCTCTCCATTCTGTTCCATTGGTCTACATGTCTGTTTTTATGCCACTACCATACTGTTTTGATAACTGTAGTTTTATAATATAGTCTGAAAGCAAGAAATGTGATGCTTCCAGTTTTGTTATTCTTTCTCAAGATTGCTTTGGAATTTGGGATGTTTTGTGGTTCTGTATGGATTTTAGAATTGTTTTTACTATTTCTTGTGAAAAATGACAATTGAATTTTGGTAGATATTGCACTGAATCTGTGATTTGCTTTGAGTGTTATGGACATATAAACAATATTATTTCTTCCAATCCATGAACACAGGATATCTTTCCATTTATTGTTATCTTCTGCAATTTCTTCAGTGTCTTACAGTTTTTAGTGTACAGATATTTCACTTACTTGGTTAAATCTTGCTAAGGATCTGTTAGTATATACTCAATATGTGTAGGGCCCTAATTTGGGTGCATACATATGAAATTTGTTTAGTCATTTGGATGAATTAACTTATTTTTATCTCTTGTTACAATTTTTGACTTAAAGTCATTTTGTCTAATTAAGTATTAGCTATCCTTTTTCTGTTTGTTTCCATTTGTATGGAATACTTTCTTTCATTCCTCCTCTTTGAGCTTTTGTGTGTCCTTAAAGCTGAAGTTAGTCTCTTACAGGCAACATATAGTTATTTTTTTAATCCACTCAGCCAGTTTATGTGTTTTGATTACAGAACCTACTCTATTTACATTTAAAGTAATTATTGATATATAGAGACATAGTGATGCCATCTTAGAATTTGTTTTCTTGCTGTTTTGTAGTTCTGTATTTATTTTTAATCTCTTACTGTCTTCCTTTGTGAAATGATGACTTTCTGTAGTGGTGTGCTTTGATTCCCTTCTCTTTTTCTCTTTTGTATCTAGTATAGATTTTTTGTTTTGTTGTTATCATGAGACACACCTAAATCATCTTATTAACAGTTATTTTTAACTAATAACAACTTAAGTCACATACTCTACCCTTTTACTCCTCCCTTCACATTTTATGTTTCTAACATCATAATTTACCCCTTCCCTTATTGTAATATTAATAAATTATTGAACCTATAGTTATTTTTTAATACTTTTGCCTTTAAACATTACCAGAGTTAAGGGAATAACACATTATCTCCTTACAATACTTGGGTATTTTGCATTTGATTACAAGCTTACCTTTATTAGTGAGTTTTATATTTTCATGTAATTTCATGTTACTAGTTAGCATCTTTTCTTTTCAGCTTGAAGAACTCCCTTTAGCATTTCTTATAAGGCAGGTCTAATGGTGATAAACTCCTTCAGCATTTTTGTTTAGTCTGGGAATGTCTTTATTTCTTCTTTAATATAAAAGATAAGATTTTAATGGAAATATGAAAGATAGCCTTGCCAGGTATTCTCAGTTGGCATTTTATTCTTTCAGCACTTTGAACATATTGAAGAGCTTACTATCCCTTTCTGAATGAGCTCACAGTTCATAGTAAAAAATTTTTAGTTTAAAATAACAGTTCTATTCATGAAAAACTGATTGCTATAGAAACAGTCCTCTCTCAGTAAACAACTAGAAAACTGGAAAAAACTATAAAACAATGTTCTAGACATTGCATAACAGACCCTATAAAACAGATTCTTGAGAAAAGGACTGCAGTAGCTTACTATCAGGGAGCAGTTTCTAGGATGCATCCTTAGGGAGAAAAAACAAAGATTTCACAGAGTTGAGGTATGAATTTGGGAGTACAGGAACATCCTTTCTTTCCTATGAACATTTTATATGTAATAATACAATCTACATTTGGACCACACATCAAAGATATAACAGATAATTGTGGGAATAGTATCTCTTAAACTTTCTGGTGGTATTTTGTAATTTAAAAAATGTGGTTTTCATCTTAATTTTTAATGGCACAAAAATGCCTCCATAGTTACAATTTAGATTTTTCCACAGTAAAAACAAGTCCATATTATGGGAACAGTTTATAAATGCTTAAAATACCTATGAGCTTAGAATCCACCTCTCAAAATATTCAGGTTGTGAACTATAAATATATTAACAATCTGCTTAAATATTTAACAAGCTACTGAAACATTTTAATGGATTTAAATATACTGGAAAAAATACTTCAGAGTATTTCAACCAGTTGAGCAATGAATACTTTTAAGTGTTACAGAGTAAGTTCCTTTTCATTGTTGCTTAAAGTTAACAAATCTGACTAGTTTTTCAACAGGACATGAAGCTATCTTTGTAATTAGAGTTGATCCAGATAATTATTTTTGATGAAGTTCTTGAAATCTTTGTAAAGTTTAAATTTTAGAATTATAATGCAATCATGTTTGGTTATTAGGAATCAAAGTAAAATATATAATGCCACTTAATCCATTAATTAAATTCTTCAACTGTGGTAGATTATTAGCAAAGATAGCCACAACAATCCATCTCATTCCTTTATCATACTCCTTTGTTATGCAACTTTTCATCTCCTTCTATCAAGCACAGAGCTGGGTTTTACATCAATCAATTTGGACTGGCCCTGTGACATTCTGTGACAAACAGACTTCAACAAAAGATAAAGCTTTGTCAAAACAGAGATCAAGATGGTGGAATAGGAGCACGGAAGACTCACAACTCACGTTTGCCCAAGAACATATCAGAATACATGTAAATGTGGAAAAATTCTCACTGAAAAGGAGCTGAAGACTGGCAGAAAGACTCCTGTACAACCAAGACTATAAGAAAGATCCATACAGAACCAGGCAGGAGGGGAGGAAAAACAATCAGGTCTGGGATGTGTGACTCTTCAGATGAAGAGGAGGGATTATATGGTAGAGGTCCTCACTGGACTGTGAGCAGTTCCAGCTACAGAGTGGGTGCCCCAGCCATGGGGACTGACACCAGGAATGTAAGTCCCCACAGTTGGTTGGAGGGCCAGTGGGAATAATATGAGGTCTGTGTAAAGCCTGGACTCTGCTCATGAAGAGCACACATACATTAGCTTAATCCCAAAAGTGAGCAGAGAGAGCAGAATTAAATTTCACAAGATGTTGGCAGTTTCCTGCAACTGCCCTGGAGCATGCCCCAGCCTGAGCTGAGGAAACACTCTAGATGCAATTACTTCACAACATTGCTCTAACTGGGGAGCTCAGACCCACAGTGGCATCTGAGCAAGGGGAGAGGGACAGTCATTACTGGCACCAATGGAGGCAGTGCATCAGAAGTAGTCCAGGTCTCTGAGATCAAGTTCATCCCAGCCTGCACCCAGACCCACACCAAATGCCTGTCTAGCTCCACTTGCTCCAGCACTGATCCCCTCTGAGGTGAGGGGGCCAGTGCTGGAAGAGGGGAGAGCACACACTTTAAGGGAATGGAGCTAGCTCAGACTCAATCCTCAGGGCTTCTGCTCCAGTAACTTCAGACCCATCACTACCCGCAATAGGGTGGTGCTGGCCAAAAAGCAGAGGAGAGCCCTGGCTCACACCTGGCTCTAGTCCTATACATTCCATCCCCAGCCCCAACTCCTACCAAGGTGATAGCACACCCTAGGGAAAGATGTGACTCATGTTCATGTCAGATCCAGCTCACCCACCAAAGTCACTGGGCACACACAAGACTATATAGGGATGCTTCCACACAAGAATACCCCTTCAAGACTGCAATATATAACAGTTTCACCTAATTTAATAGACAGAGAAAGTTAAACAAATTGAGAAGGAAGAGGAATCTGTTTCAAAAAGAACAAGAAAAAAACCTGAAAAAAATAATAAAATAGAAATAAATAATTTACCAGAAAAGAGTTCAAAGCACTAGTAATAAGAAAGCTAACTGAATTAGGAAAAAGAATAGATGAACATAGCGAAAAATTTAACAAGGAACTAGAAAATGTAAGAAAGAAACAGTCAGAACTGAAGAATACCTAACTGAAGCAAAAACTAAAACAGTTCATCTATACTAAGCCTACCCTACAAGGAGTGTTAAGGGGTCTTCACTATGGAAAAGAAAAGGCCATAACAAGAAGTAAATGAAGAAAAGGAAAAATCCCATAATAAAGGCAAACATATAGTAAAGCCTGAGGATCAATCACTCAAATAAGCTAGTACAAAGATTAAAAGACAAAAATTGTAAAATCATTTGTAACTAATAATCAGTAAAGGGATTAACATGAAGATATAACATCAAAAACATAAAATGTAGGAGAGAGAAGTTAAGAAAGTAGATCTCTTAAAATGTGTTTGAACCTTAATGATTACCTGTTTAAAACAATTGATATATGTCAACAAATATGAACTCCAATGGTGAGCACAAATCAAAAACCTACAAATACACAAAAACTGGAGAGAAAGGAACATAAGCATACTACTAAAGAAAAAAAATCATCAGACCACAAGGGAAGGAACTGAAAGAAGAAATGAACAGATAAAATCTACAAAAGCAACCAGAAAAAAAGGTAGGAAAATGCCATTAAGTACATAACTATAAATAATTACTTTAAATGTCAATGTGCTAAATGCATCAAGCAAAACACAGGTTGGATGACTGGATAAAAAATTAAAATCCATGTATATGGTGCCTACAATAGACTCACTTCAGAGCTAAAGAAATACAGAGGCTGAATGGATGGAAAATAATATCTCATGCAAATAGAAACAAAAAGAAAGTGGGGGTAGAAATACTCATATCAGACAAAACAGAGCTTAAAACAAAATCTAATAAAAGACAAAGAAGGGCATTGTATAATAAAGGGATTGATACAAGACAACATAATGCTCTTTAACATATAGACACCTAATACAAGAGTACCTAAATATATATAGCAAATATTAACAGACATAAGGGGAGATATTAACAATAATACAATAATAGTAGGGGACTTTAATACTCCACTGACATCAATGGAGAGATCCTCAAGAAGATAATCAATAAGGAAGGAGTGGTCTTAAATGACACATTAGAGCAGCTGAACTTAATACATATCAACAAGAAATTCCATTAACAAACATTAGAATATGTATTCTTTGCAAATGCAATTAAATGTTCTCTAGGATAGATCACACACTAGGGTAAAATACAAATCTCAACAAATTTAAGAGGACAAAATTTATATTAAGCTTTTCTTTGACCGCAACAATATGAAACTGGAAATCAACTACATGAAGAAAAATGGGAAAAGCACAAACATGTGGCCACCAAACAACATGCTACTAAAAAACAGTTCGTCAATAAAGATATCAAAGTGGAAATCAGAAAATACCTCAAGATTAAAAAAAAAAAAAAAAAAGGAAACACAACTTTCCAAAATCTAGGGGATACAGCAAAAGCAGTTCTGGGATGGAAGTTCATGCAGCAGAGACCTTCCTCAAGAGACAAGAAAAATCTCAAATAAACTTGACCTATCACCTAAAAGAATTAAAAAAAAAAAGAAGCACAAATAAAGCCCAAAGTCAGCAGAAGGAAGGAAATAATAAGGATCAGAGAGGAAATAAATAAAATAAAGACTGGAAAAAATGATAGAATAGATCAATGAAACAAAGAGCTTGTTATTTGAAAAGATAAATAAAATTGATAAACCTTTACCCAGACTCAGCATGAAAAATAAATACAATAATAAATGGAAGAGGGAAAATGAATATATATATGTATATATTCATGTATGACTGAAGAATTGTGCTGTACACCAGAAATTGACACAACATTCTACAAGTCCAAAACCACACAAAGACACTATCAAAAAAAATTACAGGCCATAAATATAGATAAATACAGACTCAAAAACCCTCTATAAAATATTACCAAACAGAATCCAACAATATATAAAAAGGTTTATACACCATGATCAGGTTAGATTTATTCCAGGGATGCAAGGCTAACTTAATATTTGCACATACACCACATTAAAGAAAAGAAAGGCTAATAATCACATGATCATCTCAACAAATACAGAAAAAGCATTTAACGAAATTCAACATCCACTCTTCTCATTAAAGTTAGTATAGAGAGAATATTTATTTCAACATAATAAACACCATTTATAACAAAACCACAGCTAACATTATACTCAATGGTAAAAAGAGGAAAGCTTTTCCTCTAAAATCAGAAACAAGACAAGGATGCGATTCTCCCCACTTCTATTGAACATAGTATTAGAAGCTCTTAGCTACAGCAATCAGAGAAAACAAAGAAACAAAAGGCACTCAAATGGGAAGGGAAGAAGTAAAACTATCACTATCTGAAGATAATATTATATTATATACAGAAAACTCTAAAGTCTCCTCCAAAAAAACTTTTAGAACTAATAAATGCATTCCATTCAATAAAGTTGCAAGATTAACATACAGAAAACTTTTCTATACACTAATAATGAACTATTGGAAAGAGAAAACAAGGAAACAATCTCATTTAATATTACAACAAAAAATAAAATAACTAGAATAAACTTAACCAAGTTGATGAAAGACCTACATTCTGAAAATTATTAAACAATGCCGAAGGAAACTGAAGATAATGCAAAGGAATGGAAAGATATCCTCTGTTCTTGGACTCAAAGAATTAATATTGTTAAATTGTCCAAACTATCAAAAGCATTCTACACATTTAATAAAATACCTATCAAATTACCCAAGATACTTTTCACAATAATATACTAAACTTAGAACAATAATACTAAAATTTCTAAGAACCACAAAAGACCCCAAACTGCCAAAGTGATATTAAGAATAAAGAACAAAACTGGAGTTATCATGTTCTCTGACATCAGACTGTACTACAAAGCTACAGTCATCCAAGGAGCATGGTTATGGCACAGAAATAGACACAAAAATCAATGGACTAGAATACACAGCCCAGAAATAAACCCATGCATTCATGGTCAATTACTCTAGAATATACAATAGAGAAAAGACAGTTCCTTCAAAAGAAAAACAGTATGGAGATTCTTCAAAAAACTAAAAACAGAACTACCATATGACCCAGCAATTCCATTTCTGGGTATATATTGGAAGAAAACAAAAATTCTATTTCAATAAGATATATGCACTTCAATGTTCAAAGCAGGATTATTTACAATAACCAAGATATGGAAGCAACCTAAGTGTTTATCAACAAATGAATGTACAAAGAAGATGTGGCATGTATGTATGTGGCATGTATACATACATACATACACACACACACACACACACACTATGGAGTGAAAAAAATGAAATTCTGTCATTTGCAATAATGTGGACAGAATTAGAAGGTATTGTGCTTAGTAAAATAAGTCAGACTGAGAAAGACAAATACTTTATATTATCACTTATATATGAAATCAAAGAGAAAAGACTAATGTATGTGAGAAAACAGACTCTCAGATATAGAGAACAAACCTGTGATTACCAGTGGAGAGCGGGAACGGGAGAGGGGCAAAATAGGGGTATGGAACTAAGAGATACAAACAACTATGTATAAACTAAATAAGCAGCAGGATATACTTTATGTATAAAGCCATTATTTTGTAGTAACTTTAAATGGAACATAACCTATGAAAATATTGAATCACTATGTTACATACCTAAAACTAATATAAAATTATAAATCTATACTTCAATATAAATAAATACATACATAAATAAATGAATAAATTTTTTAAAAAAGGTTTGTAACTTTCAAGCTTAGGGTTTTTTTTTCAAGAGTCCTTGTGACTTCATCCTCTTGGGATGTGGTGCTTCTATATGCTAAAACTAAGACTCTCTGATGATAAAAGATCATATGTAAAGAAAAGCCAGGCTAACAAGCAAAGCAGGCATTAGACACAGGGATAGGGCCATTCTGGAAAATACAAATTTGAGAGGCCAGATGACTGCACCTTCATGAGTAAATCCAGGCCAAGCTGCTGACCCATCAGATTAGAAACATAAAATGATTGTTATTTTAAGATATTACTACATAAGGGACAGTCTGCTATTCAGCAGCAGATACCTAACACAAATACTGGTAGTTAGCAGTCTAACAATAACCTAAACTTGTAGCATTAGATCCTGCATCAGGCAGCAGGAAAAGTCCGGTGAGTGGCTGAAAAAGATGAAGAAATGACAAACAGGTATTCTGGATACTGCAAAGAAAGCAAGCTATCCTTGGAGCCCCAACACAGGGCAAACTGGGTTATGTAGCAGCAGAAAACATGGGGTATGATGAAGTTAGAAAATGTATTTAGTGGATTTTTGATCTGGACAAGGAGATAGGCAGCGAGAATGTTGAAAGTGCCAGTTGAGTTCTTCCTGTTGAGTATGACAAGATACTGCAAGGGAGAAATAAGTAAAGTAGAAACTATTCAGTGTATATCCAGAATTTCTAAGAAATATAGAGGACTCAGGACTGCAGAGCTGGGATAGGAAAAAGCTTTCATCTCCTATCTCTCTAGTCTCCAAAGATTTCTCAAATAAATGGTGATAAGGTAAAGGTCACATCAAGACTTTGATTATAAGAATATTTGTTAAAAGAGTTTCAAATGACTCAAGACCTTGCTTACAGACTCCCTTGAAAGAATCTTAACAGTGTTGTAGTCCCACAGCAGCCTATTGCATCCAAAACAGAGGGAGATGAGCCTCAGAAATAATTTTGGATGTCACTTGTGAGACAGAGAGATTCATGGAAAAATAAGAATGTGTTTTAAAAGAGTTGTCCTGGCCAAAGCACCATTAGCTTGGATAATAAAGACCTGAGACAGTTAAAATGAAAAGTAAGCTCTTAGCTACCAACTTTCTACAGGCAGGGAACAGGTTAAGAAAGTTGCTTAGTCTAAACATGGGACATTTCTTATGGAAAAGGAGCAAACTCTCAGAGGACTTAGCCAAGAAATGTAAAGAATAATGGTTTAAGGGAAAAACTCCAGGTAGCAGAATTTGGCCACAGTGGAAGAACACTCCCTGTCATTCAAGAAGGGGGACCTGGACACGTGCTCAGATGGATTTCAGTACTGTTAGGAACTGGGCACTGTTAACGTATCTTCTGTTTCTACTCTCTTTGAACACAGTTACAATGTTCTCTCACCATTGTACGTGTGGTGGGGAGAGGGGATTGATGGTGGGTAACTTACCTTTTTAGTCTTAAATTCCTGGAATGAAGAAGAACCATGTAAGAGAAGCCACAGCCTAGGCGCTTCTTTCACATCTGGACCAGACACCGTCATAAAATCATGGGCTTTGGTACAGATGCACGCACATGACCTTTTGAGAAAATACTCTTCGGATAACAGCTTATGAGAGAGAGAGGGAGACAAGATAGGGAATAGGAAGAGGAAGGGGTGAATCAAATAAATGGGTTAGGTCTTTGGAAGTGTAAGTCATGCTACGGAATTGGCACATCTCGAGGCATTCTCTGCAGAAAGGGTCAACGATTAGCAGCCAGCACGCACGGCAGCTGGGAAATGTGCATATTTTTTTCTAGAAAAAGGGAATATAAGCAAGGCACACCATGTTCTTAATCTGGATTAGAATTTTCCCATTTGTAAAGCTTGTAATAGACATTATATATTAGAGATACCATGTACTAATGATTCTTGTTTTATAACTATATGGTTTAAATACAATTGTTTACAATCATTTTATGTCATTTTACAAAATCTGCTGCCCTCTAACTACATATTGTATACACTAATTTTTAAGAAACACTGATTGTGTGCCTAATGTATAAGAAACTGCCATGTTTTGAAAATGCAAAGCTGAATTAGACACAGTCCCTGCCGAACAGATGTTTACAGTTTAATACCAGAGACTAACTTGAAAGCACATCATTGCAAAAGTATTTTAAATTATCAACAAAAAACTGTTCAGACTGTCAGAAAATTGAGCAAACAAAAGTAGCACTGACCAAAATATCAATATAGCAATGAAAAACATTAGATTTTCAAAACTGCTTCACTAAATGCAAGTCAATCTAGAAGTCAGAAAAGCATGATGAGTAAGGTTGTATTTGCCTGACATACCACAAAATCATCCTACTACTACTAATCAATTATGCTCAAAGTTAAATTATGTTTGCTGAACAAATGGTGAAGCAACAATCAAATCAAAGGCTAGTGTCCAGGATTCAGTGAACATTTTGGAGTAAAATTTGTTAGAATTCACTGTACTAATATTCTATTGCTGTGTAACGAATTACCACGAACTTAGTGACTTAAAACAACATGTACGTATTATCCCACAGTTTCCATCAGTCAGGGTGCCATGACAGAGAGACTCCCTCTGCCTGAAATGTAGAATGTGCTCCTACTTTTACCCCGGCTTAGCTGTCAGACTGTAGAAAAGGGAAGAGATTGGAATGAGATGTGGTAGAAAGCTATGGATGTGGCAAATGATTGCAGACAATATTGGTTTATATAGTTTTATAAAACAAAGAGCATACATATCTGGCATCCTCTGTAAAGCTGATTTCCCACAATAGAGGTTCTGGACTACAAGGGAAAAGAACACAAAATCATAGGGGTTAACGTTACACAGGTTTGAGTTAGGGCCTTAGAAATTTCTAGAATATTTTGATCCTATATTTCTGAATTATATATGGCTTCCTGGTAGTAACTGTGAGTGTTAGACAGCAGAACATGGTCTGTATATTAAAATATATATATTTTAATCACTCCCACTGTGATGCCCTGTCCTGGGTATGTATTAAAATCTCTTGAGAAATTTGAAAGACTTCATGCTTCTAGAAATTATTTGATGCAGCCACAGCTCTTTATATTTGGAATGTCTTAAAGGGAGTGACCTGTTTTGCTGTCTTATATTGACTTATTTTATGCTCTAGTCTAAAAAGTCACTCGCATGTAAATTTTAACTTCTTTAGTATTCATCATACATTAACTATCATCCCTGTCCTATCTTAGGAACACTTCTGAAGTGACCTTAAAATAAAGTGCTGATAATACTAACAGAGTCACTTTGACAGCATTTCCACCACCCACTTGACTTATTATGAAGACACTGATGAAAATCAAGATGTAATTATCCAAAGCAGCAAAGGTTGCTGCTGGGATGTCTACGCTGTTCGATAATTAATCAGACAAAACTGGTATCAATTATGGAGACAATCATCTTGTCTCCACAGTTGTGAGAATTGAAGGAGAACATCTTGTTCCTGCAAACACTATGGACAAATGTTCCATAACTATGTCAACTTCACAGACGACAAATTGCTTCTTAGAGGCAAATACAAAGTTTCATAATTTATAGTCACTTTTAAAATGTTTGTAAAAAGCTCCCATGCTTCTACAGATTTCCTTTTGTGACTGAGTCTAATTAACTGTTTTGTCATGTCCAGCATAGCATTTCTGTAAATGTTATCAAAGTACCCAGAAATTACTAGGATTTGCCAATCTTAAAGTACTTTGGGGCTTACAGAAAAAAAAAAAATAAAGCATAGGATGAGAGGGCCAGAAAGTTGCAATATTAATGAGTACAATCTCATCTTTGTACAAGAGCATGTAGATTCAACAAGCATATAATAGAGACATTCCCCTATTCTTTGTAGATCTTTCTTTCACTATATAGGCTAAAAGTGGATCAAGGTGGAAATGGTTGTCATTATCTGTCTTTTTTGGCCCCTAAAAATGTGCCAGAATACTAAAAGACCACAGCAAATATGATGAGATAAATAAAACCATATTTATCAATATTTTCTGAGGGCTAAGTATGATTAAAAGGAATCCTTTGGTGAACCTACTGGTATGACAGTCACAAATTTGGACTCACACAATAAAGTAGCTCTTTCTTCAGCATTCCCACATGTAGTTCAATTTATGTAACAAATAAATATAGAACAAATATTCTTAAAACATAAATTTCAAGTGGTGCAAATATACCTGCACATATGGAACTCAGTCTAGTCTGGTTTCATGATAAATTTTTATGGGCAAATGATGATCTCATTCTAGAATATATGAAACTTTCTTTCAAAAAAAAATGTTAGCTCCTAAACATAAAACCACATTTTAAATTTTTTCCTAGTCACAGTTATAGGTCTCAGAAACTCTAGTGGTTAACCATTAGAATAATTACATAAATTATAAAAAGTATGATATTGTAATAATTGAATTAATTTAAATAGACAATTTGCTTCCTAATTTTTATAATTAGAAATAATGGCATAATGTTACCCATCTCATTATTTGCAATAATCTGTTTAAGTATAGTGAATACATAAACAATGCCTTGAAGACATACGATATCAGAATTGAAAGGATGCATACTATAGTAAATTATCCTAGGAGTCTTGTGTTTCTGGCAAAATCTGGTTGAAAAGTTGGAAAAATCCCTTCCAGGAACTAACACCTAAAAACGCATTTTGCACCCTACCAACAATGTAGTCTACTTATCCTGTACTTTGGCCCATACTTGGTAATTTTTTTTTTTTTTTTAGCCATTCTAGCATGTATGTAGGAGGTATATTTATTTTAGTTTTAATTTGCCTTTCCATAATGACTAACGATGTTGAGAATCTTTCCATGAGCCTATTTACCATTCAAGTATATTCTCTGGTTAAGTGTTCAAATTTTTGCCCATTTTTATTAGATTGTTTTATTTACTTTTGAGAGTAGGAGTTTTGCATATAATTTGGATTCAAGTCTTTTGTCAGATATGTGTATGAAAGTACTGTACCCAAGTACTGGATTGGCTTATCATTTTGGTATTTTGCTGATTTCAATCAGCAAAAAGCTTTTACTTTTATTGAAGTCCAATTTATAACTTTTTATCATTTATGATTTTGACTTCCTATTTTTGTCTGATGCAATGTCACAGAAATTTTTCCCCTATTCTCTCTTTTATAACTTTTCTTTTTCACATGTAGTTTTTTGACCAAATTTGGTTTAATTTTTGCATATGGCTATAGAAAGGTTTATTTGTTTGCCTTGGATTTTGAAGTGTTCTAACTTCGTTTGTTGAAATTGCTATTTTTCTCCATTACATTGCTTTGGTACCATTCTATTTCTGGACTCTCTATTCTGTTCCACTGATCCATGTGTTTGTCCATATTCCAAAATTAAACTGGCTTCCTTATCTGAGCCTTAGAGTGAATCTTGGAATCTTATAGTGGAGTCTCACAATTTTGATCTTTTCAAAATTATTTTGTCTTTTTTGCTTTTTCCTTATACATTTTCAAGCCAGATTTTTCAATTTCTACAAAAAAAAAATCTTTTCCAGGATTTTGATTTCAAGTACATGGAATATATAGCTCAATTCAGGGAGAACTGAGATCTCAGTAATACTGAATACCTCTATCCATGAACACAGCACATCTCTTCATATATTGAGATCTTTCATTTCTTTCATCAATGTTTTATATGCATTTGAGCACATAAATATTGTATGTATTTATTTATTAACCCCTAAGTATTTCATATCTTATAGGCTATTATAATGTATATACACCATTTTTATAATTTCAATTTCCAATTGTTCACTGCTATTATAAAGAATTATGCATTTTTTTGGTAATCTGATGTTGTATCCTGCAATTTAAACTTTCTTTTTAAATCAGCTGTATTAACACCAAATTTGGGTACAGTTTTAATCATCAAAGCACTGCCAAATTTCTTTCATCCTTAAATAACTCTACAATCCTTGAAGCTTCAGTCTGATTTTTGATGGAAAATGGAGCCATGGGTGACTAATTTCTTCAGAAACCACATATTCTACAAAATGTCCTTTCCTATGTGTCTTTCCAGCCTAACAATAGAGTTACTCTGGAAACAAATAATCATCTAATTTCTCCTTATGGTCTTCTGACATGGTGCACTGCCTTGACGACTCAACTCACTCATCTGTTGTCGTACCTTTACTGGACTGTAGCTTCTTTGGCATTTTCTACAAAAAGGAATATGTCATCTATGAATAAAGACAGTTTTGTTTCTTCCTTTACTGTCTGTGATTTTTATATCTTTTTATATCCTTTTCTTGCTTTTTCCTGGTTAGGCTCTCCAATTAAATGTTGAATAAATCTCTTAATAACAGACATCCTTGCTTTTTTCCTTGTCTTTGCAGGGGAGAGGGTGCTGGGGAAGTTTTTGGCATTTCAGCATTGGTTTTTTTAAGTGGATATCCTACGTTGGATTGAGGAGGATAGCTTCCTTCTACCTATACTGAGTTGAGACTTTTTTTAAAATCATGAATTACTGTTACATTTTGACTAATGGTCTTTCTGAATGTATTAAGATAATTATCTATCTAACTTCTCCTTTATGGTCTTTTGATACAGTGCATTGTTTTCGTTGATTTTTAAATGTTGAATCTAACTTGTATTTCTGAAATAAACTTAATTTGGTCATGATACGTTGTTACTTTTAAATATTTCTGGATTCCAGTGTAGTCCTACTATTTATTTGTGCTTTTTTTTTTTTTTACCTTTGCTTTTGGTGTCGTATTCAAAAAGAAAAATCATTTCCAAAACCATGTTAAGAAGCTTACCTCTATGTTTTCTTTTAGTACTTTTACAGTCTCAGGTCTTAAATTTGAATCTTTATCAATTTTGAGTTAATTTTTGTGTATGGTGTATCAGAGGTCCAGTTTCATTCTTTCGCATGTGAATCTCAGCATCATTTATTGAAGAGACTATCCTTTCCCCGTTGCATATTCTTGGCTCCTTTATCACAAGCTGATTGAATATATATATATATATATATATATACACACACACACACATGGGTTTATCTTAAAGCTCTCTATTCTGTCCTGTTGATCTATGTATCTGTTTTTATCCAAATAATACATTTTAAATGAATTTACCAGTAACACTTAAAAAATTAATCCGTAGTTAAAATTTTTCAATAATGAAAAGATGAGGTCCAGATTTTAAAATGAGTGATACAATGTGACTTATATTGTAAATTATCATTGTCTATTATAGAGAGAAGATCCTGCACTAGGTGGAGTGAGAAGGAGGATAAAAGGTGAGAAACCATGGCATTTATTTGTATGTGACATCATGACCAAGTTCCGGACAGCGGAGAGAATAGCTGTCAAACTGGAAATTTTTGGAAATAAGGTCAATTGGATTTCTTGACAGACTGAGAGTGAAATGTGAGAGAAAGAGTTGCCAAGGATAAATCCACGATTTTTGGCTTGACTAAAAGGATAGCATTTTTATCCCTTGAGATGGAGAATAATGCGGAAGGAGGAGGTTTAGGAGTAATATCAGTAATCTCTTGGGTTTGAAAAGTCTCCTGAACTTTAGGATAGAGGTAAATGCTTTAATAAACACATAAAAGCACAGGTAGTAAGTAAGGGAACTGGGAAATACAACTACATTAAAATTAATAATAATAAAGAGAGGAAAATACAAGCCCTGTACAGAAAAGGTTATTTTCAAATACACAAAGGATTGTATTATAAGGAAATGTTACTGATTCAGTTCAAAATATTGCTAGCATCTACTGCGATTTACTTATGAGCCCACATGTGATTCCTCAGAGTACTGTTCAATTTAAAAACTGAGGGAATTTCCCAGGTATGTTTTCATGTGTTTGTTTCTAGTTTAATGCCATTGCAGTAGAAACAAAATAGGAATTTGGGTAGGTAAATTTTACCACCTTTTTATATATTTTTTTATTCTTATTTTGGCTTTAATTATTAAAACTTTCTAAAGAGTAACTGATTAATTCTTAAATTGCTACAGTTAACAAATGCTAGGTGCCAAGCTGGTAGGTTTATTCAAGTTATAAGTCTGTTTACTTCTTTTACTAACCAATTTCTTAAAAATTGTTTATATTAAAATGTATCATATAAAAGTTATATATATATACACACAAAGTAAACAACAAATTTAAATCTGAAGAATTTAAAGAATATGGAACACATAAATATCTAACAAATATTAAGAAATAGAGTATAATCAGTTCCTTCGAGTTGCCCAACATTCATCTCCTTAACTTAGTTACTTAGGGATATTGTGGAAAGAAGCAAGAGGGATCTTAGTAAAGACATCTTCCCAAAAGAAGCATTTGTACAGAAAAGTTCTTCTATATTAGAACGTCCCCTCTCTTACTGCATTTAGACAATTTAGATGATCATGTGAACAATCCTGATCTAACTTTCTGGAAAAATAAAAAGAAACTAACAACAAACAAACAAAACCAAACATGGACAAGATCTCTGGTGCCTCAGGAAATCAATCTCCAAACTTATGAGCAAGGCTGTCCTTATTCAATTGGCCAAGCAGCAAGCTAGCTGACTACAGATGTAAGAGCTAGACAAGCAGATACCAGATACTTTGGCCCATAACAGAAGAAGCATGTAGCAGTAATTATAAGCAATAATAATGATAAGGTCACTAAGTCTGGGGGTAGTTTGCTATAGAGCAAAAGTTGATTATGCAATGGATCACTGACAGCAGAGGACAGAAGGCAGGAGGTAATTTGAGAAGTTTTAAAGAAAGGTTTAAATCTTAGCTAGATCTTTAGCACCAAGGAAATGTGCACGAGGAGGAAAGCTCTTGAAGAATTAACAAATAATCTCAAGCGAACACATATTTCAATGGCTGCTGCAAGAGAAAATCAACTTCCAGGCAGTATAAAAAAGGGAAGACATGACAACAGAGTGTTCAGCAAATGCGGTACCGACAGTCAAGTAAGAAAAGAGCGCATGTGTTCCCCATTTCTACCATCCCTGTTCCATCTCCAGGGAAGACAAAGCATACGAATCACTCCTGTGACACTAGAGCTACATCTTTAGATTGGCATTTGGGTAAGAGAAAAGAAGAAAAAGGAAGCATTTTGAATTAACTGAGAGACTGAAATGTTTGCAATATTACCTCTCTGTGGAATTTGTATTTAATTCAAGGAAAAATAAGTTTATCAGCTGAAGTGGTCACCTCAAGGACTTGTATACAAAGGAACCCCTATTGTTTGAGTGTGAAAACATCTTTAAATCTCTCTCTTTCATGGTCATGAAAATAAATTTATCAAAACCAAGAGATTTAATGCGATTAGAGGTTTGATATTTTTTTCAGTGAGATGGGAATCTTGGTTAAAAATTGCCTGACAACAGATTGTTTGTGGGAAAGTTTTGAACTACATACAATGTACTAATGTGTAAAAATTAATAAGCATAAACCTCTACTAAACAGAACTGAAAGACCAGAAGGAGTGGCTCTCATGCCCTGATAATATAGCAGATCCCAACAGGAAGAAAGACTTTTCATCTCTTTTGGCAAAGGGTCAGGCAACAAAGAGCTATGGACAGTCTGTTTCTATAGCCCTCCCAAATTTCTTTTCCTCTCTATAAAAGTGTTCTCCTTCTGCTGCATAGGGAGTTGTGTGTGGTTTGCCTCGATAGTTGTAGGCATCAAATTGGAACTGTCTGCTGACTCTGAACAAACCCAACTCTGCTGGAGAAAAATACAGCAGTCTGTTTGTTTTAAGTCAACATCTTGAGAAAAAAATGTCCTCAAATGGGTAAGAAACACAGTGATATCGAAACTAAATTACTCTGAATGAATATCCAGTGCCATTTCTTTTTTCTTACTTTTTTTTTCCTATCATCCTCTGGCCCTTCCTGAAAAATTTCCTAAAAGTATCAAAAGAAGGGAAGTATCTCTCAAGGTAGACATACTCCCTCAAAGTAAAGATTTTATTGATAAACCATGGGTATTATTCCATTTTGTTGATTTTTCATGTCTTTATCTTTGACAGAAGGTAGAAGAAATAGACACATCTTAAATATCTTTTATGAATCCTAAAATTCAAAGAGTTTACTGACTCCATTTCCCTGCCACAACTGACACCCCAAACAATACCATTTCATTGCAGCAAACCCAAGGGCAGTTGAATTCCACAAGCATCTTGTTCAATACTTTTAACATTTAATAAACTGATTGTTAATTAGGTATTAACATCTTATGCAAATAGGCATACATTTTTAATGATGATATGAACCATTAACCAATTCATTCACTTTTACAATAAACAACTAACTTTTTAAAAACTTGCCATGTTATGTAGTAAGAACAAAAAGACGACTATGACAAGAGAACTGCTACTCAGAATCTGTAGATGGTGCAAATAAACATACCATTACAAAATTTCGATTTTGTCATATTAGATGGAGACTGAAGGATTGAAAAGGTGGTAGATATTAAGATAGTATAATATTGATTTATCCAATAGTCAGGTAGGAGTAAGGTAGATTCTCAAGAGATGTGTGGAAACCCAGAGATGTGGGAAGACACATAGGGGGCTTGGAGAACTGATGGAAATGGCTAGAGTAATCTCACTAGTGAAAAAGGATGGACATCTAGAGAGTTTTACAGGATTGTTGCAACCAAATCCATCACACGGGTTTCAAATACGATAAACATTTATTATATGATATGATTATGTGGATGATTTGAATTACTAGAATAATGACAGGACTGCCAGTTCGTACAGATGAACATCTGATTTGATATACAGAATCAACTAGAATGTTTGCATTACATGCAGTCTTTCATCTGTCATGAAATCTGACACTGTTCAGCATCACAATGTAATACTTGTAACTGTTATCCAAACTACAGTATCTAATAACATGTCAGCACTGACATTTTATTTTACAATCTGTTATCACTTTCTTAACTCTATTTATGAAAAGGATACTTTAGACCAAGTTACAAGTCTTCCTTTAATCTTATTTTAACAATGGGAAATATCAGAGTTGTTTAGTCTAACTGGGAGATTGAAATGATGGGATGTGATAGTTAAGACAAAGGCATGATTACATAATGCGGACTACAATATTTGCAGTGCCTTGCTTTAATTGGCTTCTGGCAGAGGTTTCTTCTCTAACTACATTCATACAGATTGTAGACAGGCTGCAAACAATCTTAACCCCTCTTGTATAACCAACTAAGGCATCCTATCTCTTGGTTTGATTGAGCTTGATGGGAAGCATAAGAAGCCTTGGCAGTATATGTGAGAAAAAACCTCAGCGGAATGCAAATGAGATGGCATATAGACCTTAAGTTCCATTCCATTAACAAGCAAAGTATGTTTTATGCTTTCAAAGAAACAGATGATACATCCTAGTTGGAGAGTTTTAGACTAGGCTCATGGATTCATTAAGGTTGTCACAGGGGCACTGCAGGGCATGTGGTTTGGAGGTTAGTGACATGAACTCAAGAGCCCAGCTGATTAGATCTGAATCCTATCTTGTCCGCTTATTTGCTCACTGAAATTGGACAAGTTATTTAACTGCTATGTGCCTCCATTTTCTTATTTAAAAAGAGGTTAATAATATCCTAGGGCTATTGAGATAAAATGAATATTTTTTAGGGCTCTTGAAATAGTGTTTGACACAGTAAGCACCATGTAAGTTTCTGTGTAATAATACCACAAATACAGTGGTGTAAAATATGTATACATTTACTTTCTTGTTGTTTTTATGAATCAGGAGTCTGGGCACAGATTAGCTGGCTTCTCTGCAAGGCTACAATCAAGATGTCTTTCTGAATTTTAGTTTCATCTCAAGGTTTGACTGGGTAAGGATTTGCATCAAAACTCCTGTCTTTGTTGGCAGAATTTGTTTCTTCATTACCCAGTGGGCTAAGGGCTGTTTCTTACTGGATGTCAACCTGAGGTTTCTCCCAGTTCTCTGCCAGGTGAACTCCCTAACTTAATGTTTGCTTTAACTAATCCAGCAAGAGAGAAATCTCTTGCAAAATGGACATTATGTCTCATGTAACAGAATTATGGAATGAAATCTGATCACTTTGCCCCACAGTCTATTGGTTGAAATCAGATCACAGGTTCTGGTCAGTCAGGAGGAGATGATTACACAAGAGTGTGACACTAGAGGCCAGGATAATTGGGGATCATTTCAGAGTCTGTTGTTTACCTAAGTGTTTGTTAAACAAAAAATTGCTTCCCACAGAGCAATGTATATAAATGTAAATTAAAAAATAATCTTTACTGGTAATCTAGTAATTTAAATCACATAATGTTTGCTAAACCCAGCTCACACCTGCTGTGAGAGCCAATTCTGCATGACTCCTTCCAACTCCATGTTCAATGACATAATAATGATAAGCTGATATCAGCCATGGCTGGTGTATTTTCACCACTCAAATTGGCAATGCTACATGTCAGAGCTGTTTTTACACTAGAAGGCCAGTGGATAAATATTTACCATTATGCACTTTTTACATGTTGTAGATAGGCCTCAGCTTCGCTTACTGGGTTTTTTTTTTTTAAACTTTGACTACTTGAAAACATCTTAATTAAACTGAACAAGAATCCCAGAAAAAATATTAGGTAATATCGCAGCACCAAATCTATCAAATATTTTAATTTTAATTAACATTTTATTTAAAACAAGATAAACTCAAAGCATGGTCTGCTCACATATTTTAAAAATACATGTATTTATGACTTCTGTATTACATATCTTTTAATTTGTTGGATACCATGAAGACTCTAGGCCAACTTAAATTCTTAACAACTGTTAGAATATGTTTCTCTAAAACATATTCATAAAAAATAATGTTTCTTAAAACATCTTGTAGAGGGAGCAAACATGCTTTAGGTCCACTGGTTTTACTCCTGAAGAATATATATTCTTATCAGTGATAAAACAGCACATAATAAACATTTTACAGCAGTCCATCCGTCTCTCATGTTTAAATATCATATACCAGTGTATAACCTCAACAGAAGGTGTAACCCTCATTCATTTTGTCAAGCAGTCAATTAGGTCAGCTTAGCTCCAAATTTAGCATAATAATAACTATTACTAGTGGTTAATATCACTGATTTTATTATTATTTGTTTTCAGTTATTTTCTAATACCTCATACTTATATTATTATGTAGTAAGACAATTCTTGAATCCAGGAGTGGGGTGTGAATTAAAAAATAATTATCCTCTAATATCCACTTTTATAATGAGTATATTTAGATTCATTTATGACTAAGGCATCAGATTATTATTATCGACTGTTAAAACTTTGATGACCAAGAAAGATTTTCCTTCCTCTGTATTGCTCTACTATGAAGTTTCAATTCAACACATGTCCCCAAACTATGAGTATATAAATCTCCTTTCTGAGCAACAAAAGACCGCTTTGATCAGCAATAGCTTTTCCTGTCTTCTGCCTCCAGATGGCAGTTTAATGATCCTGGATGGACATGAATTCAAAATAAGCTCCCAAATGGTCAGAACAAACTGGAAAGCTTTCCTTCCTTACGTCTGGCATGAGGGTCTATCTTAAATAAACAATACAGGATGCTGTCACAGACAGTAGTTGTAAAAGAATTCCACCATGAATTGGCTGTAATTCAGCACTTTCTGAAATCTCATCCTAGACATTCTGTATTAGAGAGAGATCAACAGGGAACCTAAGTTAGTGTTTCCAAATGTGACTGTGGGTCAGAAATAATGAGAGAGCTTATTAAACATATGAACTCCTACATCCAACACCAGACATGTAAAATCAAAATCTTCAGAAGAGACAAAAAGTCTCTTTATCTGAAAACTCTTATAGGAGATTAACAAAAGTTTACAGGTTTGGGGACAACTTGTTTGTAGAAGCATACCTGCAAATTGTAAAAACATTATAGTTAAGTAAAAAGGAACCAAAATATCTGGATAATTTATTTTTTGATCCTTGTAGGAAAAAAAATCCTCAAAATTAGGGTTCATACTTATGCCTTTGGTGTTTTATGAAATGTCCATTAGGGGAGTATTTTTGCACATTATTGCAAATCACATATACTATTAATTATGCTATCCAAGGTCTCTTAATAGATCCTCTCATAATTCAGTGGCTACTGTTAGGGATTCATTATGTATGAAATATAGGCAAAACATGAACACATTCTACATCAACAAGACAAAATTCTGTCCATGGTAAATGGATGGTAAAGGCCATAGTACTATAACCACAATTAAGAAGGAAATAGAAAGGCAAAGTATTCAGAAATTAGCTATTGTACATGAATTGCATCTAAGCTCTTGTCCTATTAACATCAGATGCCAAGTATCCAGGACCCAATTGTGGTCTCCAAATAAAATCAAGAAAAACCACCACAGAAACAAAGGGTTTCAGTGAGCATAAAACGGCAACATCCAACGGAATGAGATTCTTCTAGAGAAATTGGCTATCTGAAAACACTTTCAACTTTGCACTGGTATTTTATGTCTAGCCTGAAGTAGGAATTTTTTCAATTTAGATTAATAGCTTTTGAAATCAAGTTGTGTTTATACACCGCTTGGTATGTAACATTTAGAAAACAGGCCATGAATGTGGTTTACATTTAAACAGAATACTCGATCTTTTAAAACGACAACAAACCAGATCCTTCGAGTAATACAGCAATGAAAGAAACCAGTAATCACTGTTGAAGTTAACTTCATCTGCTCTACAAAAAGTTCTCAATTAGTATGCAACAGGATCAACCACAAGCAGAAACTAGTACCTGGGGGACTCATACGGAAACCTGAGAGTAAGATAAATGGTAAATGAACTTTGTTCAAGCAAGAGCTGTTGGCAATGTCAGTCTCAGAGAGAAATATCATTTGCCCAGGTTTCTAAAGAACAAACACCCCACTAAAGTATAAGCAATTGCCCTACTTGTTAATACTGGAAGGAAAATATAGCAACATTATTTTCTAACTAAGTCAAACAAGCACAAATAATTAGCTTATCCTTCTGACAACTGTTCCAGTTCTGTTTTTCCTTCAGTTTACTTATTTTTTTTTCCTATTTCCTTCAGTTTACTCTTAATGATGGCCATGGATTAAATATTTCAATCTGTGGTGTAGTATCTGATTCTTCCCCCATGTGGGATAAGTTCAATATGCCATGTTAGTTGTGCCTTTTTACCATAATCACCCAAATTATTCATTATGTCTTGGTATGTGGCATTTAGCTGTACCTAATGAGTTCCACATGTAGGAAATAAAATCCAAGACAGACAATATAATCTTCATTTTCTCAGTTGGGATACAATGGACATAAAATTGTGTAAGTTGAAGGTGTACAACATGATTTGATACATGTATATACTGTGAAATGATCACCTCAAAAAGGTAATTGTCTCATGTATTTCCTATTATTTGGGGTGAGGATATTTAAGATGTACTCTCTTATCAACTTACAGGTACACAATACAATATCATTAAATATAGTCACTATGCTGAACATGAGATTCCCAGAACTCACTCATTTTACATCTGGAAGTTTATACTTTAACCAACATCTTACCATTTCCCCCATCCCCTAACCTCTGGCAACCACTATTCTACTCTGAGTCCGGCTTTTTTTTTTTTTTTTTTTAAGATGTCACACATAAGTGAGATCCTATAGTTTTTCTTTCTCTGTCTGATTTAATTTACTCAGCATGATGTCCTCAAGGTCTATCCATGTTGTTGCAAATGGCAGTATTTCCTTTTTTATGACTGAGTAATGTTCCATTGTATGTATCTATGTATGTGTATATATTTTTATAAATACACATATTTGCCTCTTTATTTGTCAATGGACACAGAGTGTTCTCATGTCCTCGCTATTTGCAAATAATGCTGCAATAAACTTGGGGGGTGCAGATATCTCTTCAAGATAGTGATTTCATTTCCTCTAGATATATGCCCCAGAAGTGGGATTGCTGGATCATACGGTAGCTCTATTTTTAATTTTTTGAGAAACTTCCATACTGTTTTCCATAGTAGTTGTACCAGTTTCATTCCTGCCTACAGTGTACCAGGGTTCTCTTCAACCTACATCCTTACCAGTGATTGTTATTTCTTGTTCTTTAGACAATGTCCTAAAAAGTGTGAGGTGTGGTTTTGCTTTGAATTTCCATGATCAGTGATGTGTATGTATGTTTTGGCTATTCATATGTCTTTTTGGAAAAAATACGTATTCAGGTTTTCTCCCCATTTTTAATTGTATTATTTGAGTTTTTGTTTTTGCCATTGAGCTGTATAATTTTCTTAACTAACCCTAAGTGCATGGACTTTCTATATTGTTCCATTGATCTATGTGTCTGTTTTGGTGTCAGTACCATACTGTTTGGGATTAACATATACATACACTATATATATGCACATACATATATTAATATAAACAATAAGGACCTACTGTATAGCATAGGGAACTATATTCAGTATCTTGTAATACCCTATAATGGGAAAGAATCAGAAAATCTGAAATGTGTATATATATATATACATTATATGTGTATATATATACACACACACACACATATATATATAACTGAATCATTTTGCTGTACACCCAAAACTAACACATTATAAAAAAGAAAAATATTTTTCCACTCCCATTCTGTACTGTTACATAGTAAACCTTCCTCAATAATTAGAATGTAAAATAACAACAATCTTATTATGCACATGAGATCTGACTTGGAATTGTGAACTGGACACAATAGGGATGAATTTCTCTGCCTCATAATGTGTGGGCTTCTTTGAGAACACTTGAATTTCTGGAGGCTGGAATTGTCTGGTGGCTTCTTTGCTCACATATCTGGTAACTAGGCTGGGCTCGCCAGGGACTGTCACTTGGAGTACCTATACATGATCACTCCATGTGGCTTGGAATTCCTCATAGCATCATGACCTTATGGTACTAAAGCTTGTTATATTACAGATGAGGGAAGCCAGTATTCAAGTTAACAAGGCAGAAACCACAGGTCTTTTCTGAGGTAGCCTAGGAAACCACATAGTGTCACTTCTGCCATACTCTATTGGTCAAAAAAGTCACAAATCCTGTCTAAACTGATTCAGACTTCTACCTCTTAATGAAAGCAATGTTGTACCAAGTACTTTGCAGCAATGTTTCAAAAACACAGTTACTGATTTTCAACAACGTTTGGAGGCCCAAACCATGCAAATAAGATGAGAATAAGAAATAAGAATTAAGAAATTTTTCAAAGACTAGGAAAAATAAATATGGTTGTATACGAAGAGAATCTTAGGAAACACGTGAAGTGTTATAAAATATAAGACAATTCAGCAAGGTAGCTAGATAAAAACAATCAAAGCAAATACATAAAACACAATTTCATCTCTATATGCCTCTTAAAATTATAAAACTATAGAAGGAAATGGCCCCGTTTACAATAGCAAAAATGTTACTTACATGGTTAATATACAATAAAATTAAATTTCTACTTCCTAGCATATACAAATTTTAATTCAATGTGGATTAAAGAGTTAAGTGTAAAAGTAACTTCAAAAAATAAAGAGGACAATATTTTAATATTATTATAAAAGGGAGAGTTTTTTTTTTTGATGAGGGGCAAAAAAGCAAAGACCTTTTATAGAGGAAAGTATTAACAAATTAGACTGTAAGTGCTTATAAAGAATGCCAAGAAATTTCTTAGAATCAAGTGACAAGCAAAGAAAAAGTAAGCAAAGAAATGAAGAGCAATCCACTGGCAAAGAACCACAAATGGCCAGAACACATATAAAAAGAGGTTTCATATCACTAATAGTTAGAAAAATGCAAATTAAACCCAAGGTGAGATAGTCTCGTGTCACCAGTTCTTTGACATGCATGTATAAATAAACAGGTAAATAAATTTAAAATATTAAGCTACTTGGATAAACCATACTATTATTGCACCTTTGCAACAATAAAATTCTCAATTACTTTTATAATAATTAAATAAGAGAAATAGAAGATTTTCTAAAAGGTGCTCCAACAAAGGAATTTAAATGAGGAATAGTATGACAGTATTAGGAATTACTTCATTCCTTACGTTGTGAAAAAATGAATTCACAAATAAGAATGACTTAAGAGACACTTTGATTCATCTCACGTAATAGGAACTCTAGAAGTAGAAGTGTCTGGATTTAGGACAGCGCGTCAGTGAAGTCAAAGATTTAGCACTTTCTGCTCCTACCATCCAAACTATGCATGTGTTTCGTTTTCACATGTTGCCTTACAGAAAAATGTATGTGCCAATGCTCTAAGGATCACATCCACCAAAGGAAAAAGGGAGTATCAAAGGAATGTAGCTAAGAGAAGGTTCTTTCCTAGGCTTATTCTTTTTATCCAGGAATAAAGGTTTTCCAAGAAATCTTACGGCAAATTTCACTTAATGATTCACTGAGCAGTACCCAGCTAGGACAGCCAAACAAACAAGTGTCCTCACACCAGCGAAAGACACTGGGATAGTTACTCTATAGATAGCTCACCCACAGCGTCTGCTTCTTGTGGTACAAGGTAGAAATTAAATTACCCACGTCGACTGCCAGGACTGATCAAATTAACTACATCATTTAAAAAGCTCCATATCTTTTCCACTGTATTTCTTTTAATACTGAATATCTTTAAAACATTTAGATAAGAGTTTATGGGATCATATCGACGTGTTTTGATCTTGTTGCAAATGCCTCCACCCCCAAAATACAAAGTTTGAATGAAGTAATACCACATCCCAAGACAAGCATATGCTTCCCTCTGATTGTCAGGCAATAAAGGTACAAAATATAAAATCTGCAGTTTAAGTTTTGTTATAGTTTTTCTTCCTACATTAAGAAAATTAAAAAGCAGCATGGTTATGAATGCTTCTATACCATCTTCAGCGTAGTTAAACTGTATGTATTTCAATTAGACAGTTTAATTGCATATTGTGTATCAGTATTCTTAAAAATAAATTTGAAGGGAAGATAAATAATTGAATTAAGGGTAGAAAGAGAAGATCACATTATTAATTAATAAAAATGCATTCAGTAAGTTACAGCCATCAAGAACTGTAACAACACAGACTGAGCCAATGATGTAAATTATAGGACTGTGGTCTAAGTAATTTAAAAACTGTATTCATATTTTTTTCTTTTATAAACTTAACCTTAAGACTAACCACAGAACTTACTATTCACTTCTGAGTTAGTTTTGAAGCACTTCTACATGTAATTATCTCTAAA